>NW_021703786.1:41073527-41395679 GCF_005190385.1 Monodon monoceros | reverse complement strand
AGGGGCAGGGGCAGGGGCAGGGGCAGGGGCAGGGGCAGGGGCAGGGGTGGGCTAACAGAGATTAAAGAAAAAAGGAGACGCCATCCCTGTGATCATGATACTTAGCAACGCAGACTTTTGACTCTTCCCGAGAAGAGCCCTTGTTTCCTCAACTCCTGGTTATAACCCAAATCATGAGCAAATTAAAAAAAAAAAAGGATCAGTGACGCGGAAGAGGAAACAATGGCAGGAAGTACATTAGATGTCCTAAGACTGGAGGCCTAGGGAAATATTTTCCAACCACGATTTCCAACCACTGTGCCTTCCCTCAGCTGTACTTTAACCTCGTTAGTATTTCCAAAGGCTCAACACACTGGAGAAAAACCATGTTTCCTCTTCCACTTTGTAATCTCCCAGCATCTACAGGAGTTTCCCAAGTACTAGTTAGATTTGCCTGGCTTCCCCAGAAAGCAGAGCCCAAAGCAAAGGTGAGGTCCTCTACATAGGAAAGCAGTAAAGCACCAGGGAAGCGCAGTGAGGGAAACAGGATGAAGCAGGGACAAAAAAAAAAGAGCCAAGGCATCTTGCCAAGGGTCTACTACTCAGGGGGCCATCACCTGGTATCGGGTGAGCCTTGGAATCAAGTGTTCCTTCCTGTAGGACTGACTGCCTTGCAAGAGGCTGTGAAAGCAACTGCTTCTTAGGACAGTCTAACAGGGGAGAAAGACTTATCTCAACTCCTGTTACCTCCGTTTTAGCAGAAACTTCCAAGGGCAAGAAGAATAGATGCCAGGCACGACCCCCTCCCCTTTTCACAGTGAAGCACTAGACCATCTATCTCCAAAAGGCTTGTATAAGGGGTGGCCCCAAAATTATCATGCCTGCATTATCTCATCACCCGCCCCAAGGTTACTGATGGGAAGCTCTGAGATGGGTTAAGAAAGATCAGAGAGGAAAGATTTCTTTAGAGGGGGCGATGTTTCTTTTCTCGAACCAAGGGGGAGAGAAGTAGAATGCTCCTCCCTCCCCTTAAGCTGTGATGGGAACTTCAGGAGAAAAACTCAGAGACTTGACTTTTTCCCATGGAACTTGGGGACACAGGGACTAGTACCTGACTCACACCTGAAGAATTAATGGGAAAGGCCCTGGTGAGAGCAAGACAACTACATTAGCAGTGGTCTGAAATTTCAGAGTTTGGAATAAGGATGCTTAAGTATTACGTTGGGTCACATGAGCTCTTTCTGGAAGGGAGCGAGCCATGAGTCCTTTTCAAACGGATCCCACCTAAAAAAACCTGGAGGAACCAGGTGGCCCCAACAGAAAGGTGGACCGACAAAACCAGGAGACAAGGGAGTCGTGGTATCCAGGAAAATGAAGCATCACCTGGTCAAGGGGACTGCAGGTGGCAGACCTCAGCAGCAGAGGGGGGAGTCTCTAAAGAAACTCCTCCCAAAACTACACAAGAGAAAGAGGCTGAAATGTTCACTGTGACACAGCCAGAGCATACCAACGCCAGGGAAAACAGCACCACCTACCTAAGACCCCGATATTCCCCTCTAAGCTCGCCACTACCCCCCAGACAGTGATTGCAAGATGAAGCATGGAGAGGAAGTGGGGAAGGAGCTGGATGTGTCTACTCTCTCATCGCAGACCTCCAAGCAGGGGGAGGGAAGAACTTTTCATTTGAGTTAAGAGCCCGGAGTTCTGATGTTGACTGGCCTGGGTTGTATTATCATTATTACCCAAAGAAAAGTAGCCAGAAAAGCTCTGGGGAATCCCTGGGATTTCATCTGGAGGCAGAGAAAAACACATGAACAAAACAGGTCGGAAGAGGCAGTGGTAGTAAAGACGGAAATTGGTCTTTGCGCGGGGCGGGGGGACCTTGCAGAGCAGCTGAATAGCTACAGCGCTCCACCAAAGGGCTGCCTTGGGGGGGGGGCCCTTCAGAAACGGTATGCATCTTGTCTTCTTATGTCAATGTCAAGAATGAAACTAGATACCATGGAAACCCATCAATTTATTCTTTTGTAGAAAAGGTTCTACAAAAATTAGTTTATTAAACCATCACAGGAAAATCCCTGGACGTGTGAGGTGTTCCTTGAATGAAGCCTGTCCTGGTCCTTCAGCCTCTCTGCCAGCCTTGCCCCACCCCCACCTGGCAAATAAACGCTGTCAACAGCAAAGAGGTCAAAAGCAAATGTGTAGGTCCAAAAAACCTATTCTTGACTGTGAGACAAAAATCACTAGAGATTGCATGAGAACCAGTAACGCCAAGTAAAAAAAAAAAAAAAAAAAAAAGGGAACTTCAATTTGAGAGCACGGAAAAGCAAGAAAAAAATAGAGCGATAAGCAAAACAGAGCTTGAGCGAAATCAGGAGAGAAGAGAGGAGATACCCACAAAGTTTGGGGTGTACGAAGGAAGGGAAGGCTTGCTTGCTGGCTCCCAGCTGTTATTTGAAAGAGGTGCATATATGTCAATCCCAACCTCCCAATTCATCCCAGCCCCCAGCCACCTTTAGTAACCATAAGTTTGTTCTCTACATCTGTGACTCTATTTTTGCTTTGCAAATAAGTTCATCTGTACCATTTTTCTAGATTCCACATATAAGTGATATTATACGATATTTTTTTCTTTCTGACTTACTTCACTCTGTATGAGAACCTACTGTACAGCACAGGGAACTCCAGTCAATGCTCTGTGGTGACCTAAATGAGACGGAAATCTAAAAAAGAGGGGGTATATGCATACGTAAAACTGATTCACTCTGCTGTACAGCAGAAACTAACACAACATTGTAAAGCAACTACCCAACACCTGGCTGAGGTTGTTGCTTTATAATCAGAAACAGCAGGGGAGGGGAGGGAAACTCAGACTGACCCAGCTAGGAATCAATCGATCAGAGGCACAGAATGGACTGGAATAAGTTATATGTAGGCAGTAACCGTCGGATCAGAGCAGAGATCAGAACAAGTTAGAGAGACAAAGTTTCATTTCTAGGATGCAGGCGTAGGCTTGTGGACTCTGGAATTGGCAAGGCATCCAGAGAATACAGGGTCTCGCTTTATCCTTTTCCCTTGTGGCAGAGGGAGGGAGACAGAGTGGTGTGGAATGGACGTCTCCTGGCTGCTTCAGTATGATTTTCTTCTACTTTTTCCTTCCCCGATTACAACAGTAAAAGGGGCAAAAGACAGACTAAACTACTTAAAATATATTTCTTTGTGGTCTATTTCCATCTTTTTTTTCTCCGTTCGAATAAAAATGTCTCCACCCCATTCCCTGCTTTCACGTAACTTCCTAAATATTAAGAGTTTGCTTAACATTGTACAGCAAAGACATCTCTGGCAGAATCCATATTCCACCAGGAGCCATGTTTTCCTTTTTCTGCCTATTGAAGCAGAATAAAACCATTCAGAAATAAAAATACACAATGGCCTTAAAATTCCTGCCTTATGAAATTGAGGCTGTCAGTTCCAGCTCCCTCTTATTTAAAGGAATATTCAGGCTGCACCAACATGGAAATGAAGCATCTTGACAGTTCCTCGAGGGTAATGGTGTAGAACCACCTGTATTTAACATTCCCACTTCGATTCCATTAACACATGGAACTCAGTTTTCTCGATCTGCCAGGGAGAAATGGAATAAAAATCAATATCCCACCGAAAAGCACTGATGAGATTTTATCTTCTCTCAAATCACAAAGGAATGTCAGGCCCCTTGACAGAGAGACTTCCGGAATAAACTGCAGGTTGTCACCACATAAAGCGACATTGTATGAAGTCAAGAGTTGAGACAGGTGCCACCCTCATTCTATTTCTTCCTTCCTGCAACATACATTTCACGTTTGCATTAGTGTGTTCAGATGCCAGAAAGATAAGTACTTTAACAACCCTGAGGCCTAAATCTGTGGAGGCGTCTGTTAATAACAGCTTCAATACATTTCCTCGTGTTGTAAATTCCAGCTTTCATATCTTTCCAAGAAGTGCCTCCCTCGATCTTGGCAGTGAATGAACTTGCCAGGAGGCCCGCCCCACCCCCAGCCCCGACTATGGCCGGGCGTTACTCAAGTGCAGCTTCTGCCGTAGGAGTGAGGTGGTGGCTCCTTGGCTACCTCGGCGAGGCCGATCCTCTGCTGCTCACAGGGGAAGATGCGCTCGCCTGGACGCTTCCAAGCCTCCGGGGCCAGTCGTGCCTCAGCTGCCTTCTGTGACTTGATCTTGTACTTGCCTGGGCTGCAACCGCTTCCTCGCTCTCCTACTCCTGCCCCACCGCCTGTCTGACTCAAAGCACCTGCAGACCCCCAGCCTCACCTGGGGACACTCCTGGCCCTGGCCAGTCCTCCCCTGCCTTCACACCCTCACCATTCAGAGCCAGGACATCCAGGGCAGGTGCCCAGTGTTTCTGTTTTTTTAATGGCTCAACAAATAATGTTTTTAATGATGGTTTTAATCCAGAAAATGATTTTGATAGCCAGCTGGTACATTTTGTTTCAACTTTTTATTTTATGTTGGAGTATAGTGGATTAACAATGTTGTGTGAGTTTCAGGGGTACGGCAAAGTGATTCAGTTATAGATATACATGTATCTATTCTTTTTCAAATTCTTTTCCCACTTAGGTTGCTACAGAGTATTGAGCAGAGTCCCCTGTGCTATCCAGTAGGTCCCTGCTGGTTGTCCACTTTCGATACAGCAGTTGAGTACATGTCAATCCCACCTTTACTGAAGAGCAGGGGTCAGCACGCACTTCCTACAAATGGCTGGAGAGTAAATACCTTAGGCGTTCCTCTGCTGATAGGTAGATAGTTAGAAAGAGATTTCCTACGGGAACTGGCTCACATGGTTATGGAGGCCAAGAAGCCCCACCATCTGCCGTCTGCAAACTGGGAACCAGAAAGCCACTTGGTGTCATTCTGTCCAAGTCAGAAGGTCTGAGAACCAGGAGCTCCAACGTCCAATGGCAAGAAGAGATGGACACCCCAGCTCAAGAAGAGACAGAGAGAGTCTGCCCTTCCTGTACCTTTTCAGCCCTTTTGGGCCCCATTAGACGGGATGATGCTCACCCCCACTGGTGAAGCTGATCTTCTTTACTCAGTCTGCTGAACCAAATGCTAACCTCCTTCAGGACACCCTCACAGACTCATCCAGAAATGGTGTTTTACCAGCTCCGTGGGCATCCATTCACCCAGTCAAGTTGACACATAAAATTAACCATCACATCCTATGAAAGCAAAATTAACCATCACATCCTATGAAAGCAGCCCTAGACAATGTATGCAAACAAATGAGCCAGGCAGTGTTCCAATAAAACTGTATGGACAACTGAAATTTGAATTTCACCTAAATTTCATGAGTCACAACACGTCACTCTCCTTTTGATTTTTTAAAAATTCTTTTAAAATGTAAAAGCCATTCTTAGCTCGGGGGCCAAACGAAAACAGGGTGTGAGTTGATTTGGCCTGTAAGACTGTGTTTTCTGAGCCCTGTGTTAGAGATTTCAAGTAAGCATCCCCTGTAGTAGCTGGCGTAGAGTGGGTACCCAAAACAAATTTTAAAACGTTACTTTGTGAGTGAATTAAAAAAGAATGAGGAAATGAGTGATGGAATGAAGGGAGAAATGAAGCAATAAAGGAATGAAATAACTATGAAAAATGTCTGACTGATCCCAAGGGACTCTGAAAATGTCTTTGATCACTTTTCTTTTTAATTCCAGTCTCGAGTTTCATCTCGGGACTCCCCTGCATCCAATCTTCAACTTCATGAATGCCCTCATCATTCACTCCTTCCACAAATGCCTTCTGAACACCTACTATAGTATAGCCAGGCCTGGCGCCAGCCACTGAGACAAACCCCACAGGGCTCAAGCGCTAGAAGGGACTTTAAGACGTGGACGAGGAGTTATATTTCACGTGAATGCCTATGGACAGAACAGGGTTCTGGGATCACAGGAGATGTCACCAGTCAAGATGGAATCAGGCTTCAATAAAAAGTGAGGAAGGTGGAATGAGATGAGGCAGGGGGACCCTTGGGCCTCCACCAAGACAGGACCCCTTGCCTTCTGATCAGACCCAGCCCGTGTAAGTCAGAATCAGATTCTGGGTTCCTCGATAGGATCGAGCCCAAAGGGCTTTTTATGGACTGAACGTTTGTGTCTGCCCAAACTCCTATGTTGAAATACTAACCAGTAATGTGATGGTATTTGGAGGCGGGGCCTGTGGGAGGTGAGGCCTGTGGGAGGTGAGCAGGTCATGAGGGTAGAGCCCACATGAATGCCCTTTATGAAAAGAGAAAGGAGGAGATGATTTTTCTCTCGCCCATGTGAGGATACAACAAGATGACAGCCACCTATGAACGAGGAAGCGGGCTCTCACCAGACACCAACTCTGCCAGCACCTTGATCTTGAACTTCCCAACCTCCAATTAAATGTTTGTTGTTGAAGCCACCCAACCTGTGGTATTCTGTTCAAGCAGCCCAAACTAAGACCGAACTCGTTGAATGTTCAAAACACCTCCCTGAAGCTCTCCGAGAAGCCTTCTAATCATTAATTTGCACGTCCCTTGGTTATAAATTCCAAGAAGAATTTGGGATAAATTTTAATCTGAAAATACATGTAAAATATTTTCTTCAAACAAAGAAAACCCAGCTGCTATGTTTTTCTGAAAGATACAGAAAGGTTCCCAAAATGGATGTTTCTTTCAGGGCCCTTAGATAAAAGCTGGGAAATAGCATTAAATCTTAACGGAGTGGAAGCATTTCTGAAGGGGACTGGGATACTACGGACCAGACACATGGCTTTCTGAAGAGCTAACTCAACACTGGGCTTGAACTCAAAGAATGTGGATGAATGGATGTTTAACATGAGCCCTCAATGCTCTCTTACACACATCAAATGTCTCTAGCCAGCTTCTGGCAAGTACTGAATTGCAGCAAATTAATGATGGGTTTCTGTGATGCGTCCCTGAAGTGTCAGTGGATCCTGCTTTAATCACTGAAAAGCAAAGCCAGCCTTCCTGGAAGGTGGAGAAAGCCATCTGCAGTGTGATGGGAAAGGCAGGAAGGCCCACTACCCCAAAACATCTGTGTGCATCCAGGTGCCACAGGACGGCCAGCCCTTCCTGAGAGTGGACCTGATCACATCACCGCCCCTGGCTCAGCTTCCTTCGGGGACTCCCCATCAACTTCCAAATAGAATCCACATCCCCTTGAAGTGATATAAAGGGATCTTCCAAAAGAAAAAATTAAGTTAGATCTCTACCTCACGCTTTAAACCAAAATAATTTCCAGATGGGTTGAAGAGTAAAATGTAAGAAATAAAACCTAAAAAGAACCAGAAAAAAAATCGGGGAAGTAAGCATTCTTGATCTAGGGATTATGAAGATTTACTAAACATGCAAGCAGAGAAGAAAAGATGGGTAGTTTGGATCATATAAAAATGAGAATGGTCTGTATATCACAAAAATGAAACCAGTGAAATCAAAAGGCGAGTGGCAAATAGGAGAAACTATGTTGCTATTTGATGAAGACTTCATGTCTTTAAAGTGTAAGCAGGTCTTGGCAAAGTAATGAGAAAACACGATAAATGCAGCAACAGAAAAAAAAATTGGGTACAGGGCATGAACAAAAGAAGAAAGAGAAATTCAGTGACTTATTCAACCACGATTCACGCCTACTCCACTGAAGGCCCTGCATCCATCAATATATAAACAGCTGGCAGGCTGAGGTTGAAGGCGCTGCGCTCAGTCCCAGCAGCAGAGCCCAGCCGCTGGGGTGTTGGCCTGAGTTGCTCACTGGACTTTCCTCCGACAGAGGTAGCTGTTTCTCCCCAGATGGTGTGGGACACCGTCCCCTGGGCCAGCCCACACCCAGTGACGGGCCAAAGGAGAGGCTGCAAATCATAGGCCCCCCTGCCTTGAGTCAGGACAACTCTGAAGATGACCCAGCTCGCAGTTCTGCCTCTCCTCCACCCGGTCCTGTTCTGCTCTCCATCTTTCAGGAGGTGCCCCCAAGATGCCTCCCCAACAGACACACGGCAGCCAACCTATCTCAGGTCTGTTTTCAGGGCACCTGCCTTGAGACAGGTGTTCAGCTTCAACAGTAATCAAAGAAATGCCAGTGGAAGCCATATTCTGATTTCCCTTCCTGGGGAGTGGAAGGAACGTCCATAAGGGAGAGGACAACCAGGAAAGTGTAGCAAAGTGTCAGAGACACGAATAAAAGAGAAAGTTTCAAACTGGAAGTAATGATCAACTATAACAAATAACGCAGAAAAGGAGAGGGAGTTAAGGGTTTTCAAAAGGTCCCCTGAATTTACCAATAATAAGGTTTTTCATGAACTGGCAAAAGAGTAGCTTTGGGGGAATGAAAGATGTCAGAACTTTGAGGGGGGAGTGGGAGGGGAGAAAGAGGTGATGACAGGTAAAGACGACCCCTCCAAGATGTGATAATAGCTTATAAATATGCAGGGGAGTCTTCAAACTCATGTATATTCGTGTGTGTGTGTGTGTGTGTGTGTGTGTGTGCGTGCGTGCGTGTGCGTGCGCGCACATAATAGCCAAAAGTGGGGTTGGGAAACTTTTTCTGTAAAGGGCCAACAATATTTTCGGCTGTGCAGGCCATATGGGCTGTGTCACAACTATTTGCCTCTGCCCTTGTAGAATTTTTACAATACATCATTTTATGGTCTCTCATGCATCTCTTTAGAACAGGGGTTCTAAGGACGTTAGCTTGCATGAGAATCACTTGGAGGGCTTGTGGGAACAGGCTGCTGAGCCCCACCCTGGAGTTCCTGACTTTGTAGGTCTAAGGTGGGACCTGAGAATTTGTGCCTTTCTAGAAAATGCTCCAGGATGCTGACGATGTGGGTCCAGGGACCACACCTGGGCAAGCGCTGCTCCAGGTGTCACTGTTCATATTAGGTCTCCCCAATGAACTGAACTGGTCCACAGAAAAGATCATGCCTGCTATTTCTTTTCAGGATAAACTCACTCTCTCAGGCAACTTCCTACAGTTCAAGACCCGCAAAACATAAGGCTACTGCCTTCCCCATGTGTAACAACCTGCCAGCAAGAGGTAAAACTGATATATAAGCATTTACCCTGGGCTTCTTTTCTTCCCAGGAGTATATGAGGAGGTCCCAGCTGCCAGGGAAGAAAGGGAGCATCTAAATTCTTCAATTCAGAGACGTGACAACAAATGTTTAATGACCCGCTTACGGGGAAAAGTGCTGATCTGTAGCATTTGCCAATTTCTGTTCTGTAAACACACCTGGACACGGCCAAGTGCAAGCTACCAATATGATGTTACTACCCAGAGCACTGGGTGGAGATGGGCACCATCAACTCCTGGGTCCAGGGTGACTGGCCTCCACCCATCACTGTATCACTTTCCTCGAATCGCCAGGAAGATGGTGGTGGATGGAGAATCGCCGCCGCTGAACGCTCAACGGCCGGACCCAGCTCCGCACCTGGCCTGTCTGGTTTTCTCTGTGGGTCTCAAGCCTCTGAAATGCAGACTGCTGAGACCACGCTTCCAAACTGTGCGGCCGCCAAAAACCTGTCCTAGGAGCCCCACTCCAACAGCCTATCTTCTGCAGTGTTCCCAGTGGAAAGAAGTCCAAGAACAGGCAGCAGTGGGTCCTGGGCCCTGCTCCCATCAGGATGGCAGAAGTTGATGTGGTTCTTAGGACCCCTGAGGAAGGACCAGGGCAATGTGCTCTTGTGGCGCAGCCTGCCCTGGTTCTGGCCATCAGGCTTCCAGACATTTCAAAGAGACAAAGCAGAGCTCTCAACCACCGCTGCCCATTAGGCCACCCGAGTGGTATCGTTTATTTTTCAATATATGAATACCCACCCCTGATCTTCTGATGTAATTAATCAGGACTGGGGCTTGGGCTTCAGGATTTGTAATAGGTGTTTGTGATGGGCAGCAAGGGTTGAGAACCCCTGAGCTGGGACGGAAACATTGACCTCTTGTCCAAAGGGACCTAGACCCCAAAGAGTCCAACCCTCATCTGAAAGATGAGAAAATGAAAATCCAGAAAGACTTGGCGATTTGGCAAAGATCATGAAGCTGGTCAACTGCACAACTGGGTATAGGATCTGTGCCCCGTGACTTCCAGTCCAAGTCTCCTTCTGATCCATCACACTGGCTGTTGTGGTCTGAAAGGCAACGACACTACAGCTATTTGGCCTCTTGAACTTTCCTGAGACAAGGGCTTGGGGACTCAGGTACTCAGCCTAGTGACTTTTATTTCCATAAGGAAGTCCCTAATGTTTATATCAGGGGAAGACAGACAGGCACGATACTTTTCCCCACCCCCATCGACACCATCGATAGTAAGCTGTCTTTGAAACATCTTTCTCCTCAGTCCAAAAGAAAATGTTTTCCTGACTTGGCATGCTCACAAATACGAAAAGAAAAAGAAAGGATTAAATTTGCTTTTAAGTCACCAAATGCACCATGCAGGTCTGTAATTGACCATGAGAGTGTTGGGAAAATATGATCTATTCTCTATAAATCAGGAAACCTTAAACAGGCTCTCTAATCGTAAATGCCGATCCTGGCAGTGTCCAAAAAGGCTCATGTTTATAAATTGTTCCCTGCTGTTTTAAGTAAGTGCACAAACACAAATCATACTAAGGACTTCAGAAAAGACTTAGCTGTGTGGCAATTTATTATAAGCAGTGTAATTTTCATCAGTCAGGCTGCCCTAGACTGTAATTACCTCTCCACCAAAAGAGTTGCCACTGCTTTCATTACACTTTCCTGGTCATATGCTCGTCTGGATTGCCACAGAGACACTGAATGGAAAACGCATTTATTTATTGTTAGTCCTCCTAATGGCTCCTTACTTGGTTTCTAAAGATGTTATCAAGTCACTTGCTTTTCCTGCTCCTCCCACCCCCACTAGTGGCATTTGTAGAAGACAAAAGAGGCCCAACTTGAAAACTCTCAGCTCATGTAGAACATCCACAAACTGCCCAGCATCTGCAGATACGCAGCTCTGGCTGAGGGTCCCCATCAGCCTGGCTAAAGTTCAAATGCTGAAGATTAATTAAAACCACACGCCACTGAGCACAACGACCAGCCTCCAGGTCACAACTGAAAAGAAACCACATTTTGTTCCCTATAGTTAGAGCTTTACAGGAACATTTAAAGGACTCAGAAGGTGACCCAACAGCCCTGTCTCCCACGTGGGAGGGTGTATGAATTAGAGGGCATGGTTACACCTTGGCCCTTGAAACAAGCAAGAAGCAGGGGACATTTTCTTCTCCCCAGAGCCCTTTCTAGTCCCTGATGCCATGAAAAGAAAATCTGGAAACAGAGATCCCAAATTCAGAGGGTGGGTGTGGATGGGAGATGAGGAGAGCCTGTCTACATAGTGACGGACGAGCTTTATCAAGACCAAGCATTTTGTCAGTAGACGAAGGGTTTGCTTATTGCTTAGAATCAGACTCAACTCTGGGCTGCATCCCCAGAAATCTTCCCACAGATCTGCTGTGTGCAGGCAGCTCTGCCACTCGGCTGCTGTGACCCTGAGTAAGACCCTTGACTTTCCAAAACCTCTGCTCCCTGAAGGTCCACTAAAGAGCCAATGACAGGAATTCAAAACAGTTGACTCTTTCAACTGTCACATCAAACTTAGGACACATAAGAAAGGGAAGGGTCCGTGTATCGGGAACAGGAGAATTCCCTTCCCGTGATGTTGGTTTTTTTCTTGTCTTTTCTTGTTTAAATCCACGTCACCACACACAGAAGGAGTAGCCCTGCCTAGGAGCTCCTCACTAGCAGCCTTGAGAAAGGACACAGGAAATAGCCCAGAACCACGGAATGCTAACATTTTCAATCTCAGAGAGGTGTGAGCAGGATGGCCTACTCTGTCTTCCTGTTTTATAGGTAAGAAAACTGAGGCCCAGACATGCTCAATAATGTATCAGAGTCACAGAAATGCTTCAGAGCTGCCTCCCAGTGACCAGGCCAGATTTTGCCCCCACTGAAGTCCACCCATCCCTGGTATACTTGCTAAGTGGCCTGCTGGCCATCATTAGGGAATGTCATTCGCCCGCCCGACTTTGCCCTGCACAACCCAGGGCATGCACCTGCTTGAGCATGTATATGAAGTGGCTTAGGACAGGGGACCCAGTAAATGCTGCTAAATCTGAATGCCCTGACTTCTATAGTCTTCCCCGATAATTACTCCTAGGTCTGGGCGCAGGAATAAAATCACACTCTTTCCACTGTGGACAAGCTCGGGGGATGCCAGCCAGGGAGCACAAGCCTGTATGTGCAGTGACCAGACACGTGTGTCCACTTGGTGGCCAGCTGCTGGGAGCTTGAAGGCAGCCTTACCTCCATCCTGAACGGCTTCCTGTGAGAGGGGGGGACATGCACAATTTCATCCCACCCCAAACGAGCCCAGGTTGGTTGTGCCACCACCGGTTAAAACTAATCCAAAATTCTTCCCAGTGACAGCTGGGCATAAACTCACGCTGTAGAAGGCTGGTTCAATCAGGGTAGAAATTTCTGCTTTGTATGGTTTGTCAGATGGAAGAGTGCTTGCTTCTGGATGAGTCTGTCACTTCTGCAGAAATCCTATACCCTCCATTTCCCCTCATTTGCTTGCATTTCACAAATGGCCACATCATTTTGTCAAATTGTGGAGCCACTTGGAAATTGGGCGTAAAGTTTTGCATAATCATTCATGTCATGCCTGTGACAGTGCGTGATTATATATAATGGTCTCTGAGGAGTCCCCATGCAGGGGAATGCTACCTGGCTGGCCTCGGAGCCAAGTTCCATTACAACCATTTCATAGAGGACACTGAGGGGAAAAATTGCTACATCTACACCGGGCCCCTGTGTAGACAGGGAGGAAAAGCAGGCAGCTCAGCCTGAGTCGGCGAGTTAGTGCCGGGAAAATGAAACAGTAGACTTTGTCTAGAGTTAACCTTGGAAACCATCTCAGTTCAACTGATTTCTGAGCCTAGACACAGAGGCCAAATTTAACCAAAATTTCACTAGGAGGAAAAAAAAAAAACAGCTTTTGCTTCAAGAAAATTTACCTCTATCTCTGAAGACAAAGATGTAACTGTTTCTCAAGAATGGAAAGATGTTTGGGTTTTGGGGTTTTTTTTTTTCTGCTTTTAAATTTTAAATTTTTTTAAATCGAAGTACAGTTGATTTACAATATTGCGCTAAGAATGGAAAGATGTTAATAACAGTAGAAACTGGGTGACATGGGTACATAGAGGTTCATTGCTATTCTCTCTACCTACCTATTTGAAATGTTTAATATTAAAACACCTTTTTAAAATAAAACATGTAAAATGTCAGTTTGGATGTATTATTAAAATGTCTGACCATACTGTTGAATTACAGATTATGTAGGGGGAACAAATGCACCCCAAGGAAATCCCAAGAGAAGCAAACACCTCTAGAAAGGTGAGGCAGGATGAAAGGGCAGAGGCATCGCTTTTGCGAAGAGCCCATTGGAGGCTGCTAAGTCCCCAGCGAAGAGGCTGTGTGGTATGTCAGGGTAGATAGGTTTTATATAGTCTCACAGAGTTTCCCAGAACCTGCCTTAGTAACAGAGATGCAAAATGGGTCACATACACCCCGGAGTGGCATAGAAGTTATGGAAATGCCTGCTGGACCAGATGCAGCTGTGCAACAAAAATAAGGAACACCTCAGCAAATGCTGTGTAACAGATAACAGTAAGAGCGTGATTCCCCAAAACCACAATGCAACTCCTATTTCCTAAAGTGACAGGCATCGTATTTCCAATACTCAGGCAGTAGGAATTGAAATAAATTGAGCTATAAAAAAATCCAAGTTGCATTCATCACACAATTGAAATATGTAAACTAAGATTCGTACCTGCCACATGAGCCTGCCAGAGAGCCATTTCTTCCCGTCTTGATGCTGCCGGATTCTCAAGCCTCTGTCTAAAAATCACCTCTTCCATGGAACTTTCCCTAAAGATTCTAACCCTGAATTAATCCTTAATTCTCTCCTCTCTTCATTTCTGTAATACTTCTTCTATGCCCTCTGGTTTTAGGGCTTATTTATGAGTTGCCTTACTCACTCGTGTCTCCTGTGTGTTAGACTTACCTCACCACAGACTGTAAATCCTTCCAGAGCTGGGATTACGTTGTACACTTTTAAAGGCTTCCCCCAGCTCAGCTTAAGACCCATCTTTACTGGGCAATCGTCTCTAATGATTACAGAGTTTACCGTCCTTGTGTCTAATATTTTTCAGTATTACAGTCAACATATTGGGATATTCTTGGCACTCACTTTCTGTACCTATTTGATCTTTCATTATGACAGTCTATTTCTATGTTAATGAAATGACACAGCAGTAACAATCCCTGTGAGATGGCGTGAAGGAAAGGAGGAGATGCTTCAATTTCTCTAAGGCTGTTCCTGGTCTCAGACCCCTGCCTCCTTGCCCACCCTCATTCTAGGGGTGAGAAAAGCTCTTTAGTGGCTTTTCCGTGCCTTCCCTGGCAGCTAGGAGTGGCCAGGAGATACCAGCTTGGTCAATGAGATGGAAGAAGAAGCCTGCTGGGGACTTCTGGAAGTCCTCTTCCTTTCCCTTCTTCCTGCCCATCTTGTGGATTCCGAATGTGATTCCTGAAGTTGGGGTAAATTTCCTAAACTAACTCCAGGCTTTCTCTAATCCAGCTCTCAATTACTTTTCTAATTTTGCCTCTTACAATTTTCTTCCATTTGAATTAAACTGATTTTCAAAATTTGTTTTTCTCAGTCTATAACTTTGGTTATGTTGTCTCCCCTCTATAGAAAGACCCCTCTCCATTTTAATCCAAACTTTTAGACCCAGCCAAATCTCTGTCTCATTGGAAGAGCTGCCCTTAAGCAAATTCTTCTCTTCTATCTTAAATCTCATAGCCCTTTTGACCCTACCACTTAAATAGGCATTTGCAGATTCCCTACAGTATTTCTTATATTATTGCCTTTCTTTGATATTAGTTCATATGAGTCTTGGTCTCTCCAATTGGGTTATTAGTTCATTCAGATTGTATGTTCTCTTCCTTTGTATCTCTCATAGCACCTGATACAATAATAAAATCAATGTTCAGGCACTCAATATGTACTTATGGAATGA
Source organism: Monodon monoceros (assembly GCF_005190385.1). NCBI lineage: Eukaryota > Metazoa > Chordata > Mammalia > Artiodactyla > Monodontidae > Monodon > Monodon monoceros. Next base: position 41,380,576 of record NW_021703786.1, on the reverse strand, counting down.
GTGAATGTTGTTATGTTTAGAATATTCTTGCCTTATAATGAGACGTTCAAAGGTATAAACCTATCCATCCTTGGCTGATAGAGAATGGAGATCCAGCAAGCTAGCAGAGAAACTCGAGGGTAGTTTGCACGATGAGTTACTAATATGGACTGTGACTTGTCCAAGTAGGGTGCTTTACAAGCCCAGATGGGACAGGCTACGCTATGGTAACACGCATTTCCAAAATCCCAGGGCCTCATAAAAACAAAGGTTATTGTCTCACTCACTGTATGCCCAATGCAGGTAAAAGGAGAAGCAGCAGAGGGTTTTGCTTATCAGGATCACTTGGGAACTGAGGCTTAACAGAGGCTCTGTCTTGCTACGTTCACCCATAATCACCATGGCAGGAGGAAAAGAATGGGGTCTATCTTACACTGGCTCTTAAAACCTCTACCTGTATATGACATTTGCACTCAATTTTTACAACCAGAGAAAATGATATGGCCACACCTAACTTGAAAGAAGGCAGGACAGTGCCATTCGACCCTATGTCCAGGTAGAGAGGAAAACCAGATTACTTGTGACTACCACAGATGCTAACCTTGGCTAAGAAAAGTATATCAATCGGTGTTCTTTAGCTGCAGCCAACAAAAGCTGGCTCTGGTTAACTTGAGCAAAAAATGAATCTATTGGGAGGATATGGGTAGCTCACAATTGAAGGAAATCTACCTAGAAGAGACCAGGACCAGGGTCAGCCCTGAGCATACAGAAGAATGACCAGATTGACAGGCTCTTCAGAGAACGTTCAATAGTATGAATCAGCCACAATCCTATCATTGTGTCATTTGCTTAACTTTCAGATTCTTAGATGAGAGCATCTCATGGGCTGAGCTTGGACCATGTGCCAACCTTGACCAGGGGTGAGCAGGCACCTGCAACAAGAGTCCCACTAAGACTGTGTGCAGTGGAAGGAAGGATAGTGGGACCCTGTTAGAAGAAGGAGGAATAAAGGAAGATAAGAAAAAGCTACTCATGTCCATTTTGCACAGACTATTATACAATAACTTAAAGACTGCTGGTAGTATGGCATGCCTATGCAGCAAGACATTACACAAGGACTGAATATCTGTATCCCTTGTCCAGAGACCCCTAAGATTGTACCTTTCTCTTGGTTCACTTCTTCCAAAAGGAAGTCTACCTCCCACTTTCCTCCTCAAGTGTAAATCCTATCTTAGGGCATTAGTAACAGCATTATATGATTGTGGGAATAATCCATGGCTGCAATCAAAAGATGAAAGTTTAGCTGAGCAAAGTCACATGGCTGATCTTCTAAATAGCTTTCAGCAGATCCACGGCTGATTCACTCCTGTCTTCCCTGGTAGGAACTGATCCTAAACGAAGATGACTAGGTGTGCAGCCCTTTGAATGACAAGGGAATGATTTAACTGGGGGACAGATCAGCCATCCCTAGAAACTCCCCCCAGATTTCCAAAGGACAAAACCAGAAGTAGTAGCTCCAGGGCTGCTAGCTCAAGGCTCCAGCAACAGGAATATTCTGGGATGCTGCAGACAAAACCAAAGGCTCTCCACCTTCTGCCACTAGCCCCCAAATACTTCACTCCATCAAGAGCTTAACTGAAAGAGTAAACAAATCACAGCTACTCTGCATGAAACCAAACTTGGGAACCCTGAACACTGACTGCCCTCAGCCTCCCTAGTTCTGCCCGTAGTTAGTTTTTGATGCACAACATACCACCCAAAACTAATGACTTATGACAGTAGCCATTTACTTCGCTGGCGATTCTGGGAGTCAGCAATCTGGGCTGGGCTCAGCTAGCCAGCTCTTCTGCAGACTGCAGCTCGGGTCATTCTGGCATCTGCACTCTGCTGCCCATCAGCCAGGCGGCTCTGCTTACAGGGTTTGGCCAGCTGAGATGAGAGAACCACTGGGTCTCTCATCATCCTACAGACATGCCTGGCCTTCTCATGGTTTCTAAGAGCCTCAGGAGGGAAGCCTTAACGCACAAATGCTTTTCAATCCTTCGCTTGTATCACAATTGATAGCGTTCCACTGGCCAAGACAAGCCACACACTCAACGGATTCAAAGAGCAGAGACGCAGTCTCCACTTCTTGATGGGAGGAACTGCGGTGGTGCGCTGCAACGGTGTGAACACAGGAATAGATAAAATCTGTGGCCATTTTTCAGTCTTCCACAGAAGGCAACCTCTGTTGGAACTCCGTGGACCCATATTTGGAAATCACTGGGCTAAGCTAGCCTGATTTGTCCATCCTCTGTCTGGCTGGATAACTTCAGGTCCACCTGAGTAATATGAAAGGAACCAGCTCTGTCTAAATCTCTTATTTTCTGCAGACTGCTAGGTGAACAGGTTAGCAAAAGGGACTCTGCGGCCCAGCAACATAGACATTTATCTTGCCTCCTCAGCCTTGGCCATCTGCCCTAATGCTGCTTGTTCCTTTAAAATGCAGCGTTAGCAGACAGAGACCCCTGTGCCATCCACAGGCCTTGGAAAGACAGGCTGGCTTTCGGGTAGCACATTCTGCTGATGGTGAAGCAGTTCAAAGTGGGATAAATTAAAGCCCTTATTTAACTCAAAGAATTCATTTGCCTTTTGATCCACCTTCCACTCTGACAAATGCTCCCTTCCTATCACATTCAAACACACACCCCCCTCAGAAGCTAGTAAACTCATCCCCTGCCAAGGAATGGATTTTCCCCGTATTGCTCTATCTGAGTGATAAAAGGGTTTAATGTCCCAAGTTCGTTTTTCAGGAGCTAACTCAGATACACCCGACACAGCAAAGCGCCTAAGCTCTTTCTACAGTTATTAAACTGTTATCCCTAATTCCTCCGGAGATCCAACATGGCAGCGATGATTCCGAGGGCGCTTTCCTATTAAATCTGCATTTTGCACAGAGAGATAAAGCAGGCCAGTTCAACCCTGTTTACAGGGATGGCGGAAGAGCCCCTGCAGGCTGCTGGGGCTGCCAGCATTTTTCCTCTCTCTCGGAAAGCCTGGGTGGGATGGACCCTCACGGCTCATGGCCCAGACACATCTGCAAACTTTGCAGACTTTTCTAAAACACTTCCAGGGTGAGAGCTCAGGGTCACCTGGCAGCTCTGCTACGGGTGTATGATGAGAGCATCAAAAAGCTCAACCAACCATCGAGGGATAGGCGTTTCTAGACACAGCTGTATAAAGCCAAAAATCACTCTGGAGGCAGACATATCTGTGTGGTGTGAGATATAAGCGGGGTCTCCAAACTGTGTGTACATCTCCCAAGGGAGTATAAGATGATGCATTTGTGTATAGAAACAATACAGTAGAATTATTTATTTTTGCCTTGAAAAGAAAAAAAATTAAGGTTTTCTAGTTTCTAACATATAGATTTCCTCTGGCACCATCATGAGCCCACTATGTAAGATGGGACATGTCTCATTTGATACATGGGTCCACAACAGGAAGAGGTGTCCTCTCTCATCTATACTTTAAGCAGACTTTCAGGTATCACAGTTCATATGAGGTCAGTAAAATTAACTTAATGACTACATGATTTATTTCAGCCCAAACCAATGCTTACAAAACAGACCAGTGGCCTAAAGGATTCTTGCAAAGATGCTGGGACTGAAGATACTACCGATAATACTGACAATGTAGACTCATAGCAACAGTGGCCAAGCAGCTCTCATTGCTATTTGATCTCTCTGTCAGCCACACTATGAGGAAAAAAACCAAAAGAATAGGGCTAATGAGATCTGACAAAAGTTTGAAATATGAATGCACATCCACTGTTGCTGATGACAACCCTCATGCAAAGTACCATGAAGTAAGAGCTAATGATGGTTGGAAACCTTCAGGATTAGAAAGACAGTTTACTGCTTACCTCTAATTTATCTCAAGCTCTTGTAATTTCTATTTTGTGCATATCTTACAATATAAATAAAGATGCACATATTGGAATGCATGATAGGACATTTTTAACCAATGGGGTTAATCAATCAAAAATAATTTGGACTGAGACCACATAGATGGACCCTGAGGACATTGTACTAAGTGAAATAAGTCAGACAAAGAAAGACAAATACCATACGATCTCACTTAGATGTGGAATCTAAACACAACACAAAACCAAGTTCATAGGTACAAACAACAGATTGGTGGTTGCCAGAGGTGGGAGAGGGGTGGTGAAATGGGTGAAGGGGGTCAAGAGTTACAAAATTCCAGTTATAAAATAAATAAGTCTTGGAGATGTAAAGCACAGCATGATGACTACTGATAATAATACTTTACTGTGTATTTGAAAGTTGATAAGAGAGTCAATCTTAAAAGTTCTCATCACAATGGAAGTATTCTGTAACTATGTATGGTGATGGATGTTAACTAGGTTTACTGTGGTGATCATTTTGCAGTACATACAAATACTGAATCATTATGTTGTACACCTGAAACTAATATGATGTTATATGTCAATTATACCTCTTCAATAAAAAAATTAAACAAAACAGTGGCAATTTTACTACCTTACGTACTTCTTTAATATATAAACCTCGTAATTACAAAACAACACAATAATTTGGAAAGTCTAGCTTAAGAAGAAAGTGAAGATGACAGCCAACATTTGTGTAGTCCAGAGAAAGCTGCCTACGAATTCACTGCTTTTCAAACTCCAAACCCTGCATATTTCCCACTTGCCATGCAATCTCCAACTAAGAAAATGAAATTAAGTGACAGTGGTTACTGGAATTTTTTCATTTATTAACTACTGTAGGTGTTTGTTTAAATTGAATCCTGTCATCCCGGATTCCCTGAAGACTGTTCAAGGACCTTCCAAGAGCAAGTACAAGTTAGAGGCATCTCCTTCTGATGACGGTACCACCACCACCCCCACCACAACCAACTCACTGTGCTTCCTGAGAAAGGGTCCCCTTCTAAGAGCCTGACGTGTGTTAACTCACTGCCTCCTCACGAGAGCCCTACGAGGCACTGTGGTGGACACAGTCTAAAGCTGACCCCAGGACCCCCATCTTCTGTGTTCATGCCTTTGTGTCATGACCCCACCCATACCTTTGAGTGAGTGGTGGGTGGGACCTGGGACTTGCGTTTACTCACTAGAATACAGCAGAGGGGACATGATAACATGTGTGTGATTACAGTGCCTGGCTTGCTGGAGCCTCTCCCCCCCCCCCCCCGGCTGGTTCTGAGAAAGCAAATGGCCTCTGGTCACCAGCCAACAAGAAAATGAGTCCCTTGGTCCTACGACCACAAGGTCACACATTTTGCTAACACCTTCAGTGAGCTTGGGAGTGGATCCTCCCCCAGTCAAGTCTCAGATGAGACCTCAGCCCTGCCAGACCCTTTGACTTCAGTCTTGCTGACGACCTGGCTGAGCTGTGCCTGGATTCCTGACCCAGGGAAACTGCAGACAATAAATATGTGTTGTTTCAAGCCACTGTGTGTGTAGTAGCAAGGCTCTTCGGCAATAACTAACTACTACAGTGGTGTGGATATCTGCATCCTTGCTTTACGGGGGGAAGGTTAAACAAACAGTCCGCGTTCACACAGCAAGTAAGAGGCAAGATGAAAAACTAGGAAGTCTGGGGTCTGGACGATCAGCCTGAACCACCGCACGTTACTGCCTCTGCTGACATTTTATAGTCCACCTGTCTCACTCCCTCTTCTGAGGGTGGGGACCCCTGTCCTGAAGCCACGGGCCCCGCTAGGGCACCAAGCCCAATCCCTTGCAGCCCCGGTGCCAAGGCCGCGGCATGGCATTTGTGCCGGCACAAAGGAGAGAGCAGGGGTAATGGGCCATGACGTCCCTCCCACGGCCCTGGCATCTGGAAAGGAGCAAAGCTTGGTCGCACACCAAAGGCTCTGACTGTCTGCACTCTGAATAAACTCTGCCAGTGACTCAAGTTTCCCCACAAATAAAGGAGAAAAATAAGTCTGTGGGTGTCACAGGAAGAGTCTTGGCATGAAAGTCCGCAGACTTAGGCTCTGACTGAGGCTCTGCCGACCCGGAGGCCATGGGAACTTGAGGAAGTCACTTGGGTCCTCTGGGCCTCTGCTCGTTCGTCTCTATAAGGAGGGGTTTGGACTGGAGGAGGCTTAAAGTCTCCAGACAATTACATAATATTTAAGGTACTGTCTTGGTTTGAATTGATTCAATGCCTTCCTCTTCCCCCCCTCTGCCACAGAACTGAAAGGGCTGCCTTCTTCATGTCATTTACCTAATTTTAAAACCCAGGTAACACATTTTTAATGGAGAAAAAAAAACAAAAAGGAAAAGAAATATCGTGGGGTCAGAGACACAAGAAAGGATGGACTTAACAGCCAGAAGGAAGAAATTCTCACCCAGAGCTATGGAAACCCTGAGCCCCCAGCCTGGGCGTTTTCCATCTATCGTCTGCTCAGCAGCCAGGGCTCCCGCGTCCACCATTTCCTGGTAGATTGAGTCCCAGCCTGCATGACAGTCTCATTTTTCACTGAATGCATGCACTGAATGCTAAACTGTAATCTCTTTTTGCATGCTTCGGCTCCAAATTCATAACCGGAGGAGAGAGCCCGCTGCCTGGAGCAGGGGAGCTCCGTTGGCTGCTCGGCGGGCCCAGCCAGGCAGTCCTGCAATCCCGTGGCTTTTTCCCTGCTTCACACTTTGTCAAAATGCATCATGAGTGACACAAAGAAACGGCCGCTGGAAACTCCCCGTTTTCCAATCCTTTTACTTTCTAATTGTTCTTCTTCTTCGAGGCTTGGCCATCCTCAGAATAGGCCAGGGTCCCCGCCTGGGCTGCTTTCATTTGAGAGCGGGATGCACTGCATCACAGAGGCCCTTCCCACAGCTCTGAGCGGGGCGGTGCTGTCCTCATTGTCTCAGGCTCTGCCTTCCATGCCCTGGGCTGCCTGAGATGCTCTTTTCCCATTACTCCAAGTGACCAGCCCGTTCCCACACTATGAAAACTTGATCGAACAAGGAAGATGTGGTAACAAAACGTAAGGCAGGCATGCCAGCGAGACCCCTCTGCTGGCTTCCACTGCGCTTAGACTGCCGTGCGGGGACCGGGAGCCCAGCCTGCCTCTCCCTCTTCACCTCCAGCCATACTGGCCATCACATCCTTTCTCAAGAAAAGGGCCTTTGCGCACACTGTTCCCTCTGCCCTGAATGCTCTCTCCCTAGATCTCTCCACGGCTACCTCCTGTTTGTTGTTATCTGCAGAACAAGCCCAGCAATGTCATCCCTGAAAAAGCAAACGCTGCCCATGCACAAGGCCAGATTCCCGGCGCTGGCATCAGTGACTCCCCCTGAGCCACTCTGACCACTGGATCCCACTCTGCCCAGATGCAGGCCCGGCTGGACCTACCAGTGAACTGATGGCCCCAGGAGCAGCCTCAGTCCGTATGCCTCGCCCTGGTCCCGCAGCTCCAACATCACTGGTTCCCCAGCACCTGCGTGGTCACCTGTTTGGCATCACACCTCTGCCAGCTGTGTTCTTTCCCGGCCCACTTCCCCACTCCTCTGCTGGTACTTCCTGGCACAACGTCGCACTCGAGTGCGTGCCCGCACAGCCTCGTCTCACAGCCTGCTTCTCAACCCTACCTAGGCGCGTCTACACTCCTGATCCTTCTCTGCCTGGTGGCATTTCCTAGTTTCTTCGTGGCTCTTGATCTCTGAATGTTTTTTCTGTATATTAATTGCTTACTCTTTTATATTCACCGGCTTCTATACAGAGAGAGAGAGAGGGATCCGTGAAGGGAGAGAGCTCTGCATCTGTCCACACTGAGCACAGTGAGCGCTCCATAAACGTCTGCTGAGAAGTGAATCAATTCATTTACACCTCGCTGTGATTCTGAGCTGCTCCTTGTCTCTCAGTGGAGTTTTCCACTTACGGCTCAAGGTACCCTACAAAGCCTTCCTACATATCTGACACCCCCACTAAAGGAATTTCAAGCCACTGGAAAGTTCTTCTCAGTGCCTCACAGATCACACTCCAATCACCAAGGCACCCAGAGTCCACCAGCTCTGCAGGTAAGACCTGAACTTAAAGGGCAGTTAGACAGACAGTGTGATAAAAATTGAATGGGTCCTTGAATTCTTGGGACAGTGTTAACTGTTGGAACTCTGGACTCTTGCCTCAAACTTAGCTTGTTTATTTCTGGCAGATGAAAAAGCATGTTTGTCCCAAGTGGCCATCCTTTGCCCTGCAGGGTTTTCTCTGTGGTTAAGTGGGTCTTGCCTGGCCCATCCACCTAAGTTCCCTGGATCCAGGGCACCAGACATTATCTCTTGTTTGTTCACCATTGTGTCTCCAGTGTTTACTGTAGTTACTACTATAGTAACTACTATTGCGTGTCCACACAGTGGACACGCAATAAATACACAATGGTTGAATGAATGAGTGAATAAATGCACAAATTTCACTCTTCCCAGAGGGAGAACCACTAAAACCCACTGAAAGAACACACTAAGAGAGTAGGGTTCTCAGGAACCCCCGATGAAGCAACAGTGACAATGACTAGCCCACTAAGAGAAATCACAGTGTCAGACAGAGGACACATGGCATTTAAGGAGAAACATGGGATCTCCCATGACTCCTGCACAGGCAACCATGGGTTAGCCTTAAACAGATGGGCTAATTTCAAGAAAACTCCAAAACCAGTACTTTGTTTCCAGAGCTGGATTTTCTGCCAAAGAGGTCTAAACCACTCCTCTGATCACGTGGGGCACCTCCGGCTCCTGTCTTACAATGCGAAGTGACGAAGGGATGGTGAGCACTGGGAGGCGTCTTGGAGGAGGTGCTCGGCCCAGAGGAAAGACGCTGCAGAACTGCCCCAAGAGGTGAATGACATAATGTAGGAGAAGGAGTTCTGTAGAGCATGAGTCTCTTTACCACACTGTGTGCTTTCATGATGATGATAAAGATGGCTACGAAGTGTCTTCAGTGGATAATCAGCCCCAGACTTTGTCCCATTGGAAAGAAAGAGAAAAATCAGTGTGGTCCTGCTGGACTTGATCACGGGTCCCTCTTAGAATATCCCTCAGGTAAAATCTGCATGGGTCACACATGAAAAGATGCTCAACATCCCTACCTAGTCATTAAAGAAGTGCAAATGGAAACCACCATGAGATGCCACGTCACACCCATCCAGATGGCTATGATCAAAGAAAACAGCAAGTGCTGGCGAGGGTGTGGAGACACTGGAAGGCTGTGCACTGCGGGTGGGCATATAAAGTGGTGGAGCTGCTGTGGAAAACAGTACGGAGGCTCCTCAAAAAATTAAAAATAGAATTTCATGTGACCCAACAATTCTACTTCTGGATAGATACCCAAAAGAAATGAAAACAAGGACTCAAACAGGCATTTGCACTCCCACGTTCACTGCAGCATTACTGACAATAAGCAAGATGTGGAAACAACCTAAATGTCCACCAACAAATGAATGCATAAAGAGGGTGTAGTCTGTACACTCAGTACTCAGCCTTAAAAAGGATGGAAATTCTGACATGTGCTACAACGTGAACCCTGAGGACACTATGCTAAGCGAAATAACCAGTCACAAAAGGACAAATTCTGTATGACTGCACTTATATGAGGTCCCTAGATTTGTCAAGTTCCTAGAGACAGAAAGTAGCAGGGGGGTTGCCAGGGGCTGGGGGAGGGGGATGGGGAGTTATTGTTTTTTTTTTAATTGGAGTCTAGTTGCTTTACAATGTTGTGTTAGTTTCTGCTGTACAGCAAAGTGAATCAGCTGTACGTATACATACATCCCCTTTCTTGGATTTCCTTCCCATTTAGGTCACCAGAGAGCACTGAGTAGAGTTCCCTGTGCTATACAGTAGGTTCTCCCCCATTAGTTATCTATTTTATACATAGTATCAATAGTGTATATATGTCAATCTCAATCTCCCAATTCATCCCATCCCCCACTTTCCCCCTTGGTATCCATACGCTTGTTCTCTATGTGTCACTATTTCTTCTGGGGAGTTACTCTTTACTGGGTATAAAGTCTCAGTCTGGGATGATGAAAAGGTTCTGGAGACGGATGGTGGTGACGGTAGAACCACCATGTGAACATACTGAACGTCACTGAACTGTACGCTTAAAAATGGTTAAAATAGTAAACCTTATGTTACATATGTTTTACCACAATTAAGAAAGCAAAGAACTCTAGAGAGCTGAGGATTCAGCCCAACCTTCTGGCTTCTGGGGAAGAGAAGAGAGCAGCGCTCCTGAAGGGCCACAAGCCCCCTGACTGGCTCTGCCCAGAGCGGGTGTGACTGCCGCACCATGCCGACCAGCCTGCCCGGCCCACTCAGACACCACGTACAATGATGCTCTCAGCAAGCTGTCAGCTGGTCTGCCTGAATGAACCCTCCTGACAGATTGTTTGCTGCTGTTCAGACAAAGCTAATTCTGCCAGAAATAATGAGAATGGCCTGGTGTGGAAGTGCTGGATCATGAATCACCAAAGTCAGAGTTCCCTTCAGTCCATAGCCAAAAACACCACCCCCTGGATTAAAAAGGAAGGAACCGCTGATGAAAGCAACAGAATGGATGAGCCTCAGAAACAATCTGCTGCATGAAAGAAGTCAGGGTACGGATGTGGTGATCCCATTCAAACGAAGCTCTGGAATGGGTAAAACGAATCCCTGGTGAAAAGGACTGCAACAGTCTTCACCTGGAATGAGGGGATGGAGCATGGGGGTGTGGCTAGCTGAGAAGGGCTACCAGGAAACCTTCAGAGATAATGGAATTGTTTTACATCTCGACAAGGGTTTGAGCGGCATGACTGTATTTTTTAAAACTCACAAACTATGCGCTGGATCTATTCATTTCATTGTACGTAAATCCGATCACTTAAAAAGAACTACACACAGAGACGGGACTCTAGTTAATGCTTGATACGCATTTGGAAGTACTGATGTCTGCAACTTACTTTGACATGAATTTAAAAGTAAGATGAACTAATAGATATGGAGAGACAGTGATGAGACAAAAGGAGAAAAACACTGGCAATTTTAGAATCTAGGTGTCACGTGTATGGGTATTTATAATTCTTTCCATTTTTATCTAGAGTTAAAAACTTTTATATAAAATGCTAAGAGGAATAAAATTATGCTTTAGAAAATTATTTTAAACCACTTGATTCTTAGCACATGGTAGGACCAAAGAAAACATCAGAACTGCATGCCCATCTGATAGCACCTAAAATAGTGATTCTTAAACTGTTCCCCCCCAAAATTTTCAGGGACCTCCTCTCCTTCAGGAAAAAATACCTCTTCTTTAATATGGTTTATATTTGGGGATTCTACATAAGATTTTTATTCGAAAAAAGTGCTTCCACCATTTTAAAATGTGGATGCCTCTCAAAACTGTGTCATCAGCATTTGGGACTGGCCAGGTCATGGCTGGGCAAGGCTGCCCCTCACGCTGATGTACTTGGGCACCCTTGGTCTTTAGACACTAAAAGTCAGTGGCACTCCTGCCCCATCACTGTAGCAATTTTTAATGCCCCATTCATCTTTTCCCCTGCTCCCACTGACTTGCTCATATCCCTTTAGAGTTAGCACTACATCTAAGAAACCCAGGTCAACAGGTCTGCCCTTAAGTGGAGAAAGTTGTCCTATGACAGCATCTTGCCTGCAATTCTTCTTGAGTGTTAAAAATGCTAAAGGAACCCTGAGAGTATGGTTTCTACCATCCAAGTACAGTTCTCCTTAAGAGAAACCATCATTCTTCCATCTTTCCACGCTGAGACCTTCTGGTCTCCTGGTAAACAAATGGCTTTCAGATACTTTCACATCTTGACTCCAGGAGAAGAATGACCGCCTCTATCACGCCAACATTTGTACATCTGGTCTACCCACAATTCTACTAGCAGTTGACAATGAATAAACTGGCATTCTGGTACCCAAGAATAAAATTGAAAAAAGACCACCATGCTTAACATCCATGATAAAAAGCAAGCAGGGGGCAAATGTTAGGGCACATCATCGGTTTATAATTCTGTCTCACCCTCTATGGGGGCAGTGGCCTCAGAAGAGGACAGTGGTCAAGTGACACCCCTTTTTCCCCAGACAAACCGCTTTCCTGTTGGTTTCGTGTAAGAACGTGCAAAATGGAAAATGAGTGGAAAGCAAGCTGGAACAGATGTCTAATATCATTGAAGCTGGCTCCGAAAGAATCCAGATCTCAGTTTGGTATATTAATGCTCTATTTATCTTTAAGCACAGATGGATATTTTTATTAGTATTACTTTGTTTATCTGGTTTCGAGAAAGGTTAGTCCAGGGGGCAGATGCCTGTGTTATGAGAGCACATTCCTGCCGAGAGTCAGAAGAGAGGGGTAGCCTTTTCAGAGGAACTTTAATTAGAAAAGCCAAAGTTATAAATGTTGGCAGCTCTTGCCTGACCTAATGAGGCCAGTTGCAACAATAAACAGAAAGACAAACAGGACACTGGCAAGCCTGTGTCTTCCCACCTCTCCTCCTCACCAACCCAAGAGAAAAACAACATACCACCACCTCATTCCCAGATGTAAAACAGACCATGACAGAGTCCAAGTTCTCAGAAAACAGATGCTTCATAAGCAGCTGGTTATCATTGAGGATAACCAAGAACAATAGGCCTGTTACTGACGTCCTAGTTATGAATGCACGGACCTTCCAGAAGCTTCTGGGTGAAGCAATTTCTATTGTGGATTTTATGGCTTTTCTTATATGACAGACTGGGACCCTGGGGGAGGAATGCCCAGTGCCCTGCCACAATTATTTCCTCTCAGTTTGTTTTTCACTGGAGTTGATTTCTCACTAGTCTCTCTTTTTAGAGGACTTACATAGGATTATGGATCCACTTGCCCAGGAAATTTCTCACTGGGTTGGATTAGGAGAGTTTATTTACCTGATGGCTCTCCCAGGAATCAGGACAATACATTTGTTTTCCTTACCCATAGCATAATTTTTTACTACTCACCTTTTTGTTGACTCCTTTTTGCTACTGTCCTCTCTGTACATCTACTTAGCAGGTGTGTAAGGAAAAGAGCAAAGCTTTTAGAACCCAAAGGTCTGGGTTTGAGGGTCACCTCTGCCTTGTACCCTGTGAGCAAGGACACTCCGCTTACCAATCTGTGTCATAATTTTCCTACCTCGAAAATGGGAATCATTGTCTTTATCCCACCCAACTTACAAAAGCTGAAGGTGTGATTCATCATGTTCCATCCAAAAAAAAGCTCCGCCTCTTGGACAGCATGCTGTTCTCTCTTCCGAAATGCTCGTGCACGGGTCTCCTTGGACTTCTCTCCTCCCTCACCTCAATACCCGCCTGCTCTATCTCCCAACCCCATCATCTTCCTGGTTGAAAAGAGAGAAGACGCTTCAATCTCTGTACCCATACCTGATGCTGCAGAAGACTCCCCACTGGTCTACCCACCCAGTCTCTCCTATCATCTAACACGCACTGACCCAGGTGAACCTGCTTGGCCCAGAGTCACACCCTGCTGCTCCTCGATGGCTTCTGATGGCTCCATCTGGTATATTATCTCAGTTGGGTATATTTTGCCACATACGAAATAAGACACAGAGGACTCAGCTACTGGCCACGGGTCTCCTGTACATAGTCTCACTCCCCCTTCCCACCATAACTTCCCCAAACATTCCCTCCAGCAGTGTAGGTGTTGGCCCATCTGAAGCCTTGCCATCCCATTGTGCTGCTGGGAATATCCACCCTGCGCTCCTTCTTCCTGGAATTCCTTTCTAGTCACCTCCTCCAGGTGTTTGTGTCTCAAGGCAAACCTCCATGAAGCTATTCCTGCTTTGTCCTCTCTGCTCCGTTATCTGTGCCTCTCTCATCCCACTTAGCTTTCCCTCCCCTACCACTTGCTTATTTACTGCATGTCTATTCACATAATAAAGTCCTCGAGGGCGAGTCCTGTGTCTGAATTGCTTCCCAGCCCCACCGCGCCCCTTTGAATCAAGATGTGCCACCAGGAGCCTGAGCCAGTGCCCGCTTTGGGGAGCCAGGCAGGTCTGGGCACGTCCAGCCTCCCAGTGCCAAGGTGCACAAAGACCCGAGGAGCCCTCTGGGAAGGAGCCCATCCTGAGAGAGAAGGAGCCCATCCTGAGAGAGAAGGCGAGCAGAGCAGCACTGCCCCTCACAAAGCCTTAGTCATGACGCAGCGGCTTGGGTGTCAAGAAGAGCATAATGTTGGCCTTTCAGCTCTGCCTCCCCGCCCCAGAGCTCTTTACTAAAAAAATCTAGAAGGTGCTGGAACACAAACAGCACAATTTTACAATCCCTGGGAAAACACTGGTTGTGGAGAGGAAGCATTCTCCAGACTCTGAAAGGCTCCAGAAGAAAGACAAGGGGCTGATGCTCTGGTGCCTTAAGGATACAGCTCATCAAATTCCCACGGGAGCAGCAGAGAATAAAGAAAAAAAAAAACAATGCAGATGTTACACGAGACCTAACCGTTTATTAGTGAACACATGTGAGATACCTCTAGAGACGCCCCCCCACCCCGCCCCGGGGAAGTAATTTGTGGGGAGCAGGGAACTGCAGAGGCTGGAGATCCTGCAAAAGCAGGTGGGGATGGGAGCACAGATAACATTGCAGGAATGAGGAGATAAGAGAACCAGCCGTGTATACAAAAGAATTTTTCAAAGTACATACAGCTCCCAGGTTTGGGTCTCTGTGATTAATTCGTTCTGCGGGTTTCTCTTGGTTATGTAAACACAGTCTCACAATCTTGAGTCTTGTCACTCTAGGATTAACCTGTCTCCTGGGACCTCCATGCCTTCTTACATTAAATTTTCTATTTTTTAAAAAATCCCTCCCCCCAACCCCCATGTATTACATCTATTTGCATCATCCCTCTAAGGCTGCTACAAATAAATCTATTGAGCCATGGGTACCTGCGTCACAACTCATAAGAACCTTTTGTTTGTCACTGCACATATTGCAAACACCAGATATGAGCAAAGGAAAAACCTGTGATGCATGTCCCTGGCGTTTGGGAGCTGGTGGAAATGGTGGCGGGGGGAGGGAGGGGAACTGGGATAAGACAGACTATCCTGCTTAACTGCTCCTCATTTCTCATGCCTGGTGATTATTCATTACACTTGTGCGTTGATACAATTTGCTAGTTTTCTGAGTAGGCGAATTGCGCTTAGTCATCTTGGCATTTTTAAATGTAAATGAAAAATCACCCAGTGCTCCGAGCCAGAAGCGAGAAAGATAAATAACACGGGGAAGCTGGTGGTTGCCCGTCTGTCATAAAATTTCATTAGTTCTCACAGCCTGTACGACATAAGCAATGAATGATGCTAACTATACTTCCTCGACTCGTCCGCTCCCATGTCACCGGTGCTGCACCGGCCAGAGGAAGGGCCACCTGCCGGGGTGTCGGGATGGAGGGCACGCAAGCCTTAGCTGGCCTCAGGACGGCCAGGACAACCACCCTCGGGGGTGGACTCGGAGACCGCGGTCCACGTGGGACGGCTCTCTCCTGGGACTCACTCATCAAGCAAATATTCCCTGATACCTCCACGTGCCAGGCACAGCACTGAGCACTGGAGGGGTAAGACTCCATCCAACCAACACAGGGGAGAGCAACAAGAGCCAGGAGGAAAACGCACCAGGGAAGGGGGAGAGGATCCCTGACCGCAGCCAGGCGAAGGGCAGCTGCAAGCTGCCTCACTGACCACGGGGCCTCGTTGTCTCCACGTCCTGGAAATTGAGGACAGCCTGGGGGTCCTGAGTCTCTTGGGGTAACTGGCATAAATTAAGATAAAGACGCCCTGTTTCCTCTTCCCTTCCCTTCCCTTCGCATCCTGAACAATTCAGCCTTAAAGCTGTGCAGTGGGTCAGAACAAGGGCCAGCACCTGTGCAGGAACGGGAGGGAAACACAGTGGCCGAGGTACAAGAGTCTGAGCAGGTGAGGAGGCCATCCCATGAGGGGAGACTCGGCCGTGGAGGGTGAGTGGGAATCGGTCACATACAGGAGCACTGATCAAATCAGTAAATCAGTTAAGGAAATGGGGGCCTGGCTTCACTATCGGAGAAATGAAGGGGGAAGGCTAAAATAAACCCTGTGCTGTTGGGTTGGAACTGGAGGGATCAGAGTGAACAGGTAGTTTTCAAGGACAGAGCCAGACACAGAAATAAATACAGATGTATATACACATTCCCTTGCTGTGCCATTGAGAGAGCTTGGGAGCAAGTGCACCCAATAGGGATAAATACACCTTTCTTTGCATGGGGTGGCTGGGGTGGCTGGGGCGGCTGGTAACAAAAGCTTAGAGATGCCTGTGGCATCATTATCACCATAAAGGGAAAGGCTGCCTGGGAATGAAGTAGACAGAGGAAGAGGAAAGTAAAGAGACAGAATCCCAATGACATCATTTGAACTCCTGGATCCAGCCATGCCTGAAGATTATTTTATAAGTGAACAAATTTCTTCTTTCCTTTCTTTGTTTAAGCTTTTACTTGAGTCGTTGTTGCTTACAGAGGAAAGAGTTCTGATTATCAATTTGCTCAACAAATTCCTGATGACTGGTCTTAGTTAAATCACAACTTCAAATATTCCAAGCATCCTAGTTCTTTAGAGGCATTTGTGTATAATGCAGTCATTCGTTTAGCAAATACTGATTCGGTGTCTACTACGTGCCAAGCACCATTCTAGGTTCCTGGGATACATCAGTGAAAGAAAGCTGCCCAAAATCCCTGACATGTGGAACTGATGTGCTAGCAGAGCGAGACAGACAATAAACAACTCACAATTACCAAATAAAGAGAAGAGTGTAAATGCTGTGGCGGGAAATGGAAAAGAAAATGCAGAGCACAGGAAGGGGGTGACAGGCGTCCCAGTGTAGGAAAACCTGCCGTTTTAAATAGGGTGGGCAGGGTAGGACACAGTGGTACGGGGACATCTCAGCAAAGCCTGGAAAAGCAGGGAGTGAGACGATGACGAGGGAGAAGAGGGAACCGCCAGGGCAGGGGCCCTGAGGCAGAAGCAGGTCTGAGGTGTTCCAGGAACAGAGAGGAGTCGCTGTGGTGGGGAGAGAGCTGGGAGCCGAGGGGGTCATACAGGGAAAGGTTGGGGCAGACCAGGGAAGCCCTTAAGGGCATTTTCAGCCGTTAGCTTTGAGTGAAAGCAATCAGCATCACATCGTTTTCCGCAGAAAGCTGCATGGTGTTGGGTGTTAAAAGGATGCTCTGGCGGTTCTGTCGAGAATGGACCTGGGGGCGGGGAGGGGGGAGCAGAGAGGACAGGTGGGAGCACCAGGTGAGAGATGCTCGGGGCTCAGCCAGAGCCCTTCTAGGGGAGAGTCGGAAAGAAGTCGAGGACTTTGCGCTCCTCCTCCCGAGAATGAGGAAAGGTGCACGAGGTCTTCCTACTGTTACGAAAATGACTTTCATCTCACAGATGCCCTCCAAGGGTCTCAGGGTCCCCCGGGGGGACCAGTGCACACGCTGAGAAGCACTGGTGTGGAGAAAGGTTCCCGTTTGTGAACTCGACGGAAAACGCCCCAGAAGGAGAGGCCTGGGGGGGGAGGGGCAGATCGGTCCCAGAGACGCTGAGCAGCAGTTTCGTCACCATGAACAATTCCCGGCGATAAACAGAATCTGGGTAATAAAACAAAGTCTAACCTTTCTTTTCCTCTGTGCTGAGTCCAGTCTCTCTCGCTCACAGCAGGCCGCGGACACGGGGCACCCACCCGGCCCTTCAAGCCGGAGTTCCCCGTGGGAAACAACTGCACCTGCACCTCAGCTCGGGGCCGCGCGCAGAAGCGCGGCGCACGGCACTCAGCCCAAGATGGCGGCGGCGGGCCGTGTGCAGAGACGCTGCGCCCGACACTGCGCTCTCAGGCCGCCCCCTCAGAACCCCGCCCCTCCCCATGAGGCCCTATAAAGCAGCCCTGCACCTGTGGGTCGGGGAAGCACATGCTCTAGAGCGAGCACGCACCTGTCCGTACTTTGATCCGAGAACAACGCTTTCCTTTGCTTCTGAACCGAACTCGGTCTCGTTCTGTTGGCTCCAAGGACACCGGGCAGGAGGACCCTCATTGGGGTCCCACTCGAAAGGGTCGGTAATCGTTATATATACGAGTTTGCAGTTCCTAAGGTAAATTAGGATTTCATTCAACTTTTACAGAGCTGGCCGATATTTAACAGTTTGTTGGAGGATCCATTTCTAAGGACAGTACCGTAAAGATCAAGACAAAAGATCTCAAAGCCTTAGCCTGTAATTCTCAGTGCTGATGCCTCTGCTACACCGTTCTCAATGGCGTGTGGTCTGGTCAGCCTTGGGGGACCCTGAGACCCTTGGAGGGCATCTGTGAGATGAAAATTATCTTCGTAATAACAGGAACACATTATTCACCTTTCATCATTCTCATTCTCTCCTGAGTGTGCACGCAGTAGAGTCCTCCAGAGATGACGTGACATGTGATGTCACAATAAATTGAATGTCATACAGAGTGAAGTAAGTCAGAAAGAGAAAACAAATATCGTATATTAACACATATGTGGAATCTGAAAAAATTGGTATAGACGATCTTGTTTGCAAAGCAGGAATAGAGACACAGATATAGAGAATAAACATATGGATACCAAGGAGGAAGGGGGTGGGATTGAAGTATATACACTATTGATACTATGTATAAAATAGATAACTAACGAGAACCTACTATGTAGCACAGGGAACTCTACTCAGTGCTCTCTGGTGACCTAATTGGGAAGGAAATCCAAAAAAGAGGGGATATATGTATATGTATAGCTGATTCACTTTGTTGTACAGTAGAAACTAACACAACATTGTAAAGCAACTATACTCCAATAAATAAATAAATGAACTGAGTGTAGGAACAGATAGGAGAATACTCTTGCTTCTGTTAAGCTGCGATATTGTAATATGATAAGAAATATATATTTAATCTTTGTCCCCGGCTCCTGGCACAAGACTTTTATTTTAAATCCTCAAGGGTTTCCTGAGTGATAGGGGTGAGAGGAGCATCTTTTGTTTTACAGTATGAGCTCCTTCCAACTGTACCTGGGTTTATGCTAATGAGGTGACTCCTAGTGGTCCCCAACCAGCCTCAGGGTGGGAGCTGGTTGCCAGAGGGACCAACCATGTGATTAAAGGGTTGAGACTCTCAGCCCCAACTCCCCAACCTCCAGGCAAGGGAGAGGGGCTGGAAATTGAGTTACTCACCAGTGGCCAATGATTTACTCAATCATGAGTGTTTCTTTTTTTTAATATCTTTATTGGAGTATAATTGCTTTACAATGGTGTGTTAGTTTCTGCTTTATAACAAAGTGAATCAGCTATACATATACATATATCCCCATATCCCCTCCCTCTTGCGTCTCCCTCCCACCCTCCCTATCCCACCCCTCTAGGTGGTCACAAAGCACTGAGCTGACCTCCCTGTGCTATGCAGCTGCTTCCCACTAGCTAGCTATTTTAAGTTTGGTAGAGTATATATGTCAATGCTACTCTTCTTAATGAAACCTCTTTTCCAGCTTTGGGATTGGTGAACACACGGATGTGGGAGGGCAGTGTGCCCAGAGGGGGCGTGGAAGCTCTGCACACCCTCCTCCCCACTTGTCCCTGTTTGGCTGTTCATTTGTACCCTTTATAATAAACCAATAAACACAAGTTTCCCTGACTTCTGTGAACCGTTCTAGAAAATTATCGAATACAAGGAGGGGGTTGTTGGAACCCTCATTTATAGCCAGATGGTTAGAAGTACAGGTAGCAACCTGGGACTTAATTGGTGTCAAAAGTGGGGGCAGTCTTGTGGGACTGAGACCTTAACTTGTGGGATCTGATGCTAATTCCACATTAAGTAGAGTCAAAATTGCAGTGAATTATAGGACACCCGGCTGGTGTCAGAAAAATTGCCTGATGTGTGGAAAACCCACACATCTGGTATCAGAAGCTTTGTGAGTGCATGAACAAAGGAGAAACACAGGGGTGTGTTTTTTTTTCCCCAAGAAGCCCCGTAATATGTTATGTGTGTGTATTTCCCAGTTCTGTCCTCTGAGAGAATCTAGAAACACAAGCACCCCAAAAGCAAAGCGCATAGACCGTCCAGATCTTGATTTCTAAAAACTATTACGTGTTCACTGCAGAAACCAGGGATCCTTAGAGAAATGGTCAGGGCAGGGGGCCTACAAGGTGGGCCTGAAAAATCTTGCTGTGTCAGAGGAAAAGAAGGGTTCAAGCTGATAGGCTTGTGTGGGAAGGTCACAGGAGCTGCTTGAAAAAGCCCCCACTGGCCACATTTAGGATGATTGGAGCCTGAAAAACAATATACTTGAATAAGGAAAAATCCACGATTCTACACTGATAATAATAGAGAAGAAAAATTACTTTTGGCTTAGATGATACAAATATGATGAAAAACTTTAAAAAAAATGAATTTTCCCAAATCAGGGTAGTGGTTGTCTACAGGGAAAGGGGGAAGGGAGCTGACTAGTGCCTAACACAATTTGCTCTATTTACGTGTTTTCTGGATGTTGCTGTATGTTATTTTCTTAAAAAAGCAAGCAAAAAAAAAAAAAAGACATCTGCCACAAAATATGTGATCCATCGAATAAAGGCTAGAAAGATGAAAGATCAAAATTAGCTACCTATGGAACTATAGATGATTTTAAAATTCTCTTCCTTTTGCTTTCCTTCTTTCCTAATTTTCTGGGGTAAATATGCATTACTCTAGTAACATGAAGAAAACAAAGCCAGAAGGTTGCCCTCTGCACATACAGTGCAGACGGCTAGCACAACCTGAACGCAACAGCACGAAGTGAGATGTATCACTCTTTCGTGATTTCATTATAGGCACCTCTGTTTTTCTTCTTACGTATATCTTTCCACTTCTCCTTCTTTTATTCTCCAACAGATGTTGTAGAAACAGAAATTTAGTTATAGATGCCTAGATGGAGCACAATTCTTTGATTAATGCACTTGGAATACTTCATTCGGAGCAGAGTTTCATTTCTGACACAATGGAAGAGAAGAGAATATGAAAATGTATGTGGTTGGACTGCGAAATAACGAGACTTGAATTTTTTTTTTCAGTACCAAAATGTATCTGGAACTCCTCTTGAGTTCTGAGGAGTTCAAGTCACATTTCTTCAGGAGCTTCGGTAACATAAATCTTTCAGCTTCGAGGGTGTATTTCATTTTTGGAAACAACCAAAAATCACCCAGAGCCAAGTCTGATGAATAAGGTGGTTGATCGAGCAGGAAACTTTTTTTTTTTTTTGGTTAAAAATGAGGTGCAATTGTAGAGTGATGAGATATAAAACATAAACTAGCTCAGAAGACATTCCAAAGTGGAATTCTTTAAGCGTTTTGAGGCAGTTTTGTGGGGAAAAAAATGTAGAGCCCCCTCAAGAGAGTATTGTGAAAGAATAGTCATTTATCATCATCCCCTATCCATTTCTCTCACCAAATGAGGACATAACAGTCTCAGCCCCCATATATCCTGGGACCATCACTAATCTCCCCGAAGGGGACCCCCTCACCTGGCACACCCATGTGCCCTCCCCCATTCTGGAAGGTGGTTTGAAATGCTGTCCTCGCCTCACAGAATTGAGTACAATCATCCATAATGGTCAACTCTTCCACACTTCCTTAAAATTAAAATGTTGGGGTTGGGCATCCTGATCTCTCTGGACAGAATCACTAGCCAATTATTCCAACATCTTCCATTCTCTGAATCCCTGTCTCAGCAACTAAGGAGTAATTACCTCTTGTTCACTAAAACCAACCCGAAGGACCTGTAGCAGCAGTCTCTGGGTTGGGTTCCTCCCTTCCTAGGATGACTGTTTGCTCCTGGGGTCATTTTCTACCTGGAGTCTTCCCTCTGTGCAGCTGGAACCTGAGGGCCAGCGCAATTCATGTCAGAAGGTGCCTCTTTCCAGCTTTAGACTCTGAGCTGTTTCTTCTGTATCACAAGCCCAGGCCACCCCCATCTCAGTGTAACCTTTCCAACAGGACACTCTGAGGCTGCAGGGGGACCAATAGCCCTGGTCCCACAATCTTCTGGGCACCCTCTTTTTAAAATTTTTATTGGAGTATAGTTGATTTACAATGTTGTGTTAGTTTCAGGTATACAGCAAAGTCAATCAGTTATACATATACATATATCCCCTCTTTTTTAGATTCTTTTCCCATATAAACCATTACAGAGTATTGAGTAGAGTTCCCTGGGCTATGCAGTAGGACCTTATTACTTATCCATTCTATATACAGTAGTGTGTATATGTCACTCCCAATCTCCCAATTTACCCCTCCCCCACCTCACCCCCTGGTAACCATAAGTTTGTTTTCTACATCTGTGACCTTACTTGTGTTTTGTAGATAAGTTCATTTACACCCTTTTTCTAGATTCCACATATAAGTGATATCCCATGATATTTGTCTTTCTGTGTCTGACTCTCTTGATGAGAAAGTAAACCAGCGCCTGGGAGTGTGGCTGATCTGAACAGGGTGAGATCAAGCCAGGTCCCGAGTCTCCATCTTCCCCGACACAGAGCAGAATATCATGACAACGGCAGGTTGACGCAAAATAGATAAACCCCTAAAAGTTCCTAATGCCTAAAAATGCCATCGAGCTTTTAAATAATTACGTTTCAAAACATGAAAGGAGTGGGTGAGGAGTTAGGGCTGTGAAGGCCACGTTAGGGGGACATTTCCACAACCAGAGTCAGCGTGCCCCGTTGGTGGAACTTGGTTCTGGCTTCAGCAAACAGTATCCATTTCAAAGCCTCCCTTATTTGTCAAACTAAGTTTATAAACACAGCTATTTGCTCATAAATGTGACCTTTAAATCCCATTGCTCTAAACACAGACTCACTCTTTGAGCAAGCTGAGGGTGGGTGGACAGCAGGGGATGCCTAGAGAAAAGCCTTGAAGGAGCCCTACACAGCCTCTCCCCAGCGCTCAGACCTTAAACAAACCTCCTACGGCCCATCTCTGCCCACAACTTCACCAGTCCTTTCAGTGAGTCCATAGATTTTAATCTCTTGACTATTCACTACGTGCAAGGTGCTAGGTGGACATAGTAAAGGTACACAACTTGAGAGAACAGTCATTGTCTTTAAGGACTGCATGCGCAGCCATAAGACACCCACACAAATAGTATGAACTGTGGCAGCATTTGAGAACTACGGTCTGAAAGGTGTCTGGATAAAGTCACACTCTGAAGGGGAAGAGATCCATCTCTCCAGTGATGAGATGGACCGGAAGGCTTTGAAGAAAGTGACTTCTGAGTGGGTCCTGGAAGAATGCTTATTATTTTGGAAAGCAGAGAAAAGGTGAAGATCATTTTAAGACGAGCAAGCAACATGAGTGCAGCTAAGGAGGAAGGGGGGTGAATTAATATTTATTAAGCACATCATGTATACAAGGCATTATGCTACCTCTCATGGGGAAAAAAAAAAGGACAGCAAGTTTCATCAGAGCAGATTGTTCAATTATTTGGAAAGGGAAGGTTTATAATCTTAAATAGCTCTGGTATCAGAACTGCATAAAGCAGGAAGTGGTAAGATAATAGATGATACCACAATCGGTTTAAAAGAGTGTCAGCTCATTCAAAGGCATTATCTGTAGTCTGTGACCCAAACTATAGGGGTAGGAAGAGAAATAAGGGTGGAAAAGGTGGTTAGAAGTAATTTGATGAAGTATCTTGAATGCCCAAATTAGAAATTTATAGTTTGAAGACCCTGGGAGTCATTAAGTGTTTGAGGGTGAACGCAACTCTAAGCAATGTCTGGGAAATGAATATAGCCTCAAAGTAAACAAGTAAATATTCCAAATGAGGGGATACTGAAGAAAGGAAAGCCAAGTAAGTTTTGGATGAGGGCTTTCGTTTGACATTTATAGACCAGGTAGTGTTCTCTTTACGTCAATTTACTTTCCATTCCATTGAAAATTCTATTTTGGCATCCTTGTTTCCTTTCCTCATTGCTTTAATTCCATTAGCAGGCTGTTCATTTCAGTCTGCCGTATTTTCCATCCCTTTTTCTGTTCTAGAATTGATTTCTCCACCTCATGAGGGTAGTAGTGTTCCCAGCTCTTTACATTCATGAACTAACTTAATAACGGCCGTCTGAGGAAGGTAACTGCTCTCCAATGCCTAGAGTCATGCCCCAGCACCTAAAACAGCTCATTCTATCATCAGTGCCTGAAAAATATTTAAGTGAATCCCATTTTACAGATGAGAAAACAAAAGCATGCAGAGGTTATATAAGTTCCTCAAGGTCACACCACTCTAAATTCTGGAGCTGGGCTTCCATCTCAAACATGAAATTCCTGCATTCTTATCACAATTCTTATCATAATTGTTTATCTCTTTCAAAGATGTTCTTATTCACCTTCATCTAGCCAATCTCTCATTTATCAACTCTTTTCATTGGCCTAGCTTGGTATTTACCAATTCTTATCGGTTTAGGAGTCAAATCATCCAAACATTTCTGAAATGTTTCTAGAGCTCAGTGATGTGAAGTATCTTCATTCTCTGGTTAGGAGTATTCAACATATTTTCACAGTTCCGTGCACTGAAAACGTTTTGGGTTTGGTGCCCTTTTCTCTACACCTTTATTTCTGGGTTTCTTGGTTATTACACCTAGAGTTATGAGAACCAGAAAATCATTCATCAAGACACAAATAACAGGTGGATTGGATCATAAAAAGGTGATTGAGAGGAAACTGGTTAGAATTCCAGTTCCTGTGTGTTCAACATACAACAAAACACACACGCACACACACACACACACACACACACACACACACACACAACTAATCTCTATCTGTAATTATTCTGCCATTGCCTTTATGATAAACCATCTGTTCCCTTACCCCTGGCTGTATGCTTAGCAGTCTAAGTCCTTAAGTATAGGATTGATTACACTAGGGGTTTTCATGAGTTCTAGGTATTTGGTATTTATTCTTCCCCAATAGATGTTACAATCCTTGAAGATGAGAAGCAGGTTTCTTTCGTATAATAATTTCTCTTCCATTTTCCCTCAGTGTGTGCTGGAGTGTATAGAGGGTGCTAAATAAATTCTCTGTGCACACACACACACAAGCACACATGCACCCACACATATACACACGCATGTCACGTGCACACACACGGTAGCAACCTGCTCTCTTTCAAACACCAGTTATCTAAGTTGTATTTTGGACCTGTTTTTTTCTTCTTTGTTGACTGACTCTTCTGTAAAAGTTTAATCAAGAAGAAAGTAAGTGCCTCAAATGAACTTATCTACGAAACAGAAACAGACCCACAGACATAGAGAACAGAGTTGTGGTTACCAAGGGGGAGGGGGATGGGGGAGGGATGGACTGGGAGTTTGGGGTTAGTAGATGCAAACTATTATATATAGAATGGATAAACAACAAGGTCCTACTGTGTAGCACAGGGAACTATATTCAATATCCTGGGATAAACCATAATGGAAAAGAATATAAAAAAGAATGTATATATATATGTATAACTGAGTCACTTTGCTGTACAGCAGAAATTAACACAACATTGTAAATCAACTATACTTCAATTAAAAAATATAAACTGCAGTTGAGATTTTCAAAGAAATTATTTTGATTTTCTACTTAACCTGAATTCAGTCACATACCAGGTTTTACTTTACATTTAAAACAAACAACAACAAAAAATCAGCTTCCAAATTTATTGCATCAAATCAAACAAAAATTAAGTTCTTTCTTATTTACTGTCTTAGTCCGTTCAGGCTGCTGTAACAAAATGCCACAGATTGCATAGCTTATGAACAACAGAAATTTATTTCTCACAGTTCTGGAGGGTGGGACGTCCAAGATCAAGCTGCCCACATGGTCTCATGCTGGTGACGGCCCTCATGCTGGTCCACAGCCCACATCTTCCCCCTGTGTCTTCACATGGTGGAATGGGCAAGGGTACTCTATGGGGTCTCCTTATAAGGGCACTAATTCCACTCATGAGGGCTCCACCCTCATGACCTAAGCATCTCCCAAAGGCCCCACATACTAATGCCATCACATTGGGCACTGGGAATTCAACACATGAATTTGGGAAGGGGACACACAAAACATTCAGTCCACAGCATTTACCTATCAGTCTGTGAACTGGTGTTCTATGACTATGTTTACAAAGATAAAAATGCAGTAAGAAGCAAGTGCTTCCCCAACCCTTGTGGACCCAAAGGAATCAGACCAGGATCAATAAGGCTCTTCCCTCATGTTGGGCTGCACCCCGCAGGCCTGCCCAGCCTCAAGATGGAAGGAAGAGCCCAGAGTCAGCGACAGAGACATCGGTGGTTTAACGGATGGAGGAGGTTACATGCCCGAAGCAAGGTCCTGGAAGTACACCCCACTGTGTGTGGCGGACTGTGGGCAGGACGTGGCAGCAGTCTTTGTTCCTGGGGTAGCAGGAGGTTACCAGTTACAGGGGTTGGCTCATCGGTTACCAGGGAAACCAGCAGAAGGGCACACCCGTCATCGAACCTTTGATAAGAACCATCGAGGCCGGGGGTACTCACTGAAATATGATTGCTTTGAAGGAGCAGAAGCCCAGGGGAGACTGAGCCCTTGAGAAAACATGAGACCTAAGCTACCTACTCCTCCTTCGAGACCCAGTTCATCATCTAAATTAACTAATATTTTTCCTTAACATATCGAAGATACGATTCCACAGACTTCTCGCTTCTACTGCTGCTGGTGAGAAGTTAGGCACCCGTCTGAACAGCAGCTTCTTTCTAGGTGATCTGTCTTTTCTCTACAGCTCCATTTAAGATCTTGACTTTGACTTTAAGCGTTCAACATTTTCATGATGTGTCCTGGTAGGTATTCCTTCTTACACATCCTTTTAGGAACTCTGACTTCCTGGATCTCAGCACTGGTATCTTTCATCAATTCTGGTCATTTTCATATCCACCATCCCTCCCTTCAAACACCGACTTTCCCGTCTCCCTCTTCATTCTCTCTTCTCCTTCTGGGTCTCTGATTAAAGATTGTCCATCTCTTTTAAGCCTCCGTAATGTAGTCCAGCATTTATTTATATCTATTTTCTAGCTCACTAATTCTCTCTTCTGCTGGGTCTTATTTGCTGTTAAATTCAGACAGTGAGTTTTAAAATTTCATTTATGATATTTTTTATTTCCAGAGGAAGTTTTATTTGACTTTTTCAAATCTGCTTGATCATTTTCACGGTTTCTTTTCCCTTGCTCATAAGTTTAACCTCTTATTTATTTCTTTAGATATGACTCTTTTACAGTCTGTCTTTGACAATTCCAGTATCTGAAACCTTTTCATGTTTCATACTGATGTCCTTATCTGCTGCCTCTCAGTCATGGTCACTTGCTTCATAATTATTTTGGTATTTCTTACATAAATTAGTATCTTCTGGAAGTTTTTCCAAAGGAAATTTTTGAGGTTTAGTTTGAAGGTGGGTTCCTTCAGAGAAATCCTCCAAAAAGGGTTTGGGTTTCTGTTTGCCAGATGCCAGAGGGTACGACCAACCCAAGATCACTTTAAACCAAATTATAGACTTGAGAATTTTTCAAAGATTTCAGTTAGTCTAAATTTTGCCTGCAAAACGGTGTGAGGAAGAGATGGGTATAGACATGGTTTCAAAGGGGACACTTTCTTTCCTTTACTCAGCATTCAGTTTCAATCAGGTAATTTTCTTTGGTGTCCACTGGGTGTCAAGATAAATTCTAACTCAATTTTACATGGGTAGCCTTTTGGGGAAGGGTTAGTCCCAGCTTTAATGATGGGGTCTCCTATTAAACACTGCACCTTGGGCAGCTCCTAAGCCATGTCTTCTGCCCCTTGAAGCTGTGAAAACAAAAGCTTTAGGTCACCAACGTCGAGCAAATATTCTTTAGTACTCTGCTCATCCCTGCACATTTCTACTTTCACTTGATTTTGGCCTCTACTGAATCCTTATTTTTATAACAGCTTATCAGTACAGGCTTTTAAAATTGTGATTGCATTTTACCCTGACTTTTATTGTTTTCAAAGGAACAATGGATAAGAGCTGCAAGTCTGCCACCCTGTTGGAAATAACTGTCTGAAATTGTTTGTTTTCCCAATTGCCTCCCCTGATATTGAACTATTTGTGAACAAGGGACCACGTCCTGTTCATGCATCACCTGTCGCTGTGTGAGGAGCTCAGTAAGGGTTCGCTGATTAAAATTATGAGTGAATACAATTTTGATTAAAGCACCCCTTCAAAGGGATACACTTTTATTTTCTTTGATAACTAGAAATTTAATGAGTCATGTTCTTGAAGTTTTTTCATTAGCAGAAAACGACTTGTGCTACGACTTGCTCACTCTTTTCTTGGGAAGAGAAAAAAATTTTAAGGTAAGGTGGCAGTACATTCAAGACAAAATCTGGAGGAAAGAGGATAGTATAGAAGAATTTAGCATGCTCAGAGAAACTTCATGACGTTATAAACCTCCAGAAAAAAGGACTGGAATTTCATTTTGCCTCACTCATTAGATAGTACCCTATATTAAACCCTGGTTATTTTTTTAGTAAAGGAGGCTTAGCAAACTCACGGTTAGGAAATACACTTGGAATGGACACATAATTTAAGTGGAAAAAACAACCCAGAGTTTAGTGATAAAATATTTTCTTACATGGTAAGAACCCCAAAATCTTTACGTGAACACAAATCCACTCAAAGCAGACATTCCCCTGGACAGACATTGTACTTCCAAATTAGGAAGAGGAGTACCCCCTGCTTCATTCAGCTGCAGGTGCCACAAATAAATCAATATATATGGTATACATACATATATACCATATATATATATATATATACGTACCATATGTATGGTATATGTATACTTTATATACGCCTGCACAGACTTATTTTAGCTTAGCTATTCTGAAATGAGTATCTGTGACCTGGAATAGTCACAGAAAGACCCAGAATTTGGGTCAAAGTAATATGGGGAAAAAGAATTATATCAGCTAAAGGAGAAAGGATTTTTGGTTCTGGGAAGATAGCAGCCTTGGATCCCATGTATGCCTCCCACTAATAACATATAGAAATGCAGGATAAAATATACAGCTTTTTTAAAAATCTATGGCTGTTGCAGTAGAAAATGGTATGGTAGTTCCCCCCAAAATTAAACATAAAATTACCATATGATCCAGGAACTCCACTTTTAGGTATATATCCGTGCCCAGAAGAATTGAAAACAGGAACTTGGAGAGATGTTTGTACACCCATGTTCGTAGCAGTATTATTCACAATAACAAAAAGGTGGTAGAAGCCCAAATGTCCATCTGTGGATGAATGGATAAACAAAACACGGTCTATACATACAGCAGAATATTATTCAACCGTAAAAAGGAAGGAAATTCTGACACCTGCTACAGCACGGATGTAGCTTGTGGATAGTATGCTAAGTGAAATAACTGAGGCAGAAGAGGACAAATACTGTGTGATTCTCCTTATGTGAGTTACCTAGAGTCATCAAGTCCATTGAGACAGAAAGTAGGATGGTGGTTCTGGGGGTGGGGGGAGGGGGACAGTGAGGAGTTAGTGTTAAGTAGCTATTGGAGTTCAAGTTTGGGAAGATGAAAAAACGTTCTGGAGATGGAAGGTAGGAATGGTTGCACAACAGTGAAAGTACTAAGTGCCACTGAATTGTACGCTTAAGATGGTTTAAACGGTAAATTACATGTTATGAATATTTTATCGTAACACAAAAAGTCTATGGCTGTGCTCAAGAGCAAAACGGGAAAGCATACAAGTCAGAAGCTGGGAGCGGGCTGTGGGCCGCTGAGGTAGGTGTATGACCTCATGCCCCAGCCAGGGTGGTGCAGGGTGGTGTCAGGGGGAAGTTATCTAATCTGGTTAGCTAGGAATTCGACCGCTGATGGACTGCTAACTCAATGAAAACCGGGACTAATAAACTCTGCACCCCCCACCTCCCCACCCCCCGGTCCAGAGACACAAGATGGAACTTGTCTCAGCCATGACTCTTGCTGGGAAATCAGGAGACTAAATCAATAAATAATTCTCCCATGAAAACTCAGCATCTCGGGCCTGTGTGTTCAGAGTTTGCTCTGCGCTGCGTTTGTGGTGTGGGAAATCCCTGCGCTGAAGGGTAATGTAATAAAATCGCTCTTGGGCTGTGCTGGCTCCGGGGTGTTCAGAAGAAGCAAACAGAACACACTGGAGGGACCCTTGACAACTCAGGCTGCCAGGAGTCCCAAAGGAAAATAAAGTCCCTCTTGTAATCCCATATTACAAAATGCACAGGGAAATGATTCATGGTGAATGAAAGTCAACAGAAAAAGGAAACATGAAAACTACAGCCCAAAAATGTAATTGAAAAATAATCTGAAGGAGAACCCAATGTGACATGAAGAAAGAAAGGTATTAAAGAGTATGAAAAAATAAAAGGTGGAAAGAGTATTGATGAACTGGAAGCCTGTCTAGGTATACTGCCCAGAACACAGATGGGAATATACTAGAAGACAGGAAATTTAGAAGACACGGAATATAGATAGAAAAAATTCAACATACAGTTGGCCCTTGAACAACACAGGTTTGAATTGAGCAGTCCACTTTTACATGGGTTTTTTTCAATAAATATATACTGCAGTACTGTACAATCTAAATTCCTTGAATAGAATTCCTTGAATCCTTGGATGCAGAGCCGTGGGTCTGGAGGGCTGACTGTAAAGTCATATGCAGGTTTTCAACAGCATGGAGGGTGGGCATCCCTAAACCCCACTTGTTCAAGGGTCAACTGTATATCTAACAAGAATTCCAAAAAGGGGTAGAAATGATGTTCACATGATAATAGTTGACAATTATCCAAACTTGATAAAAAAAAAATCTTCAGATTAAAGAAACACAGGAAACCTAAGCATAAGAAATACAAAGAAATTCACACTTAGACTCATTGCAGTGAAATGAGGAAACCAAAACATTCAGGAAGAAAAAAATAAATTATCAATAATAGAACAATAGGGGCTTCCCTGGTCGCGCAGTGGTTGAGAGTCCGCCTGCCGATGCAGGGGACACGGGTTCGTGCCCCGGTCTGGGAAGATCCCACATGCCGCGGAGCGGCTGGGCCCGTGAGCCATGACCGCTGAGCCTGTGCGTCCAGAGCCTGTGCTCCGCGATGGGAGAGGCCACAACAGTGAGAGGCCCGCGTACCGCAAAAAAAAAAAAAAATAGAACAACAACTTAAATGGCAGCCGAATTTCTAACAGTATTATCAGAGGCTGGAAGAAATGGAGTAAGAGCCTCAAAGTAGTGAGGGAAAATAAGAGCAACTTCGAATTCTGTTATCAGAAGAGTAAAGATGACGGGAAAAAATTAGCTATATGCTGTTTATAAGAAACACACCGAAAATACAATGAAAAGGTGAGTGATAAAGGATTGAAAGCTATTATATACCAGGCAAATATTAACTGGAAAAAGCCACTGTGTTGACATAAGTAACAGATAAAAGAATAGTTAAGGCAAAATATGCTGTTAAGGATAAAAAGGACACTACACATTAATAAAAGGGAAACTTTATCAGAAAGCCGTATTAATCATATACTGTACCTAACAATTTAGCTTCACATTATATAAAGCAAAAACTGGTGGAAAACAAAAAGAAATTTACAAACCAGTAGAGTGGAAGATTTTAATATTCCTTTCCCAGAATTGACAGATTAAGCAGACAAAAAGTTAGTAACGATAGAGACTATTTGGACGACTACAATTAACAAGCTGATCAAAGGGAGGTGTGTAGAGCCCTGAGAATTAAAGAATACTCACGTCTTCAAGTATACATGGAATATTTTAAATAAGTTGACCATATAGTATGCTACTAACCAAGTCCGAACCAACGCCAAAGAATTGATATCCTACAGCCTACATCACAATAAAATTAAAAATCAACAACAACAAAATGATTTATTATGACTGGAAATTTTTTTTTAAATGTATTTCTAAGCAACCAATGAGTAAAGAAGAAATAAGGGAATTTTAGAACCAAATCATAATACAAACATTAAATACAAAGTCTGGAAAACAGCAAGTGTTGTGTGGGTAAATGTTTTCCAAGAGGCTCTCAGTGTTGGGTGGGGTGTGTGGGGGGGGGCGAGGGTTGCAGAGGGCAAGGAAGGTACAATTCATAGCATTTACCCATCCATACTGTAAGTATCCCACCAGGTCTGTTTCAAGCTACCAACCAAGGGTGGAGGTGGAATTGGGAAGAAATACACAAAATGAACTCTCACAGCCCAAAATGAGCCGGCTACCATTGGTTCCAGTACACCACTGTAAACAACTGAAATCTATCTTTAAATGCACATAAGAAACAAAGAAGAAGGATTGGAAAAGACTGTACTTAGCATGTAAATCAAAGGTTAGAAAAAGAACAGGGCAGCAGAGTAAACCCAAAGGAATTAGAAGGAAGGAAATAATAAAGATAAGAGTGGAAGTTGATAACATTACAAACAAAGACACAGTCAAGAGGAATAACAAAAGGAAAAAAATGGCTCTTTTGGAAGGCAAATTAAATAGGCAAACATCTGGCTAACATGATCAGAAGAAGAGAAATTAAAGTAAAAATAAACAATACTCTGAACAGAAAGAACACAATAGAGACGCAGTAGAAAAATAAAAGATAAACACTATGAACAATGCCAATAAACGTGAAAACGCAGATGAAAAGGGCAATTTTCTGGAAAAATATAACAACAAAACTGACTCAAGAAGAGATATGAATTGTGAGCATACACGTTGCTATCAGAGAAACTGAATCAGCCCACCTGCCCCCTGCTGCTCTCCCCAGACATACACAGGCACGATCGCCAAGCCTGGTTGGTTTTACAGGTAACTTCTGCCTTCAAGAGATGGATAATTTTAATATCGTAAAATTGCTTCAGAAAAATAGAAAAAAAATCCACCCAGCTCATTTTATGGGGCCATTAAGCCTTGAGACAAAACTGAAAACATTAGGCTCCTTTCATACATGCACAAAGAGACAAATGTAAGAAATCACCCATTATTTTTTAAATCTGGCAAAGCAATCTCTTAACTCGTTGCTAATTAAGACTTATCCAAGAATGTAAAGACGCCTTAGAAGGTAGATTAATATCATCATCACATTAACAGATGAAAGGAGAAAGATCATTTCAATAGATGCAGGAAAGACATTTAATACAATCCAGTAATCATTCTTGATTAAACCAAGATACCTCCCTCCAATAAATAAATAAATCCTCTCAAGTAAACTAGGAATAAGTGGGAACTCTCTCAACTTGATGAAGTTTGTCTTCAAAAGCCCGTTGCAAATACTGACATTAAATGTCAGACTACAGGTCCTAGCTAAGATAATGAGAAAATAAAAGAAAAAGTGAAAAGATTGAAATGTTTATAGCAGCCTTATTCATAATGGCCCCAAATTCAAAGCAACCCAATTCTATTGACGTGGAGATGGGATAACAAACTGTGGGAGATCCAAACAATGGAATATTATTCAGTCATACAAGGATGGATTACTGATGGCAACAATATAAATGAAATCTAAGAAAACACTGTGCCGTGCAGAAGCAGCCAGTACCCACATAAAATATCCTGTATGATTCCGTTGCTATAAAGTTCAAGAACAGGCAACACTGATTGACAGCCACAGAAAAGCAGACTGTTGGTTGCCTAGGGCTGGGAGGTGGGAACTGACTGCAAAGGAATGTCTTGGAGTGTTGAAAATGCTCTATATCTTGACTGGGGTGTTCATTACACAAGTGTGTATAGTTGTCAGAACTAATTGAACTAAATAATTAGGACCTATGCATTTTATTGGTTGATAATTATATCTCAGTTTTAAAAAGCACAATAGACACGAAAAGCTAAAGATTGCAGAAAAGGTATAACGTAATTAGTACAAAGAATACATGTCTACATAGAATACCCAGGAGAATCTGCAAATAAATATTAGTACTAATAAGAAAGTTCAGTAAGTTTGCTAGAAATCAATACACAAAAATCAATAGTTATTGTTAAAGGACATTATTAACAGCAGCAATAAAACTTTTAAGGTGTCCAGAAGTAAATCTAACAAATGGTGTGTCAGATTTTTATGGAGAAAGCAACAAAACCTTATGGGAGGGGGAAAGAAATAAAGGATTTACTATATTCATGGATGGAAGGGTTCGGTATTTTAAAGACTGTAATTTTCCCCAAATTAACTTATAAATTCAATACAACTTCAATAAAGATCACTGTAGAGTTTTTCAAAGAACTTGACAAGAAAATGCTAAAAAATTGCAAAGAAGAGGGAGGAGGAAAGACGGAAGAAGAAAAAGAAAAGGGGACTATCCTTTTGCATATTGGTACCGACTATAAAGTGTTAGTAGTAATTTGAACAATGTGATATCGCCATGGGGAACCTTAGAAATAGAATCACTTAGATATAGAAATTTGAAATATGGCAGAGATGGAATTTCAGGTCACTGGGCAAAGGATGAGAGTATTCAATAAATGATGCTGGGACATCACCGTATAGGAAAAGATAGGCCCAACTATTCATGTGAAAGAGGGTAAAATTGGATATCTACCTCTTTGTCACAGCCCCAAATCATCTAAATGTGAAAGTAAAATTTAAAAGAAAATATAGGAGGCTATCTTGATGACATTTGAGTACTGTCATTCCTATTTAAGATGCCAAAAGCATAAACCATATTGAGACAAGAAAATAATGAGAATATAACTATATCAAACTAAGAACTTCTGTGTATCAGGACAACAGTGAAAAGAACGTCAAAAAAGAAAAAAGAAAAGAAAAGAAAATCAGTAGCTACTATAAGGTGTATACAACCCATATAACTAGCTTTATATAATCGGAATATAATAGAATTCCTTAAAAACCAGGCAAACAATATGAGCAAAAAGGAAGCACAAATAAACAAATGGAAGATGCTTCAACCTCCCTGGTAATCAAAG
Organism: Monodon monoceros; assembly: GCF_005190385.1. Classification (NCBI taxonomy): domain Eukaryota; kingdom Metazoa; phylum Chordata; class Mammalia; order Artiodactyla; family Monodontidae; genus Monodon; species Monodon monoceros. Next base: position 41,345,601 of record NW_021703786.1, on the reverse strand, counting down.
CAAAATTCACACTAGAACAATAAAATACAATCCCATACTTATCAACTGGCAAAAATCAATAATCAATAATCAATCAATAAATCCAATACTAACAAGAATGGGTGGGGCTACTGGGAATTGGGAAGTCTTATACAGTACCGGCATGGCTACAAATTGGTACTACTACTTTGAAGAGCAATTCTGGAATAACTAAAAAAAAACGATGATGTGTAAAATCTACCAACCAGAAATTAGACTTCTCGATGTTTGCCATAGAGCAACACATGCACAAGGAAATACGTGCGTGACTGTTCATTGTGACATGGTTCACAATAGGAAAAAAACACAAATGTTATCGAATCATATACCTTAAAAAAATACAAATAAATCCGATGTATATTTATCATGGATGCGTTTATATTTAGAGAAAGTATATAAGGATCCCCAGCAACATCGGGATAGTGGTGGGATATGGGACACCCAGATTGCCTGGGTTGGAAGCCTGGCTTCTCTGGTTAACACCCGTGCGGCCTTGGTTAAGTTACTTAACCAATGTTTCCTCAGCCCCTCATCTAGAAAAGGGGGGATAAAAATAGTATGTATGTCACATGCCTGCTGAAGGCTTTAAAGGAGCTAATGTATGTAAAGTGCTCAGATAATGGCCAGTATATAGTAGATGTGCTGTTTCTATTGCCATCATTACCGTAATCGTCCTCACTGTTGTCATTATTCTCATCGTCAAGACAGTGGGATGGGGAGGGCGGGGAGGCACGGAGATAACTCTATAGCTTTATCCATGAGGACATACGGCTACATGCGAACACACAGTAAACCTGAGTTTAATGTGAGTATGTGGCTGAGGGTACCAACTACAGGATTACTTGTCATAGAAATTTCTAGACTTTGCTGTGTGTTTCAAATAGTTCACATCAAAAGTTTCTTTTTAAGTAAAAGGACAAATGACCTGTGCGATACTATGGAGAACTGTGTTAACTGCCTTGTGTATTGTATCACTGCGAGAGGAAGGTGCTGTAGAAACATACTTTTGGACAAATGCTTGATGCCTAACTAGCGGCTAGGCAACCACAAGTTACAAGTTAACTGCGAGAGGGAAAAGCCAGGGAAGTGAAAAGTACCGTTTTCCAGGAACATCTGAGATCCTGAAGCAGCAGAAATATGTGCCATTTCTAGGAAGGACATAAAAACTGAGCTCCTGGAAATGCCAGAGAAATACTTATTATTCCCTGAGAAAACAATTATAGTAACCTGTAGAACAATTCGTTCACTTTTCAAATGAGTGTTTATTGAGCTTCAATTATGCATACATACATATTTTCAGCTTGCCTTTTTGCCTGAGGCATACTTACCAGCTATTAAAAAACAATAAGAAAAAGAAAGAAAACTTTACATCCTTTAAGTGCGTCTGTCACAGTAAAGGGTTTTGGGGTTATATATCTAGAAAGGTCACCCATCAAGATGTTTTTGGCAACAAGAAGCAAACGCCACCTACAAATGGCAGAACCAGGGGTTTGCTGCTGTCTCACCTGAGAAGCCGGAAGGATTCAACTGCTCCCCATTACCCACAAGCCTTGGGCCCTTTCTGCCTCTCTGCTCTGTCATCCTGTGTGTCAGGAGTGCTTCCACTCAAGGTGGCGACATGGCGGCTGCTCGAAGGCAGAAAGCGCGTTAGGTAGCGGACCTCTTGCCCATCTCCTATTTTATACGGTAGAAAAATCTTTCCCAGAAGCCCCTCAGGAGAATTTGACTTCCATCTCAGTGACCAGAAGAGGGTGACATGGATGTTCCTAAACTGTTCATTGGCCAATTGGGATGACCATGACTGTTAGACCCACCACTAATCCGTCACCTGGGACTGGGACTTTCCTCTTTTAGTATATTACCCCTTGTATCCAAACAAAACTTGGGTTATGTTATCAAGGAGGAAAGCTACAAAGAGGATCTATGAGGGTGGGCGATTCTTACCTAATTAGAAAGACAAAGGCAAACGACAGAGAAAACACAGAACTCAATAAACAGCATCCCCTCAGTATTCCCCAGGAGGACATATTGCCCAGCAGTAGGTATTACCCACCTCTTTCTTGCCAGGGGTACCAGATTTGCTTGGTAGTGAGCAGCCAAGTGTTCTCCAGAGATTGGGCCCCTTTATGGTCTAGGGGTGACTCTTAATTGGTCTTTGGCCACCACGGTAAATCCGTTCCCCCTGCCAAGTGACCAGTATAGGAGTGGAATGTGACACGAAGGCGAGTCTTCTGCGGAGCCTCGGGAAAGGGACAGAGGAAGGAGGCCCTCTCTGCAGTCTTGAAGCACTGCTGTGTGGGAGCATCTTTGTGGCAATGCTGCAGCCATCTAGCAAGTCTGAAGGATGAGGGGCTGTAGCTACCATAGGGAAAGTGGTACCTTTGTCCAAGTTTCTAAATTAATCAGCCTTTCAACCACTCAACCCCCAAATTTCTTGTAATATGGGGTAACAAATTGTCTTTTTTGTTCAGGCCATTTTTGTTTGATTCTTTGTTGCTTACAGTCAAATCATCTTGATATTATACTTGCACTGAAAAATATAAAGCAAATAATTTAATGAGGGATTTAAAACATGTAGGTAGATAAGAAACTAACAAGAGCACATCTAGCTGCTTTAAACTGGTTCAAATCCATATGTTCAGAATAATCAAGTTTCACGATACTGCAGGAAAACGCTTTACTAAGTATTTCCTATATGTAAGGCATTTTTCTGAGCCCCAAAGTGAGGCTGCGACTAAGACAGTGAGTTAGGGACACAAAAGATATAAAATGCATAATCCTTAAATTCAAGGAGCTTATAATACAACTGAGGAGAAAATCAGTTGACAGTAAAAATTCTAAATTGTACATCCCTTTTAAAGAAGTGGTCCCATTAGTTCAAGGATGGTATCTATTATCAACCAAGTAATGAATTGTACCATCACGTCACGCCATAATATATCAAATATCGGATCCCTTACCACAGAAAAATCTCTAGATCCTGAAGTATATTAGAAAAAACTTTAATTTCATAAGATCAATCCTTCTTTTGAAATAGCAACTGACATCTGAATAGATCTACTTTATCCCTGAGCAAACTGAAAATTCATAGAGAAAGACATTGTCCAATTTTTTTACTTAAAGCGTCTTACCACTTATGAATAATCATGACAGACTTGGAGTTAGTGGAGTCTAGATTAGCGAGTCTTCGCTGTGTTTGCATTTGCGCATGATTTCTGATTTGATACTTTACCTTTAAATTTATTGATGAAAATAAAGCTACCGCAGAGATGGTGAGGGCAAGTTGACCTGCTCACACTTGATGTAATACATTTTGGGATTTGGGAGTGCCCAAGGCAAGTAGGATTCTAAGTAGTGGTAAGTGTGCATTTTGCCTTCCTAGAGACCCAGAGGGAGATGAAGAATGCTAAGCCCTGGCAGGAAGGAGCAACCCAGATATAAAATACGTCGGCTCTGAATGTATCCACCAGAGCAGAAATTTATTAAAACCCCATTTTAGACCATAAAGCAAATGCATCAATAAAGCAGCAGCTCTCACTAAGCTAAGTCAGGTTTGTTTTGTGTTTTGTTGCAGTAGTTTTTTTATGAAAATGTGAGTGGTTGAGCAACCCTGGCTCTAAAAGGAGTATCTCAAGGGCCAGTGCCATGACTGGCTGTAGTAGAGTGGGCTCCGTTCGATGCAGAATGGCCAAGCCATCACCTTCCCTGTAAAAACATTTGAGAGGTTTTCACTATGGCTGTGTTGCATTTTCCTCTTCAGAAACCAGCAAGTACCAACTTGGCCTGTAAATAGAATCTCTTCCTTCATAGAGGATGATCATTTTGGCTGATTCCCAACTGGAAGAGTTTCACTAGATTGGAAAGGAGAGAAAGGCAAGTGGAGGATGAAAGAAGTTTTAAGGAACAAGAGGGTGTTTCAGTTTCTAAAACTGCTTCATCATCCCAATTACCAGTTGCTGTCTGTAAGGCTAGCTGCCCCCTGCTTTTCATGGAATCCTGCAGTCCTGAAGGATGGTATGACTGTACATTAATTTTCAAATGAGCACACTTCACTGTCAAGGTCATGAAAGACAGGAAGGATGGAGAACCGTCACATGTTGGAGGAGACGGAGGAGATGTGATAACCAAAGACAATGTGGATATTGGATTGAATCCTAGAGCAGAAAAAGCATTTCTGCTTTTTCCAGGATTTCCTGTCTATCTATTTCCAGTAGACAGACAGGAAATCCAAGTGAAGTCTGTAGTTCAGTGAATAGCACTGTACACTATTACGTTCTTAGTTTTGATGAATGAATCATGGTTATTTAAGATGTAACTGGTAGTGTGGAGTCTATAGGAAAACACTCTGTATCGCTTTACAGCACATTTTTATTTTTCCTGGACTTTAAAGTTCACTAAATAAGGCTAAAATTAAAAGTAAAACATATTCAATAAATTGTTTGCTGTGTGACAGAAACGCAGTGTGTTTTTCTCCAATGAAAATGATGGCTGCAGAATGATTATTGCCTGTGGAACCTGATACCAGCTATTATGAAGAAATCCAGGGAACTTGCTTGACTCCTTGAAGGTAAATATGGTGTCCAGTACTGGGCTATATGCTCCCTGTCTCTTCAGGGCATGAGGGGGAAGCTGAAGTATGTCACTGGTGATGCTATTACTATGACCCACTTCCTACATGGCAATCTATTTACCAGCAGGGTTTTAAGCAAGAACTAGAGTTTGGGGAAGCCAAGAGGCAGGGCATGGAGGTTACATGGAAACCAGAGCTATGGGGCCTGGGTTCCTAGCCTCATGCATATAAGAAGAGCTGTCCTTCAGCCTATACTTTGTGGATTGATTTCACTTGGGGAAACAGTTCTATTGCATGAATTTGGCCATGGGGATGGGAGGAACGCTTTGTTTTTTTTTTTCATAGCGAGGTATTTTATTTTAAATATAGCAGTGTGTACATGTCAATCTCAAAGTCCCAATCTATCCCTCCCCCCCACCCTGGTAACCATAAGTTCAGGGAACACTCTTTTTAATTTTTAGCTTTCCTTATGGAAAATCTCAAATGTACACAAAAATAGAGAGACTAGTTCAGTGAATCCCCACGTACCCATCATCCAGCCTCAACAGTTAGCAACTCACGGCCATTCTTGTTTTCTTGTTTCATCTACACCATAATCTCTCCCCCACCATCTGCTCTGCAAGAATATTTTGCATTAAATGTCAAATATCCCATCATTTTTATCTGTCAACAATACTATATGTATCTCTAAAAGTTTTTTTGTAGAATCAAACATAACCACAACATTATGCTAAGTGAAATATGCCAGTCACAAAAAGACAAATACTATATGATTCCTAGAGATGCTTAGATAAGTCAAAATAGAGACAGAAAGTAGAATGGTGGTCGCCAGGGGCTGGGGGGAAGGGCAATGGGGAGTTAATGTTTAATGAGGACAGAGTTTCAGTTTTACAAGAGGAAAAGGGCTATGCAGATGGATGGTGATTGCACAACATTATGAACGCGTTTAATGCCACTAAACCGTACACTTAGAAATGATAGAGATGGCAAATTTTATGTGTATTTTACTGCAATAAAAAAGAACAGGGCTTCCCTGGTGGCGCAGTGGTTGAGAGTCCGCCTGCCGATGCAGGGTACATGGGTTCGTGCCCCGGTCCGGGAAGATCCCACATGCCGCGGAGCGGCTGGGCCCATGAGCCATGGCCGCTGAGCCTGCGCGTCCGGAGCCTGTGCTCTGCAACGGGAGAGGCCACGACAGTGAGAGGCCCGCGTACGGCAAAAAAAAAAAAAAAAAAAAAAAAAGAGCCAAAAAATTATAAAAAACTATAACAGTCTTATCATACTGAAAAAAATTAATAATAATGCCTCATCAAATATCCGGGAAGTGTTTAAATTTTCCCAATAACTCATAAGTTTTTTACAGTTAGTTTGTTTCAACAAGATCCATGCTTTGCTTTTGGTTTTTATGTCTCTTAATTGCCACAGAATCTAAAGATCTGCAGGATTTTTCATTTTCTGGGTTTTGTTGATTGCATCATTTGCGGTGTCATTTGACACACGCTTTGAGCTAGAGGCTTTCCTTCTGCTCACCCTCCCTTAAACATTCTCTTCCACACCAGCTTCTGTTCTGGAGCCTGTGATGGGGAACACTCCCCAGCAGGGCTCACATTCATCGTTATGGCTTTATTCCCACCCACTTGAGACCCACACACCCAGCTGCCTAGTGGAAACCTCGACCTCCAATCTCAGTGAGTCTGTTCAAAACAGAGTTCACTGTCTTCTCTCCCTCCTTCTACCAAACTTCCAGCCCTGCAGTGTCCCTTCTCCTCAGTGAATGGAAGCACAGTCTGTACAGAGGTCAAAGTCACAAATGGGGGCACCATATTGGAGTCCTCCCTCTCCTCCACCTCCTCTACCCCATCCTCTCAATCCTACCTGAACCACCTAATGCATCCACTTCTGCCCATCGCCAGCGTCACCACCTCAGTTCATGCCACAGGTGTCCCTCATCTGGATGTCATCTGGTATCTCCTCTCCATTGCTGAATATCCCCTAACTGGTTGTCCTGTCATATTTCAAATTACGTTTTCATTCAGCATTTAAAATCATCTTTCTACAACAGATCTGATCACATTGCTTTGCTAGTTAGAACCCTTCAGAGGCTCTCCATTGCCCTAAGGATAAAATCCGAACTGTTAAACAGGGAAGGCTCTTCAGGATCTGGACCCTCCTTGCCTTGGGAGGCTCACTTCCCCACTACTTCCTGCAGAGCCTCACGCTGCAGCACCCCTGTCATCAAGGGGTCCTTCTGAATCTCTAGATGTGCCTCTAGGCTCTGGTGTGTCTCCCTGTTGCCCTCACACTCTTTCCCCCCACCTGCTCAGCCCGACTTGTGCTTGGATTCCTGCAGTTACGTTCCTCCAGTGCCCCTCGCTGTGACCCCCATAGATGGTGTTGGTTGTTCCCCCTAGGCCCTCGTAGGCCCCAGATTTAGCCCTAAGAGCACTGTCTGTATCTCTCACTACACATAATCTCCTTAAGATCATGTCTTTTACATGCTTTTTATATGCTCAGGACCTGATAGATGCTTAGCACATAGTAGGCACTTAACTAACTGAACTGATTAAGGAGTGAAGGAATAAATGAATGAATCAATTAACCAGTGAGTGAAAATGCTCTTGTAAATGGTCCAAGCACACCAAAGGCAAGCTAGATAATTATGATTTTCAGAAATTTCTAGCAACAGAAGTCTTTTAGTCTTTTACTATGACTTACATAATTCAGCACAATCTGTTATTCCCTTTATCTTGCTTGGTAAGGCTTTTTCTTTCTTTTTTAATGTAGCAAAGGAAAATTACCTTCAGAACATTTTCCAGATAAATGATGAAGTTATTAGAACACAGGGCATAGCAGGCTTCTGAGAGTTGATAACGCTTGCGAGATTAAAGAGATTAAACAGGAGATTAGAGAGCTCGAGGACATTCTAGAAACAATCTTAGTTTAAAAAATCAGATGAGATATTAGATTCTTTTCTTCCAACATACCAAAAATGTGTAATGTTCTCCTCTTTGCAGGATAGTCCTATTAATGTGGTGTTTCCATGGCTACTTATAATGCATTTCTCTGTATGAAAGAAAACATGATGTGACTCTTTTTAAAGCTAGCAGTGCACATGAAAAAAGCTATTTTAGTACCTAACAAGAATGTCCATGCTTGTAATGTTTGCACTCTTTTAACAGACAGGCTCCAATCCTCTTTTGACTTGTCATGAACATGACTATGAAATTCTGGCTCTTTGATGACTGACCTAAAGTGAGAGTCCTCCCACCACCCCCACTGTGGCCTCTCTGCAGGTCAGTGTAATTTAAGAGAAACCACTCTTGTTTGTAGAGATTAGAAAAACGATAGTGACCTTACGATGACCTCTGCCATCCTGGGAGATGATGATGTGATTTTTCAAACCCAGTTCCATGCAATAAACATTGAAAGTTTATGTAGGTTATTAAGTCCCATCAAGAAGAAACATCCTTCACCAGCCTCTTTGCTCATCCCTCTCCCCCTACTGTTACAATGCATACACCTTAAGAATGCTACCAGGAGAACCAGGAGAAACAAACCTAAAATCCCCCATGAAGCCCCAGTTTCAAATAACACATCTGTAAGGAACCCCATCTAGTGATGACAAACGCCTTCAGTGTGCACTGGCCAATCAGCACTTGAAAACCATCATCTAGGCAAGGTCCTTTCCATTCTTAGCTGGAGCAATAACGAGAACAGCCATAAATGTCCTAGCATCGTGGGAAAAGGCTAGTGGCAAATAAGAAAACGTAAAGCAGGCTTGCTGTTAGTAATTCGTCATAGCCACGTAAACAGCAGAGCCTGACTGCATCCTAAATTATAAGTTGAGTTGAAATCTTAGTTCAGTTATTCCAATTGTACTTAAGGTGATAAATTCATCTCTGAGTACAACTTGATCCAAGGCCTATTAATTGTGATATGTAACTTTGAAATTGCCATTATTTTCCTTTTTTTTTAATGTATGAAACTTTTATACTTTATTTTTATTTTTTTTAATTTTATTTTTTATACAGCAGGTTCTTATCAGTCATCAATTTTATACACATCAGTGTATACATGTCAATCCGAATTGCCCAATTCAGCACACCACCATCCCCACCCCCCCGCGGCTTTCCCCGCTTGGTGTCCATACGTTTGTTCTCTACATCTGTGTCTCAATTCCTGCCCAGCAAACCGGTTCATCTGTACCATTTTTCTAGGTTCAACATACATGCGTTAATATACGATATTTGTTTTTCTCTTTCTAACTTACTTCACTCTGTATGACAGTCTCTAGATCCATCCACATCTCTACAAATGACCCAATTTCGTTCCATTTGATGGCTGAGTAATATTCCATTGTATACATGTACCACATCTTCTTTATCCATTCATCTGTTGATGGGCATTTAGGTTGATTCCATGACCTGGCTATTGTAAATAGTGCTGCAATGAACATTGGCATGCATGTGTCTTTCTGAATTATGGTTTTCTATGGGTATATGTCAGAGGGATTGCAGGGTCATATGATAATTCTAGTTTTAGTTTCTTAAGGAACCTCCATACTGTTCTCCATAGTGGCTGTATCAATTTACATTCCCACCAACAGTGCAAGAGGGTTCCCTTTTCTCCACACCCTCTCCAGCATTTGTTGTTTGTAGATTTTCTGATGATGCCCATTCTGACTGGTGTGAGGTGATACCTCACTGTAGTTTTGATTTGCATTTCTCTAATAATTAGTGATGTTGAGCAGCTTTCATGTGCTTCTTGGCCTTCTGTAGGTCTTCTTTGGAGAAATGTCTATTTAGGTCTTCTGCCCATTTTTGGATTGGTTGTTTGTTTCTTTTATATTGAGCTGCATGAGCTGTTTATATATTTTGGAGATTAATCCTTTGTCCGTTGATTCGTTTGCAAATATTTTCTCCCATTCTGAGGGTTGCCTTTTCGTCTTATTTATGGTTTCCTTTGCTGTGCAAAAGCTTTGAAGTTTCATTAGGTCCCATTTGTTTATTTTTGTTTTTATTTCCAATACTCTAGGAGGTGGATCAAAAAAGATCTTGCTGTGATTTATGTCAAAGTGTGTTCTTCCTACGTTTTCCTCTAAGAGTTTTATAGTGTCTGGTCTTACATTTGGGTCTCTAATCGATTTTGAGTTTATTTTTGTGTATGGTGTTAGGGAGTGTTCTAATCTCATTCTTTTACATGTAGCTGCCCAGTTTTCCCAGCACCACTTATTGAAGAGACTGTCTTTTCTCCATTGTATATCCTTGCCTCCTTTGTCATAGATTAGTTGACCATAGGTGTGTGGGTTTATCTCTGGGCTTTCTATCTTGTTCCATTGATCTATATATCTGTTTTTGTGCCAGTACCATATTGTCTTGATTAATGTAGCTTTGTAGGACAGTCTGAAGTCAGGGAGTCTGATTCCTCCAGCTCTGCTTTTTTCCCACAAGACTGCTTTGGCTATTCAGGGTCTTTTGTGTCTCCATACAAATTTTAAGATTTTTTGTTCTAGTTCTGTGAAAAATACCATTGGTAATTTGCTAGGGATTGCACTGAATCTGTAGATTGCTTTGGGTAGTATAGTCATTTTCATAATATTGATTCTTCCAGTCCAAGAACATGGTATATCTCTCCATCTGTTTGTATCATCTTTAATTTCTTTCATCAGTGTCTTATAGTTTTCTGCATACAGGTGTTTTGTCTCCCTAGGTAGGTTTATTCCTAGGTATTTTATTCTCTTTGTTGCAATGGTAAATGGTAGTGTTTCCTTAATTTCTCTTTCAGATTTTTCATCATTAGTATATAGGAATGCAAGAGATTTCTGTGTGTTAATTTTGTATCCTGCAACTTTACCAAATTCATTGATTACTGCTAGTAGTTTTCTGGTGGCATCTTTAGGATTCTCTATATACAGTATCATGTCATCTGCCAAGAGTGACAGTTTTACTTCTTCTTTTCCAATTTGTATTCCTTTTATTTCTTTTTCTTCTCTGATTGCCATGGTTAGGACTTCCAAAACTATGTTGAATAATAGTGGCGAGGGTGGACATCCTTTTGATCCTGATCTTAGAGGAAATGCTTTCAGTTTTCCACCATTGAGAATGATGTATGCTGTGGGTTTGTTGTATATAGCCTTTATTATATTGAGGTAGGTTCCCTCTATGCCCACTTTCTGGAGAGTTTTTATCATAAATGGGTGTTGAATTTTGTTGAAAGTTTTTTCTGCATCTATTGAGATGATCATATGGGTTTTTTTCTTTAACTTGTTAATATGGTGTATCACATTGATTGATTTGCGTATATTGAAGAATCCTTGCATCCTTGGGATAAATCCCACTTGATCATGGTGCATGATCCTGTTAATGTGTTGCTGGATTCTGTTTGCTAGTATTTTGTTGAGGATTTTTGCATCTATATTCATCAGTGATATTGGTCTGTAATTTTCTTTTCTTGTAGTATCTTTGTCTGGTTTTGGTATCAGGGTGATGGTGGCCTCATACAATGAGTTTGGGAGTGTTCCTTTCTCTGAAATTTTTTGGAAGAGTTTGACAAGGATGGGGGTTAGCTCTTCTCTAAATGTTTGATAGAATTCACCTGTGAAGCCATCTGGTCCTGGACTTTTGTTTGTTGGAAGATTTTTAATCACAGTTTCAATTTCATTACTTGTGATTGGTCTGTTCATACTTTCTATTTCTTCCTGGTTCAGTCTTGGAAGGTTATACCTTTCTAAGAATTTGTCCATTTCTTCCAGGTTGTCCATTTTATTGGCATAGAGTTGCTTGTAGTAGTCTCTTAGGATGCTTTGTATTTCTGTGGTGTGTGTTGTAACTTCTCCTTTCTCATTTCTAATTTTATTGATTTGAGCCCTCTCCCTCTTTTTCTTGATGAGTCTGGCTAATGGTTTATCAATTTTGTTTATCTTCTCAAAGAACCAGCTTTTAGTTTTATTGATCTTTGCTATGTTTTCTTTTTCTCTATTTCATTTATTTCTGCTCTGATCTTTATGATTTCTTTCCTTCTGCTGACTTTGGGTTTTGTTGGTTCTTCTTTCTCTAGGTCCTTTAGGTGTAAGGTTAGATTGTTTATTTGAGATTTTTCTTGTTTCTTGAGGTAGGCTTGTATAGCTATAAAGTTCCCACTTAGAACTGCTTTTGCTGAATCCCGTAGGTTTTGGATTGTTGTGTTTTCATTGTCATTTGTCTCTAGGTATTTTTTCATTTCCTCTTTGATTTCTTCAGTGATCTCTTTGTTATTTAGTAACGTATTGTTTAGCCTCCACGTGTTTGTGTTTTTTACGTTTTTTTCCCTGTAATTCATTTCTAATCTCAGAGCGTTGTGGTCAGAAAAGATGCTTGATATGATTTCAATTTTCTTAAATTTACTGAGGCTTGATTTGTGACCCAGGATGTGATCTATCCTGGAGAATGTTCCATGCCCACTTGAGAAGAAAGTGTAATCTGCTGTTTTTGGATGGAATGTCCTATAAATATCAATTAAATCTATCTGGTCTATTGTGTCATTTAAAGCTTATGTTTCCTTATTTATTTTCCCTTTGGATGATCTGTCCACTGGTGTAGGTGAGGTGTTAAGGTCCCCCACTATTATTGTGTTACTGTCGATTTCCTCTTTTATAGCTGTTAGCAGTTGCCTTATGTATTGAGGTGCTCCTATGTTGGGTGCATATATATTTATAATTGTTATATCTTCTTCTTGGATTGATCCCTTGATCATTATGTAGTGTCCTTCCTTGTCTCTTGTAACATTCTTTATTTTAAAGTTTATTTTATCCGGTATGAGTATTGCTACTCCAGCTTTCTTTTGATTTCCATTTACATGGAATATCTTTTTCCATCCCTTCACTTTCAGTCTGAATGTGTCCCTAGGTCTGAAGTGGGTCTCTTGTAGACAGCATATATATGGGTCTTGTTTTTGTATCCATTCAGTGAGCCTGTGTCTTTTGGTTGGAGCATTTAATCAATTCACGTTTAAGGTAATTATCAATATGTATGTTCCTATTGCCATTTTATTAATTGTTTTGGGTTTATTTTTGTAGGTCCTTTTCTTCTCTTGTGTTTCCCACTTAGAGAAGTTCCTTTAGCATTTGTTGCAGAGGTGGTTTGGTGGTGCTGAATTCTCTTAGCTTTTGCTTGTCTGTAAAGCTTTTGATTTCTCCCTTGAATCTGAATGAGATTCTTGCTGGGTAGAGTAATCTTGGTTGTAGGTTCTTCCCTTTCATTACTTTAAATATATCGTGCCACTCCTTTCTGGCTTGTAGAGTTTCTGCTGAGAAATCAGCTGTTAACCTTATGGGAGTCCCTTTGTATGTTATTTGTCGTTTTTCTCTTGCTGCTTTCAATAATTTTTCTTTGCCTTTAATTTTTGCCAATTTGATTACTATGTGTCTTGGAGTGCTTCTCCTCGGGTTTATCCTGTATGGGACTCTCTGCACTTCCTGGACTGGGTGGCTATTTCCTTTCCCATGTTAGGGAAGTTTTTGACTATAATCTCTTCAAATATTTTCTTGGGTCCTTTCTCTCCCTCTTCTCCTTCTGGGACCCCTATAATGTGATTTTTGTTGCATTTAATGTTGTCCCAGAGGTCTCTTAGGCTGTCTTCATCCATTCTTTTTTCTTTATTCTGTTCTGCAGCAGTGAGTTCCACCATTCTGTCTTCCAGGTCACTTATCTGTTCTTCTGCCTCAGTTATTTTGCTGTTGATTCCTTCTAGTGTAGTTTTCATTTCAGTTATTGTATTGTTCATCTCTGTTTGTTTGTCCTTTAATTCTTCTAGGTCTTTGTTAAACATTCCTTGCATCTTCTTGATCTTTGCCTCCATTCTTTTTCCAAGGTCCTGGATCATCTTCACCATCATTATTCTGAATTATTTTTCTGGAAGGTTGCCTATCTCCACTTCATTAAGTTGTTTTTCTGGGGTTTTATCTTTTTCCTTCATCTGCTACATAGCCCTCTGCCTTTTCATCTTGTCTATCTTTCTGTGAATGTGGTTTTTCTTCCACAGGCTGTAGGACTGTAGTTCTTCTTGCTTCTGCTGTCTGCCCTCTGGTGGATAAGGCTATCTAAGAGGCTTGTGCCAGCTTCCTGATGGGCGGGACTGGTGGTGGGTAGAGCTGGGTGTTGCTCTGGTGGGCAGAGCTCAGTAAAACTTTAATCTGCTTGACTGCTGATGAGTGGGGCTGGGTTCCCTCCCTGTTGGTTGTTTGGCCTGAGGCGACCCAACACTGGAGCCTACCCGGGCCCTTTGGTGGGGCTAATGGCGGACTCTGAGAGGGCTCATGCCAAGGAGTACTTCCCAGAACTTCTGCTGCCAGTGTCCTTGTCCTCACGGTGAGCCACAGCCGCCCCCCCACCTCTGCAGGAGACCCTCCAACACTAGCAGGTAGGTCTGGTTCAGTCTCCCCTGGGGTCACTGTTCCTTCCCCTGGGTCCCGATGCGCACACTACTTTGTGTGTGACCTCCAAGATTGGAGTCTCTGTTTCCCCCAGTTCTGTCGAAGTCCTGCAATCAAATTCTGGTAGCCTTCAAAGTCTGATTCTCTAGGAATTCCTCCTCCCGTTGCCGGACCCCCAGGTTCGGAAGCCTGACGTGGGGCTCAGAACCTTCACTCCAGTGGGCAGATTTCTGTGGGATAAGTGTTCTCCAGTTTGTGAGTCACCCACCCAGCAGTTATGGGTTTTGAGTTTTTTGTGATTGCACCCCTCCTACCGTCTCATTGTGGCTTCTCCTTTGTCTTTCGATGTGGGGCATCTTTTTTGGTGAGTTCCACTGTCTTCCTGTCAATGACTGTTCAGCAGTTAGTTGTGATTCTGGTGTTCTTGCAAGAGGGAGTGAGAGCACGTCCTTCTACTCCGCCATCTTGGTTCAGGAACCATTATTTTCTAAATAGTCTAAAATTGCTGTTTTGATTTCTTCCTTGCCTTGAGTTATTTAGGAAAGTTGTAAAGGGCCACGAAGTTTTTGTGTGTGTGTGTGTTTATACTAGTGTTAACACATTTTAAAGTGTTATTGCTGCATTTTGTGCCTGTATAATTCCTATGATTTGGAATTTATTAAAATGTTTGTGTCCTCTGATTGGTACTTGTAAATGCTTCATGACATATGATGTAGTCTCTTTCAAGAATTAGGTTTTTTAAAAAAATTTACATTGCTTTTTGAACTTAGTAACAATGATCACTTAACTGTTGAAATTTTTATGCTTTCATTATGCATCACCATTCTTTTATGCATTAGTCTCTTATTCTTCAGTTCTCTGCTATGGCTCATTTCTAGTGAGCAGGACATTTCTGGTCATTATTTTTTTAGGACTGGCATATATGAGGCATATTTTCTGCATCCCCAAATATATCTAAGAAAGTGTCTGTCACATTTGCACATACAAAATACTGGCTTGATCTAAAACACTTGAGCTACATTTTTTCCAGCAGAATTATGTTTTAATTGCTTCTTTTTATTTTGGTGTTTATGTTTGTGGGGGAAAAATATGCTTAATTTTTTCCCATTATATTTAGATTCCTTGAAATTAGAATGTTAATTCAGATAATCTATGCGTACTTTTATTAAATTTGCCTAACATTAATTTTGTCCTTTGATTTAAATATGTAAATCTTTCTCCCATAAAAAATTCGTGCATAATTTTTTTCATTATTGCTCCTCTTTACTGCTCCTTCTTTCCTGTTGGAAATATTTTTGTGTGTATATGAGATTTCTCGATTTTCTCTTCAGAATCTCTCTTGTATAACTCTTAGGTATATTTTTAATTAATAGGTATATTAGGCATATTTTTAATTAATAGGCTTTTTTGGGGCAGCTTTAGGTTTTCAGAAAAAACTGAGAGGAAAGTAGAGTTCACTTGTGCTCCTCACACTTCTCCTAATTACCCCAGTTACCATTATTAACATCCTGAGTTACTGTGGTCATTTGTGACAATTAACGAGCCAATATTGGGACTTCCCTGGTGGCGCAGTGCTTAAGAATCCGCCTGCCAATGCAGGGGACATGGGTTCGATCCCTGGTCCAGGAAGGTCCCACATGCTGCGGAGCAACTAAGCCCGCGTGCCACAACCACTGAAGCCCTTGCACTCCAGGGCCCGTGCTCCGCAACAAGAGAAGCCACTGCAATGAGAAGCCCGTGCACCACAATGAAGAGTAGTCCCTGCTTGCTGCAACTAGAGAAAGCACGTGCGCAGCAACGAAATCCCAATGCAGGCAGAAAAAAAAAAAAGAGCCAATATCAATACATTATCATTAACTAAATCTACAGTTTACATTAGGGCCGTCTCTCAGTGGTACACATTCTACAGATTTTGATAAATGTATAATGTATAATGACATGTAGGTCACCATTATGGTAACCTGCAGAATAATAGATTCATTTCCCTAAAAACTCTCTGTTCTCTACTTATTATTCTTTCCTTGTACTCCCCAAACCTTTGGCAACTTTGATCTTTTTATTGTCTCCATAGTTTTACCTTTTTGAGAATGTCATATGGTTGGGATACAGTATGTCGCCTCTTCAGACTGGTTTCTTCACTTAGTAATACACATTTAAGGCTCCTCCATGTCTTGCATGGGTGATAGCTCACTTCTTTTGTACTGAATAACATTCCATTGTCTGGATGGACCACAGTTAACCTACTAAAGGACATCCTGGTTGCTTCCAAGTTTTGGCAATTATGAATAAGGCTTCTGTAAACACCTGTGAACAGGATTTTACGTGGACATGAATTTTCAACTCATTTGTATAAATACCAACAGGCACAATTGCTGGATCATCCAGTAAGAATATATTTAGTTTTGTAAGAAACCGTCAGTTCCACTTTGAAGCTGTCTTCCAAAGTGCCTCTATTGTTTTACATTCCCAGTAGCAAAGAATAAGGCTTCCTGTCGCTCCTCATCCTCACCAGCACCTGGTATCGTCAGTGTTCTGGATTTGGGGCCATTCTAATAGGTGTGTAGTGGCATCTCATTGTTTTAATTTATATTTCCCCGGTGACATATGAAGTTGAACATCTTTTCTCATGCTTATTTGCTATCCATATATCATCTCTGGCAAGGTATCTGTTCAGATCTCTTGCCCATTTCTATTTTTTTAAATTTTTTTCTCTTGCCCACTTTTAATGGGTTTTCTGATTATTCAATTTTAAGAGTTCTTTATACATGTTGGATACTGGTCCTTTATCTGATTTGTGTTTTGCAAAGATTTTCTCCTAGATTGTGGTTTGTCTCTTTACTCTCTTCATAGTGAAAGCAGAAGCTTTTAAATGATGTTGTATCTAAGAAGTTATCATCAAACCCGAGATCACCTAGATTTTCTCCTATGTTATCTTCCAGGAGTTGTGTAGCTGTACATTTTACATTTAGTTCTATGATCCATTCTGAGTTAATTTTTTGAAAGGTGGAAATTCTGTGTCTAGATTAGTTTTTTCACATGTGGATGTCCAGTTGTGTCAGCAACATTTCTTATATATTTTTTCAAGTAATTTTTTTCAATTTATCCTGTTAGTTCTTGAACTTGTTGAACTTTTCCTTTAAGTCACAGTGAAAAGGGCCATGAACCCACAATTGGCTAAGTTACCTCCATCATTGTAGAATAGAAGTTTGGATTAGAAGATAAGTGGTTATGAAAAAAATGGAATAAAGTACACCAAAGAAGAAACATTTCTTGCTTCCCTGTATCTGTGGCCTGAGAATCATACCTGCTACACTTTCTGACCAGTTGTGTACCATTACTTATTTCTGAGACAGACATTTCTAATACCATGTAACATCATGCATTAAATCAGCACTAAGTGCATATTTCTATATTTCTTAACTTGGCAAATGAGGTGGTTCATTAGAAAAAGGTGGGGTTATTGGTTTGATTTTTTTTTTTCATGGCATAATTCTGAACAGCAATCTTTAAGGAGTTCTTAAGCAAATTCAAACTTTCCTGACACTAAATAATGGATATATACTGAAGTCGTACATTCTGGACAAAGTTTTCTAATAGTACAAATATTTCATAATTTCTTGATAAAATAATAATCTGTATTAAGTACTGATTTTTCTGTCAATTCTTAAAATACTTTAAGGTACCTAAGTTCAGCGTGTTCGTCTTCTCATTTTTAAGGAACAAATTAGTTTGAGTTCAAATGAAAATAGGACAAAATTAAAACAAAATAGGACATTTGACCCATTTTATAAGCAGCAGCCTAGTAAATAAAGGCAGGCATGGTAAATAAAGGTCTCCAGCTACCTTCTCTATAAAGCAATGGATGGAAGTGATGAATGAAAAAAAATTTTCCTATTTGGCTTTTTCTAAACTCTCTTCAGCTTTCCAGCATTTGTACCAAATTCACCTTAGTTATAATTTGAAGGGGACAGTCATGGAAAAGTCCTAAGAAGTGTCATCAAGTTCGTTTCCTAATTGAGACACATTTTTTTCTAATACAGATTTTTTGTCTTATGTTTTCTGTACTTAAAAGCCTCTACTATACAAAGAAAACTTTCTGGTAAACAAGGAAAATACACATTATTTAAGTTTCTCTTTCACAAAAATGCACATCTCATATGTGCACAGATTCAGACATATACCCTGAAATCTAAAGTACCTGAGTCAAATCACAGTCATTAACACCAAATGCATAATCTGTTTCAAATCAGAAATGTTTTATTTTTACTTTCTTACTTCTCCCACCTCTCACTCCACCATATTTGTATAATTCCCTCTATCCTTTCCACTATGCCACATCCTTTACCTTCTTGAAATCAGAGTGTAAAGTGACCTCTTCCAGAAAACTTTCCCCATATAAGTGTACCCTCCCCTTTACAAAAAGCTCAGCATAAGTTATTTTCATCCTCCACATCACTGTTAGACACTGAATTTCATCTGCAATTTACATAGAATCCATGCTACACCCAATGTTCTACTCTATTCAGTCACATATTCCTTGAAGGCACAGAGGTAGTTTAGATGTCAGGACTTCACGTTCCCAAGGTTAGGGCTACACATGGAGCTTCCAGGAAAACCCCCTTTTGGCTTTCTCTTCTTCCCCTCTTTGCCAGGAACAGGAAATAGTGACCAGAGTATGGTGGCTATACCTTGTCATCCTGAGGATGGAAGCACTTGTGGTAAGGATGGCTGAACTGAAAGACAAGGTGCGTCCTCCATTCCAACACTGGGCTGTCCACTTCTGCGTATCAGCTAAGGTCCCATCAGAGAAGCAGAATCCCTAGATGGGTGTGTTCTGTTACAGAGTCTGGACCTTAGGCAATCGCAGGAGCAGGTTAAGCAGAATCTGTAAGGCTGTTGTCCTTGCACCCGATGCTGATGCTGGAGGCTGCAGGCAGTGGAGAGAGGAAGATGGAAATGAGGAGGAAGAGAACAAGCGGGACCCACAAGCACAACCCGGAGTCCCTGGAGACAGACTGAACCAGTGTCAGATCTCACTGCCTCTGACCTTAGTGGTGTGAATATCCTTTAGAAACTGGGCATCTTCATCACCGAGCTAAATGGGTACACCTGGCCCAGGGGCAGGTGTCAGAGAAGCTGAAGGCGGATCCAAGAAAAGATGGAGCAACTGTGGGCCCAGGTGCTGGCTCACCTCATTGTGTGATAAGGTGAGTCAGCAGGTAATGACAACATGTGTGAGCTACACAATGGCTGTGATGGCCCTTCTATCTCCAAATCTCCCAGAGAACCTCTCTGCGACCCACTCGACCTGGAGATACACAGGAAAGGTCATTCTGGGATTTGTAGTTTAACACAGTCTGGTTGATAGAAAGCCATCACGTTTTGGATTTCTTTACACTTTCTCTTGTCTACACCACCTTATTTGGGACACCATTATCAGCAACCAAAATGTAATTCCTAGCCAGTACTGGACCCCTGTAAGTAAATGTTGACCAATAGTTGAACTGGATAATGAATAAGATGTGTGGATCCAGATGACTTCAACAGAGACTTTTCTTGTCTTGATAATATATAAGACATCACTTTAAAAAAAACAAAACACAACTTTTTTCTGAAAATCTTAAAGAAAACCATACTTTACTGAATCACTTTGTTGTACACCTGAAACACTGTTAATCAACTATACCTCAATTTAAAAAAAGAAAAGCACACTTCAAAAAGGCAAAATTAAAAGGTCATGGACCTGACAGAAAAGAACAGAAGGAAGGCTGGGAAGGGACGTGGTTATTGTCTAACTGGTCACGAAACTCCTGGCTAAGGGAAACACGGGCTTGTAACCAGAACTCTGAAATGTTAGTTCCAGGATGAAAGAATACTATCACAGTGCCAAGTCTTTTTTAAAAATACGGCTGTTTTGTGTATGGCATAAACTTTTGCAACTTGAGCATCTATGATTTAAGTCTGCTATCATCCTGTTATAGCTGTTCCTCGTAATTTCGGAATTATTTCCATACCACATGTGTCGGGTAGATCTTCAGGGACTGAGTTAGGCTTCAGGGCAGATCATTGGAGCAGGCAGGATGCTCTCCCAGGGAGAGCCTCAGATTGTCATGTGGATTTGACAAGGTTTAGGCTAATCCAATGGGGATCCCTGAAAGAGCCCCACATCGGGCAGAGATGGCCAAGCCCTAGATTCATCTCATGCTCAGTCATTGGTTGGGGGCCTTCTAGAAACAATGTGGTCTCAGCTCAAAAGCTGAGTTGGATCTGGAAGGTGCTGTGAGCTCCCTTGAAGTGGGACCTGAGCTGCCCACTTCTGTGTCCACTGCAAAAGCACAGTTACTAACAGGCACACCCTTTCGACATGATAGACAAACCCACTTCTCAAAGCCCAGCTGATAAGGAGAATACTTATTAGGGCAGAGTGACTTGCCTCAGGTCAGAAATTAATTGGAAAGAGCAGTTAAGAAATTAATTGACTTTCCGAAACTCACTCCTCTTGATTTGAGCTGGAAGGCCTTGCTGAGTTCACACAGACCTGAACTAGGTTGGAGAGCCTATTGACTTCTGTCCACAGTGCTCCCCAGTTCCAAGTTCGGTGACTTTTCTTCCTGTTCCACATACACCAACCAGATGATTCATGCGCTCACGTTTTCCCGGCTACTCCAGGTCCCGTCCTCCCAGCACCCCGCCTCCCCTGACTCACCCCAACTTGTTTTACTTTGTAGGTCCAACCACCTGAGAAGTAGCTCCTCAGACGTCACGTTTCCCTAACACCCTAGCTTCCCATCACAACCGACCTGCTCTGTTTTCGTTTCCTCGGTAGCAGGATGATGACTTAGGCTGAAAAGCGAATCGACACTGACTCATGAAGGCACACCGATCACCTTGTTTGCATCTCTAGCACTGAACCCAAACAAGGGGTCAGCTAATGGGGGAATTTAAAAACATTTGTTCATGCCCATGTTGGTGAAATTTTGGACAAAATTGGTACGTATTTATCCTTTACAGTGAGAAGGCAGCAGCTCACACTAATGACAATGGCCAGTTACAGATTTTACTCTCAAAAGGTACTCATTCCTAAGTAGTGACCTCAGCAAGTGGACAACGGTCATTTATCAGCCTGTTTGGAAATTTTGATATTGTGAAGGACTTTCTCTTTCTATACTTTAGGTTTTCTACTCTAGATAGAGGAGTAGAATTAGTAATAAAATAACAATTAAGGACCTGCTAGATACAGAGAATGGTGCTTGGTACTTTAACTGCACCATGGGTTTAATGCAGTTGTCCTACAAGCTATGTACCATGTTCCCATTTCACAGATGAGGATCAGAAAGTTTAAGTGGCCTAAGATCAACCAAGCAGCAAATTGTAATGGTCCAGCCTGCTTCAGGTCAGGTCTATCTGGCTCCCTAATCTTTTGCTCTATTCTCTCTCACCCCACAATTCACAAATTACATAGAAGAGTTTCTAAGACTTCCAACTTGAACTCCATAGCTGCTGGCATTTGCAGTGTCTAATAGTTGGGGTAGGACAGTGGTGGGATTATAAAGGGAATAAGATTGGCCATGCATTGATGATTGCTGATGCAATTATATGTACCCCTATTTGGGGAGGGTCAACTCTCTGATTTTTATATATTTGAGATTTTCCATAATAAACAGAGGCTTATATGAGTGTTCACGTTCCATAGAGACATTCAATGGATACAAACGGCTCACCCCTAACTGGAACATTATGAGGGCTCCCCCCACCCCAACTGGCTACACACACACACACACAGAGTCACACAGTTTAAAACATCTTCTAGCATGAGCAGTGCAGATGTGAATTAGTCCTCAAGGTGCAAAGCAGAAGTCTGGAGACCTTAGCATCTCCAACGCGTATGGTGTAAGCAACAGCCTCTAGCACGCGTGAATCACAGCGCTCAGCCCCATTCACCGTCTCAGTTCCTCTTCATTTGCTCAAGCCCAGCCAAATCCAACCAGGTATCACCAGTGGAGAGAACTGCAAATGCAAACTGTGAGCAAATTCGGAGAAAGCCCCCGATTTAGCCGTGAATGATGGTGAAGAGATATAAATAAACATTGCTCTCAGCGCAGGTTCCGTCAACACCTCGGCGCCCCGCACGGACTCCTCCAAAGGTAAATGAGCGAGCGTTACTCATCCCTGGTGAGCTCCAAAAACCACCTGATGGGGCACACGCTGTACTTGGCTTAGCTTGTTTGCAAACCTCAGCCCTTGGAATACAAAGCTACCAGAAAGCATGCAGCCAACTCTGAAATATGTGTTTTCAGGCAGCCATGAGGGCACAACAGTCATTCTCTTTTTTTGATCCACACGTCAGACCCTGGCAGTGGCCACTCTGGGAGTCTCACAGTTTTTTTTTCCCTCCACCTTCTCCATTTTTTAATTTAGTGAGACATACTTATTGTAGAATACATATATTTTTAAATACAGAGAATGAAAAAGAATAGTTTAAATTGCCTTAATTCTATCAACCAGAGGTGACTGCTGTTAATTTTGAACGTATGTTTCTAGAATTTTTTAAGGCATATATAAACTCTGAAAAATTAAAATAGGAACATACTGTAGGTAGTTTGCTTTGTTCATTCAAATATAGCCTATGAACATCTTAATGCCTATAAACAAACTTTACAACAATATTTACAATGTCTGTGCATGTGGACATAAAACAATTTATTCAGTCAAGACATACTGGATATTTACCGAGAATTATTACTGAACATTTAGGTTGTTTTCAAACTTTTGCTCCTAAAACTGAGATTGGATGACGATTTTAATAAATAATTATTTCTACAAATGTATTATTATTTCCTTAGAATAAATTCCTAGAAGTAGAATGCCCAGGTAGAAACTTTTGGAGACTTTTAACGAATTGCCCTCCAGAGAGAGTGCAGTTGTCAGTATCCACAGCGGCCTGATTCCAGAACCTCCACAGTTTCCAAAATCCATGGATGCTCAAGTCCCTTATATAAAATGGTGTAGTATTTGCATATGACCTATGCACATCTTACCATATACTTTAAATCATCTCTAGATTACTTCTAATACAAGGTAAATGCTATGTAAATAGTTGCTGGTGTGTAGCAAATTCAAGTTTTGCTTTTAGGAACTTTCTGGAATTTAAACAAATATATTTTTGATTTGAAGTTGATTGGATCCACGGATGTGGAACCCGTGGATATGGAGGGCCAACTGGATACAAATGTATACTCCCTGTCACCCTGCACCCTGACAGCACCAATTATCACTTTTTTAAGTCTTTGCCAATTCAGTAGGTAGAAGACTATACCAGTTTTTCTGAATTTGTACTTTGACCCTAATGATATTGAAATTTTTATGTTTATCAAAAAAAACCCATGTCTTTTCATTCATATAATTTTGTGCATTTACCATTTATCTCTAGAGCTGTTCACATGTTAATAGTGGTACTCCCTTGTCTGTCATATATGATGCAGTTGATTTCCTCATTTTTGATTGCCTTTTAGCTTTATCTGTCGTTTGGGATAGAGAAGTTTAAAACTTTTAGGTTAA
Organism: Monodon monoceros; assembly: GCF_005190385.1. Taxonomy (NCBI): domain Eukaryota; kingdom Metazoa; phylum Chordata; class Mammalia; order Artiodactyla; family Monodontidae; genus Monodon; species Monodon monoceros. The sequence continues at coordinate 41,322,046 of NW_021703786.1, read as the reverse complement.
AAGAAAAACGCATGCATCTTTATGGATCCTTTGACCTAAGTCATGCTGAGATGGTCCTTCCCAAGCCTTTATTTCCCTCTATTAACTCATTTAAACTTTTCAGTCCGTCTGAAATAGATTTTGGAGTTCAGTGTGAGGTACAGACTTAACATTCCTCCCAAGTGTTGATTCGGTGGCCCCTATGCTAAATGCTTCAGCTAAATATTCTTTTTCATACTTATTTAGCATGCTGCTCTTATCTAAACATGCTAAATGTGTATATACCCTTTGGTCCGTTCTTAGACTTGTCATTTTGTTTCAATGATCTTGGTATCTATTCTCGGGCAAGCACCACCAAATTATTTGAACTGGAGCTTCACAATACATTTAACACCTTGGTGGACAGCCCTGCCATATTCACTTTACTTTCTAACTTTTCTTGGCTATTCTTGGTCATTTATTCTTCCTGAAGAACTCGGGGGTTATTTTATTAAGTGCTGTGTCAGGATTATGTTACAGCCCTATATTATACTGGAGAGAATTAACATCATTACAATATTACCTCTCCTGATACAGAAGCATGGTATGCCTTTCATTTTATCCAAGTCTTCTTTTATGTCCCTGTGGCAGAGCAATACCCGTATGTTTCATTGCTTACCTACATTTCTCAGATGCCCTTGCACTGCAGTTATGTTGGGGACATTTGATTAGTCCTGAGCAATGGATTGGGAGTATAAAAGACATTTGCCATTTTTGATGCGTACGCGCGAGTCTCTTGCTTTGATAAGGTGGTGACCATACAGGACATATTGAGAAAGGTGGAGCCACAACACAGAAGCAGCCTGGATCTTTGTGTTAATGCTTGGAGGATGGCAGCCTTGAGGAGTCACCCACCTTGCATCAAGCTTTAAGTGAGCAAGTAAACCCTTTTGTTGGTGTCAAGTCATTTAGATTTGAGGACTTGTTATCACTGTATAGTCCCTTAGGAAAGGTTGCAAATGTCTTATTCAGTGTGTCTTCGGATTGATATCTCTGTAGTTACTGTGATAGGGAAATTGTGATTTGATTTACCATAGTATTACTTCATACCATATAGAAGGTCCGTGTGCCTAGCAGGTGAGGAAGGGAACAGATATGGGGGAAGAACTTCACCATGGTGCCTCAAAGTCTCTGTTCCTGATTGTCATTCTAGCTTACCCTTAGCTAGGGCTCTAGGGCAAAGGCTCCAGGGCAGCATTTCCCAACTCACACCCACTTCCTCAATTTTAAGCCAGCTTCACCGCTGCCCTTTACTTAGTCCCGGAACTCATTCCAAGTATAAGTGTGATTGAACACTTCAAGCAGCCTCTGTGTCTCTACCTGATACACTGGCTTCCAGATTCTGTTTGTCCTGGCTCCCAGCCCCTCTGGCTCTGAGTTTGGGGAGGGAGGTACTGGTTGAATTTTGCTAGGCGGCCACTCCTCTTTCTCCATACATGAGTCTCACCCTTTATATGTCAGGAATCATAGACTGATGGGTTCTTCTCTTACTCTGGCCTCACCTGTACTCTAATTTGCAGAAATTCTCAGAAATTATAGCCAAATGGGCAAACCCTCAGTTTGAAATGGAGACATGTTCTTTTTATAGAGAATCGGGGAGGGAGAAGTAATTAAATGTGCGAATGCAAACCATTATTTTAAACTAGTGGTCCTTTCATGGGTATTTTCATGAGAACTTGGAAAGACTAAGTGGAAACCCAGATGTCAGCTGAGGGAATAAGTTATCTCCTTCCTTCTACCCTCTGTATGTGGAAGGGAGTAGCAACTGCAAAGACTGATTTTCCCACTGAAACTTTCCTGAGAAGATGGAAATGATTATGGTCAGTTTCAAATCATATTTTCCCCCCAGTGGCATAAATCCTGAATGCTAGCCAGAACACATTTTCACTTGTCCTTATTTAGGTTCCTGTGAGCTCCTGATTCTCAAACACCCATTCATGGGTGAGATCTTACCTACAGAAAAAGTTCTTCGCTCCTCTGGGGTAAAATATATTAAATACAAATATTTTTTCCATAAAGCTAAGCTATTCCATTTAAGTAGCTATCAGATTATATTCTTTTAATATTTTTGGCATTAAAATGATCAATCTTTTATGAAGTCATTATATGAACACTAGATGGTAGTTTGATTTGTTATAAATGCCTTTACACAGTTAAAAGCTGGCAATCCCTATGTTGGTTTCTAAATTATTTTTGAGATTTTTTTCTGGTCTCTTATAATCTCAAACCCTCTGAACCACTGGAATGTATCTTCAAATAGTTTTTCAACACGTGGAATATTTTCTGAGCCCTTGCATTTCTGAGAACGCCCGCCTGTCCCACTGAAAGAGAAATTGCTGGGTATAAGGTTCTTAGCTCATAACTTTTTCCCCCTCAGAACACTGTGTGGAGTCACTTGGCATCTAACTGTTGCAGAGGAAATGTCGGAGACTCACCCAGAGTTTTGTTCTCTTGTAAATAAATTATTCCTGAACAGTTGCAAGATTTTTCTCCCCACTTATTACACCTCCCCCTGCTCGAGGCACTGCAGCACAACGTCCCCGAGTGTCTTCCCGAGACAGGATATGTGGTGGCTCACGGCCACGGGGCCAGACTCTAGCATCACCCAGGTTCAAATCCAGTCCTGCAGTTTACTAGCCATTGTATCCTTGGATAGTATTATGGGTTGAATTGTGTCCCCTAGAAAGACATGTTGAAGGATCTGGGAATGTCAGCTTCTTTGGAAATAGGATCTCTGCAGATGTAATCAAATTAAGATGAAATCCTTAGGGTGGGCACTCATCCAATTAGACTTACGTCCTTAAAAGAGAGAAATCTGGACAGAGACACACACAGAGCATAGAATGCCTTGTGAAGACAGACACAGAAGGAAGACTGCCATGTGAAGGCTGAGGCAGAGATGGGAGTTTGGCTGACACAGCCTGGGAACTGAATGCCTGGGTCTCTCAGAAGCTGGAAAAGGCAGGAAGGATGCTCCATAGAGGCTTCCGAGGGAACATGGCGCTGCTGATACCTTGATTTCAGACTTCAGGCTCCATAACTGGGGGACGCTACATAACTGCTGTCTTAAGCCACCCAGTTTGTGGCACTATTATTGCAGCCCTAGGAACCTAATACAGACTTCTCAGACTATGAGCTTCGATTACTTTATCTATAAATGTGGATAATCGTCTGTTAGCTGTAAGGTTGCTGCGAAGGTGAAATGTGATTAGATGAGACAAGGTATGTAAATTCTGGGACACAGGAAGAATCTAAGAAATAGAGGGGGTGTCTGTGCTGTTATCATCATCATGGCCGCCATCACCACCATCACCATCACCATCTTCCTTGGGGACCCTTTCTCTTGGGAATGCTTTCTTTCTTTTTCTGCACTCTTGACATTTTACACAAAGCTTATGTGATTTTTAAAAAATAATAAAGTCATTTTGCTTAACTCTGGATTCCCAGGCCCACCCCCAAAGATTTTTGATTCGGTAGGTCTCCGGAATGAGTATTATTTGAAGGTGTCCAGACATGAACTCTCATTAAGTACTGAAAGTGCAATGTAATTGAAGTGGCGGACCTGGTATTAGTATTCCTGTTCTATATACCCAGAAACTGAGGTCAAAGGAAATTGAACCCAAGTCAGAAAACGCAAAATCAAGTAATTTTTTGAGGCCGGACTACAATAACTTCACTTGTTTGATGAAATGTGAAACTCTATTCTAGTATGAAAAAATGCCAGATAATGAGGACTCTATAATACATAAAATATGGGAGACAGCCCAGTATTAGGATTAAGAACACATCCTTTGTAAATCAGGTAGGTTTAAATTCTAGTTGTGGTACTTACTTCCTAGCTATGTGAACTTGGAAAAATTATTTAATCTTTTAAAATCTTTTAAGGTCTCAAGCTCTTCATCTGAAAATGGGAATGACACACATCTTGGTTCTGGAGAAAAGTAAATGATGTCATGACAAAGCACTTAATGCACCGTAAATGCTAAAGAAATGGCATATTTTTGCAAATATGCATTGATACTTATTTCAAAAAAGAAATCAACATCTTCATTTCCTGTTATCAATTGTCTTAAAGGTACAAATGCAGGGAGAAAGAAGATCCATAGATGAGAACTAATAACTAATTTTAGAAAAGATCTGATGTTTATGCTTTCTTAGTAGCTTGCTAATTATTTTTGTTCCGAGAATAACCTTGCTGGGATTCTTCTTTAATTTGCATTTAGCAAATTTCCTTGTACCTTGGAATTCTCTAGTTTTATAACACTGACAGGTCATTTACCAGAATATATAAGAACCATTTTTAAGAGTTCCTGGTAACTAATAAAAAAATGTGTGTTTAGGTGTTTAGGGATGCTCTTTATGGGTTATGATTTTCTCAACCAGTAGTGCCCAACAGGATTTGTTTCCTGCTACACTTGGAGCATTCCACCATATTCTTCACGAGGCTTCAAGATTCCAAGGAGGAGGAAAAGAGAAAAGGGATACTTTCCTGATGTGGGGAAGCAGGACATTGTGACATCAGCAAAGGAACCGGGTGCACAGTAAACAGCCAAGCAACAAGATAAGAAGCTAGTCTGCACAAAACTGCATCTTGTATTTGTTTTATTTAAACCGTTGTGGGTTTATATCCTATTGGAAACAGCTACCATGTCGAGTTTGTGTTATTCTTGTTAGACACGGCCTGCGTTTCAGCGGTCTGGCGTGATCTGGGTTGCTTCTCCATGCCGTCTTCCTCCGCAAGCTCTGGTGCAGGTCACTCGGCTCCCCAGCCCTACCCCGCAATGTCCCATCAGGGACGCGACGAACCGGAAACCCGGAAGGTAGCTTAAGCAGAACAGGATGCTTACAGCAGTAAGTCTGCAGACAGATGCTCCAGGCTTGGAGCAGGGGCCCAACAAGTTCATCTAGAATCTGGGCTCTCTTTTTCCTACTCCACCTTCCCTGGCATGTTTCTTTATCACTTCACAATTGCGAGACGGCTGCCTCAGTGCCAGAAATTCCACTTTCAGCCCTGCTTCCTGAGAATGAAAGGAAGGGAAAGGCCCAGAGCACCGCCCTTTGAACACCTTCAGTAGTGAATGAGGTTTTTCCTAGAAAACTTGTCTGCAGGTTTCTCCTTCTCTCTCTCTAGTCAGAACTGGGTCACATGGCCTCTCAGGCTGTCAGGAACTCTGGGCAAGTGTGGCTGAGATCCCTCTGTTTGACTGGAGGCCATCGTGACTCACCTCCTGGGCTGCAGGTACTGCTTCCCTTAAAATCGTGGCCTGTTGATTAATGAAGGTGGAAGGCCGCGGCAGTGAACAGAATTTGCTCGAGTTCATTTCCCTGCGGCTGTTTCATTTTCCTGCATTCCTGAACTTCGCTTTCCACTTATGATGTCACCAAGCTCCTGGATGGAATCAGCCCTGGGGTGTAGAGCTGGAAAAGGTTACAGCTGAGGGGTAATGTCTGACTGGAGTGACCTTGGACCAGGATCCTTACTGGTTACCTTGGAGGAACTATTAAGAGATCTGAGGAACTGATTTAGGTTATTCAAGCTCATAGGAGGCTGATTTGTAAACCTTAATCTGTACACTTACAGTGGAACGTCTGTTCACCTAAGAACTCACAGCAGTTATCTGTCCTGGCTCCAAACTTACCCTGTATCCGGTGCCTGCTGGTGCTGGAGCTGGGAGTCTGCAAACCACACTCCTGCAGGCTCTCTCACCGCTCGGCTCTGCCAAGATGGGACAGTGATGCTGCAGGATGGAGAGGGCAGGGGTCCCTCCTGCCACCTGCTTCCCATCTGCCTGCGCCCCTGAGCACCTCACTCCAGTGCTCCTTCACCCCAGCAGCAGTGGCTGAGGCCACGTACAGCTTTCCTAACACCTTAAGATCCAGCTTGGTCAGTTCCCCGCAGAGGTCACAGCATCAGTAGAGCAGTGCCTGCTCCTCTCGGTTTCCACACTGTAATAATCCTGACCTCACTCCCCATCGTCCAGTTACAGAGGTGGTAGCTACTTTCTGAAGCTGCTACCTCTGTGACACTTAGAGTTTTTTTTAACCCTTTCGACTGCCTAATTAACACCAGTCTCCTGACCTGACTTGACCCAGCATCACCACCATGAAGCCATGGCCAAAGGCAGGGTCCTGAAATACTCCACGCTTCCCACACCTGAGTTGCCTACTGTAGCAGTGGTCACCTTTGCTAAGCCTCCAGAGGAGGACAAGCGTGGGCAAACGCCAGTTTATTATCACACTGAGGCTCTGGACACACACACTTATGTGGGAGCCCTGACGCTGGTGAGCAGAGCTACATCTGGTGGGAGCCCAGCTCACTGGAAGGAGCCTGAGCATCGGCCTTCTCACAGCAGGAGGGAGGCCTCCCTCAAGCACGAAGCAAACCAGGCCTGTCTTGTCACCACCTACCCCCAACATCATGGGACCAGGGGAAGAACCCTGTCTTTCTATTGTTGAGTAAGTATGTCTTCATTTCTCCATCTAGGAGTGGAACTGCTGGGTCATATGACAGCCCTTTATTTAACTTTTTGAAAAACTGCCAAACTGTTTTCAAAGGCAGCTGCACCATTTTACATTCCCAGCAGTAGCACATCAGGTTTCCAATTTGATTTTAAGTCTTATTTCTCTGACTGCTAATGCTGTTGACCACCTTTTCATGTACTTATTGGCCATTTGTATATCTTCTTTGGAAAAACTCGATTCAGATCCTTTGCCTATCCTTGGGCTCTGAAATCTATTTTGCTTTTAGATGGATAATTCTGTGCTAACTGATTACATCCTGCATACTAGGTTGGGATTTTGCCTAGAGGAAGCTACGTCTGTATCTACTGCAGTAAATTCACCAAGGCTTTGAGAGAGTTAGCACCCACTCAGAAGTCACATCAGACGGAATAAAATGCAGATTGGATTCAGTACAGACTCTCCAAGGAGAAACTTTGAGATTCTGCTTTCAAATTCTGAAGCAAATCCACTACAGGACAAAGTGGGAGTTGAGGGTAGCTTGGTTTTTAACTGAGTGCTAAGCCATTATCTAGGTAAATCGTGATAACATTAGTTTTAAGAGACAAAGTACAAAGCTTTACATTGGTTATTCAGAATCACGTTTAAAAATACATATGCAAGTGATAACTGTGCTTAATGACCACATTAACATAAAATTGAATACAACTCAACTTTCAGTAACTGTGGGCTAATTAAAACTATGCTTTTAGCTAAAAATAATGCTTTTAATTCTTTATGTCTCTTGTCATAAGCAATATTAAACAAAATAAGCAGGTAATTAAAAACATATTCTACAAAAATCTAAGAAACATATTTATTTTACTTGAAATGTAAAAATTAAAAAATCCAAAGTCAAAGAAATATATATAATTGTGAAGCCCTACTTAATTTCATTAGTGAAGATGCCACAGGTAGAGTCAGGGACAAGAAAGACAATATAATGAGATGGAAAAATGCTGGCCTGGGTGTCTGGAGACAAAGTTCTATCACTCAGAGTAAATTACTTAACCTCTCTGGACCTCAGCTGCCAAATCTATAAGATGAAAAGGTGCAGTTATATGGCTGTTGAGGCCCATCTCTACATGTCCTATTAATCTACAGTGACTGAAGGGCAGAGCTTGTATATGGCGTTTTCTAAGGAAACCTGTCCAGGAAAAGTAAGTCAAATGAAGTAAGATTGCTCCAAATCAGGAAGTCTATTCACCTTAGAATAAGTGGAAACTGTCAACACAAACATAGTCCAAGCCCCAAATTGTTTGTTTGTTTGGCTGTGTGTGTGTGTGTGAGAGAGGCTGGCACTTCCCAAGTTTTCAGGGTATTTCACAAAAGGGTTTGTTTCCAAAATGTTTGGAAAACAACAGGTTCAACAAAACTGTGGCACGCCCTTTTAGCTGCTTAACCAAAATCCATTCTCTACTTTTCCTTAGTTTAACATCACTGTGGTTTGATTCCAGACAGCACTATGTCTGGGGGATGGATTGTGACTGGCCTAAGCTCATCACTACAATCCTGCTCTCTGCTTTCTCAGCCTCCCTTGCAGCTACAGGCAGCCAATTCACCGCACATGGCAGTGGAATTCTCTTCCTCCCGGAAGTATCTCCAGGGATTACTTTTCCGGAGACTATGCTTTGGGATTATTGACATAGGCTAACTTAATTACAAATGAATGCACTTCCTGATCAATCTCATCAGAAGGTATTCGTCATTTAGGCCTTTTTTCCCATATGACACTGACTGGTTTCTCTCAATAAATAAAAACTGATGCATTCAATCGTGTACTTGACCTTGCCCCCATTTTTGGAAAGAACTGAAAATGAAGAGAAAAATCTGTTGGCCAAGGAGGAACATGTCTATTAAACTTCTTGTCTATCACAAACCTAGAGAACTCACGAATTCATATTTTCGGAGTACATGAAACATTAACACTCATGTGAATCAACCTTTTAGATATAGCCGTGTTGTCAAAAAAAGAAAAAAAAGTTGGAATCTAGTAATTCTCAGCTCTGTGTACCAAAATCACCTGTGATACTTTAAAAAGAAAATTATACGTCCGTTCCATCCATTCCCCACCCTTTCTAATTTAATAGGTCTGGAGGTGGCTCAGGCATCTGTAATTTTTAAAGCCCTACAGGTGATGCTGACAGGCAGCCAAGGTTGAAATTCTCTGTGTTTTACAAATCACAGAGGCTGTGACTCTTCAAGATGCTTGGGTGAATAAGGCCATAAGGCAAGGTGGAAATCACGTGGTAACAGGTATCAGAGGTTCTGGTCTTGGTCTGGAACTCAGCAGCTAGGTGACTTTGGGCAAATAAAACTCTTTGAGCCTTAACTTGTTATTCAAAAGAGGTTACCTTTTCCTGTGGATGTCAACACCAAACGTTTCTAAAGAGCACATGGAAAATTACAAGGCGTTTTGAAAACTTTTAACATAGTATTTAATGCTGTTTACCTCTTCAGGGAATATCCTTTCCCCTCCCTGTTCGCAGGAAAAATCCACTGTTCCTCCAACTGAGTACCAAGTTTCAATCTCCAAAGCCTTCCCTGACCAACCACACAGAACTGCTACCTCACCTGGGTTTCTGAAGCACTTTCTACATCACCCCCATCACACTGACCTTGCTAACTGACAACCCCTCTCGCCCCACCGGTACCGTGTCAGCTCTCACACAGTCAGGGGGTCTCATTCTTCTCGGTACCCCCGTGCCCGGCAATGCTAGCCGAGATGACCCACGTGACCACCTATCACCTTATCACTGAAGACAGAGAAATTACCCTCCTAGAACCCAGTTACCTATTGCTTCTCTTTCAAATGCCGAATCTTTTTCCTTCAGTGCACTGTTAGTTGCGGAACTCCAACACCAAAACCGGAAGAAACGGGGAGCGCTGAAACCTGCCCTCCTCATCAGACACGAATGAGAACTTACCAGTTCTTGGCCGTGACAGGAGTCTGGCTGGGTCCCCACTGCCGAGACATCATTTAATTCTCTCAACCATCCTATGGGACATACGCTATTATGATCCCCGTCGCACAGCGACATAACCGAGGTTCGGGGGACTTAGGTCATTTGCTCGACACGTCAGGAGGCCAGAAGGTGGAGCCAGGAATACAGAGGTCACTCCGGAGCCTGGAACCTTAAACTCTGCACGCACCTTCCTCGTCCCGAAATGCTCCTGACGACTCCTCGGCGTGGCTCAGGGGCCAGGAGCCCGCGTGCGTCGCTCCCCGCATCTGACAACGAATATGGTAAAGCTGTAACCGATGGGGCTGGAAGCTGGGGGCACCGTTCCCAGAACCATTTCCTCCCGGCGCCTCGGCGGCCCAAAAGTATCCCGGAAGTATCTGCAAGCGGCCCGCAAGCAGCCCGCGGCCGGCCCTGCCCAAGGGCCAGGCCCCTCGGGTCCGGCCAGGGATGCTGGCCTCGGGGCGGGAGGCGCAGGTCCGCCGTCGCGCGCGGCCTTTCCTCGGAAGCCTCCGCCGCCCCGCGCTCCTCGCGCCCCGCGAAGGTACCTCAGGTCCCGTGTCCTAGGCCCAGCGCGCTCCAGCCGGGCGGCCGGTCAACGCCCCTCAGGCCACAGCCCTCCACTTCCGCGTCCCGCCCACCGGAAGTGACGACCCGGAAGCTCCCGCTCCTCTCACGGGGGGCGGGGAAAAGAAGATGGCGGCGCCCAGCAACCGGTGAGGAGAGAGGACGCGGGGACCCCGGGGGGCCGCCGGACTCGTGCGTGATGGCCGCATCCCCGCATACTCTCTCTTCGCGCGTCATGACAGGTACTGCGCCCGTTCTCGGGCACCACTTTGGGGGAATTTTCTTCTTTTTGCCACGTGTGACGCCGTGGTTCCGCCTACCTGCAACCTTGGGAGCCCTTGGCGAGGTCGGCGGGGCACCAGTGCGGGAAGTGACTTTTGGAGTAGCCTGACGTGAAGAGGCCACGGAGCTAGGGTCTAGTCTTGCACTGGGGCCCCGGTGGTCCGCACCGTCTCCATCTCCTCCTCCCCCTGGGCGCGATGTCTGGTGCTTCTTTCAGTTTTCAGAGACTGGAGGCTGCGAGAGAGAGGACGGAGTAGACCCTGGGGGCTCCACGAGCCTCTTGGCTTATTAGAGTCTTAGGTCCTAGCCATTTGTAAGTTACTCGTACGTCCCGCTTGAAGGACCGGGCAAGTGCTTTTCTCCCCCACCCCCCAACCCGGAAGCCTTGTTCCAGGATAAAGCGTCATGATGGCGATGATAAAGATGATGACCACCACGGACAGCGGGCCATAACCACCCCCTGACCCCCAGACTTTTGTCTTTCTCCATTAGCGTGGTCCCTGATATAATCCCTCCACGCCAAGGACCTGTCACAGCTATATGTTGAAAGTGGGATGCACTTTCCTGCTCCTTGGCTCGGTTTCAGCTCAAATGTTACGTGTTCAGAGAGGCCTGACCACCCTATCTAAGGAGAGCCCCCCGCTCCTCTCTTCTTGCATCACCCTGTTTCTTTCATGATGGTTAGCACAGTCTGTAGTTATTTATTTATAACCGGTTTATTACGTGTTTCTCCTAACTAGAAGATTGAACCTTGTGCAGGCAGGGACGGTATCTCTCTGGTTCACCTCTGTGTCCCCAGTGCCCGACACAGTACCGGGGGTACACTGTTGGTGCTGAATAATTACATGTGAATGAATGAAATTTCTCCTGATGGAGTTATTAAACTGGAGGTTGGGAACTGTTTTGCCCCCCTCCCCCCCCCGTAGTTTAGGATGATAACTTATGGGTCACGAATGTGTTGCTGGTGGCCCATGTTGGAGATGGACTCCCTTTGGGCCTATTAAATAAGGCAGTTCAACTAGATGATCTCCAAGGTCTCTTCTGGTTCAAAAGGAGGGCAGGAGGGTGAGAAGTGGGAGTGTGTATAGATGAAACAAGATTGGCAGAGGTTTGGTAGTTGTTGAAGCTGGGGGATCAGTGATGGGGGCTCATTGTATTCTGCTATTGCGTATGACTGGGATTTTCCATAATGATACATTTTATCTAAAGGGTCTGTAGTTCTTTTTGAATTTCTTTGTTGCCTTCTCCCATCCCCGACTCTGCATGTTTGATCCTGACCCTAGACACTCATTCTCAGAGAGCTCATCCTTTCTTAGTGCTTGAATTACCACCTCTGTAGGGAGGTTTTTCCAGTGTGCGTTCCTCAAGATTGGCTGCTTTTCTGCCTTTCAGTTCTGTATTTTCAGCTTCCTATAGGACAAGTCCGCCTGACTACTTAGAATTCCCCAGTTCAGTAAGTGGACTGCATATGGTCCACATGGTTTGTTGCTGGACCCGTCTTTTTGATGCAGGTATGGGGGAAATTAACAGACAGCTTAGCTTCCTGAAGCTGTGAACATAATCGCCAAAAGATCTGCTAGTAAGTGGTGTGTGCAACCTGCTATGATCCACTTGGAAGATCCACTGGAAGAGCTTGATATGGAAGCAGCATGGGGGGAAGGTGGCAGAAGGGTAAATAGGGACTGTATCAGGTATCTAGGGGTCATGCCTGACTATTCTTCTAAAGCTTCAAAGAATTTTATAGCCATTAAAAACTTTTCAGGACCTTTCAGCTTCTTATCTGTGCACTTCATTTTTTTAAAAATAAATTTATTTATTTATTTACTTATTTGCTTATTTATTTTTGGCTGCATTGGGTCTTTGTTGCTGCGCGTGGGCTTTCTCTAGTTGTAGTGAGCGGGGGCTACTCTTCGTTGCAGTGTGCGGGCTTCTCATTGCGGTGGCTTCTCTTGTTGCGGAGCACAGGCTCTAAGGCGTGTGGGCTTCAGTAGCTGTGGCACACGGGGTCAGTAGTTGTGGCTTGCAGGCTCTAGAGCGCAGGCTCAGTAGTTGTGGCGCACGGGCTTAGTTGCTCCATGGCATGTGGGATCTTCCCGGACCCGGGCTCGAACCCGTGTGCCCTGCATTGGCAGGCGGATTCTTAGCCACTGCACCACCAGGGAAGTCGTGTGCACTTCGTTTTAAAAGCCCTACGATCATGACTCAGTGTTGATGATGAATAGTGGATAAGATCATATGTTTCCAGATTTTTTTTTTTTTGCGGTACGCAGGCCTCTCACTGTCGTGGCCTCTCCCGTTGCGGAGCACAGGCTCCGGACGCGCAGGCTCGACGGCCATGACCCACGGGCCCAGCCGCTCTGTGGTACGTGGGATCCTCCCAGACCGGGGCACGAACCTGTGTCCCCTGCATCGGCAGGCGGACTCTCAACCACTGCGCCACCAGGGAAGCCCTGTTTCCAGATTTTTAATGCATCTATTATAAGCCATGTGTATCTTCAAACCTACATTTGTTTACATGGGACCAAAATGTCTTTAAATTTCTGGGCACTGATTCATAGAGATATGACGTGTTTTGACTAAATGAAGTGTTTTTTTCATCATTTAAAAGTACAGTTTCCTAGCTGTTTCCCCCCCGCCCACCCCGTAAAATCTCGGTTTTAACCCACATAATCTTGAGAGATATTTTCCAAAGTGGTTCTTTTCCTCACAGGAACGTGCGTTTCTCATTGGACCAATGGAACTCAAAACTCCTTTTGAAATTAAGGCCCAGAACAATAAAACTTGATGTCTTCTCGACATAATCTTTTAATACTGAAATTGTATTATCCCAAAGAACAATGTCAAGGCAAAAAAGGAAATACACGCAGCATCCAATAAATAGGTAACAGACCCTTGCTATCAGAGGACTGAATTCAAAGGAAATTTCAATCAGTGGCCTGATTTCAACACTACTGTTCCTTCCTGTACCTATATACAGATAACACATATTCATGTATGTGGAAAATAAGCATTTCATACTTACCTGAGGGTTGAGAATATGATTCCAGTGAAGAAGGGACTTATCTCCAGTCTAAGATAATTGCCATGTTTACTGAGGGGTGGTGATAGCTCTCCTTCCCACAGTCCAGGTGAGCGATGTGGGTGACCCAGTCATCAGACATCATCTCATTCTTATATGGAGGGCACTCTGCTAGCTGTTGTAACAGAGGGGAGGAAAGGAGAGTCCCTACCCCTGAGGAACTGAAAAACATGATGCAGAAACAAATGGAAATATTTGCATTAAGTACCACAAGGGACTTCCCTGGTGGTCCAGTGGTTGGGACTCCACCTTCCAATGCAGGGGGTGCAGGTTGCATCCCTGGTCGGGGAGCTAAGATCCCACATGCCTCTCGGCCAAAGAGCCAACACATAAAACGAGGCAATATTGTAAAAAATTCAATAACGACTTTAAAGGTGGTCCAAATCACAAAAAATCTTAAAAAAGAAAGAAAGAAGTGCCACACAAAAACAGTGTGAAGTGATAGGGTAGTTGAAGGAGACTTTGACATTTTACAGGCAACGGGTGGAAGGCAGGACCGTGCCAGCAAGGAAGCAGCGTCAGCGAAGATGCACGAGCTGGAATGGTGGCGCGTGCAGTGCAGAGCATGAGACAGCGAGTCATAGGTACAGGTTTGGGCAGGTGATGTGTATTCCGGGCTTCAGAAGAAAACCGTTGGCTCTATGGGACTTGGGTTGGAGAGGAAAGAGAGTTAACTGAAGCCAGGGCGAGTGGCTTGAATCCCACGCCTGTACCGTAGTCCAGGCGTGGGATGGCAAGGGTCTGTATCTCTCAGCGGCAGGGAAAGTAGTGGACAGATTTGACCAGTGTTTCCGAGTTGACTGGAGTTGATGATTATTAGGTGATGAAGGAGGAGTTCAGGGTGGTCCTGGAATCTCAAGTAGGCGATGGTTCTATCAGCAGTAGGGAACAGAGTAAAGATAAGGGTGAGAGTAACATTCTCAGAGACGTACTAGAACCCATCCACGTGGAGATACTCAGCAGATGGAAAGAGGCGTAGTGACTCTAGAAATGTGTTGAAGATGAACAATTACCCTGGAATTACGTTTGTTCAGGGACAGTACGTAGTGCTCAGAACAGCAATGACACAGCTGCCTTCACGTGGCTGACACAGCAAGAGGAGCCACTGCAGGAACCCGAGAACTGATAAGTTGCGGGTGGTAGAGAACCAGGGGTCCTTAGGGTCATGGAAGCCATGGAAGGAGAGACTTAAAAGAAAGGTTGGGGGGGGCGGTCTGTGCTGTGGTCCTGTTGAAGGCTTGCCCAGGATGAGGCCTTACATGGAAGCATTGGATTTGTTGATGTTTGAGAGAAGGTTTAGAGAGAAATGATTAAAAGCCAAATTCAGATACAACAAAAATAGCTTCTTCCTAACTAGGTTCATAGACTCATACTTTATTGAGAGCTATTTCCTCTCCCTTTTCCTTGGCTTACCTGACATGGCCAAAATATTAATCTGAAACATATCTTCCAGTTTACTGTTATTTATTGAGAAAAATTCTGCTTCTTATTTTATACTTTTTAAAAAGTGACTGAACTGATTGTTTTATATTTTATCCTTTTTTAAAAATTAAAAAATTTTTAAAATTTATTTATTTAATTTATTTATTTTTGGCTGCATTGGGTCTTTGTTGCTGTGCGTGGGCTTTCTCCAGTTGTGGCGAGCGGGGGCTACTCTTCGTTGCGGTGTGCGGGCTTCTCATTGCGGTGGCTTCTCTTGTTGCAGAGCACAGGCTTTAGGCGCCTGGGCTTCAGGAGTTGTGGCTCGTGAGCTCAGGAGTTGTGGCTCGCAGGCCCTGGAGCGCTGGCTCAGTAGTTGTGGCACATGGGCTTAGTTGCTCCGCGGCATGTGGGATCTTCCCGAACCAGGGATCGAACCCGTGTCCCCTGCATTGGCAGGTGGATTCTTAACCACTGCGCCACCAGGGAAGCCTTATATTTTATTCTTAAAAAGATCTATGGTTTGGTCATTTCAGCATTTGATATAATAAAAGCCTAATGATCCTGAGATGAAAAAGTTCCCTAGCCCTGCTGGAGAATTACACTCACTTAAACGGTGAGCAGAGCTGATCAATACCGTTCATTCACAGGTCTGGATCAGGTCATTTCAAAGTTCTGACCCATCACTCATGTGTTGCTTACCGTGGTGTGGGCTCTGCTTCTGGGTAGGTCCAGTCATCACTTGGTGAGAAGTATTGACGATTTTAACATTTTTTCCCCCTTCCTCTCTATTGCAGGCTGGGTAGGAGGACGTGTCTGGTATCTAGAAAGGAGAGCCTTGCAGGAGTCACCTCGTAGGTTCCTGCATCTTCTCAGGAACGTCAATCAACAGTGGGTTACATTTCAGCACTTTAACTTCCTCAGGCACATGGTACGTTGAGAAGACCATCCTTACTTTGTGCTCCCTGCCTTTACTTTCCCTGTATGAGGGGACTGTACGAAGAGTTTTAAGAAGTGCTCTTTGAAAAGGACTTTTATTTCATGTGGTCTGAAGTTTATCCACAACTTTAATCCCTTGTTCAGTTTATACTTAACTGAAACCAGAATAATTCTGGTGTCTGAGTTTTAAAGTATGATCTTGAACTTATTGATTAAGTTTGGGAAAAGATTGAAAACTGCTGGCATGTTTTGACTAGGCCACAATTAGGAAAAGCTGAACTGTTATGATGCATCTTTTTAAATTCTTTAAAGTTCTGTGAATACATCAGTAATACAGAAATAATTGCTTTAACCGTGTGACCTTCCTGTTTTCTAACATCAGCAGTGTATTCAAAAGTCTTTTAAACACATGCCCTTCTGAGCAGATTCAAACAAATTGAGTTTGTGATTTGCCGGGCATTTTACAGTGGGCGTTGGTAATATAGCTCAGTAGGTTTTTGTCCAGGTCGACTTCGTGGTATCGGCAGTGTGGTAACTTACATTTGCCACTTTCTCAAATGGCAAAGAATCATAGGATGAAGAAACGACAGCTAAAAACTCATGATTTCAGTGCAAGCAGGAAAGAATAGCAAATTCATACTCTGAAGTCCTATTTGACATTTCTCTCACCTTTTTTTTTAACTTAAAATGCCCACTTTAACTTTTAAAATCTTAATGAAGCACATTGTTTTGATGAGAGATTTTAATTTCCAGAAATGTTCAGACTTTTAAAGTTGGGGATCGAGGATAATGGATGTTTACAAGAGAAACTCAAATATGTTTAATGCCTTTTTTATGTAAACAGAACTCTGAATTCATTCATGAGTTTGTAACTCCTTTCTAAGATGAGTATATGTAATTTCAAGTCTTTGTGATGTAATGAAAAATTGCTTAACTAGTTATCAGGATAGGTTGCTCCAAGTCCCAGGAGCATCTATAAGTAACTAGTTGTTGATTCTTTTCTCTGTCAGTTTATTTCCGAGCCTTGGTTTCCTCATCTGAAAATTAAAGCGAGAGATACTAATAATGATCCATCTTTTTTAACAACTTCTGAGAACATTGGATGAGATACGTATTCGATAAACTCTAAAGATATATGTTATATAAAACTGTAAAGTGCCTCAAGGATATTAGTCATAGTTACTCCTTTTGCTAGTAAGTAATAGAGATTATCTGACTCTAAAATCCAATTCTTTCCCCACACCCACTGCCCTAAGGTCACTGAGCCCTGGGTTGTGTCCCCCACTGAGTATGTCTGCATGCACTGTTCACCTGGGAACATGGAAAGTCAACAGGTTGCCTTGGCTCTTGATTATAGAAAACTTTTTCATTGTATTTGGAATATGAAACCTCCAGTTTCTGGTACTACATGGAGGGAAATTCTGGGGGAGATGCATATGAAATAAATTTATCTTTCTTTCAAGGAACTTAAATTCCTAGGATTTTCTAAGCCGTAGAATTTGAAAAACCAGTTAATTGTATTCTCCATATTTCTTAGTAGAGTGAGTCCCATGTAACACTCTAACACAAGTTACTTCAGTGAGTATTTTTGAAGGTATAGGAAAATCTTTTAGGTATTTTACAAGTTGGACTGATGGAAGGTGCTACTGAATAAGCGTTTAAGAGCATTTTGGTCCTTGGTTTCCTAGTAACGTGTACCTTTTTTATTCAGTATGTCACACAACTGAACAGAAGCTTCAACCAGCAAATGAAACCAAAGCCGGAACCAGTGGCATCTCCTTTCCTTGAAAAAGCATCTTTGGATGAGGCCAAAGCCGAAATATACGAGATGAGACCTCTTTCACCCCCAAGCCTGTCTCTGTCCAGAAAGCCAAATGAAAAAGAATCGATAGAACTCGAACCCACCCCAGTAATTGAAGGCTCTATAGCTGTGGGAACAGAGACAAAAGAAGAAAAGCAGTGGAAAGAGATGAAGCTGCGTGTGGATGACTTGCCAGGAATTTTGGCTCGGCTGTCCAAAATCAAACTCACAGGTACTTTGTTTTTCCAGTCTAGTCAGATTCTTACTTGAGAGTGGTTTTTTTGTTTGTTTGTTTGTTTGTTTTTTGGTTAAACAAAATGCTAATTTTGTTATTGCCCCAAAAGGAATGATTTTGAAACTACGGGTCCCCTCTTAGTATTTTTCCTCTCTTCAACTTAATTGGGATTTGAAATCAAATTTTTGGAATTCTGTTTACGCAGAATAGTAAATAGTATTACCCTAAACATATTGTACTAAAAATGGTCTCTCTTTTATTTGCAGTTAACACAGAATATTTATCCTGCTTATTTCCTTGTCTTTTGTGTGTTCACACCTACTACCCTGTGACGATGCAGTAAGATAATGTGTTCCGTTTCAGTTCTGGAAACAAGAAGGACTGCACTGCTGGGCTTGATGGGCAGTGAACACACGGGCCCTGGGACTCCCAGCTCACTGCTGTGCTTTGCTTCTTGTAGGGCCTCTGGGATCGTCCCACATGTGCGGGAATGTAGATTGTTTCTCTGCGAAGAAAGCTGGTGACTACACTGTTGAGCAAAGCTTGTCTGATTTTGTAAATAAAGTTTTATTGGAACACAGCCATAGCCATTGGTTCTGTGCTGGTGTCATGCTACCTCAGCAGAATTGAGTCATTGCCACAGAAAACTTATGTCCTGGAAAGCCTGGAATATTTCCTGTCTGGCCCTTTAGAGAAAAAGTTTGCTGACCCCAGCTATAGAGCATGGACTAGTGAGAGGCAAGCATGATGGGAAACAAATCAGTGGTGGTCAACTGAGAAATGACTTGGGGCTGAGTTAAGGAGAAAAGGGGGGAGAGAGAGAAAGAGAAATATTAAGGAAGTGGAATGAACAGAACCTCAGGTAGACGTGGTGGAGTGCTGGGGGCCATAAGATAGAAGGGTTAGGACACAGACTTGCAAGGAGTCTTAACTGCTGTTAGGGGAAGCAAGCCTTCCCCGGTCCTGGGCACTGTGCTCCTTGCTATCCTCCACGCAGCCCAGTTCTGAGAGAGAACGTAGAGTAGTGACCTCTGGGCTGGAGTCCCTGCCCTCAAATCCTCTCTCTCACTGGTTGAGTGACCTTGAGCAAGTTCCATGCATCTCTGTGCCTCAGTTTACCCATCTGTAAAGTAGGGATAATAATGATACCTACTTCCTAGGTCAATACTGAGTTTTAAATGGGGTGACATCTGCAAATTGTGTAGAAGAGACCATGTTAAGACCTATACACTTGTTTCTTAAATAAATAAAATAACTTTGTCACCTGGGTGCCCCTGCAGGCACTTGAGTTTGCTGCCCCTGCTCTAGGACAACTTGGGGCCTTCTGCTGTGGAAGACTGGATGAATGGTTGTGTTGAGACTTAAGAATGTAAACAATGAAGGGAGAACCAGGTTTGGGGGGAGAACAGTTTTGGACACACAGAATTCGAGTTGCTGCTGGCATATCCAGGTGGAGAGGTCCAGTGGGCACTGGCTGTGAAGGACAGGAGCTCAGCTAGACCACTGGGCCAGAAGAGCAAGCAGTCTTCAGTGTAGGGTTGACTGTGAAGCCGTGGTGGTGAGCAGGGTTGCCAGAGGTCAAGTGTAGAGTGACCAGAGCAGAAGGCCAAGGACAGGACTTTGGGGCATGTCCCCTTTTAAGGATTGTGCAGAGTGTATAATGGAGTCTGCAAGGAAATAAATGGTCAGAGGAAGGGAAAGAGGAAGTGGCTTTGTCACGGAAGCCAAAAGAAAGCCAGTCCATAAAGGAAGTGATCAACACTTAAATGGTAGAGGTCTCCTAAGATGCCTGGCTATGAAGTTATTTTATTTGGCAGTTAGGAAGTCAGCGTTGACAGACTGCAAAGTCAGGAACTAATTATCAATGTTTCTTGTTAGAGTCTCAAACGAGGTACTTAAAATTATTAATTTAAAATAACGTCTTAAAGTTTGTTTCATAATGCTTATTTCTTTAGGGACAGATAGGAAAGGATGATAACTGGTTTAGGATCGTTGGGGGGGGCTGGGGGCACATTTTCCTTCCCTTCATACCAGGTGTTGTACTGGTTCCTTTCTGTACCTTACAGTGCTGCATATCTGAATAGGCATTCCAGGTGCAGGGTTTGATATTTAAAACATGGTGTCTGAAATCTAAAGCCATGACTAAATCCCTTCTTTAACGGTACATGTTGTGCTCTATTTATGTTGCTTGTCGACTTACCAGTCCCCAGGTGTCAGTTTGCGAAGGAGCATACGTGGCACGTGTGTTCAGACGGGGCTTCTGCTGTCCTCTGAGATCAACTCCCAGAGGCCTGGGACCGGACCCAAAGCTCTGCATGTCGGCACGCATTCAGATGATGTGATGCCGGCGGTCCTGGACCACCCTTCGAGAAAGTGAAGGAAGGGTTGCACAGGCAGAGGGCCAGGCCCAGCCCCAGTGGCCTGGAGGATGTGGGAGAGCTGGCCCCTTACTTCCCGTGAGCCAGAGCAGCCCTTGCCACCACTGGCACGGGAGCAGCCAGCTGGGGGCTCGGGACCACACAGGAGAGATGTGCACAGGCGAGGTACACATCTCGGAGGGGGCAGAGAGCAGCAGCCTCCCCTGCAGCCACAGATGGAAAAGCCCTGGGCAATAAATTTCTCCTCGGAGCATTTTATATATTCCATGCCCCAGGCTTCTGGACGAGCTAATTGAATTAAAGTCATTTCCTTCTGCTTATTCCATTTAAAGAGGCAGCACCCTTTGGGTGACCCCGACCCTCTTATTTGACCTCTTACCTCCCTGTTTATTTTATTACTTGAATTCACACATGTCTTGGAGTCAGCAGGATTTTTTTTTTTTTTAAAGAAAATCCCTTGTATCTATAAATTGATTTCTTTTGGACTCTTAATATCTTGGGCAATTCGTTTATAGCTAATGATAGCCGAGACAGAAATACCTGGGAGTCAGTGATCACTTTTAGAGAACTAGTCTTCCTTTCTTTGCCTCCTTCTGTTTATAGCTGAACTACGCCGAGGATAACTAACTGTAGACTTAAGTGAAGAGCCACACAGTGACATCTTTGCATTTCCTTTGTAGGATAGGAGGGTGGCAGTGGGATGATGCTTTGGCATTTATGCCAGGATCTGGGCCAAAGTTTGCAGGAGATAATGCCATTTAAAGATATTTTTTTTCTGTGAAAGGAAGTAAGACTGAGTTTATAAAGAAGTAATAATATGTCTCCCTTGAGTTTCTCTTGCCAGCTGAGCTATTTACAGTATGTTTTTGGAGTTTGTTGCAAGGACCACACTGGGGTGAAGAAATTTTATTTGGATTAGGATCATAAGAAGCTTTGGTACTCAGCTGAGTTTATACTTAATATGTGTCAATAAAAAGCAGAATTTTTTTCCTGAGTAATGTCTGTGCTGAAAAGCTACAACACATTTTCTGAGACCAGAATACTAAAATAGATCGTTTATTGGACCCAATAGATTAGGCTGTCCATGGAACTGATATAAACTACAGTCTGTCAGTGTATAGATTTTTTCCCCCCAGAACCTAGAATGCTGCTTTTTATTAAAAGGAGAAAAAAAAGAAACCAAGAATAGAGGATACAATTTTATGGTAGACTGCTTGTAGGTTTTAGAAGCCAGCGCGCTGTACTCACCAGCTCGCAGATACTGCGTAAAGGATTCTCTCATCTTCATCAAAATATTAGTTGAGTGGAATTTTAATTTTTTAAATTTTAATGTATATTTTGAAATAAATACCTTAATGTTTATATACTTGTTAAATGTTAAAGCAGTATTTTTATCAGTAAGTGTTGACTTTTAGCACAAATAGAAAATATAGATAAGAAAAGTAAGACGAATGGAATCTCCTTATAAGTCTACCCTCTCAAAGTAATAACCATTTTGATGATTTTGGTGTATTCTAGAATGTTTTTCTGTACATGCCATTCAGATATTTTTGCTTTTTAAACAAAAGTCAGATCATAATGTAAATGCTTTCTGTACTTTTTAAAAAATTCTGATTCTGTGCATATCTTTTTGTGTCCCTGTGCTCACCCTGTTTTTGATGACCTTCTCTTTTAATAAGTAGTGTTGTCTGAAGACACAAAAGCACATGATAACCTACCACCCAGTTTGACATGGTGTTGTTGGACTTCTCTTGCGTTTTAAGCTTGAGGATAGAGGCTCTCAGTTTCCATTACTGGTAAAACATTCCTGTGGCCCAAAGGAGACACAGAGGCAACCAGCAAGGGAACTTTTTCTCTGAAAAGGTTTTTCCAACGTGTTTTTGAAACCACAGAGCCAGCATCCTACTTCTTCCCAAGTCTGGTTTCTCGTGCCGTCCGCTTCCATGCTCAGCACACAGTGTGTCTGTGCCCAGCTTTTGCCCCAGTGCCCCCGCCTGCTGGGCATACCCGCTGTGCAGGAGCAGTGTTGGTGGGGGGCTTGCTCTTTGGGTTAAGGTCCTCAGATTCATCTCTGCCTCGGCTCTGTGAGAAGTACGTCTGGGCCAGGCCTTGCTTTCTATCTGGTGTGACTGCTCTTCTCTCCCTCCAGCTGTGATGCAGCTGCCTCCAGACAGTCCTGCTGTTGCATGAAGTGGGTCTGTGTCGCCGTGGTCCACCCTGGCCTCTGCTTCTGGCCCCTCACCCTCCACACCAGCCAGGAAGACAGGGTCCCGTCAGATAGCCTTTATTTCCCATATTTATCCATTTTCTTCCCACTTGGTATTAAGGTAGTCTAATTTTCTACTATTCAAATAGTGAAAGTAATAAGTCAGCTCTCAGCAACTGTCTTCAATTTCAACTCATCTGCACTGTATTTAACAAACATTTCTTGAGGGTTTTAGTATCCTCTCTTTACTTAATTTATTGCTGATGTAGGTTTTTCTCCAATTTTCATTTTTATTCCATCATTTCATTTGGTTTCTGGTAGGAGTGGGCCACGTAGATGCCTCAGCCAGTGTTCTAAGTTAGAAGAAAAATGCATTTATCTCGGCTATTCTGTTTTCTATTGATATAATTGTTTTAAATTCAGTTTGATGTTATTTGGATTGATTGTAAGTGTAAGAGGTGTGGTAGATGCTCGAAGCATGTAGAGATAAATTTCACGTGGATGATAATCATTCTCAAAAAAACATTGACGACTTTAAAGAAGAGAAGGAGGAAAAGCTATGAGTTGAGAATGGGCTCAGCTCCATGTAACTGAAAACTTGAAGAACAGTGACTTAAGCAAATAAAGGGTTTATTACTCTTTTGTAATAAACCTCAAGAGAGGTTTATTACTCTCTTGAATCTGAAATTAGGAGCCCAGAGCCAGTGCTCAAGGATGTTGTCTACATAGCTGGCTGCTGTTTTTTGCTCTGTTGTCATTAGCTTGTGGCTTTTGTCCTCAAGACCACAAGACAGCTGCCACTCCCCCATCATCATGTTATGTTCCAGGCAGAAAGAATGAAGAAAGGGGATGGTGTAGAAAAGCAGAAGCCTCCTTATGAGACTTGGCCTTTTTAGGGATTTCCCTGGTGGTCCAGTGGTTAGGATCCTACACTTTCACTGCCGAGGATGTGGGTTCGATTCCTGGTTAGGGAACTAAGATCCCTCAAGCCGTGCTGCCTTTTTACTTGGGAAGGGAAGCTTTTGATAGGAATGTCTCCTTATATCTCATTGGCCAGGACTGTACAGCATGGCTTTACAGCTGAAAGGGAGGTTGTAAAAAATTCTTACCTCTATCATTTAAAAAGCCAAAGCATCTGAAGTCCAGCCTTGTCAACTCTGTCGGTATCCAGCTTCTCTGTATTCTCACAGCACCCCCCGGGCTGTCTCATTATGCAGTGTATCCCCTCCCAGGAAGAGGATGCAGGGCTGCCCACCTCTTCACCCCCAATTTTCCAAAGAAAATAGAACAGCACCCCTAGGTCTGCTCTGGGACTACACCACACGTGCACTTCACATGTAACGTGTTTAAATGAAGACTGCTTTGCCACCTCAACATGCACTTTCCCAGTGGTGGTTGTGGACGTGTAGCCATCTGTCGGCAGTCTTTCCCTGTCGTCTTGATAATCAGATACACGTTTGAGACTCCTAGTTCGTGCTGGGGAGTTGTCAACCCTGGACTGTACAGTGAGGAAGGCCACCCAGCCCAAGACTACCTTGAAAAGTGTAGGTTTTAGGTTGACAGTGAAACTTGAGCTAAACAAGGGAACGAGCCAGGTGGTCCCATGGAATTTC
Organism: Monodon monoceros; assembly: GCF_005190385.1. Classification (NCBI taxonomy): domain Eukaryota; kingdom Metazoa; phylum Chordata; class Mammalia; order Artiodactyla; family Monodontidae; genus Monodon; species Monodon monoceros. Next base: position 41,298,048 of record NW_021703786.1, on the reverse strand, counting down.
CTCTTTCCTTTCTTTGTTGCATTTAACAGTCACTGAAGGCTTTGGCATCCTAAGTTTTCTTCCTCACCCCAAATTCCATCATCCTAGGGGACTTCACTATCTTTAGTGGTTCTGAAACTCCTCGAATCGCTTGTTATAATGCAGATTTCTGGGCTTCGTCTCCATAAACCCCTTCCCTCAAGGTCTGGGATGGGGCCTAGGAATCTGTATTTTAACAGAGGGCCCTGGTAGGCATGGTCCCCAGAACATATTTGAGGAGCTCTTCTTACCTGGAGAACTCATTCACCACCTCTGTACCACCTCATCTTCATTCTCAGCAAACTACCTTGCTTTCCATTTCAGAAAAAAATAGAGCTTTAGTTCTCATCAAGTGGGAACTCAGCAACTTCCTGCAAACAGAATTTATCTGAATTCTCACCTGTCATTGCCTCTTCTCCCCTCTGCCTGTTCCCCCGACCCTCCCCCCCCCCATCAGCAGACGGCTCCATCACCGTGGCACCTGGGAGTCCTCTTAGACTCTGCAAACGCAAGCAGGCCTCCCTCCTCTGTGGAGGGCGGGTTACTGCATCTCTGGAGGGGACCAGACGATTGCTTCCCAACCCTGCAGGTCAGAAATGCCCAGGTGCCTAATTAGCATTTGGGGGTATTATCAAGGGCTTGGTTTCCAGTTCAAAGCAAAACATGGTAGCATCTCATTTATTAAGATTAAGGAATGAAAAACTTACAGAAGTGAATTTAAAAGAATGTTACAGTGTTATCTCTAAGTACTAAAAATAGTTTTTGCTCAATACCATTATTTTTTTATATCTTAAGGGGGTGGATAGTGAATTGGGAAGTTAAGAATGAAAAGGGGAGTGCTAACATATCAGTGATTTGCTAAAAAAAATATGCAGGGGCCCGCTTTTTATCTGTATTCACACGGGCAGGGGAGGAGGGTAGGTCTGTCTGGCGCTCCGTCACCCTGCGGCCTTGTCCTTGCCATCGCCCTGCCTCTCGCAGTCACGTCTCCCCGATTCCCCATCGCAGGCCAGCTCCTCCTCAGCCTTCGGTCACACCTCTGAGCTCAGTGAGCGGGCACTCGGTCGGGAGCCCTTCACCTCCCTCACGGCGTCCGTCCGCAACTGCACCCTCTGACATGCTCCCACGCTCTGTGGTCATGCCTGCTGGCTTGTCTGAATCTTCACCAGCCTGTGGGCACCAGGAGGCCTGGGACCACATCCATCTTCCTGCCTTGTTGCATTGCCAGGGCCTTGCTCCTGTTCTGCCCATAATAGGTGCTCAAAAAGCAGAAGCTCGATGGGAAAAAAAGAAAACTAATGAACTCTGTTGCCACCATTTGTAGAATTTGGAACTGCTTAGCCTTTTAATTACAAATAATTATTTTACTGTGATATAATAGTTGAAATGTTTAGTGGTGACTGAAAAGTATTGTACTTGAACTAGATGACCTGGGGCCCCTAGATTTCCTCTGTCTGCTTTGTATAGTGTCACCTTCACCTGTTGTCATTGATACGAAACTGAGAAAAATCTTCGTTATTTTAATGAAAAGTGCTCAACTAACAGTTTCTTCTTGCCAAACTCATTTTTCAAAAGAAGTGTTTTTACTTCTTAAAAGCTTGATAAGCGTCGGTTTTATGGAAACGTTTTTTAGTTAGTTACAAAGGTTGTAAAGTGTTGGTTATTAAGTATATTGAAAAGAAAAATTTCTTTATTGAAAAGAAAAACTAAAAATAGGACGACAAAGTAGAAAATCTTTGATGGTTCAAGGAAAAACTGTGATTGAAAGAACACTCTTAGGGCCTCACTCGGTGTTGCATAATTAACTTGGATATAAACAGCTTTTATTTATGTGTTTTATTTATGTGTATCACCGACCAGATAGCAATTTCATCTTCCTTTTCTGAATGCTGTTTGGGTGCAAACCCAGCGCTTCCTGGGGACTGTACTTAAATGTTTCATTTTGGTAACAGTGTTGCTCAGTAAATTAGAAGTTAGGGGTTTTAATTTGGTTTTAGGATTTTTAAGACCAGCTCTGGTCACTGAGTATGAAAAAAAGAAAGGGGAAAACTAGAAGGCCCAGCAAGTTCTTAGTTTTGCAGCTGTGTTATTAAAAATCTCCACTAAAAAGCCTTTATCTTTTAACCAGAAGTGGCTATGGTTTGTAATCAGTTACCCCCTGATTGACAGGCTTTAATGTGGCTGAGAAGAAAATACCGTGTCTCTCATCAATTGACTTTTCATCTGAACATAACAATAAGCGTAGAAGTCGCCACCTTCCTCCGTACATGTGTGGGTAAGATAACCGTCGGGACGTTCGCGGAACACCGCCAAGCTGTGGAGGCTAAAAACTCTTAAATTAGACATTGAACCATTTGAAGCTTACGGTGTTAACAGAAATGAAGAGAGAGGAAGAAATCATTAAGTACAGCTACCAAGTAAAAATACATGCTCGTCTGAAAATCAGAAAAAACTTAATTCTTGCCTCTGAATTAAGTTGTATAATTTTGAACTTTGAGATCTGCTAACAAAAACATTCCATTGCTTGGAGCCACCGGTGAACAAAACCACGTACAAATTCATTAACTGCCTGTCCTTGGGCAGCTTTGTACATAAAAGAGCTTTCAAGAGATTCATCACAGGCTTGTAGGATTTGGGTTATAATATTGCATAGTATCTGCTATCAAGGATAATGAGATGTAATAGATCACAAGGATAATTTGAAATCTATAGAGGATCTCAAACTCTCATTTAGCCAGTGGTTTCAATCTTTTGAGCAGATCTTTTATCAGAGTTGATAACTATCCAAATTGACTTATTGGAGTTTTGTTTTTCACTTAATTCTTTTGGGGCCAGGGCTGAAAAATAGCGAGGCCTTGAAAGACAGAGATAAAGCAGGATGTAGAGGACCAGTGTGTTAATATAATCGTTAGAGTTATTTCTAAATGACGATCTCAGAAAAGAAAGCGCCTCCATTATGCTTATGCTCAGAGACCAACAGTTCTCAGAGTATTGAGCCTTTATCAAAAAAAAAAAAAAAAACCGTTCCTGACAAAGCTGCTGCTGCTGCGAGAAAACCTATTGCTTATTGGAAAAGGCGAAACCCTTCAGTGGTTCCTGGCTGCCCTGGAAAGCACACTGCGAGCTGGAGCCGGGGAGCCTGGCTACACGTGCACCCAGGACGTGCAGGGGGCGTCCCCGCAGCGCGGGACTCCCTCCTCTGGGACTTGTGGCCATCCCCCTTGAGACCCGTGATGCAGGGGCGTCGTGGGTTATGCGCAGGGACGCGGTGTCCTGCGAGCCCTGCTGGCCTGGTGGTGGTTTTGTGATCAGCTGGGTGGTGCGTGTGTATATCTTCCCTTCCTTTAGCGGAATTTTCTTCTGAAAATGAGTCTTTGGAGTACTTGCTACAGTACATCCCATAAAGCAGAGAGCCAAATATTATGCCTAAAGCGTATGACTCTGGGTTAGACGGTAGATTGAGTTCACTGCCGCTGGTTGACGCCTGGATCTCCGTGTATAAAATCAGACGTAATACCCACCAATGCTTGCCTTGCTTTTCATTTTAGAGCAAGCTTCTGCAAAGTTTGTTAGTCGTGTACTTTATCAGTAAAAGAGTTTTAAGTGCACGTGTGTATATTTATAAAATATTTATGCTATTGTATATAAATATGTCATATATAACAAAAATGCAAAGTTACTTGTAAGTAAAATTCATGTATTCTTACACCAGTGTATTATATTCATTTTAAGATATACAAAGTGTGTGTTTTAAAAGAGAGGGTTGAGAAGTCAAATATAAGTGAAAGTTCTCATGTTTTCTTCCCATAAGTGCAGTGTTTCCGGGACTTAAATAAATGTAAAGGCACTTTGGCATTGCAAAGTGCTTCACAAACGTAAGTCTTGTTTTTATCACTATCATGGTTAGTCCACATTTCTTAAGGACTGCACTCCGGGCACTCCCCTGGACGTTCTAAGACAGAGACGCGTGGAGCTTGTGTGAAGTGTTTTGCTGTTTCTCAGAGTTCCTTAAGACACCACTTTGAAATATTAAGTCTAAGCATAGTGGCTGGAAAAATACATCATCTTGAAGTGCATTTTAATAATTACCAAGAGCACTGCTTATTAAGCCCTTATTACTTGCCAGGCACTGTGCCGAGTGCTTTTGTTATACTAGAAACTAGTGTTTCTCTAAAAGGTGTCCCTCAGTGTGGACAGGAGCATGGAGGCTCCGCGTGGCGGGTCCCGTGGACAGTACGCCTGGAGAGACAGAGGCTGCGGGTAGCGGCATTTGCACGATTGAAGGTTGTACTAAGAGAGGTTAACTCGGTGTTGCTCCAGAAACAAGGGTTCTATCCAGAGGGAGGTGTTTCGAGGGAGCCGTCCTGACTTGATCTGGGAGAGAGAGAGAGAGAGAAAGAGACCCGTCCCACAGCTGGAGCCCTTCTGTGCAGGGCTGCCTGGGGAGAAACCGCTTCCTGTTGCCAGATCCAGGGATAGTGTCCATTCCTCCATCAGGACAGAGATGAGACTAGTTGACCCTAAATTCCCTCTGACCTTTTAGGGCTTTATTATTCTTGGAGTCACTAAATTGCGTTTCGCTCCTCTGCTGTACCCATTCCGCTTATTCCATATTGAAGGCCATGTCACTGCCTTAAGATCCCTCACGCCACCTGTGTTTGCACCATTGCCACCCTTGCCAGGTCCTCTCCCTGCCCACCTGGTTCCCTGCAGTGGCCTTTGCATGGTTCCTGAGCGAGCTTTCCTCCACTCCGGTCAGTCCTCTGTGTCCTGAAGTCTAGTCTTCCTTAAGTGCCACCCTTGTTACAGTATCACACGTTTTCCCTTACTGCAAACCATGTTACCACAAACTTTGCAGGTTAAAACAGCACGAGGTTCTTACTTTGTAGTTCCTAAAGGTCGGAAGTCCAAGTGTGGCCTGGCCGGATCCTCCACTCAGGGTCCCCCTGGGCTGAAATCACTGTGGGCCGGGGCCATGCTTCTCCTCTGGGGCTCGGGGGCCGCTGGCAGAACTCATACCTTTGCATCTCTGCGTCTGAGGTCCCCGGACCACTCTGCTCCTAGCGGCCGCCTGGGCTTCTTTGTCATGTGGTCCTCAGGTAGCTCACACGGGGAGGCTTGCTTCCTTCTGGGCCAGCCAGGGTGCCTGCTTGCAACGGTTTGAAAATCTAACAACCTGTTTTTAATTATAGAGAGCTTCTCCCTGGAGGAGGCAGGCAGACCAGAGACCGCATCTGGTCACTCCTTGTCAGCAACGGCATCTGGGAGGACGTGGCCCTGACCAGTCTTAGGTCCAGCCTGATGGTTCCAAAAAGAGTTGTGGGTAGAGCTGCAGCTGTGCTAGGTGTCAGGGCTGCCTTTGTCACCATGCAACTCCCTAGGTGGCTGCTGAGTCTCTGCATGGTGGTGATTGTGACTGGGCTGGACCTCCACCCACGAGCCAGGGGCAGGTGGGAGTGGGTGCATCGGGGTAGGGGTATCCCTCTTCCTTGGACCTCCAGAGTCACCCCTGGGCCTGCAGGACAGCGCTTCTGGGCTTCTGTTAGATGGGTCACACTTCATTGGCAACATTGATTTTATGTTTATTTGTGAAGGGACAATATGAGATTACCAAATAAAATATAATTTCAAGTGCTGTGAATGAAAGAATATATTACATTCACTGTTAATGAGATCCTGGTGCTGCAAAATGATTCCATATAATGAATCCCAGGAAATCAATGAACAGTTTAATTACCATTGTGGCAGTGCTGTGTGAGAGTATTGCTTTGCTTAGTTTTACAATTTATCAATTTTCTTTTCCTTTCTTTTTCTTTAAATTAATTGATGAAGTAAGTATAAATACATTCTTTGTTAGCTTTTGATCTTTTTTTAGAAATGTGTTACAAAATTCAGATTTCTTCCTTTGTAGTAATACTGGCCCCTGTATTATAAAAAATAATGGCCCCTCTATTATAAAAAAAATACACATTTTTTAATGTGTATTACTGTTTACAATTTGTATATTTTTAAATGGGGCAGTATTTCCATTTTGTAAATTTAATCATTGCTAAGTCTTACTAAAACATTGTCCTGGGATTCCCTGGTGGCGCAGTGGTTGAGAGTCCGCCTGCCGATGAAGGGGACACGGGTTCGTGCCCCGGTCCGGGAAGATCCCACATGCCGCAGAGCGGCTGGGCCCGTCAGCCATGGCCGCTGAGCCTGCGCGTCCAGAACCTGTGCTCCGCAACGGGAGAGGCCACAACAGTGAGAGGCCCGTGTACCGCAAAAAAACCCCAAAAACCAAAAACCAAAACAAAACATTGTCCTTTTCTCTCTGTCATTCTTTTGTAAACTGCTTTCTGTCTCTTCTCAACTTACCACTTGACCCATCAGTCAAAAATTTGATGTGCTTTCTGTGTTTATTGTCCATTACCCAGTCATGCTCTGGGGGCAAATAAAAAGAAAAACACTGCTTTTGTGTGTCTACATACCCTTTTCAATTTTAAACAAAGTGAATTTTCTTTTTACAGTATTTTTAGCTTGTCAGTTCAGTGACTGTGTTGCTATCTTTTCCACTATGGTGGTAATTGATTTTTAAAACTTATTTATAAATCACAATACAAAATATTGACCTGGATATTTAGAGACATCTAAAGTTGTTTTTTATTTTGGTGACTCTAGATTTTACTAATTATATATTGAGAAAGTTATCATGGATTTTCTACACTCTTTTAACTACCATAGATGTTTATAAGTAGTCTACTTTTTTTAAAACAAATTTATTTATTTATTTTTGGCTGCGTTGGGTCTTCATTGCTGCACGCAGGCTTTCTCTAGTTGCGGCGAGCGGCGGCTGCTCTTCCTTGCAGTGCGCGGGCTTCTCATTGCGGTGGCTTCTCTTGTTGTGGAGCATGGGCTCTAGGCACACGAGCTCAGTAGTCGTGGCTCACGGGCTCTAGAGCACAGGCTCAGTAGTTGTGGCACATGGGCTTAGCCGCTCCGTGGCATGTGGGATCTTCCCAGACCAGGGTTCGAACCCGTGTCCCCTGCGTTGGCAGGCGGATCCTTAACCACTGAGCCACCAGGGAAGCCCAGTAGTCTACTTTTGGTCTAAGATTCAAGGTCTCAAAATAGAATCAAGAATTATTTCAACTGATTTACTCTATGGAGAGAAGCAATTTACTGAGTTCCACTTTGAGAGGGAGAACCCTGCTGTCTCTTTTCCTTTGAATTCCCGCATTGACACCATGGACCCTTTGTTCTTCGGGTACTGCTGGGAAGGAGCCTGGGTTTTGAGGACTCTTCTCCCAGTCCTGGCTTGTTGCCACACATGGGGCGACACGTGAGGAGCCACTGAACCCATGTTCAGGGCTGCTGAGTTGTGCAAAACAAGATGACTGATCCTAGAACACGGCCTGTTGTGAGGCTTAGCGGTTGATGTTGTGATGTCTGGAAAGAGTGACAAGCCTCCACAAAGGAGGGTGCTGCTTGAGTTTTGCGCATCTCTTGCTAGGTAGGTATGGCTAGGGCTCCTGCCTCCACGGGCTTATATTCCATGGAGGCGCTGGAGTGTGACAAGTACCGGGAGGGAAATTGAAGGGTGATGTACCTGGGGAGGGCCTTCCGCACGTGAGATGGTCAGGGAAGTTCTCCCTAAGACGTGATATTTAAGACAAGATCTGAAGGACGAGAAGGATCCAGTTATGGGAAGAGGCAGAGGGAACAAAAAATACAAGGACTTTGAGGCAAAAAAGAGCCTGACCTGTTCAGAACAATGCCTCATGTCCAGCACGGTACTGATTGTGGGTTAGGTGTGCAGTAAATGTTTGTTGAGTGAATAAGTGAATGACTGGATCTGAAATACCTATCTTATTTTTCACTCTTGAGTGTAATGGAGTTAAAGGAAAATTGGCATTTTTCTACAGTGAACACATACAGTTTTTATAATCAGAAAAATGTTTTGTAAAACCTTTTTTTTAATGAAAGATCAGCCTACAGGTCATGTTGTTGTAGTGGATTGTTTCACATGGAGGGGGCTTGCTTGGCCGTTACCGTCTGGCCCTGCGTGGTGACGAGCTCTGCTCTGTTTCTGTGTTGCAGCCCTTGTGGTCGGCACCACCTCAGCCGGATTTGCCTTGGCCCCAGCACCTTTTGACTGGCCCTGCTTCCTGCTGACTTTTGTCGGAACTGGCCTGGCTTCCTGTGCTGCCAACTCCATCAATCAGGTCAGTGTGTCACCTTTCAGCTGGATCACGATTTTGTTACTTCTTAGATGATGATATTGTCACATAAAAAAAAAAAAAACCTTCCAGAATTGCACCTGTAACTGGGAAGGTCCTGTGAACCTGTGTCCTACAAAGTCTGGGGCACAGAATCAATTTGTCTTTTCTATTGAGGTGAAAGGTTTTCAAATATTTTCAGGGGAGAGAGTGTTAGAGTATCTGCCTCAAATGACCAGGATTCGGGGTTAGGAAGTGTTTTAGGGCCGTCAGACTTTCTCCTCTTACCCACTTCAGGTACGTTCCCCTGAGCTTACATTATTACGTGCTGTTCTTTCTTTGGTTTGACTTGTTTGCGTTTTAAACCACCACTATGCAAAACAGTGTATTTTAAACAAGCATATCCAGCTTAAAAAAAAAAAAAAAATCAAAAATTCAGTATTCAGTAAACTTGGTGTGTGGAATCAGAATATATCAAAAAATTAATTAGCACATTATTTTTAATGCATCTTCCCCTCCCTATTATGTATTATTTTAAACATCAAAGTAATTCTCTAAAATAGTTTTTTCCCTCCGCCTGGTCATTGTGGGGTGCCCCAGCCTTGTGGCTTTCTCATAAGATGCTGTGGTGGAAAAGTCTTGGCTAAAACGTAAAGAAAGTCATTTTCATCACCAGAACACCCAAGAGGACTTGGCACGGTTTTAAAACTGGCATTCAAGTTACCAGCAGGAAAACGGCTTGGCTGAGTGGATGCGTGAGTTGGTAGTCTGAAAAACATGAGTGTTTTCATTCGGTGATGCCTAACATCATTGTGTCGTTTACAATGTGTTACCAGCTTTTTGGAGAAGGATCCATGTATTTCAAATGAAGTTAATTTTCTGTTACAATTTTAAACTTCAAAACAGTCTTACAGTGAGGTTCAAACAGCCCTGCTCCTTTGTCCCTCCTGTAAACCATGATGCCATCTCTTCCAAGTTGCTCCTACCCTTTGCTGCCCTCCCATATTCCCTGGCTAAGAGAATGATCATGGTTTCACAATGAACATGTTTTTAATGAAAATTGGAACAAAAAGCAGTACAAGCAAAATGGATTTATGTGGCTATTTTGGGGTCTAGGTTTCAAAATAGTTTTTAAATTATTACTTTTATGTAATTGTAAATCTGGGTCAAAAGATTAAGCCAGGAAAACATTCCAGTTTTCAGGCTCCTTTTAAAAATTGAAGAACTGCGTTTATCCTTGGGATATTAACTGCTGTCTTCTGTTTCAATTACACGGATTTTTAAATAGAGGCTTCCGACAAAAGTGTGGAGACTCAGAAAACAACAAGAAACTAATAAGCATCAAATGGTTCAGAAATGCCCCAATATTATAAAAGATAATACAGAATGGCCTTGAGTTGGAGCTGCCTGCCTCCGCTCCCACCACCACCAGAAAGAAAAAGGTGGTTCAAGAATTCATCACGGGGGAAAAACCCTTCAGCTGTAGCAAAGAAATATCTGGAGGAAGTAAATGATTTACATTTAGGCAGAAATTTGTGGAAGCTGAACATAAACCAAGGTTTTAGAAATTTTACAAGTTTAAATGAGCTTAGATGGCTATGTTAGTTCGCAGTCTGTAGGAAGTATATTTGCTGCAGGGGGTGAGTTGGGTTCTGTTGGTTTTAAATTGGTGAGGTTCTTTCTGTGCTGACAAGTGGCAGTGCCTGTCACTTCCGTTTGTCGCCTCCGTAGGCTGGTTTCCTCGCCTGGCCCACCTCTCACGCACACAGCTGTCCTCCTCTTCTTCTGGAACTTTCTCACACCCTTTGCAGCAGCGTTGGGCGTGGCGTCCGCCCTTCATCAGTGCTGTTGGACGCATGAATAATTTCTTCATCTTACTGTATTCATCACATTGCTTCCTTCCTCTTGCCTTGGACTGTGATTTCATTGGGAAGCCTTGTAATACTTAAAAAATCTCAATGATTTCCACCGCTGTTGAATTTCATGGTTATTATGGTATCAGTTAGCTTCTTAAATTACAGTATTTTCTAAATAACGTTGGAAATATTTTAGTCCTAGCGTTGTTAAGCAGTCTCATAAAATTAAAATAAGGGAATGTGAGGCGATTTTCATTAGTGCTTTTCTTTAGTGTAAGCAGAACGAAGAGCACAAGGCCACAAGAATTTGCCTGAGTTTTTGACCAGCAGATAAAGAAAGAAATAGTCCTTGGCAAAAAGGAAGCGCTTCCTACTTTTTTTTTATCTGCAACCCGCAGCATGTAGTATCTTAGTTCCCCGACCAGGCATCGAACCTACACCCCCTGCATTGGAAGCATGGAGTCTTAACCACTGGGCCGCCAGGGAAGTTCCTTCCTGCCTTTTTGAGGGAGCTGGTGTTCAGCTGAAAGAATGCAGATGTGTGGTTGGTGTGCCCGAATGTTCTCCAGCTTCTGATAGAGTTCTATAGGGAGAAAATGTCCTTCCGTCACATTTATAATAGGATTCAAGTAACATTTCACATTTTTTTAATACTTCTCTTAGCTGTTATTCATTTAGTTCTGAGGATTTCTTCTTCATACCCTGCTTCTGTGATCTCTCTTTGTGAAAGTAGGAAAAATAAAGCGTTGGAAAACAGTTCTTACATTTCTTTTAAGGAGGGAAAATGAGGTTTAGCTTCTGATTTATGAAGTCCTGACTAATGCATAAAGAGATTCATGTATATGTAAGAAACCACTAACATGACAATATAAAAAGGAATTACACCCATGTTTTGTAAACCATATGCATACTTCATTTAAAGCCATAGGGCAGCTTGAAAGCAGGAATGCCTTCCAAGGATGAAAGCAATCCATAAAATTCAGCGACTGGAAGATAAAATGTTATATAGATGGCTTTGACTGATCGAATCTTGTAAAACGAGAGACCAAAAGGAAGAAGCTGAATAAATTCAATTAGAATGAATTAACAAGTTGAAAGATAAGAATTATCAGAAAATTATCATCACAACTCTTGGCTATTTGACATAACAGATATTGTAATAAGCTGTATTGGGGATTATTTTACTTATGTTACACATATATGAATTTTTAAAATAAAGGTCAAGAGTGTATGTCAGTAAGTGCATTTCTACAGGATGAATTTTAACAGTGATTCCATTTTATGGATTTGCCACAACTTTCCCAGCCAATCCTCTACAGTTGCAACTTTTTGCTTCTACAAGTAATGCCACACGCACCTCTGTTTTTAAAGGACAAAATACTGGAAGTGAAATTGCTGAGAGAAAGGCTACCAGCCAAAGCATATATGAAAATGATTTAATGCTGGAGTGTATGATCTTAGCAGAATAATTAATTTCTAATATTCATACAATGCTTTAGAGTTTACAAAGCGTATTTACATAAATTATTATCTAAGCCGTACAACCCTGTGGGGTAGGTGAGATTATTTCCATTTCTGTTTGTAAAACGTTTTGTTTTGCCGTTGAATTATTCTTTTTAAAAGCAACATTTAAAATTATGATGAAAATAAAGTGTTTATTGCACATCAGTGAGAAACTATAAGTAAGTAAAAATAACAGTAACATTTTTTATTTTATGTCCCCTTGTGCCAGGCACTGTTTTGTGTGTGAGTCACAGCAGAGAAAAAGCAAAAATCCCTGCCCTCGTATCTTGTATCCCAGCACCCAAATAGATCCACTGCTCTAGTAGCTTGTATCCCAGCACCCAAATAGATTCACCACTTACCATTGTGATTTATGTTATTACTGTGCAGACTTTTTTCACGCACATACCTTCCTATTAATTTCTCACAGAAATGATATATATATAATATGTATATTTTCTATATATTTTTTCCTTTAAGTAGTATGTCATGAATGTCTTTCCATGTCGATATTTGCTATATAGCATGATTTTAAGAGTCCTATATAGATATACCATGATTTGTTTAATCGGTTTCTCCTTATTTGACATTTTAGGGATTTTCAATTTTTGCCCAAATAAATAATGCTGAGCTGAAATTCTTGTAGCTGAATCTTTGAACATGTCCACAACTATTTCTTTAGGTAGATTCTTGGAATTGTGCCCCTGTATTAAAAGATTTATCGTTTTCAAAATAAAAAGTTAAAATTAAAAAAGATATGTATTTTAAGTACAGCTTAATTTCTTCCCTGAAGGTCTTTTTTTGTTTGTTTGCTTCAAATCAACTTATGCTTCCACTTGGCAGTGTGTGACAGCTCATCACTGACGCTGCGTATTAGAAAATCTATGCTGGGTTTATAGGTGACCTTAGATGTGTCCTTTTAATTCAAAGTGTTTTGATTCCTCAGGAGGTAGAGTGGTTTTTTATTTGGGGAGACTGTTTAAATGCTTATTTGCCATTTCTGTTTGCCCATTTTGCTGTCCGATGCTTGCCTTTGTTTAAGAAGTCTCGAAGTACGTAGATTGGATTAACTTTTTCTCACGTAAGGTCGGAATATTTTCTGCAGTTTTTTGGGGTTGTTTTTGAAGTGCAGATGTTTCATATGTTTATACAGTCAGATCTTTTAATTTTTAATACAGGGTTTCTTAGTCTTGGCCCTCTTGACTGTTTGGGCTGGAAAACTTTGTCCTGTGCATCCTGGGGTGTTTCCCATGGTCCCTGGTCTTTGCCTACTGGATGCTGTTAGCACCAACCCCCTAGTTGTGACGCCTGAAAATGTCTTCAGACGTTGCCAAATGTTGCTTGGGGACTTGGTTGAGAACTACGGCTTTGATGATTTCTACTTTTGGTTTCACTCTAGATTCTGGCTACAGCTCCTGCCTCGGGCAGTCTCTGGCTCACCTTTCTTCTTACGTAACTGCCCACTGATGGCTGGGGTGACCACGTGGCCTGGTTTATGCTGGTGTTCCTTGTGTAATTATTAACAACGCCCCTTTTAACTCAGTTTAGACAAGAAATCCTATGTCTCTCTCTTCATAGCCCACCTACGCCTTCCATCTTTCACTATAAATGTGGTGTGGTAAAAGCATCTTTGTATCAAATAATTTGGGCTTGGGTTCTGGCTTTTCTACTCCCAAGTACACTGATTGGACCCAGGTCAACTGGCTTGCCTCACCTTCACCCTCTCTGTGGTTATGTGTTGGATCTACTGTCAGGCTAATTGTGGTGCTGTGTGTGCGCCTGCAAATAAGACCAAGAATATTTTCCTCCATTATTACTCTGCTGTCAGTAGATTGTTCAAGAAGTTTGGTGACTTGTTTTGTGTTGGATCCCTTTTGTTTTTGTAATATCCCTGGCGTACTGGATACTACAGTTGCCGTTTACTTCCAGGGTAACTGGCTCTATTGATGGGCAGCCTGATGATTCGGAATGTCTTCCTCCTATTGAGCCAAAGTCGGCCTCCTTATCCCTCCAAACTATGGGTCATTGCTCTCCTGTCTGTGACAGTTCAGCGTCCCTTCTTCCTTGTGACCGTGCTCCCAGTCTATCACTTCCTAACTGTGGTTAATAGGCTCTTGTGGTGTTGCAGTGAAATTATTCATCTGTAGCTCATCCCTAGGGAACGCTGAACTCCTTGAGACCAGTGATTATGATTTGCTTATCTTGTCTGACCATCACCTCTTCCCACAGCATATAGCTGGCCAGGAGGGTGAAATTCCAAAGGAAGTCATACTGGGAAGAAAAGGAATATTTATGGGGGAAGCCGGGGAAAGTAGTAAGAAATTTCCATAATAACAGTAGTCGCAGCTGACACTTATTTCGCACTTAACCAGATGCCAAGTAAGGTTCTAAGCATTTTGTAAGTATTAGCTTGTTTGTTTAAATGTACGTTCATGGGATTTCAAAAAATGGCTCCTTTGAAAGATGAAATAAATGATGAATGAATTCATAACCTAGACTTAGCTCTAAGAAGAACTATTGATGTTCTCAGAGACTTTATTTTGGAGAAAATTACAAGAAAGGCACAAAATGTAAGTAGAGTTTCAGATCTGAGAGGTAGGTTATAATTAGAGAGGTAAAGGAGATAAGGTCATGTTATCTTTGGGATCTAGTGTATCAGAATGTTGAAGAATTTTTATGAAAGGAAATGAAAGAGATCAAGAGGTGTGAATAAAATAGGGTCAAGAAGAGACCTGTTTTTTGTTTGATACGGACAGTACTTGAGAGACTTTTCATGGCTGAAGTAAGGTAAAATGGAAGAGCTTTGGATAAAGAGCTCTGAATTATAGGGTGGGTAGGGCAAAAGAAAATTTACAGCCTTTTAAACTGTGAGAAGAGAGACAGATAAAGATTCTCCTGTTTTCTTAGTGAATATGAGATTAATATCTAAAGCATCTTTCTCTGTTTTCCCTTTCTCTGATGTTTTTTTTGTTTTGACTCTGCAGTCTGCCTTGAGCAATAGGAGTTGACTTTCATCTTCCATGTTGAACAGAAGTGGTTAGGAAACTCGGTGTTGCATTCTGGGGGAGGAAGGCTGATGTCAGCGAACACTGGCGATGTGATGTATAGAACGTATCGTCTGTGTAAGAAAAATCAATATGAGAAGTGTATTTTTCTTCTGAATGTTGTGATTTGTTTGACTTCGATGTTTTAACTGGTGGGCAACTTGCATTCACTCCGAGGCTTCTGAAGTCCGCAACTTGTGGCTTACTCAGATGACTCAGATTAGCTACTGCGCTAGATCAGTTTTGCAGAGTCTTCGAATAGCATGTGGGAAAAAGTCTCCAACTATATATGTTTTTTATATAAGGCAAACGATGAGCATTACTGAGCAACATAAGAAAGAAAATGCGTTTTCAATGCAGAGTCTCTTTCCCTGCATTGATATAACCCCAAATAGTTGCTAAATTGCATTTGATTCCTTACTCCAGCATGATCCATCTAAGTAGAGTGAGTTTGGCATTGGAATTCATAACCGCATAACTCTAGGTGAAGTTTGGCCAGCAAATGTAGAGATGACGATAATTTGAACATATATTCGTAGACAGTATTTTATAATTTACATGCCACCTTAACTGACCATTATTTTGTTTGCTTCTTACAACAACTCTGAGGTGGCATCATCCCAGTGCTATAGAAGAAAAAGCTTGATCACACATCTGAACCTGGTCAAATTGAGAGCAGAATCTGTGGGCCGTGGGCCCCTAGTTCACTGCTTCTTCCCCTCGCTTGAAATGTGTTAGTCCGGGCACCACTCGGAATAGGGCTGTTCCCACTGAATGAGTCACCTTCCCTCAGCTGACTGGCATCCTTGCTGCAGAGCCCTGGAGGTGAAGGAACCGTCATGGGCCGGCAATGTCTCTGTCTCTAGTGAGACAGGGAGGATTTGAAGCACTTACGCCCTGTAGAAGCCAAGTGCTCCACTAATGTTAGATGTTATTATTGTTATTGATATAAAAGTGTGGTCTGTTTCTGGCCCACTTTCAGAACCTGGTTACCGTCCAGTTATCTCCAGTTAGGGTCATAATATAGAGAATGGGATATTTTTTTCAGTGTACTAAGAGCCTTGGGTTAGCCTTGCAAACTGTAATATGTGCATGTGCATGAATATGCATATATATTATTTCAAGCGTGTAATACCTGCACGTGGTCTTGGAATATGTGGTGACTTGGGCTCAGCAGGCATTATTCGTCCTCTGCCACTTCACAGCCATGTGGAGTTGTGTAGTCAGTGCTGGTAAATCTAACAAATACTGGTGAAAAAGGTTGATAAATCACAAAAGCAGGAATTTAATTGAGACATAATGGAATTAATGGAAGTGATACTAATGTAGGTTTTTGGAGTTGTGGTTCTTGGCTTGTGTCTCTGGGCAGCGGGTTGTGATTGACTGTGATGTGGGAGGTTTAGAAACTTGCTTCCTGCCTGGATGGCTCCCTGTCTTCTGAACCCAGCAGGAGTCAGGCTGAATTTTTCCCAAATTATCTTTCTTTTCTTTTCTTTTTTCCCCAAGTCTTCAGTTATGTTTTGCCTTTCCTGATAGCTCGTTCATCTGAATCCCTTCAGCTTGTTTGTTCTCTCCTCGGAGCCAGCCTCCCTGCCCCGCTGTTTTCTAGGTGAGGTTGACTCTTGGTTGACTGATGGCACTGATGTCAAACTTGACCGTGAGGACTGACCCTGGGAAGCCGTCTCATACTCACTGTCTTTGTCTTAGTCGCTGCTCTTAGGGTTTAACGCGTGAAAAATTTCAATGTTTTAGTATTTTCACTTTAAAATCGGAGTCATTTGATGACTCTGAATTCCATACTGAA
Organism: Monodon monoceros; assembly: GCF_005190385.1. Lineage (NCBI taxonomy): Eukaryota > Metazoa > Chordata > Mammalia > Artiodactyla > Monodontidae > Monodon > Monodon monoceros. The sequence goes on along the minus strand of NW_021703786.1, from coordinate 41,281,622 downwards.
CTTCCAGACCCTTGAATAAGAATAGGAATCAGGGTGTCGGCGATGGACAGTGGAACAGATGTGTTAGACCTGTGCTCTTGAATGCAAACCGACTTTTGAGGATCCTTTGTTTGTTGCTATTTCTAACCAGTAAAGGAGCTCCATACTGCTTTAGGCAAGGTATTAGACCTTTAAAATTTGTATGTAAGTAATTAAGTAAATCCTAAAATTCACATTTTCACGACCACCCAGTCCTGTCTTATCGATTTTCCAAGAAGTTTTAGAAAATATTGTTTGGCAAGAAGGGGAAATTACTTACCTGTGTGATTAATCTTAAGGAAAATGTCACTCTGGCATTTCCTTCAGATCCTATGCCAGATTTCTCTTGGAAGCAGTGATCACAGGGGGAACAAAGAAATTCTAAAGGATTTGAATGATGGAGTGTAAAGATAGGATGAAACAAAAGAGAAAATTGGGTAGTTAATAAGATTAATGTATACTTGTAATATAGAGTATCCTTATACCTGAAAATATACTGTGTAACCTTAAAATACTAAGAAAATACACAGTTTTAGCTTTTATTCCAACGGAGATTTCTTTAATCCTAGAAGATATTTACCTGCTAGCTTATAAAAAAGAAAACTACGGCTGAAATAAAAGTCTAGTGTATTATCCTAACATTTTCATTAATATATCTGAGTAAAATTACGTTATTCTGATACCACTTTTAGCAAAAATATGGTTGATGATCTAGAAAATTGCTACTGTTCATATTGCTGTTATTAGGTGAACTAATACGAAGGATTAAACGGTGCTGTGTATAATTTCCTTAAACAGCTTGATCAAGATACGTGACTAAAGATCTCTCTCCTAAAGCTAATGCTGTCAACTCCTAATTTAAAATAATGGGGATTAAACAAGACGTGGGATGTTAAGAATTTAAAAATATCTTAAGACCAGATTCTCAGTTCTTATCAGAATATTCAGGGATTTTGTAAATTAGGGTATTAGTAAAGGACACTTTTGACTGAGCCTGGATTCCCTCGATTTTCGCTTGCTCTTGAGTAAATGACGGAATGGCAAAATAGCTTATTTAAATAAGCATGCGGTTAACCTGGAACAATTAGACAGTCCCCGGATTCAAAGTCTAACATGTTTTCACAGAAGAAGAAAAATCGTTCTTAAGTTTTTCAGCAGAGAGATATTTAGCCATCCCAAATGCCTCTGGCTTAAGTAAAGTCAGGTCGCATTAAAAAATTATGCTTTCCGTAAGTACGTGGTGAACAATCAGGCCTCAGGACTTTGCTTTAATGCCTTTGAAAGTCAGGAAGATGTGACTGAGCTGGCTTTCACTCGCGCAGAGTTTTGTTTGTTCTGCTGAGTTCAAGTCCAAATCGCCGAGGCGGGGAAGAGGGAGGCTGTCGGAGTCTCCCCAGCATCCCCCGCCTGTTGGAGAGAGGCTCCGACTTGCCCGTGACCAAAAAAGCAGGGTGCAGTTACGTAGTAGGAAATGCTAGTACCAGGTGGTCGTCTCTTCCTGCAAGTCATTTTCGGGAAGGATCCTCGCATGTTCATCGGCTCCTTTTGCCAGTGATCAAAAGGCCAGTCCCTGCTCTGAAGTAGCTCCTAGTCTGGTAGGGAAGACAGTTGTGTAAATAAGTACAGTGGAATAATAAAGCACACTAGTATAGGGGAAGAATACAGGCAGTGTACAGGGAAGGGTCCGGGAGTGGTCATTGCCCCCTCTGGAGGGCAGGAGAGCTTCCCCAAGAAGGGACCAGAGCCTCCAAAGGTCAGGTGGGTGTTTACCAGCTAGATGCGTGTGAGAGGGGAACTTTCCAGGCAGAGAGAAGGTCATGAGTGAAGACCTGGAGACTGAGGCCCCGGTTGGGGCTGTGCTGTGAGATTCGGCCGAAGGACTCAGCAGGGGTGGGGCATCACAGCCGGCCTGCCATGCTCAAGCATCCGGACTACCCTGTAGGTGCTGGGCAACCATGGTGGGTGGTCATAAAGCCATCACACCTGTAACGGCTCTCGAGCACTCTAAGGGTGGAGAAGAAGGCGCTGACTTTGACCCAAGGACGCTGCGTGGTCCGTTTCCTCTCCAGCCCCACCTCCTTCCACGTCCCCGTCCTAGATCATGGAGTCTGCCGGGATCACAGCTGAAGTGTCATTCATTCAGCAGACGCTTCCTGCAGGCCTGTGTCCTGCCGGGCACTGTGCTTGGTGCTGGCAGCAGGAAGGTCGCTCGTCTGTTGGAGTTTAAGTGGAAAAGCAAAAGGTGGGCGATAAATATTTTAACAAGAAAACACCAGGCAGGGACGAGGACGCGATGAACATAGAAGCAGGCAGTGCAGCAGCGTCAGGTACCCACCTGCATCACCTGGGCAGCGTGCCTTCATGGCGCTTTTCACAATTGTAAGGATGCGTTTGGGTGATTGATTGATTGTAAGCTCAGCGCGGGCAGCGATCTTGTCTGTTTCTCTGGCGCAAGGGAGCCGCTCAGAGAGGCCAGGAAGGCTGAGGGTCGAGCCCAGGCTCACTGACCAGGCTGCTGGTGGAGGTTCGGTATCTGCCACCCGTGAGCCCTGTGACTCGGGCGGTTGACCGAACCTGTCTCAGCAGAGGACGTTGTTGAGAAAGTAAATGACGCAGTTAGTTCTTAGAGAGGGGCCTGGTACTTAGAAGGCAGGCAGGCAGGCAATGTTAATTATTATGACTTCTTATTAACAGGAATTTATTGACTGAGGAAAGGAGATGGGGAGATTTTCTTTCTATAAAAATTGATTCAGCTTTTCTGTGATGCCAAGCTTGAGGACAGACCGGTTCAGATAACAAGTAGAGCTCATGAGAGCTTGAAGGGGCATCGTTAGGAGAGATGCCAAGTTAGAGGACTTGATTATTAATTTGATGTCCTAGTGCGGAAAAGAAAGGTGGGTACACACCTGGTAGATTTCTGACACGGGGGAGTGGGTGGATAGAGTGCCATCCACCCATGATGCCCAGGTGGGGAACACAGAAGAAGGAGCAGGTCTTGGCAAAGAAATAATAATGCAGTCTGGATTTGGCGGCGTGGGGTGGGGGGGAGAGGGGTGGCAGGTAATGTTTGCCGCGCTTTTGGCGTCTCCAGGTGGAGATGGGTAGGGCCAGCATCCGAGCAGGAGACAGAGACAACGAAAATGTGGAGAGCTGGTACCAGAAAACTGGCGGTGGGCATCCAGGTGAGAGTGAATGGGGGCTGGGGGCAGAAAGCAGCCTGGACTTGAGGACAGTAGAGAGGCTGCACTCTGTGGGCTGGGACTGGTGTGAACATTTTGGGTGTTTTCTGTGATGGGAAAATAAAGATCTTGGACAAACAGAGGGAAGTTATGTCAGAGGCGTGTGGATGGATCGACTCAGAGTAAAACGCCAAGTCCCCCCGCCTGGGTGCTGCTCTCCTCCCTCTGGCAGCCTTGCTCATCCAGCTCCAGCCACGCGGCTTCTTTGCCCTCACCCCAGCCCATCAGTAACGCTCCTGGCGAGAGTCTGGGGGTCTTTGTGCCCACTGCCTCCTCACAGGTGTCCACGTGGCTTCGCTCCAACTTCCGCTCAGGTTTCTCTGGCCCTGAGCCAAGGGCAGGCCCACACTCTGCACTCCTGTCCCTCTCCTCTGACCTTGGTTTTATCTATTGCTCTTCCCCCAGGGCCTAGTAAATGGTCTGACACATAGTAGGAGCTCAGCGTGTGAATGAGTCAGTGATAACTGTTGCTTATCGTTTGGTGGGAGAAATGGATGTCAATCAAAAAATGACACAGATAAATGTGAAATCACAACTGTGGTGAGTGGTTAAGGCGTTCAGGGCACACAAAGGGGATGCCTAACCCGTCCGTGAGGAAGACAGTCAGTGGGTTGATGCTGAAGAAGCAAACTGGAAACCTGTGCTTGGCCTCGTCATTCACCCCGGTCTTCCTGTGGATTGCGTCTTGGGGTGAGGAGGGACTTACCTGGGGGCAGATCCAGCTATGCACCCCCCAGCCCCTTAGGCTACCTAGTTCCTGGGACTATAATTGTGTTTGTAGGAAACAGTCTTGCTGGAAAGTGATTATAGACAAGCCTAAGAAGTGAGTTTTTTTTTTTTTAACCTTTTCCGTGATCACAGGGAATTCGTCTCAGTTACCCACAGTGATTTTTTCCACTTCAGAGACAAATGCTTTGGTGTCTCTTCCTTCCATGTTTTATTTGCCATTTGAGGGCTGTGTGGTGGCCTTGATGAACTCGAGGGTGAGTGCCCTGACCAGGGAGCAGCTGCTGTGCTCAGCCCAGATCAATGCAGAACCCGTGCAGCTGGAACCTCCGGTTTTTCAATACAAGCTAGACACTTGGGTTTTCCTGTGAAATTTCCTGAGTTTTCAGTGTGAAGTGTTGGCTCAATTTTTTGAAACCCTGTGTATTCCAAACAAAACCTGTCAGTGGATTGAATTTTCCTTGAGGACTCCACCCCCAAGTCTAGCCTTTGAAATAGGACACACAATTTATATATTATCATTTACCAAAAATTTTTTAAGATGAAGGAAGCATAGAAAAATCTTCCTTCTGAAAACAGAATTCTTCACAACTAAATGGTGGAATGTACTTTTCTCCCCTTATTTTCATCATGCCAAGAAAAGTGAAGCACAAAATATCTCAGTAAGTTAGATAGAATCAAGCCGGTGAATCTCAGGTTGGAGATGAAGCGGCTGCCTTTCTTGGACACGTGTGTCTTCGCAAGCTGTACCATAGAAGAGCTCATTATTTCCAAATTTAAGAAAGGGGGTATGGTACTGTTGTAGCATACAAAAGGTAAAGTCAAGGAGGGTCAACTGAAAATTGCTTCAAGAAACACCTGGAAATTTCAAATGTGTTTACAATTATTTTATCACCGATGGTGATGGGGTTACATTTCAGAAAGTGCCATTAATTGTAATGGAGTAACAGACAGCTCTCTGTGAAATTTAAGTCCGTTGAGTATCAGCACCTTCAAAGACAATAAAAATTCCAGCCTGCATTTATCTATCCCCCTGTGAGAAGTTACTACAATGGATATTGTGTCATTCCATGTGAAATTCTTTGCCTTAATCGTCTCTCATTTATTTGCAGTTGTCTGAGGTCAGTTTTCCATTTTGCAGTTGTCAAACAGCTGTCAAATTAAAAGACCAGATCCTGTGTTAATTTACATTTCATGCCATTCCATATTAGTACATTTCTTGGCTTAAGTATTTAAATAGTTATCCACATGTCTTAATCATCCTTTCCCTCATTAGCCCATGTTTTCCCCCACAAATGTCCACATACAAATTAAGTATGATACTCTAAATATCTTTATTACTTTCTAAGCATAGCTTTAAACAATTTGCGCGAACTTTTAACAAAATCACTTGAATTAACCTGTTAATCCGCCGTTGCTTTTGCAAGAAGAGAAAGTCAAATCGATGTAAACATGTCATTCTTACTTTCATTGTCATGCTTGTTTGCATCCTTACTTTTATAATTTCTGTCAAATTGAAGCCTAAATAGTCACTGAATGTAGAATTCTTAATTTGCTTTCTAAATGTCTGCGTAGCAGAGTGTAATAGTAAAAAATTCAGCGTCCATTTTTAAAGTTCATTGATCAAAGACGTGTTTCTGGATATGCCACTGATGTTTTACAACAAAGTGTCTCAAGCTGCCAGCCAGTGACATCAACACTGTAATCCTCTGTAAAGAGGTGTTAAAAGATAAACTGAGGCATCTTAAATTTTTCAAGTTTCTTCGAGCAAAAATTGATCCAGGCTGGGCAGCACCAAACCAGAAGTGGTTAGGGGTGCTCCCAAGACAGGAGCCAAGGAAAAGGCTTTTCCTAGAGAGGAGGCTAGCGAAGCCAGGAAATGATTTGATTGGCTGTAGCTTGAGCCTTATTTGGGAACCTGGTTGGCTGTTTGTGTTTGGCTGTCCTTAGGTTTTGACTCCTTCACCTCTGAGATATTTACAGGCTTAGGTTTTGTTTTGCATACACAGGCTGCTGAGACATTAGGGACATCTCAGTCTAAAGGGCTCCTTGTTTATTGAATTTAACAGAGGTTCACTCTAGGTGTTTGAGGCAAATGTCAGAGTTAAGTAATTCAATCAAAGAATTACAATCATAAGCATATATAATTCTTAGTTATTCGATAGAAAACACTTTAAGTGGATATTCTTAAGTATGGCCATTAGAGATTAGTATGTGGTAGCACAAAAACATTCCCCTATTAAGTTATATTTAACCTTCTGCACTCAGGTCATTTTAATCAATATTTGTTTAGTATGTGTTTTCCATAAACTTGTATGTTAGGGCTTAATTTAACCTTTTTTGGATTTTGATGCATTCTGCCCTGATCTCATAATTCCCTGTAGCTTTCTGTGACACCGTTTATTAGATTGCATTTTATGTTTTGCATATCTGAACGTGCACTACCCTCTGAGCCCCTTTCTGGCTGCAAGGGCATATTTTGTTTATCTTAATTTCCGGCACTCACTGAATGGCTGTTGAATAAGAAAATGAGCCCTCAAGTGATAAGGTAGATCAGTGGTCAGAGGGGCCTAAATCAGCATTGTTGCTCTGGGCCTTTGTTATTCTAACCTCATCACAGCTGTTATTTAAAAAAATCACATTTTACAAGGTAAAGAGGAGGATAATCCTGTTGTTTGTACAAATTCTCTTGGAAACTTATTAGCCATCTTTGAAAGGATTAGCATTAAGATTATAATAAAACAAGTTGAATTAAAATTGAATAATACGAAGGGAGCAGGTAGAATCAAGCTTAAGTTAATGACAATGTAAAAGTTATTTATTACAGCACAGTAGGTTTTTTCATACAGTACTAAATGAGAGTGTTTATTAATTTCATCTTTGTCATTTGAAGACTTTAAAAAATTATTCTTCATTAATTGGTATTGCAAAACGTGTGGATGAAATGAGTTATGTGTTCTCTGTGCTTACAACTAATAACTGTTAGTGAAAACATATTCCAGTGATTCATTTCCTCACAGAAGCCTCATTACCAGAGGAAGAAATTAGATAGGAGATACAGAAGCCCAGACTCTTCACATACCCTGCTGTCTACTCAACAGCTCTGCTTGGATTTCTGTAAGATGCCGGAATGGTAATGTCTAAAACTGAACTTCTCATCTTTCCCCGTAAACCTGCTCTGACTGCCCATCTCCGTTGCTGTCAGTCAATCCAGTGTGATGGTTGTTCAGACCAGAGACTTTGGAGTCATCCACGACCCCTGGTTTTCTCTCAAACCCCAGATTCAGTCCATCAGGAAATTATGCTGATTGGGCACACACACACACACACACACACACACACACACACACACACACACACTTAGCTGTAGAGGTTATGAGGAGTGACAGGAGGATGGTTGGACCGTCACATCACCACCACTGGTGTGTCTTGCCTGGGTTATGAATAGCCTCTCACTGGGGTTGCTGCTTCTTCAGCCTGTTCTCAACACGACATCCAGAGTGACATTCTAAAACGTTAAGTGAGTTCACATCCCTCCTCTGCTCAAAACCCACCAGGGACTCCCCAGACCCCTGTGAACATCCTGCCTCTCTCCCCCCAAGTTCAGTTTCTTCACATTGGTCAACACATTTTCTCATCTCGCTCATCTCAGGTCTTGAGAAAAGGAAACCAGTCTTATGTTCATAATGTGTTAATTACAAGTATTAGTCATTGTACTTTCTTGTTGGTTAATTGCTATGATTGTTCTGTCGTGTCTTTTGTCTATTTTAGCATGAAGACATTTTCTTTTCAAATGATATGTAAGAGCTTTATGTGTGTTTAATAATTTGTTGCAAATATTTTTCCGAACCTTTCCTTGACATTGCCCTTTATTTATGTTATTTTGGAGTATAGGGAAGCCTTACATTTTTTAAATACTCAAATCTGTTGTTTTATGAGGTTTCTCCCTTGAGAAGGGTAGTTAGAAAGACCTTCTACCTTCTACCTATATTTGGATTCTTTAAAAAAACAATAGGTTATGAGATGGTAATTTAACTTAATATGGTCCTGAATTGTTAGCTTGTCATCCCAGGATTATTTTGAACTGCCACTCTTAAAATAGCTACCATTCTGTTCTATTTGGATTATTTCTGTTTCACTAATCTGTTCATTCTGTTGTTTCTAGAACCACACCCTTTTAAGAAGTTGATCTCTGTAATGTACTTTGATGTCTGAGGTTGCATGTCTCCTGCAGTGCACTTCTTCTTCAAGACTTTTTTTGGTGCTTCTCATCAGTTTATTGTTTCAGGTGAAGTTGAGAATCTTTGTTTTGAAGTTCTTAAAAGAAAAAAACCCATTGGGTTGTCCTTAGAACTACATTGTACCTGTGAATTTACTTGTGGAAAACAGACATCTTTGCACTATTCAGCCTTCTTATCCAAAAGCATTTCCTAGCTCCTAAAGACTATTTGCTAACTCTGGAGGGCAGGAAGGTGCAAATATAACAGGAGACAGCACTAGATAGACCAGCCAATCTGCAGATGAATCCCAGCTTCAGAAAGGTTAAAATATAGGGGAGAAGAGCACATAGAAGAATCAAAGAAATACACTGATTTTTTTCCGGTTTGCTCACACTTTATATTCTTAGTAAATGTAATTTCTAAAATTTAGACCTTCTCCCATTTTTGAATGTTCATTCCTAGGTTTTCTTAGCTCTTAGATTTTTAGTTTCTTTAAAATCAGGTCCCATTTCTCACCTGTTTTTCTGTTATATCTGCCTGTACTCAGGAAGCGTTTTCTTTTTTCCCATACAAGTATGCTGTTATGTCTTCCTTTAGTTCTTCTTTTATGGTATTGAGAGTAAAAAGCAAATGCTTTCCAAAGCTTACTTTTATTTTTACTAGTAGGATTTTTTCGAACATACTTTCTACTGCCTCTCGGTACTGTTTCCACTGTTTCTGTGGGAAAGTTTTGATGGTCCCACTGTTACTCCCCGTCTATTCACCACTCAGCTCACAGAGGTCTCTCCAGCCACAGTCCCTCCACCGGTGCAGGGTGTGCAGTATTTGCTTGAAATTGCAGGCGTGGGTGCTACTCCTCTCTGCCCTCGCGCTTTGCCACAGTGCGTATGGGTCTCCCTTCCACCGAACGCTGGTAGTTCTGGGTTCTTCATCTGCCCCGAGGTAACATCCCCTGGTCCCACTTCCTATATTTTGTGTAAGCTTGTAATTTATGCCTTTATTGAAGCAACTGGTTCAGGTATTTAACTTGTTTTCAACTATTTTGTCTTCCTCTGAGCGTCTATTGTATATACCCGTCGCTAGGCAACGGAGTTCCCAGGAAACTTCCCGATACCTGGGGAGTGAGGAGGCAGACAGTAATTCAATGATCACAAATTGTATTTGAAAATTACAGGATTGCTTTAGTGAGTTCTGCAGATGAGAGGTGCCTGGTACTATTTGAGTTTGTGAGAGGGATGGAAACGATGCCCAAGCTGAGAAAGATGAGTGAGAGTTTCCCAGGGAAATGGGGGAGGGAAGAGCGTTCTAGGCAGAGTGGCTAATTCGTGCACAGGCCCCACGGCAGAAGGGAGCGTGGTTGAGGACAGCTTGGAGCGCTGTCACTGGAGAGAGATGGGAAGGGGGCTGTTGAGTGCAGGGAGGCCGCGTGGGAGGAGGGCAGAGGGCAGGCCACGGATGGTGTGCGTGCCACGGTAAGGTTTCTAAGAGCATTTGGAAACCGTTGTCACGCTCTAGCATCTCTAGAGGGGTCACCTGATCAGATTTGGTATTTAAGCCAGAATGGATAGGGCGAGAACCGTCAAGAGGCTTTGCCATTCTCTAGGGAAAAGCTGGTGGTGGCTTAGACCAGAGTGATGCCGGAGGGGGTGAGTTGGAGAGATATTTAAGAGAGAAAATGAACAGCACCTACAGATTGATTCACACTCGAGGAAAGAGGGAGAGCAGTTGTCAAGGATGACTCCTAGGGTGTAACTTGTGAGATTAGGTGGATGGTGATACCATTCACTCAGAGGACCTAGGTTTGATGGAAGAATCATGAGTTCAGTTTCGGACATGTTGAGTTTGAGGTACCTTCATTATAGCCAAGAGGAGACGGCAAGTGGACAGATGGATTTATGGGTCTGGAAGCCAGAACAGAGGAACGTGTTACAGATGGAAATTTGAGAGTCATCCCAGAGGTGGTGGCTGTAGCTGTGGACACGAATGAGCCCAGCCTTGAGGAGCTGTGCTGTTTCATGGCACGAGGAGGGGGAATGCCCTTGCCGAGGACACTGGGGAGACAGAGGAGGAGAAAACCAGGGTAGCAGGGCAGCAGAGGGCATAATGAAGAGGGAGGGAGTGGTCAGCGGTGTAGAAAGCTGCCGGAGGCCATGCGGGCCAGTCCTAAGGCAGTCTGCTGAGGGAGTGGGGAGGGGTTGTGGGCGATGGGTTCAGGAAGAGCTGTTCCCACGGTTGCTGGGTGGGAAGCCATGGGCCCACAGTGAGGCAGGATTCCAGAAGATGCCGTTCCCACGGAATAGAAGCGCACGGTGCTTGCGGGAGTTGCGCGGCGTGGCGTTCGTGGTGGCCAGGGTGGAAAGAGGACTAGCCATAGAAGAGGATGAAATGGTGGCAGCGGGTGTGGGAAACTTCACGCGGAAATGGTGAGTGACGGCCACGCCCTCTGGGACACAGTGTCCCGAGGCTTGTCCAGGCCTGGCTCTCCACCCCGCGGCTTTGTGTCTCCGCAGCTTAGATCCTAGAAGTAGACCTTAGGATGTGGAGCACGCGCACCTTTGGAACGCCCTGTCGTCCCGTGCAGGCGTCGGTTGTGTTTTCCTTCTCCGTTGTCTGCCCTCCGCACTGTGAATTTCCTTCCTCCATGCTTTCATCTCTTGGTCCTTTCCTTCTGTGGTCTGGGTGAATGTGTCCTGCTCGCTCTGCCTGGGACTGGCTTAATCTCCTTCAGGGTGGATTTTGTTCTTTAATATTGCTAGGGCTGATTTTAATTCTGTAATTATATTTTTAATTTATTTGTCCCTGTTTTACAGCTCTCTTTTTATATCTTGTCTGCCTCAGCCAGTTGTATGTCATCTCACGTTTGATTTCAGGCTTTATGATCTGAATTTTATTATGAGTAGATAGTCAACGTCCATTTTAAAAATTATATATTTATTCCCAGGCACTTTCTGAGAACCATGACAAGGAAGAAAGAGTGACCAGTTGAAAAACTTAAGCCAGAAGCAAGGTTAATGCTTAGGGATGCATGTCTTAAACTCAGGCACTTCAGCTTTAAGCAGCCTAGCAATCAACGTGAAAGAGGAAATAATGCAGTAGGGAGGCTACGTAGTGTGACGGCTAAGGACACAGGTGTGAGTCTTGCCTGTTAGTAGTGGTGCGACGTGGAGCAGATTCCTTCACCTTCCTAATGTTTTGATTTCTTCGTGGTAAAATGCAGATGGTAACAGTGGTATCTGCCTGTGTCATGTGCTGGCATTCAAGACAGGCAAATGAAACATTATTTCTGTTCTTACAGCCTAGTGGGAAATAGATATATACACAAGAAACTGCAGTTGAAGGTAGAAAATAAATAAGAGAAATAAAGTTGTATAGGATATCATAGAAGAAAGATTATCTCCAGCTTCTAGAGGAGGGAGCACATTTAGCTTGGTAGACCGTGCAGGATTTGAAGCTGAGGAGACGATGGATCCAGTTGGAAGAAATAAGCTGAGCCTGAGCAGGGCAGCTGGAGGGCATCAGGCAGACATGCACGTGTGTGGTGTGGAGGGGCCTCCAGCGGCAGGTGGCCGGGAGGAAGTCGTTGGCCACAGACAGGAGCCGTACGTCAGGTGTCATAATCGCCAGGCGAGGGAGTCCAGGTCTGATTCAGTAGGAGAGCCGCTGACGTGGGAAAAGCCTAGAGGCCTGTGGCCAGTGAGGGTGTTGTTACCACCGCCCCAGCGAGACTGTAGGACACAGGAACTCAGAAATGACGGTGATAATACGGAAATGGATTTGAGAAAAAAAGGGCCTTCGTTCTGAGAAATTAATTTACCTTGAGCTTGACTCTGTTAGTGTGCAAGTGTGTCCGCCGGCCTGGGTGGCAGCCACCACTCTGTGACAGGGTCCCCTTCCTCCTAGGACATGCGAGACCGCCAAGCCTTCGGCGTGCTCCGGCAGCCACGGGAGTGAGGTCGCCGTCACCCTGTTGAACCAGTTGGTATCTGCCATCTGTGATCTTCCCAAGTCCATGCTAGCCTACTATTTGTAGTTTATCATAGTTTTATCATAATTTCTTTGGTTAACATTTTAAAACCAGTGAGAATCAAGAGAAGTGTAATACAATTATAAATAAGACTGTGATCCAGAGAAAATATGTTTTCTGAACTTTTAACTGTTAGTAAATGATTAGCAGTGCTTTTTCATGAAATTGAAAGAAAATTATAAGAAATGCCAAATTTTCTCTTTAAATCTCTTTGAGTAGTTAGTTCCCAAACTTTTGCTACATGGAAATTTCACAAATGTTAAAATTAGGTTATATTACAAGTGAAACAGATTTGCTTGCCTAAAGATCATTTCTTACACATTCTTGTTCCCATCTGAAGCTCCAGTATGGTGGTTATGGGACCATGAACTTGTTAGTTGCTGACCCGATGACAGTGGGCCATGTCAGTGGGGAATAAACCTAGCCTGCTGACATCCTTCTTTTTGGCTGATTTTTCTTTCTGTAGACATTTTTTATTGGCAGTTGTCCAATTTGTTGAGGGAGGGATGGGGTAAGATGATAAGAGGCCTGCTTCTGTAAAGGGAGGTGTGTGTGTGTGGGTATCCTTGGACTGTTATGAAAACTCATCTCCCAGTAGGAACCTCACCATCATCAGAGTGTAAATACAGGGCTAAAAGTTGCCTGCTAGAGGCTGCTCCTTTCCTCACTCCGCGTGATTCTGTCCATTCGGGTGTGTTCCCAATAATCTGCTTCCATCTTCTGTCTAATCTGTTCCTGGATTGATTGTATTGGGTTGTTTCCTGCCTCTGCTGGAACAGTATTAATGCTGTATGCCACAGGCCAGGGATCACCCTGATTCTGCCCCTGTGTCTGCCCAGGCGTCCCTCCACCCCTAAGTGCTTGTGTCCCCTGGTTCCCAGCGAAATGGGTTATACTTTGAATAAATACGTATTCAAATATATATTAAATATGTATATTTTTCTGCTTGCGGCCTGCAGGGCCTCCCGGTGAGTCACTGCAAATAACCGTAAACACAATGATGCTAATAATAGCATCACTTTACATACATCATCTGATTTTATCTTCGTAGCGACACTGTTAGCTAGGTCTTGCTTTCCCCGTTGGACAGATGAGAAAATGGTTGCTCAGAGAAGTTAAGTGAGTTGCCTCAGGTTATTTGGCCAAATGGCAGAGCTGAAAGTCCTTCCAGTTTTATCTGACTCTGGAGCCCCTTCTCTCTTGACCCTGACTTACCCACCAGATTCCTAACCTTGCTTTGACCAAACATCAACACACAAGGCACCTGTTCCCAGATTCCTGCTGCCCTTTCACCAGCAGTGGATTTCTGGGCCTGACCTGCTCCTCTGATGTTTTCTGCATGTTGACCTTAAGCCTTGGCGTACCTCTCTGCTCTAGCTTCCCACCCCTCACCCCACAGTCGGAGATTTTCTAGGCACAGGGCTGACTGCAGTCCTGGTTGGTGGCAGTGGCTGTGGGGATGCTCTGAGGAAGAAAAATGCCCTTGACCAACTGAGGGAAGTCCTGCCAAGCGGCAGGCGGTGCTGGGATGGCTGAGACTGGCCTCTCAGTCTCCACGAAAGCCAAGTGCTGGACAGTCCACTGGCCAGGAGACCGCTGCTTCAGTAAACTGCGTTGAATTAAGATCTTTCCTAAGTATGTGTCTGCCAGAAACCTGCTAAATCCTCCCTGAATCCCAAGAAAGCGAGGTAAGGTTTCCAGCACTTGCCTCTGGGGGAGTTGCCTCTACACAGGGTCTGCCTGCTTCCAAAAGGGCTTGAGAGCAGAAGCCAAGCCCATTCAGCCCCCAGAGAGGATGTGCAGGGGGACGGATGTGGAGAGAAGGCTGGCAGTGAGGACGATACTGCGGTGCCTTGCGTTTCGAGGGTACCTCACAGTTTACAGAGCTCTTTCCTGAGCCAGGTCTTTGATCTTCCCCGCAGTTTCCTGAGGTGCATGGAACAGGGGTCACCATACGAGTACCGCTCTACTGCTCCGGACACTGAGGCTCAGAGTTAAATAATCACCCTGCCTTGGGTGCCAGAGCTCAAACTCAGAATTCTAGCTTTTCTTCTGTCACGGAACCTATTGGTTCTTCTACCGGCTCATGCAGTAAACCTTTGATCTGGGGAAGCGACGGCTTCTGAACTTTTCTTTACACAGTAGGCTCACAATTCATCATTAAGAATCTGGATCCCCAAATCATAGATCTCTTCTCAGCAGCCTTAAGTCAGTAATTTTCTTAAGACTATTTGAGTATAGAATGGATTCACATAGGTAATATTATTGATGCACGAGTGAAAATTAAAACTTTTCTTAGAACTCAGGCTTTTATCCTAGTGTGGATAAAGTAGCCCAGAGCATGATGGAAGCATACGAAACTAATTTGTCTGACTAAAAAGAAAAATTTTTACAAATCATAAAATTAGGAAGGCAGTTTATAATGAAAGGCATTCGATAGAGAATGTAAATGTTATTTCTGTGGTCTATTTGGTATTACATTTTCAATGTAAATCATGTATCCCAAAGAAACTGTGAAATTGAGAAATAAATCCGCTCTTCTCCGAGTTAGGCAATGTGAGATGGTGTGAGCAGGGCTTTCTGTGCGGGACCAGCGTTCTCATGCTCACAGGGGTGAGGCGGGGCAGGCAGCCTGAGAGCAACAGGTGCCTGCAGTGTATGTTCAGAGCCGTTTAAGTATCTTTAATCTGTTTGTTTTAAGTCAAACCATGTGATGTGTGGACTAGGACCATTTTCCCTTCAGTATCAAGTGCTTTTCCCTTTTCTTCTCTTTTGGTGCCTGTGTATCAGTGGTACCCAGCTGTGAAACTAGGCTTGGTTAGTGTTACTGAAAAGCAGATACAGTATTTACAACAGTTAACAGTCGATTGGATGCTGTTGGTTTCACGTCTCTCTCTCCTGTCACTGTGACAGTGCGTCTCTAAAGAATAAATCAGGTACCTGATTCTTGTCTTCTGCTCAGTTCAGCTGTGAATAGGTTAGTTGTTGCATCAAATATTGCAGGGTGACCACTCTATTAGACTCGGACAGCTATGTAGCCATAGAAAGAATCGCTTCATCTCTTGAACTTGGCACAAAATTTGTGAATTGGGCGGCAACCCCTTTAGAGAGACTAGTGTTTAGCGTTTATTACACGCCATTGCCATTCCTTCGAGGATTGAGAAGTGAGGGATCGTTTTAGTGAAGTGAGCCATATCCTAAGAATATTCTGCAAGCAGTTTCCCGTTGTTGTTTTCCCTAATTTCAATGAACATAGAATTATGAAGTTAAGACTTCCATAGGACAATCCAGAGTTGATTATTTTTCCTCATTCCGTTCAGAACATGAGTTTGGGTGCTGCCGCCAGTTCCGCTGTCCTTTGTTGGTGGACATTTGCCCTCATGGTCTGTGTTGCACATGTAATTTGTTAATGGGCCTCTTGATAATTAGGATAGTGTATTCATTTCATAGCACCCGCTTGTTAGATGATTACTTGTGGGAATACGTACGGGGGTGGCTGGGGGGGGAAGGCCTGTCGCGGTCTTGCCGTCAGTGGTCCAGTGCCGAGCACCCTTTGTGCCCTGGGTGTCGCTCCGCTCCCCGGCTCCCCTCTCTCTGCTTTGGTTTCTTTATCTGTCAAAGTATGGAGTCTCCTTTCCCACTCTTAGGAGGCTCCTGAGGGTTGGGTGTTTTCATTATGTGACTGTGGCCAATGCTGGAGATTATTTGTTTAATGTTGAATCAGAACCAGTTTATAAGTTATACTTGAAACAAGTGTTCTTAATTTTAGAAATGTTCCTTTTCGTGTAGAATTATTTAAATCTCATTTTTTCTTCCTATTGCGTTATCAGTTTTCACTTTGATTTGAAATCCAATAGAAAATGGCCAGTTAAAGCAGGTGACAAATTGGTTTAGGAGATGCTGGTTGGGTTTCTTCCGCCCTGAAATGTGAACAATGAAACGTGAACTTCATCTTTAAGATGTATTTACACAGGTTGTCACTGATGAATGCACATCAGTAAAATAACTACAGGGATGTTTTTATCCTGTCACCTCCAGTTGAGACGTTTCACGGAGGCCGTAGTTTTCAACATGCGCTGAAAACAGAAGGCGCCACTCCTACAGCTGATAGGAGGTGACAGCATGCCCTTCTTGTTCCACGTTGTCATCTTATTAATAAAAATGCAATAAAGTCCTGAAACCGTCGAGAATTGGATTTCAGGTGCTACTGGTAATTTTCGCAGTGTTCAAGTCATTCTTTGCTGAATTAGCCTTGGACCAAAGAGGTTCATTGAAAGAAAAACAGTTGGGCTATTGAAAAATAAAGTTTTATTTCTATACCGAAAACCACGCTGTAAAATTTAAAACATATTCATAGGCCAGCGTTCAGAGCCAGACGACAAAATGCAGCTCTCCGGGGAGGTAAACAAATTGGATCACGGATTACAAACGGGATGCCTGTGAGTTTAAAGAACTGAACCAGGGCTCCTGCTGGTGTTAGGACTTGAGGCCTGTGTGTCTCCATCTTTATTGTAAGGCCTCTGAGAAGACTTCACAGCGAATGTTCTGGGTAGTTGAAGGCATCCAGTTCACTTTCAGTCTTTGAAATACATGTCAGTACTTAAGTCGGGTAGACAGCAGCACTGATCATATTAAGCACAGTGTCTGAACTTGCAGCGAATGCATAATTAACGCATTGTTTTAAAGGACCTGAGGTATTAGTCAAGGGCAAGAGCTCCACGCCCAGCATGTCCTGGGGGCGAGGAGGAAAGCCGTTCCCGGGCCACCTGCACCACCGCAGCGAACTCGGTGCACGAAATCTATTTTGTTACACCTCTAATACGAGCGGAAGCCACCAGACAACCCCCATTAAAGTGCTTGCCACGGAGAACTCTCTCTGGGGTAGTAAATGCTAATTCAGTGTCAATTAGAAAAATGCTTCTAACAAAAAACACTGCGATTAATAAGGGGGTACTTGTGTTGATTCATTGCTGGGATTTTTTTTTTCCCTCTGATTCCTTATAAGGATGCATCTTTCATTACTTTCTATTTATTATTTTAAATATGTTTAGTTTGAAGGCACTTTACCATTTCATCTTTATTTTAAAATGTATCCAAATGTTTACTTCTCCATCAATATCCATTTAAAGTTAAGCCATTTGGGTCTCGCTAACTTAAATTCCTTTAGTCAGCCCATTGAATAAAAGGTTCAGTATAAACTCTTGAATTAGGGCATTCAAACACAGGTTTAAAAGTTTTTGATTTCTATAATCCTCTTCCTCGTTTTAAAGATGTATAATGTATATTTTAAAAATAAATCAAGCTTTAATAAGCATCCTGTTACCACAGCTAATTAGCGGAAAGTAACTCTTTTTCTCTTTGCAACTTTTAGACTTTATATAGATGTGTTTATATGTTAATAGGGTATTCTACACTTTTATTAGTATACATTTTTCAAGCCATTTAATTGAACCAAGTGTGTTTAATGGTGAAAGTGGTTACAGTTCTGTCTGTCTTACTGTTTTGAGGAAAATCGACTTTGTTAAGCTCACTGGTATGCGAGTGTGTGTGAGGAGGGGAGTGTTGTTGGGTGGAGTTGGGCGGAGACATGCGACGGGGTGTGATTCCATGGGGTGAGCTTGCTAGTGTTTCTCTGGTGACTTCGTGTTTAATTCTCTCCAGCTCTTGCAGCATTAACATCTATATATTTTTTGTTCTCTGCAATGTTTTATTAGTGTTTAAAATTACAAGGAAATATTTACGTATTAATCAGTATGAGCATTACTGAAATACGCTGAATCGTATTGATTTGGTTTCTGACTTGTTTTTAACTTTAGAAGAGATAGATTGTTATAACTATAATTCGTCTCTCCTTGAATAATAGAATCACATGTTTGGTGCAAAGGACTGAAAGTGCGAGGCTTCATATTTAAATCTTTGAAATATAATCTTGAAAGAAAATAGTTTAATTTGACCAAGACTATGGTACAACTTTTGAATTAACTTCAGCTCTTTTAAAGAGAGTTGGTTTTAAAGTAGATGATGGAGCAATGGTAAATTTAAGCTATTTGCTTTCTTTACTAAACCAACTTCTCTACTGTAGGTGTATGTTTTCATAAATTTGATGTTTTGAGTAGATTATTTTCTGAAGACTGTTCTTCCTGTATCTACTTTCCTGGTGCTACCACTAAGTAAAGTTATACCGCTGAGACATTATAGTGGGGTTGACGACAGCTCTGTCATAATAAGCATATTTCAGCTATTTATTATTCTTACCTCAGTTTTCTCATGTATTTACATACTGGTGGTGAGGAGGGAGAGGTAAGATATATTCTGAGGTAAAGCATTAACATTTATAAATAAAAATAAGCCATACTCACTTTAAATTTTCTCTCCCTAGAGGAAGTTTTAAGATTATTGAAAATTCAAATGCAGTAAATGCATTCTACTTATTATATTCAGGTAGGTCAAAACTAAGAACGAGTCATTTGAGCTAGTGACTTCTATTAAATAAGAACTGTACGTGTGTGAGTGTGCTTCATTGAGAATTTATGCATTTGCCCTACGTTTAGACTGTTAATATTGTTACTGTCATTCTGTACTTAAAAATAAAAAGTAATATATTTTTTGCACACTTAGCTGTTATTCTATTAATTACACGCTATTGAGAAGTTACTGTTTTGCCCTCAGGTACCAAAACAGTCTGGTAACACAGCCACATCAAAGTTAGCACCACCTTCAGAAGTGTTTTTAATTTTTTCAAAAGTTGCATTTTTAATAGTAATTTGAGTCGTGTGTGTGTGTATGTGTGTGTGTGGTTTTTAAATTATAGCACGGGATCTTGAAGCCCTGGCCAGCACCTCAGATTTGTTTTTTAATTTTTTCAGAAGTTGCATTTTTAATAGTAATTTGCATCTTGTGTATGTGTGTGTGTGTGTGTGGTTTTAAATTATAGCACGGAATCTTGAAGCCCTAGCCAGCACCTCAGATTTGTTTTTTAATTTTTTCAGAAGTTGCATTTTTAATAGTAATTTGAGTCTTGTGTGTGTGTGTGTGTGTGTGTGTGGTTTTAAATTATAGCACGGAATCTTGAAGCCCTAGCCAGCACCTCAGATTTGTTTTTTAATTTTTTTCAGAAGTTGCATTTTTAATAGTAATTTGAGTCGTGTGTGTGTGTGTGTGTGTGTGGTTTTAAATTATAGCACGGAATCTTGAAGCCCTAGCCAGCACCTCAGATTTGTTGCAAATGCTGTGTATAAATCTGATTTATCTTTTTTCGTTCTTTTTTTACAGTGTAGACATTTTCTGTTTAATTTTGCCCTTTTGGTACCTCTCATAGTTTAATAAGCAATTTCACTGAACTGAATTTTTAGTTAAAAACAAAGATATGAAAAACTACTCATATGCTTATGAGTAGATTAAAACATGAAAGGATTATAAATTGTGTTGTTTCATCTGCATTTTAATGCTGCAATTTTGAGCATTTGCAGCTGTAATCTTTTTTTTTTTAGTTTGTCCTATACTTATGCGACATGTTAGCTGTGAACATGCTTATTTGACAAAAAACTGTTCCTGCAGTTATTCATTTAAAAAAATACTAAGTATCAGATATCTTTTTTTTCAATTATGACTTGATTATAATACTTGTGTTCTTTTTATGCTATTTTATGTTTCTGGATAGAAAGTAACTCTTTGCAAATATTCTTTTGGTCAGAATAAACCATTAAAATTGAATGACTTATGATACAAATTATGAATTCTCCAAATAGGGTGTGCATATAGTAGGGATTCTTTATTTTTTTTTTGCATGCGTGGTGACTTCTTGTAAAAATGCTTTCACCTCAGATATTTAGATAATTAAATAAAAAGGTTTGTGGAGGAGGGGAGAGGGTGCTTTGAGAGGGGGCAGTTAAGTACATTATGGATGGATTTATGATTGTACAGCTGGGCCGAGTTACAGCAGGAGTACAGAACCCAAACAAAAGTGTTCAAGAAGAGTATATCTCAAGGTACATTTCTAAAATCTGTATTTCTACATTTATTTATTTTTTAAAACACCCGTTTTGCGTTAGTAAAAATAAATCTTTTTCTTTAGATTTAAGAGATTGCCAGGTCCATTATGCTTCAGTTGTAGTTTGCAGAAATGAAATTTCTTCCCTTTGATGAAATAGTACTTTATATTTCTGCATTGGTGTATAAATAATGTAACCTTTCCTCAGCTGATGAGCCCCTTGCCACGAAGAACTATTAACTCAGGTTCTCAGTTTCTCCTACCTGAATTCCATTGTTTGATTTCCAGTTATACACATACTGTCTGAATCAGCTTAAAACTTCCTGTGGTATCTACATCTTTTGTAATCTTTACCAGGATCTTGCTCTCAGTGGTTATGTAGGAGAGCTATTTTTATTTAGGCTTATGTGGGTAGACCAGCTCTTTCAGCCTCCTATATTTTTGTTTGCCTTTACTCTGTTTCTTTAAGGCCCCTTGAGAAAACGACTCATAATCACCTCAATCATTTTCTTCATCGCACTGTAAGCCATGCGTCCCTTTAGCAAAAGATGTGAAGATGTAGGTTCTTTGTGCTCCACAAAAACAGACCTCCTTACTTGGGAAGCACGCCTGCAGAAAAGCCCACTTTTGCAGAGCCGTGAAAGCAAAAGGTCGGGAAGAGTATGCGTAAAATACAGCCAGATATGCTTGGCGGTTTTTTTCTTTATTTATTGAAGAATAAAGGTGGTAAGCCTCCTTCTCCTTTTTCAGCCTGAGGACCAACTTGTCCAGGAGACACTGTAGTCGTGTATTAAGAAGCGCGCGTAAGTTATAGCTTGTGATACTCCTTAACCCCACGTGTGTACACCTGTGAGCCCAGCATCTTCCCACATCTCTTCCTCTGGGGGGCTGGAGTGGACGTGCTGAAGTCAACCTCTGCCAATCTGCGGCTTCAACAAAAGTCAGGGAAGTAAAAGCCTTTGGACGTAAATGGAGAGATTTTAGTCCCCAATTAAATTACACGGAAGAAGTAAGAATCCTGTGAGTGAATGTGTTGTGCCCCCCTCAGGATTATTCCTCCCTTCCTAGGAAGACATTGCTCCCATAATTGTAAAATATTTCTGCAAGTAAAGGCACTAGATATATTACTGTTACTGAGTAGATTTGCCTCTTTAAGATAAAATCTGAGTAAATGTCCATCAGTGATTGGATGATTTGAAGCCTAGTCACTGCCTCTGTAATGATCAACTGATCTGTAATAGACAAAGTCCATCAAATAATGTCTTGGTGAAGGTCAGAAGTTTGGGAGCAGAACAGGCCCAGAGTCAAATTCCCGCTCCACTTACTAGGTGTACTATTTTTGTCACCAGGCAATCTCACTGAACCCCAGCTTTCTCACGCAGGAACTGAGACCTGTAACATCTACCCTGTAGAATTTTCCCTAAGGGTTAAGCTAGGTCAGTTGGTTTCAGAACTTCCTCCTTTGCCGTCTTCCTCACCGTCGCGTTTGCCTTCCTGGCCATCGTCTCTGTGGTCCTCACCGTCTCGCCATCTCGCATCCTCCAGGCCATCTTCCTGGTTGTCATCTTCATCTTTGCTCCCCTCTCTCTCCTTTGCAGCTTTCTTTTCTCCTCTTCTTCCTGTCCCCCATCTTTCCCTCCTCCTTTGCTCCTCTTCTCCCCCAGCATTCCCTATAACAGAAGACTTTTCAGGGACCTTCACAGAACTTTGGGGTTCTTCAAACACTGTGTGAAAACCCCTGAATTAGGCTGTGTTCGAAAAGCCCTCACACAGTGGCTGGTCTCTGGTTGTGCCCTCATTGACTAGTGGTTCCCCTAGATCAGGAACCTAGTTCCCTACTGTATCCCCAGCAGCACATAATAGATGCCTAATAAAATTCTTCTCGAGTAAATGAACAATTGGATTTTCATTGTGATGTGTAGCTTGGATATATTCAAGTCATTTAAATGAAGGGCCAAATGGCCATTGATTTGTAGACATCTTAAAAGGGCAGTTTATTGAAGAGAAAGTCAAAAGGCATTTCTAAGTAGTTACTGTAATTTAGAAGAACCAAAAAGCTGCTCAAGAAAAACTAAAAGGAGATTGTTTAAATACATCTTGATTTGTCCAGTGAAAGAAATACTCTGCAGTCATTATAGGTGATGAGGTAGATCTATTTGTGTATGTATGTGTGTGTGTGTATGTGTGTGTGTGTATATATATATATATATATATATAATTTTTTAACACAAATGATGTTCACTCTATAGTGTTAAGTGAAAAAGCATATTCAGAGCAATATGTAGGGAGACAGAGATAAAAATGTATTAACTTTGTATGTGAGTATCAGTACTATGGTTTATCTTTTATTTTTCTTTTTTTCCTGATTTTATAATTAGAAAACAAAGCATGAAACTGGTTTTTAAAGCCTAAGAAAGCTGCTTTATATATTAAATATAAAGGTGTAAACAGATCAATTTCCTTGTTGTTAGGGGTTCTGAATACTCCCGTCCAGTTTAAGATTATCTTTGAAGTCTTAGTTCCAGTTCCTAATTAAACATGATCTTCAGTACTCTATGTCCAGAATTTTCTCAGTGCTTTAAAATTTTGAACATCTTCTTCACCGTCAAATACACCATCTCCCGGCTTAATCCAATAAATAAAAGCCAGAGGGCACAAGCTTTAGGCGCAGGTTTTCCTCTTCAGTTTCTCTGATCACTAGTCCCTATGCTTTCCATTTTCTGTTTTCTACTCATTTTGTAAATATGAGAGAAGACTCAGTAAAATATTTAAATAATTTCACTAATACTATGGTTGAGACAAAAATAGCGCAGCTAAACTCAAACGTGAGGAGGTAGAAAACCACACTTTGTAATAGCTCAGATATTTTGTCAGCTGATGTACAAGTGTTTATATCACAGAAGACCATTTTTAGGGGCATCGAACATGTATAATGTACAAGAAGGGACATCCAGGGAGTTGAAGACTGTATATGAGATTAGAAGAATGAGTTCTCGGGGCCCATTCTAGCATCCCCCCATATAGCCCAACGGTCCACTTTATTTATTTATTTATTTTAAAAATATTTTGGCTGTGCCATGCAGCATGGGGGATCTTAGTTCCCTGACCAGGGATCGAACCCACACCCCATGCGGTGGAAGTGCAGAGTCTATACCACTGGACCTAAACGGTCCACTTTAAACACGGGGATAAAAACCTACGTGCAGGGCTGCTAGTCAGGAGATGCTGGCTGTTAACCTATGGGTTGGTAAGTCAGGCAGCCACCCACCCAGCGCCCAGGACTCCATAGACATCAGAGCAGGGGTGAGAGCAGGGGGGGGAAGTGTCTCTTTGGATTAGCCCCAGGCCCATGCTCTATTGGTGGTTAAGTATTTTGAATGGACCCTGCTATGTATCACTTACATGTTGTGGTTAGAAGTTTGCATCAACAGTCTTTGTAGCCAAAAGACCTCAGTTTCATGCAGTTAAATCTTAGCCCAAGAGAAAATCTAGAACAACCAAACAGGATATGATACACAGAGGCAAAAAGTGGCACAGACCTACCCATCTCATTTTACCTAAGGTTGTGTCTATGAAAAAACACTTTCAAGTGAAATAACGTATGTGAAAGCATTATGTAAGCTGTGAAACGCTGTTTAAAGGTAATTTATTCATAGGTCTGTGAGGCGGAGAAATTTCAAACGTTCCGTGGGAATAGGTTGATTCAAACTAAGAAACTGTTGAATGCCGGTTGCAAGGGTGGGAATAAAGAAGCACGTAGCAGATGCCAGACAAAGATGCTGCACCCGTGCGGTTCCGTAACCCTTACAGCAGCTCTGGGAGGCAGGTATGGGTAGCCTGTCATAGAGCCTGGGGATCAGTTAGAAGAGACGCAGAAAGCCCTGCCTTAGCTTGTGTTTCCTTTCTGTTCCCCGGCCTGATTTCCTGCATCCACGGGAGGTCCTCTGCCTCTGCCTTTCCTCCCCTCTTGGGGCGCTAGGGAGACATTAAAACTGCCACCATGTCTGGCAGGACCCCTTAGCAAAAATCAAGGGAGTAGGAGGGGGAAGCTCCAATTCTCAGCTCATTTTCACTGAGAGAAGGGCTCTGTCCTGGCCCCGGCTTTGCTCGGTGGGATAGTTTTAGGTCACTGAATGTGACCGGGTGATCACATTATACTATAAAATACGCTGGATGCAGCAAGTAAAACAGATAACATTCCATTTCAAATATTCTAATGGCAGTAATTTAGAAAGCAGTAATATTAAAAAATTATGAAACAGATTTTTCCCTTAAAATTATTATACGACAGCCTATATTGTTACCATGTGATAGTAGCAAATGCACAGGAGGGTTAGACGGACAGACTCAGTATAATAAAGAACGCTGATTTGTGTGTTGCAATCTTGGCATTCATCAGGTGGGTAGAGTAATTAGGAAGGAGATTCTGAAACCAAAGCCAGTAGCTTTTTGACAAAGTCCCTTTCATTCAGAGCATTTTCCAACTAAAAAAACTGGGGGATTAAATGATAAAATGATGAACAAATGAATTGTTTATGCCTGCCTTCTAAATAGACATTTCCTTAGTGATCTATACATTTTCATTATTTATAGTTATGTTAAAAATACTTGAACTTGCTTTTGTTTGGGTTTCCCTTTCCATAATATTTCTACATTCTACGTTAGAATTTAATCATGAACAAAATGCCACATCATTCCTTATCCAAACATCATGAAATCATTGCAGATGAGATGAGGAGATAAAGTAATTGGATTAGAAATGGATGGTTTAAGTTTACACCATTTTATTATATCAGGAATTTTTGATATTTGAGACGTAGATTTCCACAGCTGTTCAATCACTTGTGCCTAAGATGCGTATATGAAACCAGGTTCTGTAATTTTGTTATTTTAAATTCCGAAGGAGGATAAGTGTAGATGGTGAAATCCATTCACCTGAAAAAGTTTTATATGAAGTAAAACAACTGATGTATCAATTTTAAACAACATGGAGGTATGATCCTTGTATTACTAAATATGCGTTAGCTTGATTCTCTGCTTTCTCTCACTTTGGGTTTATAAGCACTTTAATGAATGGTGGTCATAGTATCTGAGCATAAAAGTTTGTTTTTTAAAAATTTTCTAACCATAATGTTCTCCTAATCTTAAAAAATAAAATTTTATGTATTTTTTCCCATCTGACAATTATATTGGCCTATTGTAGAACAGTTTTTGATAAAGTGTTAAATTTTCTGTGGG
This sequence comes from Monodon monoceros, assembly GCF_005190385.1. Lineage (NCBI taxonomy): Eukaryota > Metazoa > Chordata > Mammalia > Artiodactyla > Monodontidae > Monodon > Monodon monoceros. The sequence continues at coordinate 41,256,167 of NW_021703786.1, read as the reverse complement.
ATATACATGTATTTTAACCTCTAACCTATTAAATTATTTGAGAAGAAGAAAAAGAAATTTGTTGTGCTAAGAAACTATATCAAAGAATAATCCTGGTTATTTTTACTTATTCTCTGCCTATGCTGATGCTAAATCATAGCATAAAAAATCTTTGGGTAGTATTAGAGAAAAATTATGCACTGTTACTATAGAAATTTAATAATCTAATGTTGAAAGAATTGTGTCATTAGAACTTTTTAACCGTTCTGATTTTGAGTTTAGTTCCTTTTAGATTTATTTAATTCCTAAAGAAAACAGTACAGTTCAGTCAGTTGGAGATTTTGTTGAACATTTTAAGTTAAAAATTTGTAATGTGGCAACTCTTGTAGCTTCTTTATTGAGGGGATGTGTGATGCTTGTGAAGTTCTTTACACAGGGACCAGATGAAGCTTGGGTTAATGTGAATTTGAAAAACTTTCCTAGAATTTCCCTGCAAGTTATTAAAAATAAGCCATTTATTCACTAGTTTTCTTTATTAGAAATGATGGAGTAAAACTTTAAAACTTAGTATTTCAGTAATTAGACTGTATTCATTTAGTTGGATTGGGCTGCAGTTTACTTTTGTACTTTCCGTGAAAACAAAAAATCAAAAATGTAATAACTGTAGTTTGTTGAATGTATTTTTAAAAATAATTAGAAATATTTTACCAATGCATATTTAGGACTAAATAAAGGAATTGTTAATAAATTACTTTTGTGACTCATACATTAAAGGAAGCTTTAAGGGGACCTCTGGTTATCCATTAATCTGTATTACTGTAGCTGCAGTTAAATTACACTAATTTGTACTAGCTGGATTTGTGAAAGGTTCAAATTATGGAATATTTCTGAAGAAATCCAGTATTATTTTTCAAATTAAATCAGAATAATAAAGTTCTTGAAGAGTTTCTTCTTATTAAGAGTAATCTTTGAGTGTGGGCACTGTGTCTATGTTTATATGCCCCCATTGTAGCTAATGGTGTAATTCATTGAATTAACAAACATGATTTGTAATTATACCCATTGTGTAATACAGAGTACTTGACAAAATATATTTGAAGATACTTAAACAGTTGGTTATCAAGCATTTTAAATGCCTGCTGTCACTACCAACACCAAATATTGTTAAAACTACGAAATGGTATTCTGTAGAATGAAAAAGTTTTCTAAATGGAAATCAGTTTCATCCTGACTCTAGTATGGGTGATGAAAAAAATGACTAATTAAGTAAAGTTTTAAATTCATGAAACCTTTATCATAATTGAAATCAAGGAAGGAAACATCCTTTTTAAGAAAAATTAGTCTTTAATTCAGATTTTTCATTAATTCTAGTACAGTCTTAATTAGTGAAGTTTTAGTCTGCATTGACTTTATGGGACGTAAGTGAGACTCTGTGTTACCATACAGAAATCTTTTCTTTTTGTGAGCATGTTAATAACCTAGATGCTGAATGACGTGACTTTTACAGAGAGGAACCCTGGTGTTCACGGCGGTTCTTTGAACCAGTGTCTCTGAGCTCTCTTTGGTTCTTTGCTTTGGTGTTAAAGAATTCCTTTCTACACAATAAATATTAATAACAGTTTTTCAGTTACTTGTAACTAAAAGGCTTCGTGATGCAGACCGCATAATGTCTTCAAATTCAACGAATGTTAGTGTCTGAAGGAAAAAAAACAATGATTCTTCACAATCCATTCCATCTAGATCTTTAAAGAGTATAGTTTTTCACGTTTCATCGAGTTGTCTCCGACACTTGTGCCCTTTGGGAATATTATTGATGATATGCTTACATGCTTGTTAATGTGCTCTTAAAGAAAATCGAGATAAAAATACAAAGTTACAGTATCTGTTGGCTTTAGTAAACAACTTATGTGTTAGAAAATGTCTGTTTTCTGGAAAATATTAACTGGGTCTTAGAATTACCTTAATGGTTGCTCATATTGGAAGATGAAAAGCATCGCCTCTGTCAGATAGGGTTTCAGAGGCACAGAATGACTGTAAGATGCCTAATTTTGCTTTGTATGTGGGACACAGATGGTTTCACCTCTGAAAAGGGATCACAAGCACATAAAAAGGAAAAAGGAAATTAAACCTCTTCCCAAGGAATATGTGTGGTGTAGTTCACTTTCGGAGAGAATTTTGAAATCAGCTAGCTTAATAAGCTAAAAAAGCCAGCATTGCCACTTAACTTCAGTAGCAGAAAGTATGCCTTCCAAAGCGGTAGTTCTTTGACCAGACCTGGGTAAAATCAGTGCCCTTGGAGGGTTTTTTGTTTTTTTTTTAATTAAACTCTTTATTTTGAGATCATCATAGACTCACATGCAGTTGTGAGAAATGATACAGAGGGATCTCATATACCCTCCACCCAGTTCCCCTCTGTGGTAGCGTCTTGCAAAAACATCACGTGACATCATAGCCAGGATACCAACTCGCCTTGTGTTTTCAAAATGCTTTTTGAGCCTGTCCACAAGGCCAAAGCATAGCACTATGTTTTTTCTTTCATTCTGAATAAAGAGCAACTGTGCATAACTATACATATAAAAATTATCTTTAAAATTAACCTAATAATATATATGATGAGATCTCTGTTATTACCTTGTGGGCACAAAGATCCATACTGTAAAGTTGTTCATTTGCGAATAGTTGACTCTTACAGATTTTACGTGGAGTGGTCTTTGTTTTCCTTCACAGTTTAGTTTATTGGTTCTGTTGACACATTTTACTTTGATTTTTTTTAAAAATCAGAAGTTGAAATCTTTGAATAATTTTGGTAATTAACCATTATCGTAATGATAAAATTTCTTTGGAGCTCATGCAGCTATTTTGTTGGGAACAAAAGTGTGTTAGCATGTCGCAAGCACGCCACCGGCTTTAGATTCTAGGTTAGTAGTTCTGAAATTTTATGGATATAAAGACTCACCTGCAGAGCTGATGGAAAAGGCAGGCTCCAGTCCCCACTCCTAGATGTTCTTCGTTTTAGTAGGTCAGGGGCGGGGCCCAGGGATCTGCATTTGTAATTAAGTACCGCAGAGGATTCTGATGCACTCGGCCCCTGAACTGCACTTTGAAAAACACTGTCCTAGACGTGGAGCCTTTCTAGCATTATATTGCAGAAGCAATAGAACGTTTATGTTTTCCTCTAAATGTGTATAGAGAACATCATCTTCATTTTCTAAATTTTTGTTCAAATATGGAATTACTGTTTTTCATAGTCTTATTACTGAATCTATTAGAATTTTTAGATTTTTTTTAAGCTGAGTTATAATTGACATGTAACATATTAGTTTCAGGTGTACAACATAACGATTTGCTATTTATATATATTATGAAATGATCACCATACAGTTACAAATTTGTTACTCTTGTGATGAGAATTTTTAAGGTCTACTCTCTTAGCAACTGTTAAATATACATACAGTGTTATTAACTATAGTCACCATGCTGTACACCACATCACCAGATTTATTTTTTTTATAACTGGACATTTGTACCGTTTGACCACCTTCACCCATTTCAACCATATTGAAACGGTTAGATTTCAGTATTGCAAGTCAGTCACACCTCTGTCCTCCAGTTGAAATCCTTTTTCAAACATAGAGAAGCAAAGGCATTTGCACAGTAAAGGGCTTGGAATAGAGATTGAGGAACAAACACCCTAAAAGCGCTGCCTTTGATGATTGCATTTAATCAAGTAGTTTGGTTGGTTGTCCTCTCCTACCACCCCCCACCCCCGCCCCCGTCTAGCCTTTTTTTTTTTCTTTTTTTTTTTAAGTAATGACAGAAAATTAAAAGTAATAAGGATTAGAGATGAAGTTAAAGAGGAAGAAAATGCTGGCGTAAAACAAAACAAAGAAAAATAAAGGTGATTTATTTTTAAAAGCTTAGGAGTTCGAGCAATCTCCTGTGAAGGCAAGCATCCTGAGTATTGCAAACAAGGTCAGATGAGGCTCAGTAAATTGTTCTGAAAGCTCAGAAATAGGAGAAATTTTAGAAACATTTCCATCAAAAACTGATTTTAATTTTATAAATACTTGGCTATTCAAAATAGAAAATTACTTCATTAATCTAGAAAATTAGTTTGTGTGCATCGTTTTCTTTCTCAGAGATGACAGAAAAATGAGGTGTGACTCATTCACTTGACCTCTGAGTAATAAGCATCCTTTTAAGGAAAAGCTGGGGAATTATATATACCCTTTTTTAGATGTTTTTCTTGCTACTTAACCCAAAAGTCTAGATTTGCTTTCATTCATTACCAGTTTGCTTAACCCCCTTTTTTGCTGTTGGCTTGGCTGCACCATACTGATGTTGTAGGAAATTTCTCACCATAAAGCCCAGTTGAGACTCTTGTTGTTTGAATGCTGTACTTAATTTGTTTTTTTGATATGTGCATGTCAAAACTTAGAGTGAATCTCCTCCTTCAAAATACATTTTTTGCTGGGGTGTTCTTTTTTGTGATTATCTTATTTATGAGGTTAGCAGAACAAGAACTCTACCTTGATTCACAGTGTTTGGAATTAATTATAGTGAAAGGAGACAGAAAAACATGCATGACTGTAGTCTGTTCATACAGATATTTGCATGTGCTGATGACTTCATGTTAACAATCAACGCTTTATTAACTTAAGACTTTTTGTAAAGTTGTAAGGTTTAGTTTACATCCTATGTTGAAATCTTTTTTTTAAGTCAATGAGAAATCTTTTTTTAAATCAATGAGAAATTAAATGAGTAAAGATGTTTTAGTTTTGTTTTTTTTTTTTTAATTGTTTTACCTAATGCTGGCGAGGATGCTGGAAGGCAGGCCCTCTCAGGCTGTTGAGAATGTAAACTGGGACAGTCTTTCTGGAGGGAAATTTTGGAAGTATAGTTTAAAATTGTTAAAAATGTACGTTCCCCTCAACCCAGCAATTCCATTTCTGGAAATGTTTTAAATTATCAAAATTCGTGCATGTATTTTATGTATTAAAATTCGTTAGACATAATTTCAACATACAGAAATGGGCTCCGTTAAATTATGTTTTATCCATATAATGGCATACTATGAACATCATAAAAGTCACATTTCCAAATAGCATTTAATCACACGGTAAGTTTGTGAGTGTTATGAAACAAATATTAGATTATTATAGTGAATACAATATGTATATGTCTGAGTGGTAGATCCAAAAGTATTTATAGCTTTTAACCTAGTAATTTTCCTTTTGGAAATGAATGTATATAAAGTGAAAGTAAACAAATATTTACACTTCTTTTAAAACACTGAACAAAGATAAGGAGAATAAAATAATTCTCCCTACGAGTTATTATATTTTTAATACAGAAAATCTTAAGGGTAGTGTTAAAAGACTGTGGTTAGGATTCTGATGCATGCTTATCTACAGACTGTAAGAACTTTCTAAAACAAATCACTTTAAAATAAATGGGTGAACGGAGAAAAAATAAACAGCATTAAGATAGACTGGAAAGGACACTCTCTGGGGTGTCAAAAGGAAAGAGGGATTTGAGTCCTGACATTCCGGGAGCTGGGGTGGAGTGGGTATCTCTTCAATTCGGTATCGGGAAATCACTGCTATTTTCAGTTGTCAAATGCAGTTTATATCGAGATTCATCGGCATGCCCTTAGACAAATTGCTTATATTTCTATGTTGTTTTTCTCCATGCAGATTTACAATTACAGTTTTGTGATTGTTATCAGAGCTCTTTAATACCAAAATGTTCTTGAAGTATTCTTTCAAATATTTCATACAGTGACGATCATTAAAGGGACACACATGAATAAAATTTCCTTAGAGAGGGAATAGCATCCCTCAGTTATAATATATTGGTTTATAGCTCTTGTCCAATCTTTTTCAATACACATACACAGATAGGCACTATACTGTATATGGTATGTCATAATTTTATTTTTTTCTCTTAATACCGAATCATGAACTTCCCAAGTCACTCAATATCATTTGCTTGTAAAAGGCTTTAAGCGTTTTGTATGCCATTATACAAATAAAACAAAATTTACATTAACTAAGCCCGTATTGTTGGATATTGGAATTGTGTCCAGTACTTTGTGTTTCCACTGCAGTTAAGCATGTCAGTGGTTCTTTTGGAAAAGAATAAAATCATTTGAAACATATTATTATTATTATTATTATTATTTTTTTTTTTTGCGGTACGTGGGCCTCTCACTGCTGTGGCCTCTCCCGTTGCGGAGCACAGGTTCCGGACGCGCAGGCTCAGCGGCCATGGCTCATGGGCCCAGCCACTCCGCGGCCAGGGCACAAACCCGTGTCCCCTGCATCGGCAGGTGGACTCTCAACCACTGCGCCACCGGGGAAGCCCCGAAACATATTCTTTATATTATTATACCCCTGAACCTTATTTTTGGCAGTTATCGTCTGCATCTCTGTGAATCTTACCATGCTGCCTCTTATTATTTTATAAATTAAGTATCTTATCTCCCGAGCTGGACTGTGATCTGGGGCCAGGGTCTCCATCTCACAGCCCCTCAGAGCATCCTCATCCCAGCCGTGTCTCACACTCAAGCCTCCTGTGTCGGGTGGCGTGTAGGGCCATGATTGAGCACAGGGACTCAGGCAGCCCAGGTTCAAATCCAAGCCTTACGACCCTGGTTAATTACTTGTCTGGGTTTCAGTTATCTCGACTTTCAAATGAAGATAATGGTAATACCTACCTACAGGAGATAAGGCTTAATACACAAAACACTGAGCCCAGGCGTGGGAATAGTAAACCCTCGGTGAGTAATAGCTAATAGCGGTACTTATTCCTGATTTGTTCAGAATAAGTCAGTGCATTGCTGTAGCCTCATCAGTATTAAGAAGGCATTTTCCCATTGCTCTTCCGTGTTTGCTTGTCCGTTACATTCATTTAGTCATGAAACTAACTATAGATTTTCACCTGCTTCAAGTTGTGACTGGTTATCGTGAGAAGCTAACATTTGAATGAACCCTCACACTATTAGTCAGGATCCATCAATTATTTTATGCATAGCAGATTTGCTGGTCACCTCATGGGAAATATATTTCCTTCGTTACTAAATCCATAGCTGAGAATGTGCACTGTCTTTCAAGTAAAAAGCTGATCAAAATAAAAGGTTTTACAATTTTATTATTTAAGCTTTCATAAGACAGTTTCAAATGAAATAACCTAGCTTTATATTTTTGTAATGTCTAAGTCAGTGGATTTTTTAGCAGTAAAATAAAATAAAATTGCATAGTGATTGCAAACGTAGGTATTTTGCTCATCAGCATCACAGCTCAAAGTGGGAAAACTACAGATGTGCACACTTGAGGCCTTCTACGTGGGAGAATCCCACTGTCACCTCCAATATTTAGTATCAGAAATGGTTTCAGCTGGTAGTCGTAAGCTTTCTGGACTAATAAATGTCTGTAAATTCTTGAGCAAATCAGAGTATGCTATAATAGTAAAAATAAAACAAAACTTCTGAGAAATATGGCCTTAGCGAGCTACAGCCATGAATAAACAAATGAACCTATGGAAAATATAGGTTTGAGGACTTCTTAAAAGTGAAGAAACCTTTTCTAAAAGAAGCCTCTTCTCTTAAGTCTGCTTGACCTGCCGTGTTTATAAGGGCCTTTCTCCTTCAAACTAACCTTCAAAAGCGTTTGTGATGAAACTTTTACATTTCTAATGTGTTTTGGAAAACCTAAAAGATTTAATGTGGTTTGGAAAATGTAATGTAACATTTAATTTTTAAAAATACTCCCAAACCATCTGCAAATCTTTCTTTAAATGTAGCCACATCTGTTTAATTTACTCTTTGTGCTTATTATTTTTCTCATTATTATAATAAAACAAAATTGGAAAAGAGAGCAAAAATTCATAGACCCACCACTCTGAACAAATTATAAACTATAAACTATATTATTAGTGTTTGAAGCATTTTCCCAGATTATTAGAGTCTTAATTATCATCTTTAATGACTGCCTGATGTTCCATCAAGGTGTCTTACCACATTGTAACCGTTCCTTTAGTGCTCTTCCAGTGTTTATTTGTTAAAAGCAACCCTGCAGCAGACGTTTTAAATTTTTATCATGTAGTTTTCTCCTATACTTCTATATCGTTTCCTTGATATGTAGTTCCAGAAGTGGAATTTATTAGAAACGAACTAAACTCATTAAATTTAGAGTTCCTTACTGCCCTTCATAAGAACATTTTCTCTTTCTTTTGTAAATGATATTGAAATAATATATTCTTATTTTCATATTCCTGTTTTTGTTTTTAATTTCAGGCGTTTTATATCCTTAATAGTAATCTCATTGACTTGTTATGAAGCAATACAAAATTTAGATTATTAAATATCATGTAATATATGTGGTCAGTAGATCTTCAGCGAGCCTGTTCATTTAATTGCAATGTTACATCTGATTTCTTGGTTGCATAGCTTTCAAAATCTTGATTTGTGGTGGTAGTTTTCTTTTTAAAAAAACTTTTAATAGAATTAATTTTTAAGTCATCACATTATGATAAATGATAAATAAAATGAGGTATATATTCTCATATATTTTTAAGGTACACATCCTCTCAAATATATTTATAAGAGCTGTCATTTTGAAAAATTATACTAGTATAAACTAGACTCTGCTTTATTGCTGTTCCTCATATATTCTTTCAAGAATTCATATGTGGATATTGTCTGGGATTTTTAAGCCTAATTATAAGTTATAGTGCTAATTTATCTGTTAAAGATCAGTTGACAAAGTCCCAACCCCCTCTTCCCAGTGTGACTTGTCTTATTAATTTGTATTATACCTGTAAAGACTGTCTTTTAAAGAATGAGAAGTATTTTAGTGACGTGTCGTTATGGAATAAAAGTCACTGTCAACGGATAAACCGAAATAAATGTCTTAATGGTTAGGTAGTTCGGCAGACTGTGTTTTTATAAAGACATTCATTACACAACATTGCTTTTCATCATTACAGATTTAATTATAAAAGTCTATTTGCCTTTCTGTTTGCTGTGGCTGCTTGTGGGAGTGGTAGTTACTTACTGTTTTCCTGGCACATAAATTCAGGGTTTCTCTGCTTCACAGAAGAGAGACTAGTACATGATCTGGAAGGCTTTTTTTTTTTTTTTTTTTTTTTTGCGGTACGCGGGCCTCTCACTGTCGTGGCCTCTCCCGTTGCGGAGCACAGGCTCCGGACGCGCAGGCTCAGCGGCCATGGCTCACCAGCCCAGCCACTCCGTGGCATGTGGGATCTTCCCGGACCGGGGCACGAACCCGTGTCCCCTGCATCGGCAGGCGGACTCTCAACCGCTGTGCCACCAGGGAAGCCCCTGGAAGGCTTTTTTTAAATATAGGAGAACGGTGGTCCACTTGGTATTTCTAAAGTAAAATCTCTGACTAGACGTGCACTCAAATCAGTTCTTACATGTTTTGTCTGTAAAACCTGACTCTGGGTACCGTTTAGAGTTTAACCTGGTGCCAGCTCCTCCTCATTTGCTTTTTTACCCATCCTCAGTGTGGAGGCTTCTTTCTGCTGTTTTCACTGTCTCCTGTCACCAACAGTAAGAAAGGGAGTACTTGCATCTCTTAGAAAGCCTGCCCTCCCATTAGCGTGTATTTAAAAGGAAACTGGAGGGGAATTCCCTGGTGGTCCAGTGGTTAGGACACCGGGCTTCCACTGCTGGGGGCTCGGGTTTGATCACTGGTCGGGGAACTGAGATCCTGCAAGCCGTGAGGCGCAGCCAAAGAAATTAAAATTAAAACAAATAAAAATTAAAAAAAACTGGTAAGAAAGGTGGTCGTTAAAATTAAAACCTTTTCTGTTTGGAAGTATTTCATTAAGACATTAATGCTGTCCGTTTAACTCATATTTATTAGAAAACTAGATTGCTACTTTACACGGATAGTTGTGCAAACACAGAAAATCGTATATATTCTAAGAATTGCCTCTGAGGCAAAAAACTGTGATGCTGACAGAAACTACATGGACATGTAATCGGTTGCAATTCTTTAAGTATTGGGATTTGATGACCAAATAAATAGCTTAGCCATTCACCTAAGCTGCATGATCATACTAGTAAGTTCACAGTCGCATATCAATTACTGTAATTCATGGGCATTTTTAAATGTTTGCCTGTTTTCTGGGATTATATTGATATTTGACAGAAAAGTTGGAAATATTTAAGTTCTCTTTATGCCATTTTTAATTAATTAAATTTAAAACTTAAAAAAAATTCCCATTGAAAAACTCAAAGTGGACGTCAGAACCCTATTATATCTTTTCTCTCCTAGAAACTCCAAGTAATTTGGAGTTTTTATCCACATATCTTAGAAAAGGAAACATTTCTTCCCGGTTTGCTTTTAACAGGAAGACTGAAAATATTTTGTGTGTGGATGGAAAGCTTTTCTTCCATGGATCAACCACTGTGTTATTTCAGCATCGTTCTGTAAGGTGGTCAATGCACGTGTTACACTCTCAGAACACGGTAACCATGCTTATAACGTGTCACGGGTTTTTGTTTGGCTTCTCAGGAAAGAAGTTATATACTTAAACTTTTCTCAGTTCTGGGAAATTTCCCAGTATCCTTCCCTTGCCCATGACATATGTCTTGCCCTACCAAAAGAATTTTCCGCCGTTTCCTGTGTTTCAGTGAAGGAACTGTAGGTCCTTCTCTGTAGGCCCAATTCTATGCTTAGATACATATTCTGAATATATCAGACACAGAATCAAGGCATGTCCAGTAATCAGGTTGAAAGGAAAGCAGTGGGAATATAGGAACAGAAACAATTATAAAAGGCTGTCGGAAGTATTCCACTTAATGACTACTTATATAACACCTGTGTTCCCTTCTTCAGCCTTTGAAAATGCCCCAATATATTTTATGTGCTATTTTATTTTTTGATTCAAGTATTATTTCCATTATTATTTATTTATTATTTTGATGTAATAGTCATTGTTTTTATTCACCATTCCAGTTTTTTTCTTTTTCACTTAAGTTCCTAAAGAAGCTCATTTTGTAATATACCTGCTTTCAGCACGAAGACTTTCAAAAGGTTATTTAAAAATAATTTTAGGTAATCGGTAAGAGACTGTTTGAGGATTGTAGGGGAAAATAGGCAGCAGAAAAACTTTATTAAAGTTAAAATGCACTATAATTGTACCCCCATCACAGAATCTCAGAGACAGAAGGGAATGGGGTCATTGAAGAGCGGTTTCGAGTCACTTTGCTTAAGGTAACATAGTAAGTAGTAGGTAGTTGGTGTCTCCTCAGAAGACGAATCATTTCCCTTTGCAGCCGTATAGGATCTGAAGTTCAAAAATAAACCGTAATCTTAGAAGAAATGTGTTAATCTTCCAACACGTTATTGAACATTTACAGAAGGCCTGCGTAACTATATTTTTAAGGTATTTATTCTCTGATCGGCAGAATGAGTGAGACACATTTTTCCCCCGATTCCCCCAGCCTCCTCCTCTCTGCCGCCCCCTCCTGGGTGTGTAGAGTAACGCGACGATTAAACCAACAGGGGCCGGGGTGCCGGCGCAGGCTGGCTCCGGGCCACATGCAGACAGGGGAGGTTTTGTGTTACTCCAGGTTTTGGTGTATCGACGTGTCCTCACGAGGGAGGGCATCACCCAGTTGAAATACATACTGCAACCCCTGAGGGATTAAGTGTGTTTCCTTTGCTTTATAGTTAAGAATTTTACAGTTTCTTTGTTTGGAACATCTCCGATGGCTTAATGATTTCTGTAGCTCCCACCCCTGCCCCGATGGGACCAGATGTGTATCAGAGCAGCAGCTGAATCTCTGTAGATTTGCCAGTTTTACTGCTCACCTTGTGATATAACCTTTTCTTTTCGAGTATCGTTTCGTTCTTCTGCCATGGATCCTAGATAAAGGTGATTTTACTTATTTCTTGCCTTTTAAAATGTTCATGTTCTATTTTTTTTTTTAATGGTGGCATTTAAGCTCTTTGTAGTATTTTAGGGAACTGTTTCAGAGGTCAGACTTGTCATATTATTGATAGTTTATCACCATTAATGGTTTCAGTAAGCATGCCTGTTTTTTTATAGTTGTGGAGGGATCCACAAGACTTTATTAATTTGCTAGTCTTTTGTTCCCATTAGATTAGGATGAAGTAGCACTAGTTGAGGAAAGGTTCCTTTAATCTGTGAGACCCAAGTTTTAAAAAGTTGGGTTTAAAAAAAAAAATTCGCAATCTAAATAGTCTGTTCATATTACTCGCCTTTAGTGGACTTTAATGCATTTACTTATTGTTCTTCAAAACTGGCCTTCAGAATGACCTGTTTTAAAAATGATTTTTGCAAAGATGGAATTATGGTCCTTGGCAGCTGTTAGAATAGAAATCCCTTGGAGCTTATTGCGAGATCTCTGGAGGGTTCTTAACCTCGCCCCGGACACCTCCTGCTGTTGACCGTGCTGGCTAAGATTAGGGGCCCGAACTTCATGTGCGGTAGGAGCAGAGACCACGTCCTCTCTTTTCTAAATGCTAACCTTGTGCTCAAGTCCGCTGACGACACGGGGAGACGTGTGGGCTTGGGGGAAAACTAAGCATGTTGAGGTAGGGGTGGGAAAGATCCAGCTAAAAGACACCATTCTGTGGAGAAAAGGGGTGCTTGATGGACTAGGTTTCATAGGAGGTGGGAGGGAACAGGGTCGCCAGCCCAGGTGGAGGGAAGGAGGAGGCTGCACCCATCAGTTGAGAGCGGACCAGATTGAACTCGCCCCCCACCCTCCCGTGAAGGGGAACAGAGCCAGTGGGCTAGAGAGGTCCAGGGGGCTCGCCAGGGAGTGCTACAAGCCCCCTTTGAAACTGGTGACTCTGAACTTGAAGTGAACCCTCTTGCCCTGTCGGTGGTTGTTCGGGCAGAGCTCCACTGCTGAGGCACACACGAGAAGCAGAATGTAGGGCACACCAGCAAGTCAGCTCTGCGCTAATGACGGATGTGGCACAGCACCGCGAAGGGTCCCTGCGGGCAGGGCAGACTGCCCCTGAGGACCTGACAGGAGGTTCCGACCCGTAGAGGGGAGCAGTCAGGGCGAGAGAAGGTGAGGCCCTGGGAGGTAAAGGGGCCAGAGCTTCTGTGAAGGGCTTTCTGTGCCACGTGAGTGCCTGGACTTTATTCCCTGGGCAGCAGGTAGCCGTGGAGAGTTTTAGGCTGGGAACTAACATGATCAGGTCTGTACCTGAAAAGATCGTGTTGGCTGCTGTGTGAGAAATTGGTAGGGGTAATCCGTAATGCAGATAGGAAGTGTGGGGAGGCTGCTGTAATCTAGGCAAAATAAAATGGTCGCCTGAGTTAAAGGAGCGGCACCGAGGATGGAGGGAAATGGGTGTCCTTGAGAAATATTTAGGATCAACATTTTATCCTGTGGTTCTTTCTGGGGGAAAAAAAGGATTCTAATTGACTAAGGCTCCATTGATATTGGCTTTCTACTAGATAAGTTTAGTTATTCTTTATTAGTTAACCTAACGAAGGTCTGTCCAGATTTTATATTTGTATCATTTAGGTAAAAATTTTTATTACTTTTTCTTTTTCCTAAGTAGAACATACATGGTCTTTATAGACAATTATAAAATACAAAAAGAATACTCACCCCACATCTCTCTACCCAGATCTTGTAAATATTTTGCTGTGTTTTCCTTCCATCTCTTTTCAGAAAGCAGTGTTACAAATTGAGTTCCCTCTGGGAGGAGAAAGGGTGACCTATAACACCATTTCTGAAGCTCGTCAAAACCAGTGCAACTTTCTGAGTTTTCTTTTACTTATAGGATATGGTACTTCAGGCCTCTGATAAGTGCTGGGTGACCTTTTAGGGCGAAGCCTTAAAATACAGCTTAATGAGCGACGGCCTGAGTAGCATGTTTGGAGGGGAACATTACCCCAGCACCACGTGAGCACGTACACACCTTATTTCAAATACCTCGTGGGGAAAAATCAATGGGAACAGCGAGTCTCGCTTAATTTGTTTATTCTTGGTATGGCAATGGAACACTGGTAACAACCAAAGAGCCATGGCTGACCGCGTATCTTAACTGATTTGTAAGCTGAAAGTAATGGTATGTGGAACCCTGCTAGATAAGGTGCCTCTCCCGGTGCTTTATTTATTTATTTTTGTTAACATCCCTTTTAACTTGGTCTGAGACCGATTGAGACATTATCTTGGACCTGGGAGGCTGTGAGCCATACTGGAATGACAAACACTTGTTGACAGCTTTGAGAAGATGGATGGAAAAACAAACTCCGACAGGGTTCACACGTTTGTTTTTCCTTTGAGCCTTTAGAAGAACGTTGCCCCCATTATTTAGCATAGGGGAAGAAAAAGTTGCACCTCGTTATCAAAGTCAATATTTCCTGAGCCTGACTTGCAGACATCTCTAGAACACATCTACTTTTTGCATAGCGTGTAATTAATCAAAATAGGAATAGGAAGTTCATCACTAGGGCCAAGTTACATTTCGACCTGCTTTTGGTGTCTGTGTCATTTTAGCTTACAAAATTCAGTAGTGTCGTAAGTACGTTGTTATCTGTTAGAAGGGCTAATAAGTATATTTTATATCTGAGCAGCATCTCTCTGGAGTAATAATAATTATCTACTAATATAAAAGCATGGTATAATAGAAAAGCACAAATCTGATACTAGGAATCTAATAAATATTTACCCGTTGGTGTAATAGTGACCCGTATCTTCATGTGATTACAAGGAGGAAAAAGTAATCCATTTACTACTCTATTAAATAGACAGAGCTCTTGATCCCCAAACTGATTATGAGACAAAGATTAATATAAATTATTTACTGTGTTTATAATGATTAATGCCTTTCAGATACTTAAACTAGGAGTAATGTAGGCAAGTTATTTTATAGGTATGACGTGAGATGAAATGATTTGGGGCCATTAGCTTTACAGTGAGTTAGAAATAATTTCACTGCATCCGTCTGCCTAACATCTTCCCATTTTCTTCTGGTAATAGAATTGTCCTTTCCTATCGAGAAAATAACACTCACGATTTGAGGGCGATACAGTATCACTGTGTCTCTCCACCTGCACCCTCCCCGTGGTCACAGCCTAGTCGCATCATCACCTAGCTGTGAGGATTCATGGCCATGGTTGTTCTGGACTTTTCTTTTGGAGGTATCAGGAAATAAACTTTCTGCTAGGGTCACCAGGAGGATGAGAGTCTAGGGCTGCCCGTGCCATTTTGCCTGCTTCCTGGAAGGCGCCTGCATGCAGGAGTATTCGGGACAGATGCGAGAGACGGAAAGAGCCAGAATCATGACAGCACATTTGGCACCGGACCCAGTAATTCCTAAAAGCAGGCACAGCCCTGTAGTAAGAAATTAAACCCCATTTTTTTCTTTGAGCTGTTTGGGTTGTGTTTCTACCATTTGCAGCCCCAAGAGCCTGACTCATATAACAGCTCATAGGATAGCTGGGGAGCAAGAAACTAGGAGGAGTGTCACCAGTGGAGGCTGGTAGGGTGGGGAGCCGGGATTAAAGGGGAAATTTTAAATGAAAAGAATTCCAGAAGAACGACGGATTTTTATGAGGGAAAGAGACTGAGAGAAAAACTTCTTTTGGAAATGAACATAGACAGAAAATAAGTTGTTTTCTGAAGGAAAAGCAAGTATTATTCACTCCTGGGCAATGCACTGCTCTGACGTTTGAAGTTCTTACAGCCTTTCCTGTATTGGGATGTTGGAACTAAGAGGTCTGGACCCATATGGTGTTGGCTTCAACTGGAAAGGGCGGAGGTGGAGCCTTGGAGGTAACTTGACCCAAGGAATCAGTGTTGGGCCTGTCCTCCACTTCCCTTTATCCTGTTCCATGGCCACAGGCAACCCAAGAGAAGGGAGGACATACGTTCCTGGGCTTTTGGTTTGTAAAATCCCAAGGAAAGACTCTGTTTGAATCGGATACCACTCAGTAAACCAGTCACTGTGTCCGGGGGGGGGGGGGGGGGGGTAAAGTACTGGGTGACATGGCCATTTGAGACCTAATGACTAGAGCCTTCTAAAGGAAGGGCCCGAGAGGACAGGCCTGGGTTGAGCGGCTGTCCAAGTGTGTTCACCGAAGCGTATCACTGGGGGTGTTATTCGAAGCAGCGAGGGTATATGAAAAGGCGGGCCGAACAGTGTGTTCTAAGGGTTGGTAAGACAACATTTGTATTTTATTTTCAACACAAGTTGTAGCAGTTTTACTTCTCTGCTTCGGACGTAGTTGGAGCCAACTGAAATGATAATAACATTATGAAAAAATTGCAAAGCACAGGGGAAAAATGTGAGTAGATTATCACGCCAGCTATATGTTCTAAAATGTTTAAATTTCTCATCTGCATCACCGCCGCTTTACGTTTTGGGAATGTGGTTTCAATAGCTAAACCAAAGCAGTGAACCTCACTGAAAGGCATTATAGGAAACGCATGAAAAACAGCGTAAAGCAGCATAATGCGCTCGGAGGAATTGTCTAGCCCTCGCTGGAATGAACCAGAAGTCTTGGTCAGCTTGGTATTTCTACCCAGATGTCGCTTGTCCTGATAAATTCGAGCGTTCGTGGGAGTCAGAAGCTACTGCCAAGTTTTGGCACCCTGCAGTTCAGTTGCTGTGCTCTAGTCCTCAGTCCCCATCTTTGGATGGCTGACTTGCCAGAAACAGAGAAAATATAACATCTTCTTTCATCCAGATGAAACCATTCATTAGAATTCCTGAACTAAGTGTGTGTGTGTGTGTGTGCGCACACAGACTTGAGAACTGCCAAGATAGTTATTTATACAAGAGTTTCTGTGTTACATTGGATAACACCTTACCAGCATTTAAATAACGTGATTTGTAATTGGAATCCTCATTAGTCCTGTGAAATTAATAGTTCAAATACTTATAGAATGTGTTTGAATATTGGGGAAGGAAGGGAATGTGACAGACGGAACATTTTAATTATGTGTAACTTGAACACATTCAAAGAATTTTTTAACACTTATAAATTGTAAATCGTTTCAACATGTAGTTCAGTCTACAAATATACTTATTTGCAGTGATGGTTTATTTAATAAATTATTTATTGAGTGCCTATTTGCGTAGTTCTCTTTAACATTAAGGATGGGAAATTCACATATCTCAGGAAGCCTGTCATTGAGATCATAAGATGGTCATACTGGACAGTTAACTACTTTTAAACAGCGGCCCTGTTGAAAGTATTAGAGAAGAGGCCTGTATCAGTTAAGGTTTGATCAGGATGTCGGAACCACTTGAGAGATATAAGGGATTAGGCCTGGTGGGACCATGGATGTGATGCAGTCCCGTAAGCCTCTTGCCCCTGTACCTGGTGCCAGGCCTGAGGAAAGCATAGGAGAGCAGGAGTGACCCGGAATCCGCAAGGAGGAGCAGAAGTGCATGAGAAAAGACTGGAACACGAGTCTGTTTCCTGCTGCTTCCAAGCCTGCACCTTTGATGATGCAGGTTGACCTGCAGGAGAGCCTGCACTTGACCATGGAACAGCACACAGACTTGGCCCAGGATCACGAGAC
Organism: Monodon monoceros; assembly: GCF_005190385.1. Taxonomy (NCBI): domain Eukaryota; kingdom Metazoa; phylum Chordata; class Mammalia; order Artiodactyla; family Monodontidae; genus Monodon; species Monodon monoceros. Next base: position 41,238,631 of record NW_021703786.1, on the reverse strand, counting down.
GTGGACAAGCTCGGGGGGCAGCTGCGGGCCCCGTGCCGCTCCGGGCCAGCAAGGCGAGCCAACGGATCCCAGCTGCCACGTGTGAGCCGCAGTAGAGCCAGACCTCACACCAGTTTTGCAAGTGTAAACATGGCCGCTCCTGCATTCCCACCTTCCAGATCTCATGTGTGCTTCCGTGGCTGCCCCTAAGCTACAGCTGTGGGGAGAGGGCGTTCCGGGCAGCACGGTTCCCGGTGAGCTAAATCAACGCGGCATAGACGCATCACAGCTCGCCGTTGTCGGCCTGGCGCTCGGATACACCCTTCAGTCGTACTTCCAGATAAGGCGATAGCAAAAAGTTGTGTGTACACTGAACATGATGAAATTCTCCTTACAACCAACAGTTCACTGATCCACTCCCTGAAAGAGGAGGCAAAGTCCCTTTATTCATCTCTGGGGGAATGTTCACTTCTCTTCCAGCTGATCCTGTGTAACTTCAATACTGAGGCATGAGAGTAAATATTACTAGCATATATTCAGTGGTAGGAGAATGGGAGACAAATAAAAAATGTGGTTTATATATACAAACATATTTATAGTAAAACAAGGAGAAAATACTCAGAACTATTACATTCCTTGTTTCTGCAACTGGTCGCAGGGTTGTAGCTGGTGTTTATAAATACCTTCTTCTGCTGGCCAGTCCGCGTGCCCTTTGTCCTTGGACGGCTGTAGTTCCTTGCCACAAGAGATGACCCAAAGCTTAGTTCTTGGAGGCTCTGGGACTGGACCTCTTATACTCTGGTGGCAGGAAGGTAACGTGGCAATCCACCTCGTGGAACAGTTTCCTGAGTAGTTTCAACATGCATCTCCTCGATGACTCACTCCAGTGTGTTTACCTATGAGAAATAAAAGCATGTGTTCTTGCAGCGACTTATACACAGACGTTCATCGCAGCTTTTTCGTAATAGGTAAAACCCGGAAACAACCCAAATATGCAACAAGTGAATGGATGTACAGATTGTGGTATTACCATGTCATGGAATATTAACAGTAAAAAGGAATGACCTATTGGTACACTCAGTGATAGGAGGAATCTCAAAATAATTATGCCATGTGAAAAAAAATCCAGACAAAGAGAGGGCATATTATTTGATTCCATTTATGTAAAAGTCTAGAAAATGCAAATAGTCTATAGGGGCACAGAGTAGTTCCGTGTCTGCCTAAGGATGAGGTGTGGACAGGAGGGTGGGGGAGAGGGACTGCAAGGGGGCATGACCGAGCTTTTGGGAAGATGGATGCGTGCGGTGTCTTCGTGTGGTGATAGCTTCGGGGGTGTGTACAGATGTCAAAACTTAACCAAATCATATATTTTAAATACATGCAGTTTATTGTATATCAAGTGGACCTCAGTAAAGTTAAAAAAAAAAAGATTGAACCAAAAAATGGACAGTCTGTATTTTCATTTACCAACTAGAGTGACACTGCTATCATGTGAAATCAGAAACAGACTTATCACCTTTTAAATTCTGTAATTCTTGACAAGTGATTGTTGTATTTGCAGCATTTCGATTTCACCTCAGGTGCAGCCACATTTCCAAGTGGTTCAGGCAGGTGCCATGGGGATTGAAAGGAGGAGGGGATCACATCAGGTCAGAGGTTCAGGCTTCAATTAAACCGGACCTTAGTCTTGAAGGAAGGGTCGGGTTTGTGAGGGGCTGGGAGTCTTGTGGGCGGGTGCAGGTGTGGGGGAGAAGCGGCAGCTCTCGGCCTGCATGGCAGCAGTGTCGTCACACACTGCCCGACGCCGGTAGGTGAGAGCAGCTGTTCTCATTTGCTGCTGAGGAAACTAAGGCTCCAGACACTAAATATTTCCTGCAGCCTCAGACCTAGAAGCCACCTAAGTCTCCATCCCCACGGGCACTTTGCTGTGTTCATAAGACAGCGACAGGTGTGATACCCTGGTCTCAGGTGTACAGGAGAGCTGTCCCAGGCAGAGGGGCATGTGGCCTTAGTCTCGGCGTAACCTCATCACTTGTGTATGGTTTCATCTGGCATCTTATTCCCTTCAGACCTGGCTTTGGCTCTAGTAGCCTATTTCCCGTGGTCATCTGGTTCTTGGTTGATTCACAGGCTTTGGGATGTGTGAAAAGTTCTGAAATTGTGGACAGCACTAATGCTCTAAACCTGAAACATTGGCTTTGAGGAATGCAACTGTGTGTTTAACACGTGGTTTTCAAAGCGGGTAAAAGTAGAACTGTGCATGTTCCTGGTAATTAGTGCACATATTTTTTAAAATGTGTCTCTCCCGGAGAATTTTTCTCTAGAGAGTACCAAGAGTATGAGTTTGTAGTATCAAAATTAAAATGAAATGTACTGTGAAAAAAAACTGTAGAATTAAAGCAGAAGAGAATAATTGTTTCACACTGTATTTAATGTTTTGTTTTGTTTTCAATCTTTTTGCAGTTTTTTGAGGTTCCATTTGATTCAAACATGAATAGGACAAAGAACAGACCTCTGGTTCGTGGACAGATCAGGTAAAATCATGAATGTCAGTCTCCTCCATGTTACAAAACATTCATTTGCTTGTCCATCCTGAATCATTTCCCAGTATTTTGCCTTGAGTTGTAAAGTGAAAAGAACACCCCACCCGCGAAGGGACATACGGGGAGGGGGATATGTAGTGCTCTCCAACTCTAACCAGAATGCAGGGCTCAGAGCTCAGAATGGATCTGAGATGGGCAGTTTTGCTGTGGGAATAACTGACGCAATAGTTTTCCTTATTAGACTCGGTTTTGAGACGTGGGCTTGTTTTGCTCATAGTGGCTAAAGGTAAAAACATTCCATTAACACAGGTGATTTCAGACAGATCCATACAGGGTCTCAGCAGCAAGCTATGTCTGAATCCTTATGTTTTCAGATGAGCTGAGAGCACTGTTAGACCCCAAGTAAAGCACTGCATCCTTTACTGTCCTCTCCACCAAATTCAACTAAGTAGAACTAAAAGGCATATAAATATTTTAATACCACTAATGGTTAATAATTAAACATTTTACTTCCTGGAGGCCTCGAAACCGGCATTTTAAAATATTTTTTAAAGTCTAATAGCAGCACAGGCCGAGAAGAATAGAAAGGGCCAGTGGTTCATACTGCATGACTGTTCTAAGTCAGAGAAACCTCTGTCCACCTGTCCCGGCGGAGCCCTCACGGAGCTTCAGATTCATTGGCGTAACACTGTGGATCAAATAATCATACATATCAAGCAAAACAATAAAGGAAACAAGTTCAGATGAGTCAGATGTCTGTGTAAACGTAATTTTTAGTATTTGCTGCTTTCAGCCATTCAGTTCTTAATCTAAATATTGAAAAGGGCAGTAGATCCAGATGAAAACACCTAAGAACAGAAATCTCATATCTGACTGATAGTTTATTTCCCTTTTTGAGATCTGATGCAGCTCTCTGCTGTCTTTATGTTTAGAAAGTGTCAGAAGCACTTTGATTTGAGTAAAGTCGTTTTAGAGGGCACATGTAAGCCCTGTAACCCATCTCAAAAGCTAAACGATGCTCCTGCCACTGCTGAAATCACTGGTGCGTTCCTACTTGTTTGGAATTTCTGTCCAGGCTTTTTTCCTCAGTGAAATTGTACTCCTTTAGGACCAAGGGAAACGGGATAAGCCCAGCAAACAGCCATTAGGCATGGAATGGTCATCAGATAAAGGCCGTCATTCTTCTAGTAGGTCGTCTTACTTCGCCCAGCGTGCTCATTTCCTCGCGCCCAGGAAAGCACAGTCTCTCAGTACATCCAGGAGGAAGGAGCATCACAGCCTTGGTGGCTGGTGTTGGCAGTGCCCTTCCGTTAAAGGAAGAGGCTACAGTACGATTATTAGTCTTGATAGACTTGTAACTTATCTTTTGTTTGCAAGATGACCGAGGCAGAATCTCATTTATGATAATAAACTGTAATTGCTCTTCTAGAGGGCAAATTATAGGCCTGAAAAAGCTAGACTCAGACTTATTTTTCTAGCTAGGATGTATTTTATTAAATAGGTACAAGGAGCTATTATGAGTCTGGGGCAAAATCTTGCATTGAGAATCATAGTTTTAAAACTGAAGACTTAATATCTTGCCATTTAGTGTTTACTATAATTCAGTAAATTATTTTCTTCTACACAGATATTTTATAAATGAGTGGCCATAGGGGTATAGTAGAAAGTCTTGTAGACGACCGTTGACATTTATCTCTCAGCTTTGGTGGCTCTCCCATTCATAACGGCTACTGGGCCTTAAGTCCAAAGCCTAGCCAGTTTGCTCTGAAATTCTCTTTTAGTGGTTACTGTCCCATTTGATCTGGGCCCGTATGGATCTGCACAACCTTGTAGACTTAGTCACAATTTGGCAGGTAAACTGTGATCCCTGTCGTTATTGATGGGCAGCGGTGACGTGAATCTGGGGCAGAAATCCTTAAAGGTCGTTTTGCTGTTGACAGCCTTTGTCCATAGCTTGGTTGTATCCACTTGACAGACATACTGTAGACGTTTATTTTCATTATCTTTTTCAAGTGATTGCAGTTTTTTTTGAAAATTTTTGTTTAAGTGAACTAAATTCTATTCTAGGGAGTTAAAGTAATATAGCAGTCCTGAAGGAAAGAAGCACATGCCTGGACTGGTCGTTCTCAGAGCTCTTGAGGACCTGGGGGAGCTCCCTGAAGGGGCTCTTCGCTTGTGTGCACTGTCGGTGCAGTTCGCATGTGCCTGGCTGCCTTCTCTGCACTCCTAGGTGGCTTCCCTTCTAGAAAAACACGACAGGGAGGGTTCAGAGCTGGCAGAGAGAATAGTGCCTTATTGCTTACTTATTCTTTATTCCAGAAAGGATTAGAGGCTTCATAAGGCTATTAGTAAAGTAGAGAAATATGTAAAGAAAGTCGGGGTTACAGAAAATAGAATGGGGATAAATGGTAAGATCACAAGAAAAGCATATCAAATTCACATAGTTAATAAGGTTGAACTGTAAATGTCATTCTACATTTCCTGGTGAAACCACACTTACATCATAATGAAAAGCATTATACGCGTTATTTATATTTAAGTCTCACTATAGCACTGTGAGGTAGATGTTTTTTTTTGTTTTGTTTTGTTTTTTGTGGTACACGGGCCTCTCACTGTTGTGGCCTCTCCCGTTGCGGAGCACAGGCTCTGGACGCGCAGGCTCAGCGGCCATGGCTCACGGGCCCAGCCACTCCGCGGCGTGTGGGATCTTCCCGGACCGGGGCACGAACCCGCGTCCCCTGCATCGGCAGGTGGACCCCCAACCACTGCGCAACCAGGGAAGCCCAGGTAGATGCTTTTAAATTCCTCCCAGTACTCACGTGAGAAAACTGGGGATCCAAGTACGATGAATAAATTTGGCCTCGTCCACTTGACTCCACACCCTGAGTTCCTAACAGCTGCACATAACTCTCTGTAAAAGTCTCTCTGTCCATGAGAAGAAAACACCACTCCAGGGAGACCAAACTTCTGCCTCTTAGTTCTTAAAAAGTAAGAAAGAAGGGGCACTTGGATGATATTAGAGGAGCGGCCTCAGTGACTTCTGTAGCGGCGGCAGATCATGGATTTCAAAGGCATCGCTGGGTACAAGCCAGAGACAGGACACCAAGCACCAGCTCCCAGTGGGACCCACGGCGAGTGCGTGCGTGGCCTCGACACGAGCGGGGAGGGGAATGGACTCACTGGCCCTTCAGCCTGACCCAGGGTTAAACCGACATGGTGAAAAGAAAGAGGAGAGCAGCTGCCTGTGTGAGTGCGTCCCAGGTGAGGGCTGTGACCAGAGATGCTCGGGGACAGCACTCTGCCACGAGTGTGACCGTCATGTGGGCTGAAGTCAAGGGGCCCGTCCTCCCAGCTTACCCAGGACGGGCCTGCTTTATACCCGTTGTCCCAGCAGAATTGTGGGAGGTGTCCCCTCTCCCTGTCAGCAGTGTCCAGCTTGAGTGGTGACCAAATGCCACCTACATGAAGGGAGTGACGGTGACAATTGTGATGTTCACAGAATTCCCTTATTTTAAGGCTGTTTCATACAAATTCCAATTGTTTATTTTGCCTCGAAGAGAAGAAAGAGCATAAATGGAAAGTACGATGTACCTAAATCAGTTTGCGGGTAGGCATTGTCACACCGACCCCTTTAAATAGCTTTTTATTCAATGACTCTCAATATCTTTATGTCTTATAAATTGGAAAAGATAAATAAGGTCAGCTGACTTGTTTGGACATTCCTGGCCAGACTGTCATGGCTCTGGTCATCGCTGTGCGGGGGAGACTTGGGCTTAGAGCTCCCTTTCATTCTCAGACAAAGAACATTCCCGAGAACTCACCTTGCTGGTGACGAAACCCACTGAGGAGGTTGAATCTGCAGACTCAAAGGCAAGAGTGAAGGTAGACGTCAGAGGAGCTGACGTTCTTATCAAGAAGGTCATATAATCCCATAGTGTTAGGAAGTAATGAAAACATCTGTGTGAAACTTTTGAAAATTGTAAAGCACTATAGAATTTAAAGACTCATTCAGTTTTTCAGAAAAAAGGCAGATTTGATATAATCGAGTTTTAACTTGATGATCGGAAAAAGTGAACTAGCAATCTTTAAAAACTGTATGTAATAGAAAACATCTCAGTCTTCAGATCTTCTTCTTGTGGTCATTGCAGTCTAGGAAAAACGTTATCTCACTCACTGAGCCTGGGCAAGTCAGTGAATGGTTCTTCCCACACCACCACTTCCTCACGTGCAGGGTGAGATCGTATCTCCTACCTTGTTCATCTCGTAGCGTTGTTGGGGGGACAACGTAAGATCGATAAAACCACGTAAACTGAAGTGCATTGTTGGGGAGTGGGTTTGACACTCCAGAGGAACGTAGAGTTGTTTGCAGAACTTTCATCTTTTTCCAAATCTGCTTTGAAATACAAATATTTTCATACTTATCAGGCAATAACATAAAAAAGAAATTCAGATTCGATTCAAGGGATGGGGAAAAGGAAGCAAAACACTTGGCAGATAAGGGAACTCAGAAAATGAAAGTGCATGTTTCCATTTTCATGGTTAAGTTGGTCCAGCCAGTGGCAGGTTAGTGAATGCTTCATTCATCCTGTCATTATCAGGACGCATTTATGGAGGATGTCGTCCCTTAGAGGATGTGCTGGTTGCTAGAGTGACGAAGAGGCAAATGACATGGGCTCCATTCGTGGAATCCCGTTGGAGAGAGGGGGGCACACAAGCATGAGAACCCTAAGTGCTGTCCAAGGTACAGCTCACTCAACAAATGTAATTTTTGAATACACCTGCCAGCCAGACAGGCCCCACGCCAGACACTGGAGGGGTAGCAGTAGAACCTGTGCTGGGGGGTGCCCAGGGGAGGTGGGAGCACACAGAACCTGACCCAGACCGAGGAGGTCAGGGCGACCATCAGGGAGTGGGGTCTTGGAGCTGAGGACCGAAGGGTGAGTAGGCATGGGGCCTCCGGCTCTCCTTTCTGCCCCTCCCTCCCCCGTCTGCGCCCTGTCACTGGTCCTCTTCCCACCTCACTTCTCCCCTGAGGTGCTGCCCTCCACAGTGCTGTGCCCACAGCCCAGACTCCTCTTCCGAGCCTGGACCCTTTGAAATTCTCTTCTGGGAGCCCTGAGGCATCTCACATTCCGTAAGCTCATCATTTTCTCTCCCAAGTCTCTTTTTCCTTCTATGCTTGTTAATTTACATTCTAAAGTCAGGCACCTGGAACTCATTCTAGACTTTCTCTTTCTCTTATCCCCTTCATCTGACTATTCAACATATTGTGTCTTTTCCACCACCTGGATCGCCCTGGCGTCTGCCCTTTGACCATCCTCCGTTTTGTGGGGTGATTACAGCAGTGCCCCAGCCGCCTTCTCTGCTTTCTCGCTCACCCCCTCTCCATCCATCTTCCACTCAGCTGGCAGATAAGCATCACACTCGTGTCTGGCTTAAAACTTGTTGGGGTCTTCCAAACATATTTGGGGAAAAAAAATGTGTTTTAAATACTATGTCATACAAGGCCTTTCAGAGTCTGATCCTTTCTAGTCCTTCCAGCTTCATCCCTCTGTTCTTTTTATTCACGCTTTTATGTTGTATTGTCACTAAGTGGAATTGCTGCGTTTTCCACCAAAATGCCCTGCTTTCTCTGACCCCTGCCAGCTGTGCTAGCCTTGCCCTTCCATGCCCGGGTAGGTCTTCAGCCAAGCGGGGCTGCCCCCGGACGGATCGCTCTGTCCACGCTGCAGTAACGCGGTGCTGGGCTTTGGTCTTGGTGGCTTTCTTGCTCTTTGGGCTTGTGTCTGCCGCTGCACCACTCAGCGCACTACACGCCTGCCCTTGGGCGTCTTCCACTACCATGTTGTGAGCTCTTCCAAGACGAAGACTGAGTCTTCCATGTGTTTATGTCCACCGCCTAGGATTATTTATATAACACGAATATCCTGAGGGCCTCATATGCACCAGGCATGATTTTTAATGGCTCGGGGGCCACTTGGTGAACTTGAGTTCGTTGTCCCCACATCACTTAGGTGCATCCCTTACGCACATCGCTGGTCGCGGAGCCTCGGTGCGTTTGGTAAAGAGCTCAGCGTCTGCGTCTAAGAATGTCTGGAGAGGGGCTGCAGGGGTCAGATGGTGCTGTCTTACCTCCAGGACTGGCTCTTCCCTGCAGACTTGACCTCTGTTAACTGTGGGCCACACCCCTGCATCTGTGCCCCTGAGGCTGTCGGCACAGCCGCAGCACCGCCCAGGGGACCACGGCTCTGGGAGCCTGGATGACTCGGGGTTGAGTGAGGCAAAATCAAGAAGGAATTTGAGACCTCTGGGCCCCCCGTTTTTCTGCTGTTTTGTATTCTCACCAGTAACTTCCTGCCTGCCTGCCACTTACATGTCACACGCATATCCAGTGTCCTTGAATGCCCTCTGTGTGATGAAGCTCTGTATTTACTTGCAACATTGGTCCTAATTGGATAAAACGGATTTCGTAGTTCTCGGGTGGCGGAGGGGAGGGCAGATGGGGACCTGGGAGTGGTTAAAGTGAATGTCCTCAGTAGTTCCTCCTGAGACAGCCCTCGTTTCTTCCGAGGAGGATGAGACCAGGTGCTTTTGCACAGGTTTTCGCTGTCAGCATCTAACACTTGTTTTTGGCGGCTGGGGCCCCGTTTCTGCCTTCTGGGCCCCAAGCTCCAGCCCTAGAGGGCAGCTTGCAGAGTGTGGGTGCCTGGCCTAGAGGCTCCCTGGGCCTCCCAGGCCCTCTGCCCCATCAGGGCCTTTCCTTCTGACTTAATATTTGGACAAGTGGTCCTTCCGTCACAGAGATGAGTGTTAAATCAGCCCCTCCATCTGGTTTTTCTTCTCTTTTTACAGCCAGACTTCCAGAAAGCATGGCACCCCTCACCCCTCCCACCCCCGTGTCAAGGCTGCTGCTCTCTGCGCTTCCACCTCATTCCTCTCTGCCTGTTGGGTCTTCAGGTCCCAATTCCACTTAAACTGACTCATCGTAGACATGGAACCCTCAGCCTTGGCCCCCAGGTCTTCCGGCCGAGTCCTCTGTCCCAGTTCCCAGGCCCAGTGTGAGAAGACTTGCTGGCCCGAGTTCTGGTCCAGCGCCCTGGGCCAAGGGCAAGGCTTGTGGGGGCAGTTAAGCGGGGCGGGGGCGCGGATACAGGGCACAGCACCCAAGGCCACTCCTCCAGGGCTGCTTTCCAACAGCTTGAGCCACCCTCGGCCTCATTCTACTTGGTCACCTTCTAACTGGGGCCCACCTCCCCACCCCCAGAGCACCCACTTGGCGTCAGATCCCTTCTGTGACCTGTAGGCAGAGCCTCCGGAAGACCTGAGGTTAGACGTTCACCGTTTGCCTCAATGCACAGACCTGTGTGTGCTCTCACTGTCCTCCCGTATCTGGCGCTCTTCTCTAGGAGGGTTTCCTGGTTCTGTCAGAGTTGGAGCTTTCTGTTTTCTGTTCACTCTCCTGTTTGTTTTCAAAGAGGACAGAGGGATACATCTTTCTCTGAGTTGAAGTCCTTCAGACTTAAATTTCTAACATAGCTTATATATTTTTTTAAGTAATAACCTTTTTTCATGGTCTACCCTAATTAAAATTAATCTTTTTTAAGAATGTCAAGGCCAAATGTATCTTGTCTATATTTTAGAGTTACATAATTCCCTTGTTTAATTCATCAAAAATTTATTGATTACCTAGAATGGAAGCAGCACTGTCAGTTTTATTGTTATCATGCTCAAAAGGCTTATAATCTGGGTGGAAAAATTAGCCAAATGCATAAAATGCTTAGCAGACAAGACGGGGCAGCCTATAAACATGTGTTGACGGAAATAAATGAATTGGTACAAACAAGAAGGTCTCCGGGAGGTCAGAAAGGGGAGATTCGGATAAGGACCAGCTGGGCAGTGAAAGCTTCCTGAAGAAGTCAGGCGTGGGCTGGGCCTTCTTTCTTATTTTGATTCCGTCTCCTTTGAATTATCCATTTTCCAGCTCGGTCATGTTGACAGGGAAAGACTACATGTCAGCGTTAGTTTTCCCAACTTAATGGCTCCGATGAGAGTGATCCATAACTTGTAAGCTTGAGGTGTGGGCTGTGAGCCGGAGAGACAGAGCGATAAGAGCAGAGTGGAAGGTGATTCAGAGAGGCTAAATCAAAGCACTTGGAATTGGGGGCAGCCCATACCTGGTTTTGAAATGAATGATGAAGATTGAGTTTTCGGAGTGAAATTAATGGATTGTTTAGTTGGCATTATTAACTTAAAGAACGGGGTTTAGCTGAAGTATTATAGGGATTTACAGGAGACATTTTTCACATTTACTGAAGGTTTTACCAGTAAGCAGTTAAGCAAATGTAAACATCTTGCAGGCTGCAGGGGACCTGGGAGTGTTATTCATTCCCCCCACCCCCGTCACGCTGGTCTAGTAGACACGTAGCCGGCCCTGGTGAAGCTCTGCAGAGCTTCTGGGTGGTTACGATTAGTCTCTCGTTGTGTATATAATGCGAATGTAATAAGAACATAAACATTTTATAAGTGTAGAAATTTCTTTTTTTTAGTGTTAACAAGTCATTTGGAGTGGCAGGAAGAACAGATTTGGTCTCAACTTAATAATAGTGGTGCTAACAGACAGAACTTTATCCTTAAAATAAAATCATTCAACGTATGAAACATACTAGGAAGAACCAGCAAAAGGCCTGTGTGCACGTCATTGTGACAAGTCATCCCAGTGGCTCTATGAGAGGAACACGGGAGTTTTCTGAAAGTTAACATGCTTTTCTCTCATTGTCATAAGAAAAAAAAAAGAAAGCATTTATGAAAGCATCGTGAGTTGTGAGCATTTGTTGACAGCAGTCCTGGGGATGGAGGAATCCTTCAGCCCCCAGGCCCCTTTGTATAACCAGACAATACTTAGATATTCTAAGAAACATGAATATACAGAGTAACTATCGTATCGTAGCGACATAGCCAATACCTTGCAGTCACGTGGGAAATAAGTCATAGGAGCAAACACCTTTTACTAATAACCTGGAGTCATTTGGTCTAATGTCCTATCACTTTATTTCCTCCCTTTTCAAATAAGATGATGATGTGAAAAGATTCGACACCGTCAAAAGCTACTCCCATTGACTGCTGTTACGGGAGCAGTAGTCTTAAGATCGTGTTCTCTCTTTTGCCTGGTTTGTAAAGGTTTGTTTCAGCCAACATTTTGGGCCCCAGCCTTAGGTACCGGGCATGTAAAGATGAATGGTACAGAGTCGCACTGAAAGAGCGTACGTCGGGGATGGGTAGACAAGGCAGCAGGGGAGGTTAGCGTGAGACCAAGAAGTGCTGTGACAGCAGAGGGCACGTGGACCACCCATGGGGGACCAACAGGGAGGAGAGAGGGGTGAGGGAAGATGTTCTTGGAGGACGTGTTTTGATGTCAAGGCTGAATTTGGAGGATGAGTGAGAAACGGCCACACCAAAGATAAGAGAAGTGTCGCTGGGGGCAGGGTGTGGGGTCGTCCTGGGGCAGAGGAGCTGCACGCACTCGACAGCAGAGACCTTCCACCTAGACCACAGACTGCAAAACAGCAGCCACCAGACCAGATCCCGAGGAGGCACTTTTTTGTTTGGTGCACTGCTTTTCTGCAGTTGCCAACGTTTAAAAATAGAAAATTTGAACATAAAACCGCAGATTTCTAGGCTTCTTTGGCTCACTCCCACGTGGAATCCGCCAGCGCAACCTGACTAGCAGTTCCCACAGTCCTCACGCCTCCTGTTTTTTCTTAAGTCCGCCCACTTTACGCTTCACATTGCCAGCCTGGTCCCTACAGATGTCCATGTTTGCAAACACTGTTTGGACCTGTGGACCAAAGGCTCCGGTCCCAGGCGGTGCAGGAGATGCAGCCTCCCACATCTGCACCCTCATGTCCAAGTAGCTGCACGTGCATGCAGCTCCCAGGAGTCTCCAGAGCTGTAGGGATGGATAGTTTTATTTCCTAGCTTCATTTTTTATAAATTGTGTTTTATTAAAGCTTTTCAAAGACTCCTAACAATTCACTGACCCTAAGTTTATGTAAGTGAACAAAGCTGCTTTTTTTTTAATAGATTCCTATAAATTAAAAAGGGAAGGGGTCAGAATTAAACCATCTGGCTCAACCAGGAAAAAGGAAAAGTATGTGTCTCCCACCTAGGCAGGCCTAGGTGTTCCTCCCCGGGGCCTGGGGGTAATGGAGGAATTCCATAGGTGGTCCCGCCCTCAAGGATGTGAGAAAACACTGAGATTGGACCACTACACTAGAAACTTGCTTTTCATGGAGGAGATCGAACAATAGGAATCTTCTCTTTGAAAATTCCAGAGTCTTCGTACAAATAACATATTCTTAATTTGAGCTGAATCGATGGAGCGTCATTCAAGAGGTAACCATTCACTTCCTTCCTGAGTTAGAAGGCTGAATCTGAGAGGTCAACAGTGGGCCAGTGTTCCTTTGGGTGTTTTTTGTTTTGTTTTTTTTCCCCTAACCTATCTTTCTTATCTTCCCCCTAGATTAATAAGATTCTTCAGTCAGTTTTCAAAAACTCATTCAGCTCAGACCTGCTTTGTTTTCCTCCTTAAAGTTTTACTTAATGTAGTACCACAGTCCCCATATTTTGAATATAATCATGCCAGAAATACATACTTATTCTTGCATTTCTCTTAAACATGTTGTAAAATTTAATTTTTTCTTGAAGCAGGTTACCATCATTTTATATGTAACTGATAGTCTTTCAAAACTTGCTGTAACTAATTTCCTTTTAAAGTATGTTCTGTGTCCTCATTGTCATCACATATTCCTTAAATTCTAAATTTACATCAGTCCCCTGCTACCTTCCAGTATCTGTAACTTCAGACTTGTTCAGAAATAGAAAACTCCTAAATAAGGTTCTGAAGAGATATTTTCAAAACAGTTATTTGTGAACACTTTTCCCAAAAACTCAGGTCAGAGCTCAAATGTGGGATTTATGTAGGAAATTAAAGTTAAATTGGCTTGGTTTGATTAAGGTTTTGAGTTTTCTTTTGTTTTTGAAGAAAGGGAATTTCGTTTTACAATTTAAAAATCATTTATTCTGGAAAAATGACCAAGAAGTATGAGATTCATTTTTGTCTAAACCAATTACCTGCAGAGCTGCTTAAAATATAAAGCCTTCTTGATTTAATATAACATTTCTTAGACCTCTCTGACACATTACTTAAACAGAAAGGCCACATTTCTCCAGTAAATTATTTTAAAGTCAGGTAATTTAAATTACATTTAAGTGTAATAAGTAGGTATCATATTAAAGCTTGTATTTTCTCATTTGTTCCTAATTTCTATAGATTCCACGTTGATAGAGCTACTCAGGATTGGTCTTTACTAAACAAAGAAATACTAGATTTTATGGGAGGAATAAATAATTCATAGAAATGTGTTGACAAATTCCCCTCCCACTCGTATCTCTTAGCTTCTTTCCACGGTAGCCTTGGCCAGGAAAGGCACAAGTAGAAAGACCTCACGCTGGTGCTCAGTAGAAAGATCTCTCAATTTAAAATGTAATTCAGTTTTGGATGTGAGCTTGGAAATAAATCATCATTCCACCCTCAGCATGAGCCGTGAACCTATTTGCATGAGTGAGTGAAGGGATACAAAAGAATATTTTTTAGCTCAAGAAAATTGCTAGATCTTTTCCTGCCACCATTCCCCGCCCCCATCAAGTAGTGCTGTTTTCCTTATTCACACATTTTTTTTTCTGTTTTATTGACAATGAGGAATGTTTTGCAGCAGTATCACACCCCGTTCCCCTGCTTTTCTGATCTTTCCTTTATAAATTCACTCCAGCAACATCCACTCACAGAGATAACTCCTCGGTTCTTAATAAAAGCCATGACAGCTACTGTGGTAGACGTGTAAGCACACATTTAAAAAAAAATGTTTGGGGGCTTCCCTGGTGGCACAGTGGTTGAGAATCCGCCTGCCAATGCAGGGGACACAGGTTTGAGCCCTGGTCCGGGAAGATCCCACATGCCACGGAGCAACTAAGCCCATGCGCCACAACTCCTGAAGCCCTCACACCTAGACCCCGTGCTCCGCGACAAGAGAAGCCACCACAATGAGAAGCCCGCTCGCCGCAGAGAAAGCCCGCGCACAGCAACGAAGACGCAACGCAGCCAAAAATAAATAAATAAATAAATTTATTTTAAAAACGTTTTGCAGGTGATCAACCCAGTTTCTCCTGGTTCTGGTTTATTTTTCTGTAATTTGCTGTAATTAAATTAAATTCTTAATTTAAAGTTATAATTGGAGATAGAAATATTCTGCCATTTTAATTGTTATTATTAGAAACATGCTTCACAGCCATCATACATTTATAATTTATGATTAAGAACTGACATTCTTGAGTATATATACATGCGTTTTCATATTCTAGTATATATCCGTTACGTCTTTATAATTTTGAAAAAATAAATCAGGGGAAACAATTTATTGCAAGTTTATCAGCCTCTACCTCCAGCTCTATTTAAATAAGTCCTCTATTTAATAACTGTTTCGTATCACCTGTTCTTTTTCTTGTAGCTGATGTTGCAACTTGAGAGTTCATAGTACTTGTGTTTGTTTAACGTCTGTCTTCCTTTCTAGACTAAACTCTGCTCTCTGTCTTGTTCAGGGCTGCTGTACCCACACCCAGTGTAGCGGCTGGCTGTGTAGGCAGTGAGAGATTTGAATGAATAATGAATGAACACCTTGAGTGAGCACTCTTAAGTGCTTTATTTACATTATTGCATTTAATTCATAAGCAGTTCTATGGTGTGTCTCCCACTTCACAGATGAAGGAACTGAGGCCAGCAGGTTAAGTAATTTGCTCCAGGTCCCATAGCTCCATGGGGTAAAACCCCTGCCTTCCCCATAGTATTGTTACCGAGCCTTATGTGTAAGCCAGTTTGACTCGGGTTGCAATCTTGCCATCAAAAGATTCCTAATACAACCCTTACTTTACAGTTGAGGAAACTAAGGACCAGAGAGGTTAAATAATTCGCCCACTTTTACATAGATAGTTTACATCAGAGTTCTCATGAGAGAACTCGGAACCACCTGATTCCTGTACAACATGCTTAGTTATGCCATATACAGAAACCAGAATGATAATATGAATAAAGAGTATCAAAGCATTTTCGGAAACATTTTTGTTGTGAATCGTTCCATGGGACACAATGGTAGAGAGAGCACACTGAACCCCAGGACACCCATCCCCCGGAGTCAACAGTTATCAAGACTTTGCCACACTTGCTTCATCCCGCCCTTTCAGTGGCCAAAACGTGTTAAGCCACGTGACTAGGTTGGATTCAAGGTCTTTGGAACAGAGAGGGGTTGAGGGATACAGCTGAGTTCCTGCGTTAGCTGATGACAGATCTAGTTCACAGCGCTGAGTGCTTTCCACTGCAGTGACATTTATGTAAAGACAAGTGAAAGTGGGCGACTTACCAGGCCAGCACAGTCAGCAGTGGAAGCAGAACAAGGGTGCAGGGTTCTGTCGGCTCAGCCTGCGTCGGCTTGGCCAGACGCAGGCCAGGTAGGACCAGCGTCACGTTGGTGATAGTGTAGCAGCGGGTCTCCAGATCACCTGGGTTCCTAACAAGTTCCCAGGTGATGCTGCTGTGACTGGTCCAAAGACCACGCTCACGACAGAACCACAGGTGCAAAGGGTCTGCCAGCAGGTCCCAGCGAGACCCTCTCCCTCGGGTCACCCCAGCCCAGGGAAACCCGAGGAAGCCTCCTGTTCGCCTTCCTTCTGGTCTTACCTCTAGAAATCAGGCCTCCGAGTACCACTTGAAGTGTGGATGAACTTCTAAGGAATTTAAGTGAGGAAAAAAAGATGTCAACAAAAATTTTAAATAAAGAATAAAGGGAGAAATAATGGGGGGCAGGGGGAGTGGGGTGCCTCTCCCCAGGTTTGGGATACTTTCCAAAACCCGTGAGCAGGGAGACTAGGTGGGTGTTTTGATCAAGGGCTGAGCAGCATGATTAGAGGAAGAGTACAATGAGTAATTGGCCTAAAACAACAAGAAATCAGTCTTTGACAATATTGCCTTTCAGGTCTGAGATTTAGCTCTGAGCACATTTTATGAGACTAAGGCAGAAAATCATAGTTGTATAACCGAGATGAGAAAGGAGTGCGCTTTCCTAACCTTTTTCTGTATCAAAAATAGATCTATTTATTAAGACAGCTAAACTTAAGCAACTTTAATATCACCATGATATTTAAGGATTTCACGATAAATCCAACTTGAAAAAATAACCCAGATACCACTTGATGTATTTCCCCTTTATTCTTGCTCGGCCTCTTCCTACTTCCAGCTTCAAAACGAACCCTTCGCTTCTTTTACTGATGTATTTTCACTGTGTGCAAAGATTCTAACCAAAACCCTGTGGGTCGCCCTTTGTTTACTTAACTCTTTTATTCTGCCTTATTTGAAACAAAGCTTCTGTTAACTTCCAAACGTATGTAAAATGTAAAAAAATGATCAAAAAAGTCAACAAAAAGGAGACATGGGAGAGACAAGGAGAGGCAAAAGCAGGAGCTAATAAAGGGCGGTGCGATCGCCCTGGGGTCAGCCGAGGAAGGCCGCCCGGAGGAGCAGGCCCGGCCCTGCTGCCCTGCTTTACCCACCGTGGGTTTGGGGGTCTGGAAGGTAGATTACGGCTACTGGCTACCTGAGTGCTGTTTCTCTCAACTGAGCATTTGATAAAAATGGTGCAGTGGGGTGATCGCGATTCATTTTCCTCAAAAAAACGCCTAATGCGGACCTCTCTCATGAGTGGAGTGAATGCTGGCCGTGCTGGCAGGCAGAGGGCTCCTCAAAAGCAGATCTGATCGTTTCCTTCCCTGATTTAAGAAGCAGAGGGAGCTTCATGGACTCTGCATCTGCCCAGAGACCTCCCCATGGCCCTCCCTACCTCTGCTCTCTGACTCCTCTGGCCCCCAAAGCACGCTGCCCCGCCCTTTGCCTGCCTCCCATCCGTCCATCAGGGTTTGGCTTCAACATCTCCCGAACTTCCCGTGTCTGCTCCACACCTCCGCCCACACTGGGTTCCTGCTCCCGGAAGGCTCGCCCCTCACTTGACTGTTCCACCTGTTTCACTGTCGCCCACTGTGGGATAAGCACCCCCAGCATGAGGACCATGTCTATCTTGCTCACCGTGTTACATCCCAGGTCTGTCCTTTGTTTCAAAGAAATGGAGTGCTTCCCAGTCGTTTCCATGTCAGGGAATGCAGTAGGAAGTTAGGCCACGTGGGCAGTGGGGTGAGCTGAAGGAGCTGTGAGCACACAGGAGGCTGCTCCCAGCTGAAGACCCCAACCTCCCAGCCCCCTGCAGCCCCCAGAAGTGAGAGCGTCAGTAAATGGTATTAGACCAGTGCCCTCCACGTACCAGTTAGAGGGTGAACCCCGGGTTACCTGAATGAGCCCGCAAGGAAACCCGAGTACAGGTCCTGGTTCCGAGTCTCAGTTTCTCATCTGTAAAATGGGGATAATACTATCTATCTCAGTAAACTTGTCTGACTTTGTTCACTTTTGTTTTGTTTTCAATGCCGCCGTGCCCAGTGTTGATACAGGTTCTGGGAATAGGCTTTCTCATATACTGCTGGTGGGAGTGTAAACTAGTATAAACTCTCGAGTACAGTCTGGGGTACAAGTCAAAACCCCTAAAAATGTTCATGTCATCTGACTCAGTGATCTGGGAACTTATCCTCAGAATGTATTATAGTCAGAGCTGTGAACAACGACCTGTCTATGAGATATTCATCCCAACATTATTTCTAATTAAAAACTGGAAAAATGCTGTGTCCAAAAAGACATATTGATTGAATTAATTGCGGTATATCCACGGAATAGGCCACTATGTAACTATTAACGATAATGGTGTGAAATAATTCTTAACTGCATAGGGAAATTATTAAGATATATTGAAAATAGAGTAAGCAACAAAACCACAATTCATTGTGTTCTCAGTTTTGGTTTTTTTTTTTAAAGAGCCAAGCAAAGTAATTCTTTCTTTCTTCATTTTTGGCTGCATTGGGTCTTTGTTGCTGCACGTGGGCTTTCTCTAGTTGCGGCGAGCAGGGGCTGCTCTTTATTGAGGTGCACGGGCTTTTCATTGCGGTGGCTTCTCTTGTTGTGGAGCACGGGCTCTAGGCGCTCAGGCTTCAGTAGTTGTGGCGTGCAGGCTTCAGTAGTTGTGGCACGCGGGCTCTAGAGCACAGGCTCAGTAGTTGTGGCGCACGGGCTTAGTTGCTCTGTGGCATGTGGCATCTTCCCGGACCAGGACTCGAACCCGTGTTCCCTGCATTGGCAGGCAGATTCTTAACCACTGCACCACCAGGGAAGTCCCTGTTTCAGTTATTTTTAAAGTATTTGTATCATTGGAAAAAGGCTAGAGGACTTCCCTGGTGGCGCAGTGGTTGAGAGTCTGCCTGCCGATGCAGGGGACAAGGGTTCGTGCCCTGGTCCGGGAAGATCCCACATGCCGCGGAGTGGCTGGGCCCGTGGGCCATGGCCGCTGAGCCTGCGTGTCCGGAGCCTGTGCTCCGCAACGGGAGAGGCCACAACAGTGAAAGGCCCGCGTACCGCAAAAAAAAAAAAAAAAAAAAAGGCTAGAAAGCTATAAACCAATGTTTCTTTGAAAAGCTAATTTAGAATATTTTGTGTGATTTTCTGTCCTTCCAAATTTTTGGAAATGAACATATGTTACTTTTATGGGTTTTTATCCGCCCTCTCTCCTTCCTTTCCTCAGATGTAGGGGGGAGAGTAAGTACTTTTTAATTTTTTTTTAAATTTTATTTTATTTTATTTTATTTATTTATTTTTCAGTACGCGGGCCTCTCACTGTTGTGGCCTCTCCCGTTGCGGAGCACAGGCTCCGGATGCGCAGGCTCAGCGGCCATGGCCCACGGGCCCAGCCGCTCCACGGCATGTGGGATCCTCCCGGACCGGGGCACGAACCCGTGTCCCCCGCATTGGCAGGTGGACTCTCAACCACTGCGCCACCAGGGAAGCCCTAATTTTATTTTATTTTTTGTTTTGTTTTTTGTTTGTTTGTTTGTTTGCAGTATGCGGACCTCCCACTGTTGTGGCCTCTCCCGTTGCGGAGCACAGGCTCCGGATGCGCAGGCTCAGCGGCCATGGCCCACGGGCCCAGCCGCTCCGCGGCATGTGGGATCTTCCCGGACCGGGGCACGAACCCATGTCCCCTGCATCGACAGGCGGACTCTCAACCACTGTGCCACCAGGGAAGCCCCTTAATTTTATTTTTTAAAAATTTTTATCGGAGTATAGTTGATTTACAATGTTGTGTTAGTTTCAGGTATACAGCAAAGTGAATCAGTTATTCATATACAACTATCCACTCTTTTTTTAGGTTTTTTTCCCATATAGGCCATTACAAAGTATTGAGTAGAGATCCCTGTGCTATACAGTAGGTTCTTATTAGTTATCTATTTTATATATAGTAGTGTGTATATGTCAATCCCAGTCTCCTGATTTACCCCTCCCCCCTTATCCCCTGGTAACTATAAGTTTGTTTTCTACATCTGTGACTATACATTCCACATATAAGTGGTATCATATGATATTTGTCTTTCTCTGTCAGACTTAACTTCACTCAGTATGACAATCTCTAGTTCCATCCATGTTGCTGCAAAGGGCATTATTTTGTTCTTTTTTATGGCTGAGTAACATTCCATTGTATATAAGTACCACATCTTTATCCATTCCTCTGTTGATAAACATATATGTTTATGAAAAATAAAGCACAGGAGTAGAAACTTCACAGAATTAGTCATTGGGACCCTTTTACCCACAACATGAGCCGACCCCAGGCTCCTTGGACCAGGAAGGAAATGGGTTCCTTGAGCATCTGGGCGCTGAGAGTGATCGTCCCTACCAGGGTGGATATCCTCATTTTTGTTTACATGGTTTGTCAACCTACCCAATTTTCATTCGTGCCCCTGAGCACAGATTTAAACACCAAACTTGAGCCTCATGATTTTCTGTGATTCCGACAAGGGTCAGAAACTAAACTTCCACGTAAAATCGCCTATCTCAATAAATTAAATTCACGCGCACTTTTGTAAAAGGGCTTTTTACAACACTAATACCTTTGAATCCAACTGGCTTCCACAGTCCTTGGAGAAGGAGTGAACAGCCTTTTTTTTTCCCCACAAGGTCCAATTCAGGAAAAATAAAAATGTTTATGAGCCACATTTTTCTTCCACCCAAATAAAACTAGCTTTTCAGAGTCCCATAGGGAAAAAAAAATCTGTTCTTATAAGCTATAAAGTACTTGATTGAAAGAAGAACAGCAGTTACAATTTTTGCACTGCTTACCAGCCATTTCAGTTCCACTTTCTGGACCAATGTGAGAGGTGACCCCAGGCGTCTTCCTCCCCGTGCCCCTGGAAAACTGTGTGTCTGCTCTACAGGGAAGCTAGGTGGTCCAGGTCACATGGTGTGTATCACATGGTGTTTATCCAGGTCACAGCAGAGAGAAATCTGCTTCAGTAGGTGTGAGGGAGAGAGTTGGGGCCGATAGCAGAGGGAGGGATGGGGAAGTCAAGGCTAGTTGGGTTTGGAGGGGATGGTCAGACCTTGGAGAAATGTGAACAAGGCCATTGACGTGAGGATGTGCCTCAGTGGAGGGAGAAGGTGAAAGACAGACAGGGAGGGGATTACACAAGAGCAAAACTGGAGCGTTTACCTTTAAAAATGAGAGAGAAAATGGGAGGAAGAAGTCAAGATGAAGGTATCCACCACTCATAGTAAGAGGGAAGGATGTCTGTTGAGGGGTTGGGGGCTCCCCGCCCAACCCCCCGCATCTTGTCTTTTCCTTGAGGGACAGACAGGCAGTGTTAGGGACATGGCCGCACCCACACGTGTGCCTGCAGGGACGCGAGCCGGCCTCCCTAAAACCAGAGCCCCCTCGGAGCTGCACCCATGACGCCTGTGTCCCCATGGGCACGTGCTGGGGCCTGCGAGTGAGCCGTGGCTTCTCCAAGGAGGAGACAGGCTGAAGCGCCCTCCTTAGGTGTCTTCAGGGGAGTAAAGAAACATGCAGATGGGCAGGGACTAGTAGATGCAGTTTCCACACTTTCGAAAAGCCCTTCACAAGAGGCCCCAGGAAGTCCACTGTATAAAGTAGGCTCTGTTGAGAACCAGGCTTGTAGACTTTTTATCTGACAATTTACATATAGGGCGTTGTGCCACCTCTTTTGAAAGCTGTGTGTCCATAAACCACGGTCCGGCCGGGCAGCGTGATCACCGCGGGCGGCCCCTGGTGTCTCATTGCTGGCCCAGAGCTGGTGCCGTGCTGAGCCTGTAATTTGTTACACATAGTGGTACTCAGGCACACTGTCCTTACGCGTCAGTACTAACTGGGTGATGTTTTTAAATAAAGAGTAAGTAAATGGACAGGACTGCTTCCAGAAGTAAGACACTGGTTTTTGCCCCAATCCTAAATCCTGGGTTCCGAAGGGGTCATCTGTCACGATCACTTAACTTCCCACCAGCTGTGCAACAGAACCATGTGCAAAGCAGGTGCCGTGTTGGGCAGCCCTCGCGTCAGCCCTGGGAGGAGGGGGCGGTCACTGCTGCTCAGATAAGGACAGGGAGGCCGGGACATCCTGCGGCCTGGGAGGTGGGGCAGGGCCTCCTGTTGAATCCGGGCCTCGTCGGCCTCCACTCTCTTCACTTCGTTAGTCCCGGCTGGCAAAGCCAGGAGGAGCAGCCCGAGCTCCTGCAAGCCAGTCCCTCCTCGTTGTAAATGTCATCCAGAGGATGTCCTGGTTCAGGGCAGAAGCCAGGCCAGCACCACGCCCCAGCTCGCTTCCCTGTACCTGTGCCCCACGTCGTGATTGCTTGGAGCTGAAAGTGATGGCTCTGTGTCCCCTGCTCTCTTCCAGCCCGCTGCTAGCTGTGTCCTTTGCCACTTGCTGTGCAGTTCCGGGAGTTGCCCTTCTGACCTGGGGCGTAAACCCACTCACGGGAGCTCTGGGGCTCTTCAACATTTTCCTGTACACCTGCTGCTACACCCCGCTCAAGAGGATCAGCATTGCCAACACGTGGGTGGGAGCCGTCGTGGGGGCCATCCCTCCCCTCATGGGCTGGACCGCGGCCACGGGCAGCCTGGATGCTGGTGAGTGTCTCAGCGTCTCTCCACAGACCCGGGGCCTGGGTGCTGGCCCCGTGAGCTCAGGGGCTCTTTCATGCGCTAACACCACTGGTCAGAGGCCACTTCCTTCCCTGAGCTGCGGTGCTTGGTGGTAGATGCCGTTCTCTTCAGTACCAACCCTTTGGCACGTGTGCGGTTGTGGCCGTCGGAAGTATCGAGTGTAGAGCTGCAGGGAGACCGTGTCAGCCTGGCTTCTGGGTGAACAGATGCTCTCACCAGTAGGGAAGGGCTGAGCGAAAACAAAGGGCAACAGGTAGAATGAGAAGAAAGCACCTGAAAGTCAGGAGCCAAGGCAGGCCTGGTGCTGTGTGGGGTCGGTCCCGATCCTGGAGTGGGTGTCAGGGCCGGCCCGGGCACAGCGGATGCTGCCTCGTCAGCAGGCCTGCTGCACCAGCTCTTCGCTTCCCCAGAACCAGACTATTCTCCCCTCTTAGGAGAGGACAGACTATTTTCATTAGTTTCTAATTTATTTTTATATGATTTGCTTACATTTTTCATGCGGTCTACAATAAAACCATTGAAACATTCCTCCAGTTTTTTGGCTGGGATGTCACAAGTAAATTTGTGGGGTGAAAATAGCTCCTTTTTACCATCTGTAAGGGAAGTTTCACAGTCTAATTAGTCAAGTAATTATTGTTTTTCACCAACGCTTAGGAAGGAAGTGGTGAGGTTTCCTGCAATATATGTAAGTACATATTTTTCACATGAGCGATCAAAAGGCTGTTGGCCATAAACCGTTGCCCTAGAAGCCACGTTTCTGAAACGTTTTCGTAAAAGCTCTTACGTTCCCATTTGGAAGCTTACAAAGGTGATTGCACCTTTATCAGGATTGTCTCTTACAGTGGCTTTAATATCCTGTAAATGTTGGCGTTTCATGAATCTGCGAATATAATATTCTGAAACGTATGTGCCTGTTTGTTCTGTGACGAGCCTGAAGCCAGTCTCCTGCGAGTGGGAGATGGCGTCAGCCCATCGGTGAAGGGCTTGGCCCTGGGGGAGGGGGCTTGGGTTTGGGGCGCTCCCGCCCTTAGCTGGCTGCCCTTCAGAACCAAACTTGACCTCCTTACGCGGTGTCTCCTCGCCTCCCACCTGGGACTGGAAAGACCCTTCTCATGGAGCTGTTGTGAGGATTTGCTGACTTGTTATTGAGTCTCCCTCAATCATAAAGCTGGTGTTAATTAGTACAGATGAAGGAAGGTCGTGAGATTTGATTCATTGGCAGAGTCTGAGCAGTTCCCGATTGTTCCCTGGCTGTTGTTTTGGGACAGGGAGATGCCTCCCGGCTTAGAGAGAAAGCACTGGGTCCATCAGCGATCTGTGTCTTGGGTGAGGGAAGTGGGAGGGAAAGCAGGGCTCTGGCATCCCTGGACCAGATGACGAATGAGCTCCCGCCCCCACCCTCCACCCCCGGTTTTCAGTTGTAAATTTAAAGAGCCCACCTGGGCACTGCCAAACCTCCTGGTTAGATTCCTGCTGTTCAGTTCAGCCTGGATCCCCACACTTGACCCAGCTAGCCTCCCCCTGCTGTGCCCTCCAGGCCTTTCCAGTCATCGCCCAGACACTGGAAAGCAAGCAGGGCGCTTCTAGGCTCTGCCTCCCCGCCCACCCCGCACTGTGTGCTCTGTTCCCATCCACGTCCTCCTGCCTAAGCCCTCGGATGCCTGCTCCAAGCCACCTGCCTGCCGGATGGACACAGCCCTGTTCAGTTTCCTCAAACCTGTCACAAGGAACAAGGCACCAGAAACTACCTTTTCTGTCCAGGGAATCCCAGCCAGGGCCAGGGTCAGGGCCAAGTGTGACAGGGACAGGTATCGCTTGGAGGTATGTGAGGGCTGTCCAGTCCAGGGCCGTGGAGAACTCGGTCACCTTTGTCATGCAGGGTCCTCGGACCCAGGTTCTTGCTGAAGGCTGGAGGCCCCTGGTAGTTTCCTGCGAAGAGCTTGGGCTTCAGCATGTGTTCGAGCTGCCTCCCTGGAGGCCAGAGAGAGAAGCTTTTCAGGTCCTCCCACTTAGGACGCACATCCAGGTGGAGCCCTTATTTGTTCAGCCACAGTCCGGATCTGGCTAAAATGCTAATGGGCATATTTAAATTTTTTTTTTTTTAATTTGAGGTATAATATTTCTGCAATCCAAAGTTATTGTTTGTATACAAACTCATTAATGAGGAACAGCTCAGGGCCAGGCTGTACCTTTTATAGGTAGCAGCTTGAAAATGCACGTTTGTCTTGAGAAACGAGACCCTTCATCTACCTGAACTGACCCTGGTGTAAAGCAGAGCAGCCTGAAAGGTTTGTAAAGCCACAAAAAGAAGGTCCTTTTGCAGTTTATGCGATTGACTTCTATTATATCCCTTTTGTATAAATCTTGAAGGTGCATTGTGGGGCACACAATGACAACATGGTTTACTGCCCCCAGAATCCTTAATTACCACAGATCAAATCACACACCCAAAGCCTTGTGAGGTTTATACAGAAAGAGGAATGCTACTTTAAATAATGCTTGCAATTGCTTCAAAAGTTTCAAGACATTAATTTGATAGGTAGAGCCAACTTGAGCTAAGCAGTAGATCTTTGAATGAATTGAGTAAGTGAAATAATGGGTGAATGAAACAGTGATAAGTAGCTTCCGTTTTAAAGATGAAAAAACTAAGGTATTTCCAAGGTCAATCGCCAGATATACATTGAGCATCACCTATGAGTACAGCAGGAAATGACTCAAAGAAATAAGGCAGAATCTGAGAGAATGTAGTTGAAAGATTTTTACTCCTGGATTTTAGGGACTAAGTCGGCTGTGATTTTATATAGTTTTATCATCTTCTAGAACTGCACTTTGTACTGTGGCAGCCGCTAGCCGAAGTCCAACACGATGGTGCTCAAACTTTACTGCATATCAGTCACCTGGATGGAGGGCTTGTTAAAACTCAGGATCCTGGGCCCTTCCCCCCAAAGTTTCTGACTCAGTGGGTCTGGGGAGGTGCCTGAGAGTCTGCATTTCTAACAAGTTCCCACGTGATGCTGATACCCCTGGTCCAGGGACTACATTTGAGAACCGCCAATCTGAAAAGGCAGAACCAGCCAGCGCTCTTACTGTTAGAATGCCCTGGAAATACCGAGGGATTTGGGCCAAGGGCGTGGCAGATGGTATTATCAGAGATGCGCTAACAGTGTCATCTGTACTATTTACCGAGGTTGTTGTATCTCTTCTGGGTTCTTATCTTTGGGGACGTGTTTGTTTGAAGGAGCCCTTCTGAGAAAAAACAGCCAGCAATGTTTCCTTTCTTCTGTGGTATCTCCAAACCATCTTGTCTTTAAACCTCCAAAAACTGGTCACTGTGGAGCAGCCATGAGGAGAGAAGTGTTTGGAAAACTCTGTCGAGCTTGCTGCTGGGGAGGGAGGGGGAGGTGGGTGACAGAGGTGACAGAGGCCCGCTCGGCTCGCGCCTTCCCGAACCGTCCCCCCAGCCGCCCCTGCGTGCGGGGCCCTGAGAGATACAGGGTCACTGAAACCCAGTCCCGGTTCTCACTTGTGTCTCATGTCTCAGAGTCTTCAGGGAGAGGCAGGCCGGTGATCAAGTATTTCCCTGAGCAGAGAGCTTTAGCGGGGGCTCCGGGCTCTCTTAAATTGGCCCCCAAATGGGTCCAGGAAGACTTCGGAGCCGAGTGACTTCTGAGTTAAGTCGCGGCCCGTTTAGTTGAGGAGGGAAAGTGCTTTCCAAGAAACGGAAAGTGTGTGCACAGGGGTTGGTAGGCATACAAGTCTACACAGACCGAAATCCGTGCCTCCACCTCAGGACGCCGCATACCAGCCCCGGCGTTCATTTCAGTCGCCGTCCCCCTGACCAGGTGGACTTGGGCTGAAGCCCTTTCCTGGGGCTTGGTAGACATTGGTTACGATTGGGGGGCAGCAGCTCGGGGCCATGTGTGATGGGGATCCTGAAGCCTCACCTTCAGGGTCCTGCCTCGAAGGAACTGACTCTGGATGGGAGGAAAGATACCAGATTTGTAGCTACAGAAAACTGCGTGCTTCCCAGACGGCCGACAGAATGAAGAAATGCAGTGTTCGGAAGCACCCTTCTTAGCATCTAGATCTTTCTGTGGTTTTTGTAGTGGCCACGGGGCCAATCACGACCTCCAGGGCACCAAGCACGGAAGAGATGGTGCTGCCTTCCCGCCTCCAGTAAAGACGTGAAACATAAGACAGCCATGGGGTTCTGATTTCTTTTCCCCACAACATTATTGTTGTTGTTGGTTTTGTTTGTTTGTTTTTACCACTAGTGGAAAAGAATTTCTCGCTGTTCTAGATGCCCCAGTGGTGTGGGTCCAAAGCCTGTGCTTGATGTGACCCTTCAGAATCCAGCTCAGTGTGGGTGGGCGAGTGAGGCCGGATTGGTGGGCAGGGGGAGGGGGTGAGGTGAAGACAAACAGACTAACGGATGGAAATTGTAAAAGCTAAACAAACATTAGGTGTTCTTGGTGTTTGCTGCTTTGTAGCTGCACAAAGAACTGTGAACAGCTAGCTCTTCTCTCCCAGTGGAATTTTTGTTTCAGAGGGTGCCAGCCCCAGCCAGGGCCCAGCCCTAAAAGCGCTTTTTGTGTCAATAGAGGTGATCATTACAGTGGAATTTTCTCCTGTGTCCATTCTCCTTTGTGACCCAGGCTTAGACCTTTCCTCCCACCTGCCTAATTACTTTGCTTTTTTTGGGTGGGGGCGGGGGAGTGTAACTGCTGTTAGCAGAAAACATTAAAAATGCTTAGCAACTAAAACTCAGGAAGGCCCAATAAGAGGGCTGGCCCATGGTGCAGCCAGCTCGCTGCCGTAGGAATGGAAATGCTTGGTTTGATTCTGCAGGCAGTGGCCAGCAAGGAGACAAGTGACCTGCACGCCCTGGGGAGGGCGTGGGGGTGGGGGGCACACCGCGGATAAGTGCCTGACAGCAGATGCTCCTGCTTGGCCCGGCCTGGAGCCGCACATGGTAGCCTCTCAACAGCGTTCACCTCCAGAGATGGTCTAGTTTATCCCGAAGGCTTCGGGTTAAAGTCCCTTCCCCTCTCCCATGCCAAAGCCACCTCTCTTCCCATCACCTCCATTTCTTAAAAAGGCTCAGATTCTGTTTTGTTATTTTCCTATATTTGAATAAATCCCCGGTCTTGGGTCTTTCCTATATTTGAATAAATCCCCGGTCTTATGGCATGCTTCTGGTGACTGCCTTGAAGAGATTTGTAAATGGCCTTTGGTTTGTAATTCAGATGTTGTTGTGTGGTCAACATTAATTATGTCAGCCAACATTCAGTTACAAATGAGGACTCAGAGACGGACTCTTATCAGGAAGTGACATTTGACAGATAGATGGTTCTAGTAACAAAAAGAGAATGAGTTTTTTTAGCCTCAGCTGGTAAACTACAAAATGTTAAATACTGTTTCACTTTATTTACCTCCTTTATTCTGGGATGAGAAAGTAGAATAGAATTTACTCACTCATTCATTCCACAAATATTTATTGAGGGCTAACAAGTACCAGGCACTGTTTAACCCAAGCCCTTTTGAAGCTTTCCTTTAAAACACTGCCTCACTTTGAAATCAAACTCGAAAACGAGTAAATTCCTTTTGTGTGAGATTTTTCCATAACTAGTCTTAGAGCTTGAGATTGATTAAGATAAATGACATTTCTAAAGACAGAGTGACCAAGAGACATTACAGGAATATTAGCAAACCAAACGATATTTAGAGGCCTCTTGTCTTCAAAGACGAAGAAACAAAAGTCAGAAGGACCATATGAGAAACACGCAGCGAGCCGGAGGTCGGCGGTGTAATTGGCGACCATTTGGCACAAAAAGGCCCGGCCTTGTCACCCCCGGGTCGCGTAGCTGGGCAGGATCACAGGAGCTGGACCACAGTAGGTGAGGCCTGGCCCGCAGTGCACATTTAGTCAGTTCTGTTCAACAAACAGATTCATGCTCGGGTGATAAAGGGAGAGACCTTCAAGTGTGAGCTGGGGAGTGGGGAGCAGGTGAGTTTCCTAGAGCACCCACAGAGGCTCGGAGCCCCCAGGGGAGCGGGGGGAAGAGGAGGGGAGGGGTCACCTTGCTCAGAGTCAGGGCTTTGTGCTGCCTCTTCCCCCGACTGTGCTTCAAATGAAACCTCGGGCGGCTCCGCATGGACGGTGGGGCGTGGACAGCGGGGCTGGGACCGTCCGGAGTGGACCGTGGAGGGAGGCAGGGAGAGCATCCCTTCTCCTCGCCGTGCCTCTTCATCATTCCCCAGTCACTGCCAGAGCATTCTTCAAGGGCAGGCGGCCATTGCCGACTCTATTTCCTATTTCCAGGGGACTTTTCATCTCCCCTTTGTCGCCATGCAGTTGATGAACTGGCCCCCGTCCCTTCCCTTTCTCTGCGGCGCCGTGGAATTTCATCAAATGGGGGAGGCTGACCTGTCCCACAGGCGCCTCTGTGTTCACCCTCGAAAGAAGGGCTTTGAAACTGCTGACCATGAAGCTTTGGACTTGGCTGTGCTCCCCCAGCCAGCCCCAGTTTACATGAGCACGACACCCCAAAGCTGCTGAGGGCCACGTGGAGAGAGGGAGCCCACTGTCCACGGAGGGAGGACTGCCCGAGCCCAGCCCAGGCTTTGCTGGACCTGCGTCTCTCCTCCTTTTCAAGTCCCTGCGTGGGCAGCGAAGGGCAGTGAATGGTTGGGGTCGGGGTGGGAAGGGTTGAACGTAAGCCCACCAGGCAGCAGAGAAAGCAAGCTGAAACCACTGAGCTCCATTCCAGAGGAGTGTGTTTTGGAAGAGCCCATACAGAGTCAGAGCTCCAACTTGGAGATTTTTGTCTCCACCCTGTTGGGAAGCCATTGGCTGGGATTGCCTTGGCTTTGTTTGCCAACAAAATGATGGAAGTACGCTACGGACCTGAGCAGAGGGGACAAGGGTGAGGGTCTCCACCTGCCGGTGTGGCGTAGAGATGCTTGGGAGATGTTCCGAGAGTATTTTCCAAGAGTCACTGGGAAGACACTGGCTGGCCTTGCCTCACCTAAGGAGCCCCCCTAATCGGAGAGGGTGCCAGGAGATAAGGGTTCCCCTCAGCTGGTCACACACAGCACAGTCGACGAGCTCACCTCTGTTTTCTGTGTGTGGAGGGAAGGAAGTAAGGCCGCTGACACCTGGCCCTTCTCTGGAGTTGCCTCCAAGCTGGGATCATGGCATCATGATCTCAGGAAGTTGCTGTCCTCTGGAGAGTCCGTTCGCACAGATACGCCAACTATCTCACAAGTTTCCGTATCCTGTGTATTCATAGACCAACAGATATTTGATTAAAAGAAAGGAAGCAGACATTTCTTCTGGATACGATTAAACCAAGTATGTATGAAGATTCTGCAGACCGGTAGGAAAATGAGAAAACACATTGCAGAGAAGGAGGAAACGCACAGCTTGTGTGAATGGATTGAACCTCAGAGACCATCATTGAATCTCAGTTTACATATCACTTCTTCCAGGAAGCCTTCCCTGACCTCTCCAGGGCCGACTGAGGTCTTGCTCCTGTGTGCTCCCCTGAAGCCCTGCACCGAAGGTGACATTCCTGGGCTGTGATCCCTTGTGTGTTGTCCCTGTCCCTGGCCAGACTCCAGCAGAGGCCTTGAGAGTAGACCGTGCCTGCCCTATAGTGGGCAAACAGTAAATATTTGTTGTCACAGACCATGGGCCCAGTGAAAACAGACTGCTTCGTGGGGGTGAGGCTGAGGTGAAGCCTTTGAGTCAGGAAACCGAGGGCTTTATGTTCCCCCCACGAGGAAGGTGGGTTCCCCCAAGGCCCCTGGACTAATTCCAGCCTTCCTGTTCTAGCTCGCCTTATCTTGATGGAGACAGTCATTTGTTTTACATCTTTTACGGAGCCGAGGCCTTGCAGCCCGTCGAGGAGAGCTGTGTGGGGCGGGGTTTTATGATTATACTCCTTGAAGGCTAAGCTGTGATGTCTAAAGCTCTTTCATCTGCGGCATGACCCAAACCCCTACCCAATTTCCTCTCCCAGAGAAAGCAGCGTGCCACTCTTACGAAAGTGATTTTTTTTTAATTATGTTATTTGAAGGAGAAGCATAACTAAAAACGTGTATTAAGCAAAACAGAATACTCCAATTGGCACGGGAAAAAAGAGGGCTTTTGAGAAAGACAAGATTCCACGTGGGAGCCTGATGTCTTAACCATTTCGAGCCTGGCTTCCTGGCTGAATTGGCTCTTTCTCGGCCATTGCAAGAGCAAAACAGCTCCTGAGCCCTGACCTACCCGTCCCCTCCCCCGTCTCTACGTGAGCCCTGATGCCATTCCTCTGGGGACACAGCTTGGTCTTGTCGGCTCCCCTGGGCTAGGGCTGCGCTCAAAGCCTCCGAGTGGCCCAGTGCCCCGAGAACCAGTCACACTGCCTCATCTGTGCTGGCCCTTCTGACATCCAGAGATGGCTCTATTTTGCCATCGGAATACGAAGGAGAAGTCTCCTTCTGTCGCTCTGTTTTCCGCTTCACTTGTACCTGGGTGCTGCCCCCTTCCCTTCTGTCTTGGCTAATTCCCCAAGGGTGCTCACTGTCAAGAAAAATATTACCTGTGTGTTTGTAATTGAACAACCTTGGTTGTTTTTTTTTTTTTTTTTTTTTAAGGCACCAGCACTCTTATCTTAATAAATGGGATTTCTCCTTCCAGCAAGCCTTCCTCTGCTCTGCTCCACTGGCATTCTGATGACCACCTGGCAGTCCCTTGTTACCGTTTTCAGTTGCTGTTTGGCAACAACTTTCTAGGAGAAGGTGCTGGTACACGGTGCCGGGGTGCTGAATAGCCTTGGGCAAGTTACTTAATCTCTCATCTATGAGGTGAGAGCAGCTGTGCCTGTAGAAAGGTGCCGGGAACAGGAGAGCATGGACGTGATTCCCCTCCGCGGGCCTGCGTACAAGCCTCCAGGCCTTCGTGGGGATGGATGTCTGCTGGGCAAACCTGATACGGCCACAGAGAGAACCTTCACGTCTCCACCATGAACCGTGCGGGTCCCCTCTGGAGGAAGAGGCATCAGTGTGTGCCACTCCAGTGCCCCCCAACCACCTGTCCCCCCCTCCCTGCTCTCTGCTGCTCTGGGGGAGATGCCCCTCCCCATCGGGTGTGCAGGTACCCCGAGACCCGGCCCCGCCCTTGCTGGCTGTCTCCTCACTCCCCATGCCTCCCCACAGCCTGCACGTCTCCCAGAGACACGACGAGTGACTCTTCCCAGGATCAGTGCAGTTGAGACGTGGCTCACACACCACCTTTGGGGACGCCTTCCCTGACCAGTCACTCCCAGGTCGCCCATCCTGCCGCCCTCTTTTGATTCTCTGAGTAGCAGCCGTCAGTGTCGCCTGCGTCGTGTGCGCCTCCCGCTGGGCCCCGTGCAGGGCTCTGTCGCTTTGGCCGCTGCCTCTCTGGCCTCCAGGGTCGTACCTGGTGGGTGGCTGACACTGTCCTCTGTTTGCCACCAGATTCAACAAATAGTAGCTGCTTCTTTTTTTTTTTTCTGGCCCCACGGCATGCGGGATCTTAGGTCCCCAGCCAGGGATCGACCCTGCGTCCCCTGCAGTGGAAGCGCAGTCTTAACCACTGGACCACCAGGGGAGTCCCAGTAGCTGCTTTTGCTGTTCAAATTGGAATGTGTCTACATGAATGAAGATGTATATATGTGCTAGTTATAGATAGGGTTAAAATGGTCTGGAGGGGATTTGACAGCCACCCTACCAAAATAGGGACCCTAAGGGCAAGTCTTTGTTATTTTCCTTCTGGATTGGAAGGCTGACGAGGAGTCGGTTGACTCACAAAGATGCAAAATGAAGAGCGGCTTCCTTCCTCTGATCCTCTCCGGCAGGTGCGTGGCAGGACTTGGAGCCCACGCTTACCCTCTGGAGGACTCTCAGTGATTTGACTGTGTTCTCTCCTGCTCAGGGTCTGTGTTAGCAGTCACTGCCCCAGACCCCGCCCTGTTTTTCTGCACATATTCCCACAGACGAGGGGCTCAGAAGATCTGCATCACCATCTAAGATAGGACAGTGGGTGCACATGCTCAAGCCCCCTGCAGCACAGTGCTTCCCAGCGTGGGTTCCAGTGGGTCCTCAATCTCCCAGTTCTCGGATCAGGGGCCCCAGAGGCAGGTGGGGGTCTGAGACACAGGAAACCCCGAGTGAGTCAGCGCGGCCGGGACCCTCCGAGGAGGAAGGAAGCAGGGGCAGTAGAAGGTCCTAAGGTTCACATGTCAGTGCTGGAAACGGGGGTCTTGGGAATGGCTTTTGTGGAGCAGTTCTCTGTGCACATGGGCTCCCGGGCTGGGCTGGAGGACCCTTTGCCCCATGGTATGCAGCACTTCTCTCTGGAGATGAAAAAAAGAGGAACAAACCCTCACGGAGTTCACATCCCGGAGGGGAAAGGAAACAGGTAGTGATGGGATAGGTGGCTCACCCCGTGGGGGACGCATCGCAGCCCAGACCCTCCTCACGACTTGCCGTGTGGATATCCCAAGGGCGAGTCAGACCGAACACACCAGAGTTACCCTTAGGAGCTGCCCTGCACGGCTTCCGGGTGTGTCCTCTAGGGCGCGAGGTCTCCGGGCACCCCTGGGCCCAGGAATCGCTCCCGACGCCTCCCTCCCTTCTCTGCACTCACGTCCTGTCACCTTTGCCTCCTTGGTCCCTCTCAGGCCCATCTCTCCTGCTGCGCCGTCACCGCCCCGATCCTCACTCCCCTCATCTCTCTTCTCCTCTCCTCTCCTCTCCCGAGTGATCCGTCCAGAGCTGCCTGGGCCCCTCCAGTGTGTCCTTTCACCAGGGCCCCTTTCCTCAGCCCCTCTTGCCACACGCACATGTGCACTCTCACGCGTTAAGTCCCCTCCATGGCTTTCTGCTGCTCCTAGGATGGAACAGTCCTTGGCGCCGCCTGCAGAGCGGGGGCGGGTGGCCCTGCCCGTCCCTCTGGCTGGTCCTGGAGCCTGGCCCCGCTGCTCTCTGCACTCCAGACACATGCCTGCCTTCTTTATTTTAATTTACTGCTTAAATTATCATACAGTAATATCGACCTTGTCGTTCTGATGTACAGCTCTGTGGATCCTAACACACGCCCTAGTCTTCTTGTCATGCTGTGACTGCCGCGCCTCCTGCTCGGGGGCCTTGATTACCGCACTGGCCTGGTCACTCCTCTCTGGGCGCAGACATCCTCCTCTAGACGTCTGCCCCGCTCCATGCGCTGCGCCCCCGCGCGCTGCGCACCGGTGCCCTGCGCCCCCCTTGCACATGCTTCTGCACAGCCGCCGCGCGGCTCTGGGGGAACTCTGCCCACGTGGCTTGGCGCTCACGCTGCATCCGCGGTGCCTAGGGCGCGCTTGCCTCTCAGTGGGCGCTCGGGGAACACGCCCTGTGTGAGGAGAGGAGGAATGAACCGTCCGCTCAGGAATGGCTGCAGCCCCTTCCGGAGACCCGGTCCAGTGCCGCGGGGGAGCCGGGGCTGCAATCAGACGGGCTCCCGCCGAGTTCCTCCTTCACCTCTTGTTGGAGAATTTAGCGTCATCTGATTGGTTCGCTTAATGAGGATTATAAAACCTACCTCAAGTCCTGCAGTCGGATTAAGTGAGGTGACTGTAGAAGTCTTTGTTAGAAGGAGGCACTCAGTAACTGGCAGCCTTCACCCCACCGTGTTGGGGGCAAGATCCAGTTCCGGAGAAAGGGTGCTCAGGTGTTCACCTGTTCTGAGAAACAGCAGAGCCTCTGCCCCTGTGCCGCTCTGCGTATTCAGGTTGCGCTGGGGAGTCCCCTGCCCTCCCTGCGGTGCGGGCCGTGCGCCCCGCCTGCTGCCCCCGCGTCCCCGGTGCCGCCCATAAGGACTGCGGTTCTGTCGGTGCTGAGCGGGGAGCTGCCACCTGCCCGGAGGGGCCTTCCACCTCGCTGCCCAAGCCCCTCACTCGCGAGCCGGCTGGTGGAAACAGAGCTAAAAGCCCGGCCCAGAAGGCCCTCTGGGACTGGGCCGCCCCTGAACGTGACCCCCTTTGTTGTCGCGGTGTTGGCACCGCAGGGGGCGGGGGGCGGTCAGGTGCCACAGGTGCTCAGCCTTGTGGGAAGCCTCCCACCCCCGCCCACCTCCATCTCCGAGCAGAGAGGGAAGCGCAGACGCGCGAGGACCCGAGGGAGTCTGGCTTGCGGGGTGGGAGCGCGCCGCCAGGGCCGGCAGCTGTCGGAAAGGGTGCCTCTATGGATCTCTGATGACGGCGTGTCTTGCTTCCCCAAACCTCTGTGCAGGAGCGTGTCTTTTGGGAGGAATCCTCTACTCCTGGCAGTTTCCTCATTTCAACGCGCTGAGCTGGGGCCTCCGCGAAGACTACTCCCGGGGCGGCTACTGCATGATGTCGGTCACCCACCCGGACCTGTGCCGGCGCGTCGCCCTGCGCCACTGCCTGGCCTTGGTCGCAATGTCCGCCGCGGCCCCCGCCCTGGACGTCACCACGTGGACCTTCCCCGTCATCGCCCTCCCCATCAACCTGTACATTTCCTACCTCAGCTTTCGGTTCTACAGGGACGCAGACCGGAAGAGCTCCCGGAAGCTGTTCTTCTGCAGCCTCTGGCATCTGCCCCTTTTCCTGCTGCTGATGCTGACCTGCAAGAGGCCGGCTGCGCAGGGCGACGCGGGCGGGCCGCAGAGTTGACGGCGACCGGCGCGTGGGGAGGAGCAAAAATCATCCAGGGAGACGCACAGGGGTTGTTTTTTTTTTTCCCCCCTTTGCTGTTAGGCGAGGATATTTTGGTAATTCCAAAGCACCAGGAGAGAAGTCGCTGTGTTGAGAACAAGATTGTAAACTAATTTGGTGCTCGGTGATCACTCGACAACTCTTTCCACGGTGATATCCAAAATGCTCCCCAAATAAGAACTGGGTTGGCTCCGCAGTTTTACGTGAGGAGCGCATTTCTCTTTGAGGGTCTTTACAGAGCTCTTCCTCTAACCCCACCCACTTTGTCCTCTCCCTCAGGTAGAAGTGCAAGCACACCTTCCTTTCTTAGCCCCTCCACACACACTCCCCAGCTGCCGACCGGGGTGGCCGGACGAGGTGCACACTCGCACTCTGGTATCTGTGGTTCCGTGGCCTCTGGTCCCTCGCCGGCTGTCAGAAGAAATGCAGGCTGCCAGTCGCAGTCCCCCTTCCTGTGAATGAGCCAGGGCCCCCGGGTCCACCTTCCTCTGTCCCACACACATCCTCAGCCTCATTTTCCCTCAGACAATAACAGAACGCCAAGGACATGCTGCTGCCCAGCCTCTGCGGGAGGAATTCCAAACGGTTGTCTGGGGAATCTCAGACTGGACCACCCACTGCCCACCCTATCACGTATCAGCATTTCAGAAACTCCAAGGAATCAAAGGCATCTTTAAAGTTCACTTTAAAATATCAGAGGTGTCAGAGCGTTTCTTTCTGGAAGGGTCATGCTAGACTTAAAACTAGAAATCCCTCCGGCTCTGATCCATCTCGTCCTCTTTAGTCACTGCTGCGGTCATCAGCTCGGCTCAAGGCTGAGTGAGAAGGGAAATCAGAAAGGGGCCAGCCGGCCCACATAGCTCACATTCTTGTCCCTTTAGTGAGGAACACATTTCCATCCTGCTATCTTCTAAATTCAGAAATTAGCCTCCACACGTCCAGTGGCTTGGAGAGCCGGAAGCAGGAGCTGGACTCCGGATGGGGGTGCTTAATGGTCCTGGGAGGCGCATGGGTCCCCGCAGACAGGGCTGGCCTCCGTCACCAGCAGTCTGCTCAGCCCCCACATCACCTGCTTGTCCACTGTCTGTCCCGTTTGCCCGAAGGTCTTGAAGCTTAACAGGATACTTTAGTTACTCAGTGCCCCGGAAGGAATCCATCTGGGAATTTATGCAACACTTAAACAGTGCCTGCAATATGCCTGTTCTCTCAAAACTTTCCACAGCGATTGCAGGTAGCATCTGATTTCTGTCTCT
Source organism: Monodon monoceros (assembly GCF_005190385.1). NCBI lineage: Eukaryota > Metazoa > Chordata > Mammalia > Artiodactyla > Monodontidae > Monodon > Monodon monoceros. Next base: position 41,201,918 of record NW_021703786.1, on the reverse strand, counting down.
GCTTACCTGAAACATCACCTCTTGGCTGCATCCAGGTGGCACTGTGGGAACTGGCATGAGTGTGTCTTGCGGGGACATCCACAGCCCTCAGATTTGTAAAGCGAGTCGGTTCTCTTCCTGCTGCAATAAACCAGCACCTTGAACCATAGTGTGTGTGGCGTCATTCCACTCCATCTCCGGTTCCTGGTGGAACCGATAACACTTGCCGCACTTTCATGAGCTGGGAGGAGAGCAGAATGCCCCACTCGGAGATGTTTCTTATTGAGGGGGTGGAAGCAAGCAGCCTGCGCTCCCGAAAGAATCTGCCTGACACCCACCCTCTGTTCTGGATCACCTAGTCTCTCCCTTCCCCTCCCTTCAAAACCATCGCCCTAGGAATGGTCCTTGGGGCCTCTCTGACCTCCTCACTCGTCGTTCCCCGGCTCAGAAAATACAGTGCCCAGTGTGCAGTGTGCACAACCAATGATGTCTCAGCTCCTTGGTGCTCAGACCCCAGGATGAGAACCTTCCACGGGAACCCCTCACTGCCACCCCACCCCCACCGCACCACTGTGCTGCTTCTCACACCTCCCCGGGGCTACCCTGTGCTCAGACCACCGCCTCCCCAGACCCCGTCCCTTCATTCCTGCGGGGACGTGGAATTCACGCTCCCATGACCCCCTCAGCCCTAGAGCCCAGACAGCTGCTCGGTCACCTGGGCTCCTGACGTCCCGGGGCTTCACCTCCACAGCCGGGTGTTCTGACCCTGGCCGATGACCAGTAGCATTTCCCGCACGGTGAAGCCCGTGTGTTTCAAGCATCCCTCGGCAGGTCTCTGGGAAATCCTGTCACCCCACTGGGGAGAAAGGAGCACGTGCAGAGGACCTCCCAGGGACCCAAGGTTAAAGACAGGAGGGTCTGAGTTTGCTCATCCTGGTGATTCCCTGGCCATGTCAGGAGCCCAGCCTGGGACGCACTGTCTGGACCTGATCTGCAGAGTTTCACTCAGCCTGTCAGGCCAGTGGCTGCAAGGACAGGACTCAAGCTGGGGGCCCTGACTCAGGAGGGGGGCCACACGGGTAGGAGCAGAAGCCTGTGCTTTGAAACGGGATTGCACTTGGACTTTATTTCATAATATGGCAAGCTAATGACAAGGAAACGGGTCATGTCCAGTTTCCTTATTTAGCTTTTTAAGAAACATGATTCTTAACACGCTATTCCTTCGACTCTGGGAAAATTGTACCAACTTCCTTTTAGTAAAACCACTGTATCCGTTGAGGATAAAACCAAATTTCACCAAAGGGTCTGTCTCTGGAGGCCGACAGTGAGGGGGATGCTGTTCGTTGCCTCTTCCCAGGATTGGTTTGTGTTTTCAGACATAAAAATAGGGTCTGTCTTGCCCAATCAAAACACCTTTATTGCGCTTTAAATACACTTTGAGTGCCCCGTGCCCTGACGCTAGAGGGAAAAAACAAGGCTGTCGGAAACTGTGCTTTGCTCTGCGGATGTACAGAGTTGAATTTCCCTCTGACCGTGTATTTTTTCTCAGTCCATCCTCACTCCTTTTGCCTTGTTAAGAAAATAGCTAGGACTCAGCACTTCTCTGCCCCATGGCAGTGCTGGGACTGCCATGGGCAAAGGTTTTTCTGCTTGCTGACGCAGGTGTGATGGGAGACTCACTTCTCTGAGTTCAGCTGGAGTCAGGGTCTCCGTCCTCTGACTTCCACCCACCCCCCCTCCCCAGCACACTCCTGTTACAGCAGGACACTTGTAACTGATGGCAGGAGGGACTCAGGGGAGAAAGGTTTTCAGGAAATGCTCTCCTGACCTTTCTAATGACATGCTCACAGCCCAAGAGATTTTGACTTAAAGACGAACTGGGTTGGGATGTTGCCTTGCTTTTTCTCTGGAATCATCGGCCAGCTAGCGATCATCCACAAAGCTCTTCGTGTCCGGGGCACGTTTTCTCCATCTGTCTTGTAGGATCAGTGGTGTCAACTGACAGGCAACTAAATAAAAAGCAAGTAGAAAACAAACAGGGTCCAGCAATCGACTTGACTGCTGCTCCATGGCACTTTTTCCCCAGTGTCTAGAGCAATGCTTGGCCCAGAGTAGGTGCTCAGTAAGTGCTTTTTAAAAATTATTATTATTTTTTTTTATTTTTGGCTGCATTGGGTCTTCACTGCTGCATGCAGGCTTTCTCTAGTTGGGACGAGAGGGGGCTACTCTTTGTTGCGGTGCATGGGCTTCTCATTGCGGTGGCTTCTCTTGTTGCGGGGCACGGGCTCTAGGTGTGTGGGCTTCAGTAGTTGTGGCACGTGGGCTCAGTAGTTGTGGCTCGTGGGCTTAGTTGCTCCGTGGCATGTGGGATCTTCCCAGACCAGGGCTCGAACCCGTGTCTCCTGCATTGGCAGGAAGATGCTTAACCACTGCGCCACCAGGGAAGTCCCTCAGTAAGTGCTTTTTGAGTGAATAACCCCATCTGGGCTACGAGAGTCCCCTGTGGTCAGAAGGACAGGGTCTGTTAGCCTGGGATCAAGAAGGAACTGACTCGGAAAGCTGTTTATAACAGGCGGTTTCGTGAGAGAAAATGGCTTGTAAACCGTCCTTATCCCACTGCTGGGACAGTCCCCGTTCCCACCCCACCAGCAGGACAGTCCGGGGCTGCACCGACCAGAGGCCCCCCCCACCCCCGCTTCTAGACCAGCACCCACAGCTTCTCTTGTTTCTGGAATCTCCCTTCTCTGACTTCAGACCATCCCCCCCACCGTTCCTGCTGTGTCTCCCGGGGCACCTGTCAGTGTGCAGCCTGCAGGTGTTACTCACCTGTCCATGCACCGTCTCCCTGCCCCACCATCAGATCCTAAGCCCAGTAAGGCAGAAGCGTCTGCTTCTCATTGCTGGATCCACGGGCACCCAGAATAGAAGGGACTTGGGAGTGATCACGAGGCGGGTGTGCCGTCAGTGAGCAAAGGAATGAGCGGGTGGCTTTAGGGCAGGTGCTGGGGCCGGAGGGACACTTGTCTCGGCTCCACTGGGACCAGCACGGGGTGGGGGGGGTGAGTAGGGCACACGCCCCATGTGACTGAATCCAGGGCAGACGCAGCTCTCGACCTGTCTTGTGAAGAAAACAGCCAGTGTCGAGCCAAGATGATGACTATCGTTCCTTCCTGATGTTACTCGGTCTTTGTTTTCCAAAGTGTGGTACATTTTCGCTCTTTCCTGTGTCTTCAGGGCTGTCTTGGCTTAACGACTAAGCAGCAAGGAGTTCTTAGTCAAGTCGGCTTCTTGGCCCCGATTTTTCTTGCTCTCTCTTTTTGCTTTTTCAAATGCGTTAGCAGAGAATCTAGTGTCTAGCTCCATCTTCTTCCTTAATCGTCACCCACCTCCGGCGGGTGAGAGCCAGCCCGTGCATCCAGGTCAGCTTAAAGGAATGGGACCCCGACCTGGCGCATAAGCTGGGGGGCTGCCTAGGAAGTGGAAGCCAAGAGAGGGAGGATCCCAAGTGCGATACGGCAGCTCGGCCAGGCCGGGGGTGAAGATGGAGTGCCAGGGTCTTGGTAAAAGCCAGTGTGTACCCGACAGCTCCTCTCTCTAAAGCAAAGCCCAGAACAGAGCTGGGGGGTGGGCAGGAGGGGGGAGGGGAGGGGAGCAGAGGAAACTTTGGAGGAGACAGTGCTTGGCTGAGTAACCCTACCCCAAACACCTAAAGAGGGGCCAGGTGACAAGACGAACAATCCTGGGAGCATTAGCTGGGCTAACACAAACACCGCCCTCCACCCTTCCCACCCTCAACAAACAGACAGACACAAACCAAACAAAGCGTCAGTGAGGGGAGAGGCACCTGCCCCTCTGTCATCTGCTGAGCCAGTGACCGTCCACGTGCCGTGAACCGGGCCTGCTGTGGGACAAAGGGACGAACCCAGCTTCGGCCGCGACCCCCAGGAGCTTACTCTCTGGAGAGTTCTCGGGGAGGGAGTGGAAGGCGCATTCCAGCTTCTTCCCCAAAGTCCTCCGCTTCTAGGTACTTTGGCCACAAAACTAATTGGCCGGGAGGCAACTCTGCTGAAAAGATAAAATAACAAAAAATAAAAGAGGGACGTTAAAAAGGACACGATGGTACATGAGAAACGAATAACAAAATTAGAAAGACTATTGCAAAATCAAAATATCTGAATACATTTTAAAGGTGTGTAGGGAATTCTCTGGCGCCAGTGGTTGGAACTCCGGGCTCTCACTACCGAGGGGCCTGTGTTCAATCCCTGGTGGAGGAACTAAGATCCCGCAAGCTGTGCAGCATGGCCAAAAATTTTAAAAGTAAATAAATAAAATTTTAAAAGATTAAAAAAACTGAAAAGGTGTATAGATTCATGGCAGTACTGTGCAAATAACTTCTTTTATTTTGTGGGTTGGACCTCAGCGCTTGTCTTCCAAGTCCTTCATTCATAGTATTAACTTTTTTTTTTTGCTTGGTGGTTCATCTCCTCGTTTGGCATCACGCTTTTTATGTTTTGCTAAAATCTCTTCCTTCATTAAGAGAGGTATCTGTTTCCAGACGGTGGGGTCCCAGCTTGCACCCAAACTGTCTCGCGCCGTGAAAGCCTCTCCCCGCTTGGTGCCCTAGACACAGTGTCACGTGTCCTCTGACCGACGTTCCGACGTCCTACAGGAAACGGGGGTCTAGCTCTGCACCTTCGAGGTCCTCGGCCTCTTTCCCCTCCAATGCAATGTGTTTCAAAATAAGAAAACAACTCTGGGGGCAAAGCATCGTCACCCATCAGCTCCAGAAAGCCATCTATAACGTCACTGGCTGGAGAAAGGCTAGCGCATTTCAGCCAGCTGAGATCAGGCACGGCTCGATCCAGGCGGCAGAATCTCTCTCCACTTGCTGTTGTCACCACTGTTGGCAGGCTCTCTCCCCTTAAGAAGCAGACACCCCTTAAACAATTATTCATTCCTTTATTCACAAATACTTGTTTACTACTTACCTCGAGTGAGGTGCTGGGGTGCAGAAGTGAAAAAAACAAACCCCCCTGTCTTCCTGCCTGGGATATCTTGAGAAGAAAACAAAAGCCCCCGGTAACTGTGGTTGCCTCCTCGGTTGGCCACTGGGTGACTGGAGCCAGCTGCTTGTTCAAACCTAAAGAAAAAGAAAGTGGACATTGAGATGCTGGCCCTGTTTGGCCTGATGTAGGGTTTGTGCTGATTCCTGACCCACTCGGCCTGGTTCACATCGATCGGCCCGCGAGCGGGACGCAGCCGTCCCTTCCCACCGTGAAGGTTTGAGGAACTCGGTGAGACGAGGGTGGACAAAGGGGAATTACACTGTACTGGGTTGGCCAAAAAGTTCCTTCGAGGTTTTCGTCACATTTTCTGGCAAGCCCCGGATGAGCTTTTTGGCCACCCCATAGTTTGGTCCTCGGAGAGGCCTTGGGGTCAGGGCCATGAGGAAGTGGGCCCAGGAGAGGCGCTGGGAAAGGGGTCCCAGCGAAGGCAGTGCCCAGCGGCTATGCGGACCCTCAGATGCCACTGCCCATCACCACGATAAGCCTCTCCTGACCGCCTGACACCTGTGGTCCCCGACTCATCGTAAGGAAGGACCTCCTTTATATACAGACCCGGGTGAAGGTCCACTTATTACAAGACCATTAACAAGGTGAAAACCCAGGGTGTTTTACTACCTGCTCTTTACACCAAGTCAGCCGCACCCCTGGGACTTCCCAGGCCGGCACCCTCTTCAGGGTGGCAGGGCCACCCTCAGAGCTAAGTCAGTTCCTGTCAAGAGCATTTGCCTCAGCACCTTTAAAGTCAGCTGCTTTCTTCTCCAAGTAAAGTGCTTCTTGGAAGACACTTCCATTTTCTCAGGAATCGTTTAGGGAAAACTTTGGATCAAAGAGCCAGGAATGAGCCAGGCAGGTCCGTTTTCCAGTAGCCCCAACCCTAAGCTTCCGTGGGCATTGGGGTCCCCGTGCTCCCTGGCTCCCCGCCAACCACGCGGCTCCTGCCCAGACACACGGGGCAGGAAAGCATCAACCGCAAGCCGGGCTCCCTTGGAGTTGTCCCTGCCCCTCGTCTAGAAACGGACACTTGGCATTCTCGCGAGGCATTTTCATGCTAATTTGTTTAGTCCAAAAAGAGGAGCCCAAACAGATGTGGTCCATTTGGCGGGGATGTAGTGCATTTGTTAGTGCGAAAGCCTCCTTGGCAGGAGGTTAAATATTACCCTGGCTATTCACGAACACTTCATATTTCAAGAAAGGAAGGGAGGCTAAGGCTGCGTCCTATAAATCAGCCTTTCGAAGAGGCAGAAAGAGGCAAACATTTGATAAGTCTGTGTCGTCGTGCTCGGAGATCAAAGGCGCTACCGTCTGTACTCATGCATCCGGCGTTCCGGCCGGCAGCAGCTCTGACACACCGAGGCTGGGCCGGCTGGGGAGGAAAGGATTAGCCAGTTCTGATCTATGATCAGCTGGGTCTCGGGAGAAGTAGGAGGGTGTTACGGCTGAGTTCTGGGCTGGCTGCGGCAGGAGAGGCGGAGGGCCACCCCCTTCAGGCTCTCGCTTGGGACGGTGGTGCATCTGCTCCCTGAACCCACTTCACTTGGAGACAAACGTGACCAGGGATAGACCCGCAGCCCCCAGCATCGAAAAGCTGAAAATACCTTGGCTGTTGGGCACAGCAGGAGGCCAGGTGGCCAGCCCCCTCTGCGGAGGGTCCCAAGCCAGCCCGGGGCTCCCTGGGTCTCAGGCTGCTCTCACCACCCTGGGCCACCCCTGGGCCTGTCCCACAGCCCCGTCCCTTTACTTACTCTTGCATCCACTTTGCCTTCCCCCAGCTTCTCTTTTACGCAGGGGTACCATTGGGAGCCCCAAGGAATGTGCTCCAGAAGCCCTGACCCTGGTGCCCATATGGACAAAAGGACAGTGAACACAGATGGACGGACATCTTCCTGCAAACACCAAGGGTTAGAATTGACCCACTTGGTTCATCTTCCCCAAGAGCACAGACCAGTGCCCACCATCTGGGAGAAGGCCCAGGGCGGTTTGCAACCTGTACGCCAAATGTTTCAAAGAGGAACATTGGTATGAATTTTCCCACCTAATTACTTGAGATCTGATACGGTCCCTTCAGTGATTATAATTCCTGATTCCCAGATGGATGCGGCTGGAAGGTTGGCTCCATTTCCAGGAGAGTTAAAGGAAGCAGGATGGACCCAGGGCCTCTTGCCCACCTTGAAGTGCCAACAGGTGTTCTTAAGCTGCAGGAACGTGAGCAATCTCAGCAGACACGGACAGAAATCTTCTTCTCTTTTTGGACGACACCGGTCACAGCTCCCAGACGCAGACTGGACCGTATCATCGGCTCTCCTGGGTCAACAGCTTGCCGACTGCGGGTCTTGGGACTTTGTCTCCATAACTGCAGGAGCCAATTCCTATCAACCAGCCAATCCCTCAGTCCTCTTGGTCCTGTTCCTCTGGAGAACCCAGGCTCATCCAGATGGGTTTTGTCAGAGCAAATGTGTAAGGATGAAATCTCTGCCCACGCTGACTCAAGCTTTCTCTCCCTTACTTGTCTATGCTTCTCTGATGTAGAGGGGGCCGCCCTGTTAATTAACCTTTGTCACCTCACTGAGAAGGGCTCCTAGCAGTTTAGAAAGTCTCAGGAGATGAGTAGGGCATGTAGACACAAGGCTTTAAAGAATTTTGATAGAGTCTTTATGTAGTTCTGAATGACTTGGTAACTTCTGGGTTTCCTTTTGGGGGGCACCTTTTATATCTTTATATCATACCTACGTGTGACCAGAGCTGCCCAGACAGATGTTGCCTGGGCTGAGAAGTAAAACAAACATATTTATATGTCAGTTTTATATAGCCTCTTCCCAAAGCACTGTCTTTGTCTGTGGATTATGGGCAGCCAACTGGCATTAGATTTAGAAAGACTGATGGTTACTCACAGAGCCTGGCATGGTGCCCTATGTCTAGAGCAGCGAGATTAACGTATTTTAAGGTGTAGGAGTTGAGGCCCTTGCCACCTAGCAAATGGACACATGCCTGTACAATTTTGCAAACTATTTCAGAGGGTCCATGGATCCCCCTGGTCTCTAATATGGGGAGGTGGCTCTCAACAGATTTTCCCTCTCTCTTTTCAAGTGTCTTAGTCATGCTGACACATGTCTTATCTCAGGCCAACTGCTTCAGAAATCTCAAAGAGCATATATATCCGTTCCCTCCACGCACTGATGGAGAAATCATGCATTTAGGAGGCAGACAGATCCGAGTTTGAATTCGGGTCTGCCCCCGGGCAGGGGTCTGTTGCCACGTCTACGAGTTCCCATCTGTAATGCGGTACGATTCCTGCCATTTCAGAAGTTGGTGAGGGAGGCTCGGGGACGGGGCTGGAGTAAGTAATTCACGCGCTTTGCTCCGTACTGCGCTGCCCCACTGAACTGTCTGACGAATGATTTTCCTGAATTGCCCACAGCTGTTCTGGCCTCGAGCAGACACAGCCCACGGCTCTGAAGTAGAGCAAGAGTGGAAACAGAACGGTGATGCTTCCGCGTGTGGGGTACGGGCGTGCGTGCGGTTTGCCCTGCAGGGTGTCTGGCTCTGTTTTCCCACCGCCCCCCTCCTCGCAGGTCCTTTCTGTTTCTGTTTCGACGCCTGAGTTCATCTTCACCCAACAGTGCCTCCTATAGGGGACCCCGGTCTTCTACTCACCCTGCTTCCTCCTGAAATGTACTGGACATTCAATACGTCGTACTTCTGTCCTCGTTTTTCAAGGGTGAGCATGTACAGTTCACGGCGTCAAACAGCATCTGGTACAGAACTTGTGTATGGAGTTGAATCGTCGTCCGTTCCACTTTCCTTTCCTCTGCACGTGCCCCTGAGTTCTCCTGGTCCCTCCTTCCTGCAGGAGCTATGACTTAGGGCCAAATCAGCCCTGACTTCTGCCCCATTTGTATTAGCGTCCTAGGGCTGCTGTAACGAGTTGCCACACACCGGGGGGCTTAAAAACAACAGAGATGTGTTCTCTCGCGGTTCTAAAGGTCTGAAGTCTGAAGTCGGTCGGTATCAAGGGCTGAAATCAGGGTGTCAACAGGAGTAAGCTCCCTCCGAAGCTTCTAGGGGAGTATCCTTTCTTGCTTCCTCCAGCTTCTTGTGGCTCCTGGTGTTCGTTGGTTTATGGCTTCATGACCATCACACTCCAGTCTCGGCCTCCTTTCTCACACAGCCCTCTCCCGTGTGTGTGCGCGCGCGCGCGTGTGTGTGTGTGTGTGTGTGTGTGTGTGACATCTCCCCCACCCCCGACCTCTCTCCTAGAAGGACATGTACATCCTTAGCCAGATCCCACCCAGATAACCCAGGTTAACCCACCCATCTCAACATCCTTAACTTAGTCACGTCTTTTGCTATGTAATAGTCACAGTCTCTGGGGAGTAGGGCCTGATATCTTTGGGGGACATTTTTCAATGTCATTATCAGCATCTAAAACTCCAGCCATTCATCTGTTCAATACTTGCCAGATAATCCCTGCCCACAGCCCCTTCCCACGAGAGCTCAGCTCCCCCCGAGACCATCTCAACCCTGTGTTTATCCCTCTTTTTCTCTTCACATCCCCTGCCGTCATCCTCATGGACAACAGCGTCCATTTTTAATGAACTGGTGACCCCCTTTGATCTGACAGCCCTCAGCCTCCCCACCGGCTTGAGCTCCAGCCTCACACCCCACCTCCACCTGCCAGCAGGCCTGCGTCCCTAGGTCCCCTGTTCCCTCCACACGGGTCTGCAGCAGGAGCTGGACGGGACACACGGTTGCTCACCTCGAATCTCCGCAGCTGCCCTCTTCCTTTCCCGGTCTTTTTGTGGACAGCCCCATCGGTGTATTCGTTGGTATGTGTTTCCTAGAGCTGCTGTAACAAATGAGCACAGACTTGGTGGCTTAAAGCAGCGAAGTTTATCCTTTCGCAGCCCTGGAGGTCCCAGCGTGGGCAGGCCTGGCTGGCTCCCGAGCCTCCGGTGGAGGATGGGCCCCTGGCCTCCTTCAGCTTCTGGGGATCCCTCGGCTCGTGGCAGCAAAACTCCAGGCTCTGCCCGTGTCTTCACTGGCCTCTCTTCCATGTCATCCTCTTCTAAGGACACTTGTCATTGGATTTAGGGCCCGCCCTGATCCAAGATGATCTCAACTCAGAATTCTTACCTTAATTACATCTGTAGAGACCCTTTATTCAAATAGAGTCGCATCACAAGTTCCAGGTGGACATACCTTTTGGGAGACCACCACTCAGACCCCTGCACCTCTCCAGCTTCCAAATCTGAAAAACACAGCATGCTGCAGGGTGTGGGAGCTGCTTGCCGCAGCCAACAAAGGGCCAGGTGATGCAGTCTGGGAATCCTGAGGAAATAACTCCCAACTGATGGACCTTGACCAATGGGGGACAAGAGAAGGAGGAAACCCCCTCCAGTGGTAGATAAACCCCCGTCCCATCCTGTGGACCTCCTTCCACTCTTCTGAAGAAGGCTAGTGAAAAAAAAGATAAAATAAAATAAAAATAAAGAAGGCTAACGAGCCAGCCTGCCTACCTCTTCCAAGCTCTTCTCCAAGTCGCCCACAAAGTACAGCCTCTCCTCTCTCCTTCCCTGGCCTCACTTCCCGTGGCCGCTGGTCTGCACCCTGTGGGCTTGTGCCTCTCCAGTAGATTGTTAGCATGTTGCTGCTCGCCTCAAGCCTTGTCTTCCAGAGGAATGAAGCTGCGACTCTGTACAGCTGTGCCCTGAGTTCCCTTCGAAGGGGCTAGGGTTAGGATGTTAGCTGTGGGCTTTATGTATATAGCCTCTATCATGTTGAAGAAGCTCCTTTCTATTCTTAGTTGATTGTGTGCTTTTTATCATGAAAGTGTGTGGAATTCTGTCAAATGTTTTTTCTGCATCAATTGAGATGATCATGAGTGTTTTTAAAATTTTTTCCTTCATTATATATATATATATATATTTAACATCTTCATTGGAGTATAATTGCTTTACAATGGTGTGTTAGTTTCTGCTATATAACAAAGTGAATCAGCTCTACGTATACATATATCCCCACATGTCTTCCCTCTTGCATCTTCCTCCCTCCCACCCTCCCTATCCCACCCCTCTAGGTGGTCACAAAGCACCGAGCTGATCTCCCTGTGCTATGCGGCTGCTTCCCACTAGCTCTCTATTTTACGTTTGGTAGTGTATATATGTCCATGCCGCTCTCTCACTTTGTCCCAGCTTACTCTTCCCCCCCTCTGTGTCCTCAAGTCCATTCTCTAGTAGATCTGCGTCTTTATTCCCGTCCTGCTCCTAAGTTCTTCATGACCATTTTTTTTTTTTGGATTCCATATATATGTGTTAGCATACGGTATTTGTTTTTCTCTTTCTGACTTACTTCACTCAGTATGACAGACTCTAGGTTCATCCACCCCACTACAAATAACTCAATTTCGTTTCTTTTTATGGCTGAGTAATATTCCACTGTATATATGTGCCACATCTTCTTTATCCATTCATCTGTCGATGGACACTTAGGTTGCTTCCATGTCCTGGCTATTGTAAATAGAGCTGCAGTGAACATTGTGGTACATGACTCTTTTTGAATTATGGTTTTCTCAGAGTATATGCCCAGCAGTGGGATTGCTGGGTCATATGGTAGTTCTATTTTTAGTTTTCCTTCATTATATCAATGGAATGTGTTACACTGATTAATTTTCATATTTCGAACCACCCTTGCATTTCAGGAATAAACGCTGCTTGGTCATGGTGTATAATCCTTTCAATATACTGCTAAATTCACTTGCTGTTATTTTATTGAGGATTTTTGCATCAGTATTAATAAGGGATAATTTCACTGCATCCTGTACTTTTTGGTTTTTTTTTTTCATTTGTTTCAAGGTATCTTTAAGTTTCCCTTATGATTTACTCTTTGACCCATTGGTTGTTGAGAATGTGCTGTTTAATTTCTACATATTTGTGAAATTTCCTATTTTACTTCTACCGTTGATTTCTAGTTTCATTCCACTGTGTCCAGAAAAGACACTTTGCATGATTTCAGTCGTTTAAAATGTATTAAGATTTGTTTTGTGACCTAACATACAGTCTATCCTAAGAATGTTCCACATGCTCTTGAGAAAAATGTGTGTTCTGCTGCTGTTGGGTAGGGTATTCTGTACGTCTGTTAAGTCCAGTCGGTTTATATTGTTGTTCAAATCCTCTGTTCCCACATTTATTGATCATCTGTCTGACGATTCTATCCATTATTGAAAGTGGGGTTTTGAAGTCTCCAACTATCACTGTATAACCCTCTTTACTTCTGTCGATATTTGCTTTACAAATTTTGGGGGGAGGGTGTCTGTTGTTCGATGCACATATGCTTTTGTTATATCATCTTGCTGAACTGACCCTTTTATCAATATATAATGTCCTCCTTTGTCTCTTATAACAGTTTTTAAATTTAAAGTCTGTTTTGTCTGATGGTAGTATGTCACTCTCTCTTTTGGTTTAGCTATTCGCATAGAATATCTTCATTCTTTCACTGTCAGCTCATTTGTGTCTTTAGATCTAACGTGAGGCTCTTCTGGACAACACATAGTTGGATAACGCTTTCTTTATCCACTCTGCCAGTATCTGCTTTTTGAAGGTCTAATCCATTTACATTTAATGTAATTACTTATAAGGAAGGACATCTGCCATTTTGCTATTTGTGTTCTGTCTGTCTTATAGATTTTTTGGTCCCTCACTTCCTCCATTGCTACCTTCTCTTATGTTTAGTTGATTTTTTTGTAGTGACACACTTTGATTTCCTTCTTACTTACTTTTGTGTATATTTATAGATCTTTTCTTCATGGTTACTATGATACATTTAAAATCTTAAAGTTATAACAATCTAATTTTAATTGCTGTCAACTTAACTTCAGTAGCACACACTCTGCTCTTATACAACTCCTTACCCACCCCTTTAATGTTGCTGTTGTTACAAACTACATCTTTATACACTGTGTGTCCAACATCATATTACTTTGATTTTTACGCATTTGTCTTTTAAAACATGTAGAAAATAACAATAATACTGGCTCCTATATTTGCCCATGTATTTACTTTTATCAAAGATCTTTATTTGTTTATCCAGCTTTAAGTGGCTCTCCAGCATCCTCTCATTTCAACCTGAAAGAGTCCCTTTATTATTTCTTGTAGGGCAAGCCTGAATTCACCAAAACAAACTTTCTCTGGAATTACCCAATGGGATCTAATTGCTTGAATCATTACTTAGGTAGTACCTGTGTTTATACTCAGGAGTCCTTGAGGCCAAAGACAGATGGAAGGTCATGAAATGCTGCCTTCAAAGGTCAATAATTCCTTCCTGGATGGGGCAAAGGCTCACCAAGGTCTCTTCTGGATCTCTGCTCCTCTGGTGCCAAGTCTGTGCAGGAATCATTCAGGCTTCCTCGGTTGCTTTAGGAAACAACTATTTGTTTCTGAGCCACCAAATAGGAGGCCTGGGGCGGGAGAAGAGATTCCTTGTGTACAGCTGTCTCAGTTTCCAACTGAATTCCCCCTGTGTATCCATGTATTAAATTAATCTGTCCTTTTCACTTTTATAATGAATAGATACCTTTATAATATCTACACTTAAAGCTATCAAGATGGTCCTGGAGATTGTGAGCTGTATGAAGGCATGGACTGCATTTCTGTTACTAGCACAGGGCCTAGCCACAGGGGTAGCTCAAGAAAGGACAAATAAATGCATGAATAGATGAATCAGCGAAGGCTTTGAGCTAGTGAAAAATCCAGAAACTCACTTACTTTATAATCTGGGGGCTCCAAAGCAGACCACAGACTGACATTACAGAGTATTTAAGTGGCCATTAAGTAAGCTATTACTCTAATGCAGTAACCCAACGTGCTTAATTACTTTAATTACTTTGAGCAGCAAGAACTCGTTGGCCACCGACTATCAGTCTGGGACGGTGCCTGGCGCCAGGGCAGGGTTGGAGGAGGGTTTACACGAAGTGGGAGAGTTGGTGTATGGATGGTGATGTGTATAAATAGGGGAACGTGAGCCATGCGCAAGCGGTCTGGGCGTCTCCCCAAAGGCGGCTGGATTGGGAGGCTCTTGCGTGGTGGGGAGGGAGGCAGTGGGGATCAAGCTCTGTCTGGCCCCTTTTGCTGCAGCTTAGATGACCTTCGCTTTGCTGAAAATCAGTGCTCGCGTCTGTAAACAAGAGTCAGAAGTCCTCTTGCTCTCAGGAGCTCTCTGGAAGGAACAGGGGTTTGTGAAGGTCAGAGGTTGGCAGTTGGATTTCCTCCGTCTGAACTACCTGTGTTTGGCTCAGATATTAATGACCCCCAAGACTGTTCTTAAATTTTATTTCAAACCTGTAACTTTTTAAATCTCCTCACATATGAAATGCAGGCAATTTCACATAAAGATCCAGTTTTCTAGCTTTGCTGGGAAAAATCGGGAGATCTGGCAACAGCGACCCACTAGCCCAGAGTGGCACCTGCTGCTTTCCTGTTCACTCAGCCTCTCAGTCCTTTCTAACCTGGCCAGGCTTGGTCTAAACTATCCGCCAAGTTTCAGGACGGGTATCTCAACAGGAGGGGCTCACGTGATTCTCGTGAGGGAATGCCCGTGGGGGTGGAGGGCGGGAGAGTGCCCCCTAGTGAGTTAGATCAGAACATCTGAGTGTGTTTTCAGCCCCAGAGGTTCCGAAGGTGCCCCCTCTCCGCTTCTTCATCTGAGAATCACGGGCCATCATGAGCGACAGGACAGAGGAGAGCAGTGGGGCAAGGGAGAGGGCTGTGACAGTCATTTATTTACATGTGACGAGGAGAGCTAGCATCCTTTTAATGCCAGCACGGGTCTGGCATTGCTCTCAGCCCTGACAGCATTACCAACCCATTTTACAGACGGAAACTGAGGCAAGAGACATTAGTAACTTTTCAGAGAGCCCTAGGATGGCAGGTGACAGAACCAGACAGCCTTGTCCAGATGAAATCAGAGTTGAGTGAGGTGCACACAACCAAGAACCACGGAAAGTCTTCGAGTGGAAGAGTGACACGTAGAAATCGGTGTCGGTGAGCGCAGTTAATCAAGGTGGGCAGAGCAGAGCCTGCAGGTTAAACACTCATTGAACTGATGGTCAAACAGTTTCCACAAAGAGCTTTTACTCCAGAACAAGGTGTTACGTTCAGCATACTGGTAACCTCCTCGGGACGCAGTCTTAGGGAAACCAAGTAAGAGGCAGCTCTGGGTTTTAAAAACCAACCTCATTTTTTAGGTAGATTCACCTTTGTGCTGTTGTACCTTTCAGATGGATACGGGATTGAAAGTCTGATACTGGCCCCTGGAATTTTGAGAGGTGGGCAGACCGCTATGGAGACAAAGCCCACCTTCAATGTCATAACTAATTGTCATGGGTGGCCAATGGAAGTCAGCATCACTATTTTATACTCATACTCTTACTTCACAAAAAGTACCAGGCGTTCCTATTTCAAACGGGTTTCCCAAAGGCTCAAAGTTAAGAAATTCATCAAGCGCTAATGGAAGTCAACAGGAAACCCATCTTCCTCCTAAGGCCAGTTTTTCCAGTAATGCACTTAGCAAAGCCAGGGAAATGGCTGGTGGCGTTTATGACAACGGGAAACTCACTTATCTGTTACTTCAGCCTCTTTGTGGACTGTTGGGAATCGGAGATGAGGAATAGGTTATGGAGGTGATCTCCAGAGGGAGAAAGTGAAAAGTGGAAAGAAGGGTCGGAAATGGAAGAGGAGAAAGCGTCCATAGTGAAGTGGATGTGACATTAGAGTCCACACGACACTGTACTCAGTTACTTCCCGCCACTTGAAGAGGGACCGGTTTGAAATACCTGAGAGCTGTACACAGACCTTTGGGAGATAAGTTATAAGAAGCACTGGTGTCCCCAGATACCTCTGAAGATTTTCTCTTCAATTAAAACAGGATTCCTCTCCAGCCAATAAGTAAGGAGGATCTGGTTCAAAGGCTCTCAGGCTGCCACCTGCTACTTCAAAAGCGCTTTCAATCCCCTGAGCAATTGACTACAGGACATTTGCACTCCTGGGTGCGGTTTCTACCATTTTCTAGACATGCTGTCTCTCTCTCTTTTTTTTTTTTTTTGCAGTACTCGGGGCCTCTCACTGTCGTGGCCTCTCCCGTTGCGGAGCACAGGCCCCGGACGCGCAGGCTCAGCGGCCATGGCTCGCGGGCCCAGCCGCTCCGCGGCATGTGGGATCTTCCCGGACCGGGGCACAAACCCGTGTCCCCTGCATCGGCAGGCAGACTCTCAACCACTGCACCACCAGGGAAGCCCCATGCTGTCTCTCTCTGCCTGAAGGAAGGAGCAGTCTGTGAAGGTGGGCTTCAGTGCAGACCTGATGCATATTTGTCAGCCTTTACGGCTGTGATGGTAGAAGTGGGACAAAAAAAAAAAGGTCCTATTTTGATGGCTGAAAAATACAGATAGGTCAGGATTTTAAGGGCATTGATAAGGAATCTGGATTTGGGTTCTACGTTTAATATTAAACGTTGAAGTGACTGAAAATTCCCCATTGTGTTGCGACAGGTACTCTGCCATCCTATAAACAGGGCCTATAAACTACAAAAAGTTTATCCTAGAAACGTGTAAAAGTACTCTAAAGCACACTAATTATTAGAGAAATGCAAATTAAAAAGAAAAAAACACAGTGAACTCACCCATTAGGATGGCCGCTATCAGAAAAAATAAAATAACAAGTGTTGACAAGGTATGGAAAAAGTGGAACTCTTGTGCCCTGCTGGTATGAATGTAAAATGGAGTAGCTGCCATGGAAAACGGTATGGCGGTTCCTCAAAAAGTGAAACAAGAGAATTACTGTAGGATCCAGGAATTCCTCTTCTGGGTAGATATCCAGAATAATTGATAGGAGGGTCTTGAAGAAATATGGGTACACCCTTGCTCGTAGCAGCATCATTCATAATAGCCCAAAGGTGGAAGCAACTCCACTGTCCATTGATGGATAAACAGATAAACAGAATGTGGTTTATACAATGGAATATTATCCATCCTTAAAAAGGAAAGAAATTCTGACACGTGGTACAACATGGATGACCCTTGAAGACATAATCTGAGTTAAATAAGCCAGACACCAAAGGTCAAATACTGTATGATTCTGCTTAAATATGTACCTACAGTAGTCAAAGCCACAGAAAGAGAAAGTAGAATGGTGGTTGCCAGGGGCCGGGGAGGGGGAAGAGGGAGTTATTATTTAATGGGAGCAGAGTTTGGGTTTTGCAAGATGAAACGATTTCAGGAGATTGGCTGCATAGCAGTGTCAATGTAGCTAACACTACTGAACTGTACATTAAGAAATGGTTAAGATGTAAAGCTTATGTTATGTATTTTTACCACAATTCAAAATAGAAAGAGAACAAAACAAAAAAAATACGCTAAGGCAATGGTTCTCAAACTCAGGCACACATCAGAAACTACTGGGGGAGTCTTGTTACAACACAGACTACTGGGCCCCGGCCCCCAGAGTTTTGGGTTTCTTTCCTAACGAATTCCCAGGTGATGCTACTGCTGCTGGCTCATTGAGGTGGAATTTAATCGTTGCCAAACTTGTACAATGTGTCAGGCACGTTATTAGACACCTTATATGCATTTTAATTCAGTCCTTACAGACTAATTCATTTATTCAACAAATACACATTGAAAGCCTACCCAGGGCCCTATGCCAGGTGTTCAGTGATAAACAAAGCAAGTATGTTCCTAGCCAAGGGCGGTGGGGTGTACAGTGATACAGTGAATGAACAAACAAAATAACGACAACAGTTATAAATTACTGAAAGTGCTGGGAAGAAACGAAGTGGAGCTGGGCTCAAAGAAGACCTACTTTTGATAAAATGATCAGACAAGGGCTCTGAAGGTGTGATATTTAAACTGAAAACTAAGGATTAGTAGGAGCCCAGTCATGCAAAAAGGAGGGAAAGAGCCATTATAAGGAGAGGAATCAGCATGCGCAAAGGGCACGTGATGGGCGTGGGAGGGGGGACTTGGGATATTTAAGAAGTTGATAAAGGCTGGTGTGGCTGGGCTGTCATGGTCATTGGCGTGTAGAGCAAGATGAGCTGGGAAGGTCAGCAGAGCTGCAGCAGGGAGGGTTTGTAAGCTGCGGTAAAGGGTGAGGATTTGATACGCGTGTTGGGGAAACGCTGGTGGCTTGTGAGCACTGTCAAGGAAGACCCAATGGTCACCCGAATCTAATGCTGCTTAGACCTCATGGAAAATTCAGACAGAAGCATGTCCACTGGATTTGACTTCCGGGGGAAGCAGGGTGTCTTCGTCGGCTCGAGCTGCTGTGACAAAATCCTATACGCTGGTTGGCTTCAACGACAGACATTGTTTTCTCACCATCCTGGAACTGTGAGAGTTCTGGAAGAGGCCGGGAAGTCCAAGATCAAGATGACGGGCGATTCAGTGGCTGGTGAAGGTTCTCTTCCTGCCTTGCAGACGGCCACCTGCTGCCATGTCCTCACTTGGTGGGAGTGGGGGTGGGAAGGAGGAAAGGGGGAGTGTGTGTGAGCCCTCTGGTGTCTGTTCTTCTTGACAACATGAAATAAAGTATACACTAGTTAATTTTTTTTTAACTTAGAAAGGGTGAAAGCAAATATAAGTGTGTTAATTATTTCTCAAAGCAAGGAGTCAATAAATACTGTCTAGAAGTAAGATATGTAGTTTAGAAAGTTATTTTATTTTCTTCTTAACTTTAGCAGAATCTTTTAGGAAACTGTACTCCCAGGGATAAAGAGACATTTATTACTTCAATAATTCCTTCATTTTCAAATGGAAGTTATCTATAGTTAGCATTTTTAAAAGCTCACACACACACACACACACACACACACACACACACTGACATGGAATGATCACCCATATCATGGCATTACTATTTACTTAATGCTCCCATTTGAGAAAAAAAGACACAGTAATGTATACTCGTTTACTTGTATTTGCATAAAATGTTTAGCAACAGTGGTTGCCTTTGGAGAGAGAAACTTGAGGATCTGGGTTAGAGAGTCATACTCTACTCTGTATTTCTTACAGATTTTTCAGTGTATGCATAAGCTGTTCATTGTTTAAAAAAAAAAAAGATGGGACTTCTCTGGTGGTCCAGTGGGTAAGACTCCGTGCTCCCAATGCAGGGGGCCCAGGTTCCATCCCTGGTCAGGGAACTAGATCCCACATGCATGCCACAACTAAGACCTGATGCAACCGAATAAATAAATATTTTTAGAAAAGAATAACTGGCATTATAAAGAGGAAATAAGAGGTGAGAAAGTAGGACCTGCACGTGTGTTTGGCTCTGAAAAGGAGCAAAAAACAGACAAAAAAAAAAATATATATATATATACACACACTGTGTATATACATATATAGGAGTGTGTTTGGATACTGATTTGAACCATACCATAGGGAGGGAGGGACACAGGTCAGGTCGGGTTCCTGGGCGATGCCCTTGGGACCCAACACCTGTAGAAGGAAGAGGAGGGGGAAGGCTTGGGCAGGGGCCGATCCCAGCTGTGACACGGGCCCCTCGTCCTCTGCCAACTGGGCAGGAAGCCCTCAGAGATGCCGGGAGCCTGCTGGGACGACCAGGCCTTTTCTCCCTGCTCCGTCATTGGATGGGGCCCTCCTGGAAAGGGGCGTGACTTCCGGCCCTCAGTCTGGAGGTGCTGACAGCCGGAGGCCGTGTGCTGACAGCACTCCCGCAGCTGGGGCAACGCGTCCTTCACTAACGGGGTCTGGCTGGCACAGCCGTGTCCACACCGCAGAGACTGGTGTCAGGGACAAGGAGATGGGAGGGGAGAAGGGCTGAGGTCCAGAGCAGTACTGGGGGTCACTGTGTGTCAGGCTGGCCCGCAGCTTCTTCCACTGCAATGAGAGGGAAGAAGGAGGGGTAGGAAGGAGTTGGGTGAGTGCTAATGTGCGTGGATGTCTGGTGGTAGGAATGTGTAGACAATCCCAGTCAGCATCTACGTTCTCAAAGAGGCTTTGAGAAATGCTGGAGGGATCAAAGGTAAGAAACGCTGTCTCAGGAGCTGGGGAAGTGGGCCTCCTGGGGACATTTAGGAGAGTTGTGCCCTTATGTGCCCGTGGAAGGCTGCGGTGGGGAAGTTGAAGCAGGACCAACCATCCCTAAGGCACCATCTCTTCCCGCAACTCAGCAGCTCAGGCCCAGAAGGTTGAAGGCAGGATTGGCCTTGCATTTCCACGGCCAGGAGAGCTTAGGGGAGGAAGAGGGGGCTGAAGACTTCTGTAGGAGAGGAGCTCAGGCTCAGAAGAGGTGTGGAACTTATTCAAAGTCACACAGCCGGTAAGTGGTTGGGAACCAGATGAGAGAAAGTAATGCAGCCCTGGCGTACCAAAGTCAGAGTCCTGGCAGGAAAGACAAGGCACGCTCCTGCTGGGTAATGTGGCAGCTACTTAAAAGATGCTGGAGGGGAGAACACAGGGAGGGCATGTGCCTTGACGCTGGAAAGGGGAGGTGTCGTCACCCCCCTAGGCCCGCAGAGGCCAGGCGGACAGCCGTTCCAGAACCTGGTGACAGCAAGGCTGTGTGGGAGGACTTCCCAGCAGGAGCTGTGTCTTGCTGGACAGGAAGCCACCAGCCTTTGATGACCCAGTGGTGAGGGATCCTGGGGCATAAATACCTGTTCTGCAGTCTCCCCACCACGCCCTGCCCCTTGGCCGAGGGCCAGGGAAGCTGTGGGCCCAGAGCAGGGGGCCACGAGGGCCAGGGAGCCGGAATCAGCACACGACCTTGACTCCTCTGGACACCAGCCACCAAAGCAATCTGGGCACCAAACTTCTTTTATCCATAAGACAAGAGCCATCATCCCTCTTCTGTGATGTGCAGAGGGCTCCTCTTAGACGGCCGCGCGCCTGCGACGTCGCGAGGCGATGTGTCCAACTAAGCCCGGTGGGCACACGGTCCCCGAGGTGCAGCTGGAGCGCAGCCTGGGAAAGGGTTTCATCTCGGCGGAGCCCTCAGGCCACGCGGTGTCAGATCCCGCGTCTGCCTGGCCAGCCTGAGCTGCGGGCCCGGGCAAAGGCCCGCCTCTGGCCGGCAGCTCCCCGCAAGGAGAGGGTGGGTCCGGGGCGCGCCGGGGACAGGTTCCCTCCTCTGGGCGCTGGGGCGCCGCGACCCTCTCCCCACCGCCGCAGCCGTCAGAGCGACCCCTGCGGGCGGGCGGGCATCTGGGCGCAGTGGGGCACAGGGCGGAGCGAGCCTGCAGTCGCCAACCCGGGGCCCGCCTCGCTGCGGAGTCGTGGCGGGGGTGACACGGGTTTCGGTGACGGGAACAGGGCTCCGGGCCATCAGCTCAGGCAGCCCAGGAAGTGCGACCCTTGCGGCGGGCAGCTGGGGGGCCGGCCCCCGGGGGAGCTGGAGGGTCGATGGGCGGAGCGGCGGGGGCTTGAGCCCAGAACCAGAGAACCTTCAGGCGGAAGAGATCGTGGGCATCTTTCGGCTCAAGTATCCTACTCTACAGGCGGGGAATTTCAGGGCCAGAGAGTGACCCGACGGGGGTCGTGGGCAGCAGGACCTGGGGGAAGAGGGACAGGAGGTGGCCCCTGAGGCGGCCTGTGCGTTTCTGAGGGAGAGGGGCTGCCTGCCACGTTAGCCCGACCCAGGCCCGAGGCGAGCACCTCATTAGGTAAGCGCAACAAACCAACCGAAAGAAAACATAAACCCTACAGTTGTGCTCAAATTCAATTCGCTCCTCTGCGGGTTTCTCGAGGGCAAACCTTCTGAATAAGTTTATCCAAGGGAACCCTTTCTCCGGGTCTGGGTGGCCGCGTTGTGCTGACGGCCAGGCTCGGGCGTGGGACACCCCTGACTGCTGAGCCATGATTGCGGGCAGAGGCTCCAGCTGGGTTCACGGTCAGCCTCGCCACCAACTCCGCACAGGCTGGCCTCGGGTTGCGCCTCCGCAGAACCTGCAGCGGCCCCCACGCCTGGAGATTTCGGGGCGCGTCTCTGGGCTCCAGAGCGCAGCGAGCGGACCAGGCGAGTGGGCGGAAGGGTCAGAGCGCGGGGTCACTGTGCAGGTCCGCTCCGCCCGCCCCGCCCCGCCCCACGTAACGGTCCGCCGGGCGCTGCTCAGGTCCGGATCACCGTGCGCATGAGGCCGCGGAGCCCAGCTCTGCGCGCTGCCGATTGCTGGGCGGTCGGGGCCGAACGCGCTCGGGTGGCCTCGGCGGCGACTTGGCCCGGGGGGCGCTGGGCTCCGCGGAACTCTCCGGGCAATTTCCGATGCCCATATCTTTGCTTCTTCTCTCTCCTTCCTTTCACCCCCGGAAAAAGAAGTCGTAAATATAGCCGGCGGACTCGCTCACTCTTTTTTCTTTTACACTGGACTTTGCTAACCCGCAGGACAGGGACCATTTTTGTTAGGATTATCAAAAAAACAAAAAAATTTAAACCATGGCATTTCACACCCAACCAGGCCTGAAGTTAGCCATGTGGGAGCTACAATTGGCCTGAACACGCACAAATCATAAACCACTATTCCCCTCCCCCCAAATCCACAGAAGTCCACAAACTCTAAGCCGCCTCAGGATAGGAGGGACTTCATTTCCCCCCGAAATAATGTGAATTTGAAGAAACCCTTCGGAGACACTAACATTTTCCCTGTCGCTTAAAAAAAAAAAAAAAGTCCGTCTAAGCTAACGCTCAGAAATATATTCTCATGTTTTAGAAGTTTAAAATAAACTTATAATAAGTTAATGTAATTAAAAAACTAACGGTAGATAAATCACTTCCGAAGAAGGAGAGGGGAAAAGAGGACTGGAAAGAAAATTTCCCTGCGAATATAAAAGGAGGAGGAAATCCTCCGCCTAAATTTTTTTCCCCTCAGCCATCCTATAAGAAGATGTCTTGGGCTTGAGAGTTACCAGGGGGTCGCGCAGAGCACAGCTGGGCGCGGGGGCCCGGTGGGGGGCCGCAGGGTCACCCAAACCCTCCCGGGTCACCGCCCCCTCTCTCGATCAGAGATGCTCACGGCCTACGGCCTTCCTCTGTGTGCTCCCGACGGAGGGGAACCGGGCCCGGGGCGGGACTGCGGGACTCGGGACACTACCTCGAGAGGGGACAGCGAGGGGACAGCGCAGCAGGGTGCCCGGGGCTTGGTGGTTCCGCCGCCCGCGCGGACCGGGAAGGTAGCGGGGGCAGCGCTCAGCCGGGGGCCGCGCGGGGGTCGGGATCGGAAGGAACGTTCTGTCCCGGAACTGCGCGGGGCCAGGCGTGGGAGGCCCGCTGGCCCCTCCGGGTCGCCGGCATCCAGAACTTCCTGAGTGCCACCGGGGTGACTGGAGCACCCGAGCTTCCAACCGGAACGCGGGGCAAGAATGCAGCGGAGTGCGGTCCCCGCCCCGACCGGGAGAGTCACTTTGCGGAGGAAAACCCGGGAAACAGGCTTGGAGTGGACTTGAGGTGCAACTCGGGGATCGATTTGCTCCGAGTTGAAGTTTGACTTAGAAAAAAACATCGATGGTAAAAAAAAAACACCTAATAATTCGTGTAACAGGCCAGCAAACCGAACCGTCTCCTAAATGAAGGCGAATGTTGGCTTTGATATTTATTCATGGGAAGAGAGAACATTTTCTTCACCTAACGTCCTCAACACCCTCATATCCGGACAAAACTTTCTACACGTGACTTTCACACTCACTTTTTGACCAGGAAAATTTCCCCCAGCCTTTAACTCCTTGTTAATTTCTCCCTTCTTTCTCGCGATTTTTCTTTCCTCAGCACTTTCGGAAGCGAGGGAAGAATTTTTCCTGAGGATGGTTTACACCGACCCCAGTTAACCGGCAGCTGGAGAGAGATCAACTCCTGGCAAAGAATAAGAAGGAAAGACTTAGGGCTTCCCTGGTGGCGCAGTGGTTGAGAGTACGCCAGCCGATGCAGGAGACACGGATTCGTGACCCGGTCCGGGAAGATCCCACATGCCGCGGAGCGGCTAGGCCCGTGAGCCATGGCCGCTGAGCCTGCGCGTCCGGAGCCTGTGCTCCGCAACGGGAGAGGCCACAACAGTGAGAGGCCCGCGTACCGCAAAAAAAAAAAAAAGTTTGACAGCGATTTCCACTTAAACTTCCTAAACCGGTGCCAGTCCCGGAAGGGCCTCCCCCTCCGGATCCCGGCGTGGGGTGGGCGGGCATCTCCGGCCTGACTCTCGCTCCTCCACCGCCCTCCCTATTTCTAACACACGCACACACCACGATCCCGCCCGCGAAACATCTGGATGGGGACTCGCGTCGCCACACAGGGACAACTGCAGCCAAGGCTGGCTCCTGGGGAGCAAGTGCGGAAGTGCGTGCGGGAGCCGGGGCGCAGCGCTAGGTCTCTCCAGCATCCTTCCTTCCAGCTGCTCCTGTCACCAGCCCCCTGGCTCCGCCCCTCGGAGCCCGCCCCTTGCCTCAGCCAATAGCAACCCCCGACTGCTCTCCACTGCTCCAAACCCTTTCCACACCCCCACGTTCCGTGAGCCGGTTGGCTGTCGAACCCTCAGCGGAGCGGCTGGATTTGCATGGTGCTCCGTGTTTCTGGTAGGTGGAGCAACCCGTCACTCCCGGTGGCCGGGCCCGCCCACTCTGCCTGGGTCCCCGGCTCTCTTCCTGCGCAGTTCTACTTCGCAGCCTCCGCGGGGAAGCGCCGGGGCTGCAGTCAAGGCTCGGTTCGCAGGACCGCGGGAAGGCAGCCCCGGCGAGCGGCCGTGCAGCGCGCACCGTTTGGAGGGGCCCGGGCGCGGGAGTGAGACGCTCTGCTGGCCCCGAGCGCGGCGTCGCAGCCCCCGACCAGCAATTGCCGCCACCCGACTTTCGTTCCAGTTGCGGCTCCTCCGGGCAGCATGTCAAAAGCCGCCGCCGCTACAGCTGCCGCCGCCACCTGGGGAAGAGCAGCAGCAGCGGCGGCCGCGGGCGCGCGGGGGCAATAAGCCGAACCACTCGGCGTCCAGGGTACTCTCTCCGCGCTCAGGGCTCCGGCGGGACCCGCGCCATGTGCTGAGCCATGACCCTCGCCGCGCCCGCGGGCAGCGCATGGGGCAGCGCCTGAGCGGCAGCCGATCCTGCCTCGATGTCCCCGGCCGGCTTCTGCCGCAGCCGCCGCCGCCCCCGCCACCGGTGAGAAGGAAGCTCGCGCTGCTCTTCGCCATGCTCTGCATCTGGCTCTACATGTTCCTGTACTCGTGCTCCGGCTCGTGCGCCGCCGCGCCCGGGTTGCTGCTGCTGGGCTCGGGGTCCCGCGCCGCCCACGCCCCGCCGGCCCTGGCCTCAGGTCGCGACGGACCTCCCTCAAGGCTGCCGTTCCCGGCGGCGCCAGCCACCCAGTTGGCTCCTGGCGGGGAGACGGCCGAGGGCGCCGCGAGCCAGGAAGAGCAGAGTCCCGAGGCGCCGGACTCCCCCAGCCCCATCTCTAGCTTCTTCAGCGGGTCGGGCAGCAAGCAGCTGCCGCAGGCCATCATCATCGGCGTGAAGAAGGGCGGCACGCGGGCGCTGCTCGAGTTCCTGCGCGTGCACCCCGACGTGCGCGCCGTGGGCGCCGAGCCCCACTTCTTCGACCGCAGCTACGACAAGGGCCTCGCCTGGTACCGGTGAGTTTCCCCGGCAGGGCCAGGGCTGGGGCCTGGGGCGCCAGCCGCGATCCCGACGGGCAGAGGAGGGAGACGTGGCATGTGCTGGTGGAAGTGACAAGGGTACAGCTTCGGACCACTGGGGTCCGGGAGGGGCCGAGCAACGACCGCGCGGTGCTGGCCCGCAGCGCGGTACGTACGGGGTGCGCTGGGCTCCGCTCTCACCACAGTCCGGAGAAACTTTTCGAGGAGCTCTGGGGGCTCAGCGGCCCACGGTGCCCAAAGATTAATCGGGCGATCTCTCCTAAAAGAAGGAGGGCAGTGACTGCGACGGTGTTCAGGGGAGCGCGCGACCCCTCTAACTGTGGCCGCGGCCCAGACGAATCCAGCCAGCGTCGTTCGCATTTTATTTTTCCGCTCGGATCCGGGACGGTCTGCGCCCCGCCGGTCGCCGTCTCCGCCCCAGACCAACTTCTAGAGCAGCTTCTGCTGCCCAGATGGGGATGGGGTGAGAGCAACGCCGTCCTGCGGAGGCCAAGGGGAGTCTGTTCACCTTCCGAAGGGGGTCAGACCGGCTCGCGGCCGGGCAGCCTGGGCTCCGGAGGGTGAGCCAGCGGGCGCGTGGCGCGTGGAGCGGTGCTGGTCCCTGTCGGGCAAAGGCGCGCACTGCAGCCGGTGGGAGGCGAGCGGCTTTGAAGGCTTAGCGGCTCCTGGGGCTCGGCCCTCCCGTTTCCGCCTCCCAGGCCGGGGTGCTGAGAGAGCCAGGGCAGGGAGGCGTGTCTCCGCGGGCCCTTGACACTAAAGGGTGCAAAGAATATTCGGAGCCCATTGATTGAGAAATGCGGGTTGCCCAGAGATCGGGGCTTCTGTAAAGTCGGTTCTCCGGTCGGGTTGTGGGTTCGGTTCCAAAGGGACAGCGGCCCCTCGGGGTCATAATCACGACCCCTGCTCAAGGCTTCCCGCAGTCTTTGGGGTGAGCTGTGGGGTCGCTCGAGTTTCCGGTGAGGCGCGGGTGGGCCCGCGGTCCAGACTCGGGCCTTGGGAAATCCCGTCGCCAACCAGGGGCCAGGCCACCGGCCCCCACCCCTTCTCCCCGGTCACCATCTCCGAGTCCCGCAAACGTGACTTCCTCTAGCCCCCGGCACCCCTCCAGGCCCAGTTAGCCTCCAAGAGGGTGGAGACTTCGGAAAACAAAAGGGGAGAGTCGAACCAAACCCCATTCCCTGCCCGCAGCCCCTCTTTGGGGACCGGGAGAGCTTGGAGGATAAAAGGGGGCTGACCGAGCGGATTAAAACCGCTCTCTTCCCAGCCTCGCCCTCCTCCTCCCTTTTGTCCTAATGTTTTTATTATTGTCAGGAGTTGCCCAAGTCTCGAGGTTTAGCCAGCTGTGACAGTCACCCTTCCCACTGTCCCCGGGCCCTCGACACCGGTTGTTGCGAATTCGAGCTCTGGAGCCCGAGCCTGGGTCCACGTCCCGGCCCTGGCAGCTGGCTTGTCGCGCGGGCCTCACTACTCTCACCTGTGCAATGGGCGGCCCGGTTCTCCGACGCGCGGGTCAGGTGCCTGCCTGGCTGGCAGATGGGGGCCTCTCTAATTGCCAGCTATTGTCATCGATCGTATTGTTGTCATTTCTGCCACCACCAATCCTCCTCCTCGGATGGCGATGCCGGGGGCCGGGACGTCAGGCTGTAACTAGTGCCCGTACAGGTAGAACCCACCCGAGGCCGGAGGCAGCCGGAGATTTTCTGAGATCAGACGCAGTGGGGGCCGGCCTGGGAGGAACTGGCAGGAAAAGAACTGAATCCTTAATGTCGGGCGGTTCTAGAAGCACCTGGGTTGGGCAGTGGAAGTCACCACAGGCAGATTCGCGCAGTCTCTTAGGCGGCCGCCCTCCACCTGCCACGTTCCTTCTGATCGACTCAACAACGCAGAATAAAGAACGAAGTCGCCCTGGAAAGGCTGGCGGCGCGCCTGCAGCGGGGAGCGCAGCCCGGGAGCTTCGGGCGGGCGGGACCGGCGCCCGGGGCCGCTCGCATCGCGGCCCGCGGGGCGGCTGGGCTTGGGGGCCGCTGGGGCTTGGCCGGGCCGCGGGGAGCGGGAAGTGCATCCTCCTCCTGAGCCGCCTCCCTACCCTGATGATCCGGACTGTCTGGGCCCGGAGGCCCAGGGCCCGCGGCGGTGACCCCGCGGAGCGCGCGGCTGGAGGAGCGAACTGCAGACGCAGCGGCTCGCCCTCAGAGCTGCGATCCCGGGCTGCTCCAGCCGCGCCGGGCGTGGCCGCAGGGTTAGTGGTTTTTTGTTTTTGTTTTTGTTTTAAGGAAAAAAGGATAAAGAATCTTTTCAATGCCATCTGCTTAATTACAACTTTTAAAATAATTTAGAATATTCTGGATGTCTGGGCAAATGTGTGGACTTAATTATTTTGAAGGCGGCCGTTTTAACTTGAAAAACAGACACACCGGAGAAGAAGCCTGACCCAGAAGGCTTTTCCTAAAATCCGGTGTCTAGGGAGCACGCTTCGCCCTCCTCCCCCCTCCCCACCCCAGAGTTCAGTCCGCGGGGCCCAGCCCAGCTGCTCGCCAGAGGTGCGCGGCTCGGCTTCATCTGTGCAATCAGGCAGCAGATTGGAGAAGAGTATAAATAATAATTAGCCAGAGTTGCCGTTCAGAAACAAGTAGTTAAAGCAAGTCCTCCACGCTAGAAAATAGGAGACAGGAGAGACATCTTGAAGGCGTTAAACAACTACGGGCATGGATGGTTGAATCCGAGGGTCAGCGTCGTCGTCGGCTGGAGAATGAGATCTTGCCTATGTCTGAACGAGTGGTTAGTAAATTTCATCGACTGATACACAGCCCGGCTCCGGGCCTAACCAGTAACCCAGGGCCTGGGCGGCTTTGCTTGAAGTCTCCCCAGTTGATTGTAGTTCCTTCCACGTGGCAGAACTAGACGCCATCAGCCCCAATGGGACGGATCGCAGTGGGCTGGAGCCTATCGTGGTGGCCACGCGGAGCTGACCCGCCACTGGCCAGAGGGTGGGCGGTTTGCCGCTGCCTTCCCCCGCTGCAAAAATCAGACGGTCCATCAGCCCTGGAACCCGAGTTTGTTTTAGTCTGGGACGACAACTCTTCCGGGTTTACTTTTCCAGTTCATCATCCAGCTCACTCTTGAATCAGGCCTCCCAAACTGAGCAGGTACTTACGAGGACCCCACGGAGTGGCTTATGAGGACTTCCGTTTAAACTGGCCCTTACCTTCTGTTGCAGGGGGTGATGGTGTCTGAGAAACGGACAAACAGGTTCAGGAGAACCTCACACATACCAAGATGGAGAAACACCCACCCGGTACATTTAGGCATTCAACATTGATTTAAACTCTGAATGGTCTAAAATTAAGTATATACATTCTTTAATAAGTTTCTCTTTTTGATTTGGCTTAAGTTTGGTAGATTTTCACAAATTTAATGACCTCAGTTTGAGATTTACGTTAGCCAAATATTGTGGAATTACTATTTTTTTATATAGAAATATTCCTTAGACTTTACAGTGGCAGAAATTCCTTTCCCACCTTGACTCTCCTTTCCATTTTTGGTTGTACAAACTAAGCTGACACTTTAATGCTGTGGCCACATGAAAAAAAGGTGCTGTGTGTGTGTGTGTGGTTTAGTCATCTTGGTAGCTAACACTTACTGAATGTTTTCTCTATGTGCCAGGCACTGTTTCAAGTTTTACAGGATTAGCAGATTTAATCCTCATTACCATCCTGTGAAGTAGGTACTTTTACAGATGAAGAAGCACAGGCCCAGAGAGGTTAAGCTACTGGCCCAGGATCTCACAGCTAGAAAGTGGCAAAGCTGATACACCAACCCAGGCAATCCTGCTCCAGAGGTCACTCTGGGCCATTCTCCCTTGCTTAAATGACAGAATGTGATGTTGGTCATATATGATGAATTCAAAACTGAGTTGTTGGGGTTTCTTTGTTTTTGTTTTTTGGGGGTTTTTTTGAGTTTTCTATTGCACCTCCAGTGACCTCAGTGAAGGTTGCTCACTTTGTCATTTACTTTAGTCTACGGCCATACCACCCTGAACGCGCCCGATCTCGTCTGATCTCGGAAGCTAAGCAGGGTCGGGCCTGGTTAGTACTTGGATGGGAGCTTGGAGTCATTAAAATGACAAAAATATCCTCAAGTATAAAGGCTGAGAAAACATGGCAAGGGTCCCCACCGAGAGTAAATTTATTCTCTTCTATGTGTCCTTTATAAGGCTGGGAGACATGGGAGAATACAGGGTTAAATGAGATGTTCCAAAAGCTCTTGGAATGAATTTATTCATTTTAAAATGTACAGCGCTTCAAATCAAGACTGAAAACTTGTACTTATTAACCAGAAGACAATTACAAAAATTACAACTAACACTTGGATAGAGCTCTTTAGAATTAGAATCTGAAACCCAGTGACTTTAGAAATCTCTGTCTCAAAAGAGAACTTTCCCTACATTTTAAATTTAACAAATGCTGAGAAAACTAATTTCTCCCCTCTTTTCCTACTCTATTTCTAAAAACTTGGTGGCAAAGACTGTTTGAGTCTTCCCTAAGGGAAATTTAAGATAAGATCTGATTGGGGATAATCCTTTTTGAAGTAATTGCATTTTTTCAGTCCAGGAGTTTAAATCAAGTATGCAGCTCACTTCAGGCTGCTGGGTGAAGATCAAAAATCTACATTTATATGCAACAATTTGAAATACAAACCATCATGTTACAAAGCTGTCAAGATTTATTAGCAAGACAGTGTAGCATGTGTTGGACTCTGTTTTCAATTAGGCACCTAAATTAGACCATAAAATGGTTGATTAATCTTTTACAAGTTGAGGGGAAAATATAACATAAATTAACCTAATCATAAGTGTTTTCCCAGATGCTCTGAGTTAATAAAATAGTCAATATTAAATAGCAACCTATTTGTTTTAGGTGAATAAAACGCTGAAGTGCATGAATTAAATTACACTTATCTTCCAGATGATATGCTATTATTGAACAGGTCTCTAAAAATCAGGTTGCAGCCCATGTCTTAAAAATATATGTATCAAAATAGAATACTGCAATTTGACTAAGCTACTAAACTAGATTTTGCTTTTTTAATGGAGCCTGATTATTGAAAATTTACAATTTAATATAGACTAATATTTATAAAGGATATTTTTCCCAGCTAAAGTTGTATTACTTGCCATTTTAAAGTGAGCTGTCACAGCTTCTGTTTTTTTCTGGTTTGGTGTGTTTACTTTTTGTCTGAAGAAAAGCTTTCAGATAGTTTGAAAAATCAATATGTCACAAAAAACCTCATTTCAAATATCTATGCTGATGTACCTTTTGGTTGAAAACATTGTAGAACGTAAGGTTTTCTGATTATATAAGATAAGCCTTTGAATCACTAAAATTATTTAGAATTAAAAGCACACCAGGAATTTAAAAAAAAAAAAAAGATTCACCAGTCGGTTATTGTTATGAATCAGGGAAGTGGCATTTATTTAAAGCTTCAGGACTGAAATACGTGACCAAGGCTGCCTGCTCACCGCTTTCTATGTCAGTAGTTTTTCAATACTTTATGCTCTCAATTCTATGAACATGGAAATTAAGTTGATTGACAGAAACACAAAAAGTCCACTCTAAAGGCACAGCATAATGAGCACTTCCTTTGCTGTGAATAGACTTAGTTTCCAGATAGGGTGCTACCTCTCTCTTTTAACAGTCAGTGATTTCAGACAGTAAGGGAAATTTCAGTGCTAGGCTGTCGGGATAGTCAGGAATCGCAGCAAAATGAATTCCCCAAGTATGTGGCATATTTTCAAGGGTAATGAGTACAATATGCTACCTACCTCAAATGAAAACATTTACCATGACCGGAAAGAAATAAGATACTGATATCTTTGAAAACTATTCGGGAGTAGAGCATGAAACATTAAAAATATATATATTTAAAAGATTACCTTGTTAGAGCTCTCCTGTTCCTCTCAAACTATACCAAAATAAAACTAACATCAAATAAAACTGGTATTAGCATATGTTCCTTTCTGATTTTAGATTTGGGGAAAAGTTTAGGATGCGAGGAGCAATTACTAGCCTACTAATATGATAATAAATACTTTTCATTCCAGCCAAGAGACTGTGTGAAAATACTGCTAGTGCTAATAATATCCCCGATTAATTTTCTCTGTACATAGATAAGGGTGACATTGGTTTCCTTTATATTATATCTGAAAGTATTCCTTTAAATATACGTCTGTGACTTGAAAAATATTAAAAATAGCCTAAGTTACTGGGGCATTAAGAAAATGTGCTTCATTTTGTCATGGATGAAGCATTTTAAAATAGCAAAGTTGGAATGCAGTTTGTTGCCTCCCAAAGAGAGCTGCTTTTAAAAATTACGAGTCCAGATCTGGGGAGAGGGAGCTGGTATAAAGAGTACTGCCAGCAAGGCATTCATATTTTCTACCTGCATTTTAAAAGTATGTATGTGTGTATACACATACGTATTCACTGTGACTTTAAATTGATACATTTGTTACAGAACAGATAAACTCTTGGCGTAAAATATCTTTGTCCCTAAGTACCTATAGCAAATGTGTTAAAATAAGACTCTGGTTTTGTAAATTGCGTTTCAGCCCAAGCTAGACTGTTTTGTGCCAAGGGGTCACTTTTAAACCCCTTTGACTTGATTGTGAATGATTCCATGTGCGTTCAGCAAGCAACTTGGGGGCACATGATTCAGAATCCCTGTTTTTTCCCCGGATCTTTGCCCACAATACTTAACAGGGTTACACTTACTTAGAAACCCACAAAATGCTGAAAGATGGTTCTGGGCAATACGAAGCTTGGGGCAACAAATGGAGAGTGGGAAAAAAAACCGCACGTACATAGTGGGAAGAGAAGTAGAAGAAGCAGATTTTTCACGCACACTCGATTTAATGAATGGGGGCAGGAGGGAGGCACTGGTGACAGAAGTGTCCAACATGGCCCAGCAGGCGCGATGGGCCACGTGTCTGCTCTCCGGCAGCCAGAGGGGCGTCCGCGCGGACTCCCGGCTCTGTAAGGGTGGGCGACGCGCAGCCGAGGGCGCGGGACGTGCTCCGCGGCGGGCATGCCTCGGGGACCAGTCAGCACGGCCCCTGGGTCGCGTGGGACCCCCGCATCTGGTCCGAGGAGGCAGATGGCGGTTCCGCCTCGTGTCGGGGGCGGGGCCAGCGGCCTGGCTGCCCCTCCGCTCCGCGGGTCGCCAGCCGCGACCACGTGACCAGCCGAGCCCCGCGCTCCCGCCTCACCTGTTGGGCGCAGCTGGGCCTAGCATCCCGCGCTCGCAGAGGGTGATGCCGGCGGGCCAGGCCCCGCGCTGATTAGCCCTAGCAGCTGTCAGGAGACCAATGGCAGCCCGTCTTCGCGATGGCCCCGCCCAGAGGGGCGGGCAGAGGGGCGCGCCCCGCCCGGACCAGGCCCGGCTTCCCAGCTGCTGCGCATCCTGTCCGGGAGGCGAGCGGATGCTGAAACGCTCTCCGAGGCCGGCTTATCTGCTGATCTCTGTGTCTCTTCTCTGAACGTTTGCCTCTGTTGGGTGGAGCAGTGAGGACGGAGTCAGACTATCCCGTCCCTGCAACCGTGGCGTCGGACGTGGGTCTGAAGGAATGAATTCTTCAGAGCCGGACTTGGAAGCTTTGTCTTTTTAGGGCCATATTTTGGGCGTGGAAGAGGGTGGGGTCGGTTTTCAACCGGCACGTTTCTTTTCTTTCTCCCCCTCCGCCCCTTAGCCCCGCTCCTCACCTTTTTCTCTTTTGGGGAAAGAAATATATAATCCTCAATTCACCCACTTCTATAAAGGGTACTTAAAATGCGATTCAGCAAATTCAAAATAACCAAAATAACCAAATTCAAGATAACCAAAAATAATTTAGTTCCCATAATGTGACCCGTTAAGTGACGGGATGAGAAAAAGTGGGAAAGAGTCCGACGGATCGGAGAGAAGGGAAAGGAAAAGCAAATAATTCTCAGCCCCCTTCCGATTCCTGAATCTCCGCTAGACTGAGACCAGGGGCCCGTCCCTCCGCAGTCCATCCCCGCTGCTCCCCTAGGATCCTCGAAGACACGCACTCCCGGGGCGCCCGCCCTCCTTCCCTCTGCCCCTACCCAGAGTGGTAACGCATGGCTCCCCGGGCAACCTGGAAGCCGCCTTGGTGGGAGGCTTGGGGGAGGGGGCACTGACCAGCTGACCCTCCCCTAGTGCTGTCCAGGCAGAATCCCAGCTCGAAAATGCCTCTTCTCGGGGTGGGCTTTACAGGGTGGCGTTGAGAATTCTGCTGTGTATTTGGATAAGGCAGCCTTGTCCTCCGGAAGTTTTTTCGGAGGTGCAGGAGATGGCCTGTCTTAAAAGGGCAGGAAGCTCACTTAAGATATTGCTTATTGCTGCAGGAGATGTTGAAGAAATGCAGGATTTTGTCCACATGTTCATTAAAGTAGTCTCCCTGGAGGAGAAGACACACCCAGCCAACAATTGGAGAACTGTAACCTCCAGATCACTCACGGTGCCTGCCCCACCCCCCAGCGGGAAGGCGTCTCCCTCCCCATCCTCCCCTCTGGCTGGAAACCCGTCCTGGCTCAGCCCAACCATTCCTCTCACGTGTGCTGGTCCTTGGGTCCCTGATGCCCTCCATCTGACTGTTCCAGCCTCCAGACAGTATATGTTGGTGCTGCCAGTTAACACAGATACACAAAGAAATAAACATCCTGTCCCACCGAAGAGCTTTTACAGATAGATGCCCAAATGTGTGTGGTAGAGGGTGGGAGAGCAAGGTAGAGAGGTCTCATCACTTTGTCATTGATTTGAAATACTTGATGGAGGAAGGGAAAGGTGACCATTTTAAGTCTCTTTCTGTAGTCGAAGTCATTCTTATAAATCGTGTTGACCTTTTTTTTTTTTAACCTATTCCAGCAAGGATTTGTTGAGCACTTAGCTTTTAAAAATATATAGAGTTAATTTTTTTAGAGCACTTTTAGATTCACAGCAAAATTGAAAAGACAGAGTTCCCATATACGTCCTGCTTCTCACAGACACAGCTTCCCTGCTCTCAACCTAAAGCCCCAGAGCCACACATTTGTTACCATTGATGAACCTACACTGCTCATCACTGTCGTCCAAAATCCATAGTTTACATCAGGGTTCACGCTTGATGTTACACATTTTATGGCTTTTGACGAATATATAATGACATGTATCCATCATTATAGTGTCATACAGAAAGTATCATTGCCCTAAAAATGCCCTGTTTGAGCATTTACTTTTAGCAAGGGCTCTCCCGGGCAGCACTTGAGGTCCCAAGGAGGTTCAAGAGATGTGAACTTGTCCTTGAGGTGCCCCGTTAGTCGGTGAACTAAACTCTACAGGCTTCAAAGAGGTCTCAAAGCAAGGTCGGCACTGGCTAAAAATAATCATTAGTCCTCCTGAACCACTAATACATCTAAAAACCATTTTAAGGAGATGAGAGTACGTGTGATAAAATATTCAATAGTCAAAATTAAGAAATGTGATTTTGTATTTTATTTTCCGGGAACCTTCCAGAGAGAGGTAAGGAGAAGAAGGAAGGAGAGGGAATGTCAGTTCCTAGGTGATGTAATAGGAAAAAAAGATAGCTCCGCCTTAGCGATTGAGGCCTGTTGTGTGCAGGCCAGTGGCCAGCGTGCATTTCATGTTAGCAGTGATACTTCCTGTGTGATTTTCCACATTCTGCAGAGGAGGAAAGGGGACCTCACAGAGATGGCCAAGGTCATACAGCTGTATCTGTAGGTGGCTTAGCGTCCTGAACCCAGTGCCTCCCTGAGGGCCCTTCAAACTCTACAACATGGAGCTTCTCTCCGTGGCTGAAATGTGACAAGATGTTCCTTCCGGACCAGTTTAAGCCATGTCTTTTGTTGTTTCTTTCCTCCCCTCAAACACAGAGTTTTCCATATAAAATATCCCCAAGATTATATTTTTCTCTCTTTTTCTGTCCCAGCTTACACTCACTCTCTACTCCGTCTCTGTTGCAAGGATGTCTGCATTGAGGCTGGTAGTCTTCATGCCCGTCACCCCTGCACCGACCCGGGGCTCTGGCATCATCCCTGGAGCCCTTCCTCCCGCGATGAGATCTGTATACCTGATGCCCCTTTTCTGACCTCAGCTCCCTCCATCTCCTCGTCTGCCAGCCCATCTCTCCTCTCACCTGTCCCTGGAAGCCGCCCCGCCATGAGCAGGGCACTCAGATTCTTAGTTCTCAAGATGATACAGAAACCCTCTCCACTCACTTCGTATGGTCTCTTCATCTGCTGTGTCATCTGACACCCTAAACACCCTCTCCCCCCACTGTGCAGACACCCACTTTGGTAGTGTCTCCAGCAGCTGGCAGGAGAAGGTCTTATCCCAGAGCAGCCCTGGCCCACTGAGTTCCTACCCTCGCCCAGAACTCGGACCTTATAGCTCGCCAGCCCTGCTGGTCACCAGCCCTGACCCATGCCAGGAGCCCCGTGTGCTCTGGTCCTTATGAATGACGTCCTCTAACTTCAGGCATCGGTTAACATGTCTCTCCACACACAGGGGGAAACTCCAGAGAAATCGCAGCATCTGTAGGACTTCCACTGGTTCAATCACCTCTCCGTGTGGCCTTAATTTCTACTTTGCCCAAGACTTCCCTCCATCATTTCCAGGAAGTGCTGTATTCTGTCTTTTCTGTATTATTTGAAGAAAATACAGACATCATATTATGTTACCTATATATCTGGCCTATATATATATTTTTTAGTAAAATTTTATTCACATGCCTATAAAAAAGTGTACCAATGAGAAGTGTGCACCCTGATGAAGTTTCACAGCCTGCATCCCCACGTAACAGGCGTTCCAGAGTCCCCAGAGCCATGCCTAAGATCCCTTCCAAATACCGTCCCTGTCCCAAGGATAACCACTGTCCTACCTTTTACCACCACGGATTGGTTTGCCTGTTGTTGGACTTAATATAAATGAAATCCTTGATTGAATATTTTTAGGGTGTTAAAAACATGCAAATTCATTGCCAATATTGACAGGTTTGCAGATTTCACATACAAATCAGATTTTCTGGGTTTTTCTTAATTTGTATTTTGTATTGGAGTATAGCTGATTAAAAATGTGTTAGTTTCAGGCATACGGCAAAGTGATTCAGTTATATACGTGTATCTATTCTTTTTAAAATTCTTTTCCCATTTAAGTTATTACGGAGTATTGAGCAGAGTTCCCTGTGCTCTATAGTAGGTCCTTGGGTTTTAAATATAGCAGGGTGTACATGTCAATCCCAAACTCCCTAACTATCCCTCCTCCCTGCTGCCCACCCGCCACCGCGATTTTCTTTTTTTGATAAGGGATCTGACAGTTCTAGGCCTGCCTTTCTCATGGCAGCAGCTGGCTGGAGCTGGAGAACAGCTGTGTCTGTGACCGGAGGCATCTTCTCTTCCTTGGACACAGTTTCCACTGTTCCTTATTGTCTCACACTTGGCCTGCTTCTGTCATTTGTCACCTGCCTGGTCCAGCTCAGTGCCCCCTTCCTTCAGGTATGTGCTGTTTCAGGTTTGAATTTCCTCATGGACATTCTCGTCCGATGTTGGCATTAGCCTTTTTTCTACTTAGTTTTCATTTTACACCTCTGTAGGGATCCTGGGAGAGGATGCGCGGAGGTCTGTTGGCTGGGTGCCATTTAGAATCAGAATCACCATCATCAATGATTTTTAATGGATGCTCCTCCTATTTAAATTTTTTTTTAGTTCTTTAACAGACTCTCCTTCCTTGTGGCCTCTTGTCAGCAAGCCTTAGGGTCAGCTCCTTGCTACGGACACTCTGTGACCTCAAGCAAGTCACTTTATCTCTTTGGTGTCAACACCCACACTGATCTATCCCCTGCCCAGTGAGCTCCTTGATCAGGGCCTTGGATTTTGTAGCCACGTCAAAGGGCTTATAATAGCTTTAAACACTTACTCTCAGACCTTATCTTTATCTCCTCGAGGACCCTTGGCAGGTGGTCCACAGATCACACTTTGAGAAGCACTGCCTCAAGTTTCTTCAGTGAAAGAAAGTTCTGAAGGATTAATAGGTGATGTAGAAAAAATGGTTGCATGTTAGCACAGTAAAGGCCCTGATAAGTACTGTAACCAAAGAAAACCCCCCAAATCTGTTTAATTGTGTTGAACCTAGCGTTTCCCCCGAGTACAGAATCCTCTTTTCATTCAGTGCCAACTGATAACCTGAGGAGGGGTGTTTGTCGAATGCCGGTGTGGGGCACGTTATCAGAACAGGTCTCCAAGGTCACTTGCAGTTCAAGAGTTTGACCCCTGACCCTGGGCTCTGTCTGTCCACCTTTACCCCTTGGAACAGGCTGCCCCTTCTTTTTTTTTTTTTTTTTTTGGCCACTCGGCATGTGGAATCTTAGTTCCCGGACCGGGGATTGAATCCTCGTCCCCTGCAGTGGAAGCGCAGAGTCTTAACCACTGGACCACCAGGGAAGTCCCAGCTGCCCCTTCTTATTGGGAGTTAGATTCCATACTTGTGCCACTGGGACATCGTCTCAAATGTAATGTGTCTGCACCCCCTTTGCTCCTGGGATGATGGGTGAGAATTTCAAGCTGGGTCTTGCTACAAGCTTCTTTAGCTGGGCTTCCAGCAGGCTAATTGCTGGTTCAGCTTTCCAAGAAGATTATTATGTCTCTTTTCAAAAGTAAGCACTCGTCGCTGTGCTGTTTATACGGAGCAGGATGTCTGATGATGCTGGATAAAGGGGCAAAGCTGTTTTGCACCCTGCCTGGTCCAGAGTCACCCCTGTGGTCTGCATGCGTGTTATCATCACACCAGGCTGACTGCTCGCCCTGCACGGAATCCTGAGAAGTAACAGCAGGGCCACGAAGAAACATTGGCAGCCTTGAGCTGCAAACAAAGCCAATTGCTTTTTTCTTTTTTTAAACATGCATTTCCCCCTCTTTGTGTCGGGGCCAAGGGGGGACACTTAAAAGTGTTCTTTAGTTTTACAGCACCGGAAACGAAGGAAACTTTCAGATTAGGTGTCGCTGGGAAAGGAGATGAGTGGAACCTTTTACAGAGAGAGATGGGGGATTAGTTTACCTGTTTGTACAAAACTTAAGTTACAGGAGGATCTGGATTTCCCCTCCACGCACTCTGCTTGCTCGAACGATCTTGTTATCTCCTGACACACTTAGCAAGGACGCTTCCTCGTATTTGGCGAAATCCGAACTCCTGTTTGTGCGGCCCTCTCACCTCGCTTCTGGGTCTAGGGGTGTGTCTGGCTAAGGTGTTTCCCACGATCTGGAGGTGAACAGTTTCACACCAGAGTGGGGTCCTGGATGGTGTACTCTCGACTAGTTTTTCATTCTTATCACACTTCCTCTCCTATAAAGTTACGTAGCTTTTACCAGGACACTTAATACCCACCTTCTCTTCCTACGGGGCCTGTGAACATCAGGCAGTAACGACGCAGCCTTCTCGCCAAGTCGTGACCAGAGCGTCTAGATGGCGGTCCTAATGGGATACCGTGGAGTCTACCGTTCCTTCCTCCATGATTTAATTTCATTCACCAGACAGTCTGGAACAACTAGGATGGGCCAAGCAGTATGAAAGCACTTGGGAGAATCAGATGTTAACCCGTTATCAGACGCCACAAAGAGCTCACGATCTTCCTTAAAGGGCCATAGTGAGAGATAATATAGAACAAAGTGAGAAATACCATGGGAGCAGAGGAGAGGTCACTGTTGAGCTGGGCTTTGACGTATGGATAGGAGTTGGCTGGCTGATTGTCCCAGAAAGCTGATAAAAGGATTCAGGGCAGAGCAGCTCTGTGGGAAAGGCCCAGAGAGAGGCCTGGCCAAGTGATGGGGACATGCGGGGGGATGGGGAGAGGGCCCAGGAGCCCAGCTCGGAGGTGGAATGTTATGTTGAGGATGGGTCTTCAGCTCACTGGAAGCTTTTTGGGGCAGCAGAGCCTCCCATACTGAAGAAATTCAGACGTGACATGAATTATGCATTTGAATCATATGAATGTATTTTTGAAGAAAAGGAAATGCTTCGGTCTTTCCGAGGCAGAGAAAGCAAGAAAATGTATAGATGGTTTTCTGGGGTGATCAACACCCAGCCCCACTTGATGGTTTCTATGAGGCTCTTGGAATTCCAGGACAAGCATGTGTCCCCATGGTGCTCAGGAGAAGGGACAGGCCACGCCTCCTCACTCGTGACAGAACCCACACACCCCTCTTCCCTGTTGCCTCTCTGGGTGACTTGAATGACTGTCCCACAGGGCTCTGGGGGAAAGAGGGCCCTTCTTCCCAGGTCCCAACTGGGCTT
The DNA here is from genome assembly GCF_005190385.1 of Monodon monoceros. NCBI lineage: Eukaryota > Metazoa > Chordata > Mammalia > Artiodactyla > Monodontidae > Monodon > Monodon monoceros. Next base: position 41,161,905 of record NW_021703786.1, on the reverse strand, counting down.
CGGATGCCGGTAAGAACCAAATGGCCACAGTCTGCAGGCAGGGCCGTCCACCTCCTCCTCTGGTCCCTAGTTCTGCTGGGGGTCGGGGAGAGCCCTGTCATTCCTCTGTGGGGGGACTTCTGAGCGAGCAGAGGAAACCAGGGGAGAAAGATACCACGTGGCCCCGACTCCCTGGGGCTGACCCTGGCCGCTGTCTGAGAATCCTGGGCAAGTTGAGAGAAGCACACTGGGTTCCTGGTTGCCAGCATCCCCAGAGCGGTTTAGTTTTAGTCCCATCACTCACCGTGGAGGAACTGAGTTAAGCTTGGGAGCCTCCCATGTTAGCTTATAGAAGAGGTGGCACTTACTGATCAATCCCGGCTTGGAACTGCATCTCCCTTGGATCCAGGGGCTGCTTTTGTTTAGAAGAAACAGATCCGAGAGGCCAAGGGGTGAGCTCAGGAGAGCCCGACCAAGGGCTCCTGGTTAGGGGGGTGCCAATGTGAGCGGGGGTGGGCCCTGTGCACTGGCCCTGTCTCTCCCCATCTGTCCCCTCTGGTGGAATGTTCTGTCACTCACATTTTTAGGGTTGTTTTCTTCCAGTCCCAGCTGGAAACAGAAGTACGGAACAGGCTCGTGGTTTTTTGTGTTCTGTTAAAGGAGCATTTGCCAGGGAGAAATGTGTGCCAGCTTCTTCGAGACTTCAGCTTGCATTCATTTGGAGGCCTCTGATCAAAACCACCTCATCTTACCCCAGATGGTGTCTTTGGGAGATGTTGGTTGGGGGGGATGGGAAGTGCAAGGGCATGGCACCTATGGGTGTGTGTCCTCTGTGGTTGCTCAGCCCCCAGCTGTGTTGGGGGACGGGTCCCAGGAGCTGGAGCTGTGGACCCAGCACTAGTGGACCCAGCGGTCTGGGCTGCAGGTAGAGATGCTCCCCACGTGACTGCACCATTCAGGTTCAGCGGTGTGCTTGGGTTAGTCAGTCCCACTTATTTTTATTGCATGTGACCTCCGTAGAGAATTTTCCAGCTGCTGGTTGCTTGCCAGTTACATTCTAATTTAGATTTGGTGCTGTTTTGTCTTCATAGTAAAATCCTTTGTCTTTTCTCTACTCAGTGGAGTCTATCAAGAGGATAACCTGGGGGAAACAGACATTATGGACACCCCTGGGGATTGTGTCCACTGGAAACCAGCAGTGGGGACAGAGAATTGGGGACGAATCCAGTTGATTTCACTCAGCTCGTGGTGTCCCTGGATTACAATGGCCAATGATGTCAGTTTTGCTTCTGATAGTTACATATTGATTTTGTCAATTAATTGAGCAGCTACTCTGTGCCAGGCTCTGGGGATGCAGAGATTTATTCATTTCACGATTATTATTGAGTGCCTATTTGATGAACACTGATCCTGCCCTCCTGACACTTACATTCTACTAGGGAGATGGGCAGGAGACTGATACACAAACAAACTAATAAAAATAGAAGGTCTCCTGCAGTGATCAGAACCATGAAGAGAAATAAAACAGACAGAGGGGATGGAGAGTTGTGGGAGAGAGGGTGATGGGAGAAAAGGGCTATTTTAGGCCTTTTTAAAGAGGTGATGTTGGGTAGAGACCGGAAGGAAGAGAAAGGGCATCTTGGGGGCCCGGGGATGGGATCACGTCCCTGTGAGAAGTCACTGTGATCAGAGATCAAAGAAAGAGGGCAGGTTAGGGGCAGAGAAGAAGCTCTCTGTGTTCTTAGTGTGTTCTTAGTGTAAAGGGGTGCCAGTTGGGGGTTCCATAAATGAGGGCGGGGACAGGGCCTGGCCTACACCATGGATATTGACTACAGAGCTCGTGAGTGAAGTCGGGGGTTGAGACGGCTAAATAAAGTCATGCGGTGTGTGATACAGGCAAAAAGAGAAGGATGCTCAAGGCAAAGAAATATTGCAGAGGAAGGAGTCAATAAATCTTTCGAAGTGGGGAAGGATCTTTCCTGGAAAGGTTTCAGAGAAGAGGTAACGCAGAACAAGGTTTTGACGGATGAATAGAAGTTCGTGTACAGACCATGTGAGAAAGGGGGAGTCTTCTTGGCAGAAGGAACACATGTGAAAAGCCAAGGAGGTTTATGTGAAAAAGTGTCGTGGACGCAGGGAAGGACCAGCAGGGGAGAAAGGAAGGCGAGTGGGACAGCGTCAGGGGGACTGAGGGCTTTGGTGAGTGAGCCTTTAACATCATGACTTCAAAGGGTAACTAGTATGGTTCATTATGCATCTTTCCTCTCTCTCTCGCAAGCATTTCAACTTGGAAGTGGTATTTACGAAGTGCCACTGAATAGTGTGAAATAGGAATTGCTTTTGCTGGTAATCAGAGAATATGCCCCACCCCCCAGAAAAACAGGCAAAGGCTGGGATCCTCTTGGGATGTGCTCGGGGACCCACATCCTCTAAGCTGGGTGCTTTTCGCTTGCCTGGATGGAGCCCGTCATTAGGGTAGAGCCCAATGCCGTGTAATTAGAAATTCCACTTCTCAGCTCGAGGACCTGCGCAGCAACAGCCCCTCGGATGCTGGGTTCCAACAATCTTAGAAGCTGCTCAGGGCTTGGCTGCCACAGCCAAATGCCAAACCTGGTAATTACAAGGTAGCTTTGCAAGCACACACCTGTTCTGAAGGTGCAGGTAGGGCCTGCTGCCCCCTCACTGGAGCGTATGCCTCCGCACAGACCATCCCCAGGGATGCTGGGTGCACATGTGTGTTTATCCCCTGCCCCCATTCCCTCTCTTCACCCTCCCCCTTCCTTTCTTTCTAATCTGAACATTTCTCACTCTGTCTCTTTCTGAATGCCACATTTCTTACCATTTTGTCTCATGAGGCCGCCTCTTTGGCTGTTTTACTAGGAGTGACCCCAGTGGACTGTGCGTTTCTCTGAAAACCAGAACCAGGAAAGTCTCACCCCTTGGGCTGTGTTGTGCTTCTTATCGTTCAGAAGAGCCACTGCACAGAAGGGCCCAGCTTGGAGGATGGAAGGATGCTGCTTGGCGGGGTGGGGTTTGGTGGTGGAGTTTTTCCCCAGGATCGCTCATCAGATATTTTCCACTTGACATTCCTGGTCTACAGCCAGGCTAATTTAATTTCCAGCTGACAGGCGACTCCCCGCGTGATGGTAATCTCAAATAGTTAATGGGCTAGAACAGGAGGCAGCCTATTGAGTTGATTCTTGGGGGCTCTGCTCGGTGGCTTCCCAAGACTAATTTATCAGCCTGTTTTTCTTGGTTGGAGTGGGTTGTTCAGCCTGGCACAGCTTTTGTGTCTCACTGCTTCTAAAGATGGATTGAGTCGTGACTTCTGCCCTCTGGACGTTTAGAACCAGCTCGCTTTGCCTTCTACACACCTGGTTTGTTTAAAGGGAAGAAGGAGGGCAGAGCGGGTGTAGCCTCAGGTCAGCTCCTCTGTCCAAGATACCTGAAAACACCTTGTGAGAAATTTTGATTCTTTCCCTGGCCCCAGCAGGGTGGTAGCAAAGCCTTTTGGGCGAGCCGTATAGAGCCGCCCTGGTCTGCGATGTTGGTCCTATAGGATTGGAGGGCAAGTGCTTTTTCTCCTGCAGGACACTGGAGTTTCGAGAGATTTCTTTACGAGACAAATACTGTTGAAAAAAACCAGGGCTAGGGCTTCCCTGGTGGCGCAGTGGTTGGGAGTCCGCCTGCCGATGTGGGGGACGCGGGTTCATGCCCCGGTCTGGGAAGATCCCACATATCATTTGTTTCGGTTGGGTTGGGTGAAAAATGAACTCCTAAAATAAAGGCTAAAGGGCAGAAGTGCAGGGAACCAGTGAGACATTTAGCTTTCACTTTCTAAATTCTCTCTCTCCATATATATATGTTTATATATATATTTATGTTTATTCCATTATAATTTTTACCCTTATAATTCCCCATTTATTTATTTATTCGGTATGCGGGCCTCTCACTGTTGTGGCCTCTCCCGTCGCGGAGCACAGGCTCCGGCCGCGCAGGCTCAGCGGCCATGGCTCACGGGCCCAGCCGCTCCGCGGCATGTGGGATCTTCCCGGACCGGGGCATGAATCCGTGTCCCCTGCATGGGCAGGCGGACTCCCAACCACTGCGCCACCAGGGAAGCCCTTATTTTTTTTTTTTTTATTGTCTGAAAAAGAGGGGAGATGGACGCCTCTTTAGAAAGGGGGTAGGTGATAATAGATGGGTCAGATGGGTCTGGAGAGATGGTTGCTGTATTTGAGCATTTTAATCCTGGAGGTTCTTAGAACTGCTGAGAGCCGGGATGAACGTGACATTCGGAGTTGAACCTTCTGAAGCCCGAGTCCTTGCTTTGTCGTGGCTGGATACTTGGGGCAGCTCCATCTAACTGCCCTCAGCCTCACTCTCCTGGCTCTAAAGTGGAGCAAACACCCCACGGAGAGCCTGAGTGCCCAGTCCTTTCCAGTGGATGAAGTGCCACGCGCGGGTCTTAGAGTTGACCTCATAACGGCCAAGGAAGAGAGAGACGCATCTTCTGATCACAAGGAGGCCTAGTCACTCTTGCCTGGAGGCAGACTGGCTTCCCTGTTGAGCCTCACAGTGGGCCGTGTCTTTGTGGCTTTACAGGACCACGTGCAGACCACTGTCATGCCAGCTCATCATATCGATGTCACTAAAACACAGAGGCGTATCCCATTTGGAGGTAGTTCAGGCAAAGCATCGGGGGGTGAGCGAAGCTTGGGGGTCCTAACTGTGATGCTGACCTCACAGGTGGATGGAGAACACGTGTCCACCGTGCCGAGTACGCTGACTGCCAAACACACCACCTCGTCTGGGCTTCTGATGGTCGAGCAGCTGGCTCATGGCTGGCGCATTGCTGATGACCCATCTCGGGGCTCTCCACCTGGGCCCATGGATGGCCCCCGCGAGTCTGTAATCCCCCTGAACCTGGGTGCTGAGGCTCATATGCATGTCACACACGTGCACTCTAGCACCCAGCTCTTTTCCCAAATTCTCTGTAACCCCTAAAAGTGGAAGCACCCTGCTCTGAGGGCACAGCTCTGGGACTTGCAGCCTGTCAGTGAGGGTAACATTCTGGCATGATCATTAACAAGACCCATTTCTGTTCTGAGTAAGAGGAAAACCCTCTCTCTTCCGAGGAAGCGGGGCCCCGGGAAAGGGGGTCCTTCCTTGGACAGACACTGTTTGTCTCGTAAAGAAATCTCTTGGAATTCCAGATTCATGGGGACAGCTTAAGGAGATGCAGTATATATACAATGGAATATTACTCAGCCATGAAGAAGAAGGAAATCCCGCCATTTGCGGCAACATGGATGGACCAGAGGGCATTATGCTGAGTGAAATAAGTCAGAGAGAGAAAGACAAATACTTATGGTATCACTTATATGTGGAATCTAAAAAATAAAGCAAACTAGTGAATATAACAAAACAGAAGCAGACACAGAGAACAAAATAGTGGTTCCCAGTGGGGAGAGGGGAGGGGGGAGGGGCAAGATAGGAGAAGGGGATGAAGAGGTACAAGCTACTATGTATAAAATAATCTACAAGGATACACTGTACAACACAGGGAATCTAGCCAATATTTTTTTTTTTTTTTTTTTTTTTTGCTGTATGCGGGCCCCTCACTGTTGTGGCCTCTCCCATTGCGGAGCACAGGCTCCGGACGCGCAGGCTCAGTGGCCATGGCTCACGGGCCCAGCCGCTCCGCGGCATGTGGGATCCTCCCGGACCGGGGCACGAACCCGTGTCCCCTGCATCGGCAGGCGGACTCTCAACCACTGCACCACCAGGGAAGCCCTAGCCAATATTTTATAATAACTTTAAGTGGAATATAATCTATGAAAATACTGAATCACTATGTTGTACACCTATAACTTATATAGTATTATAAATCAACTATACTTCCATTTAAAAAAAAAAAAGAAAAAGAATAAAAGAAGATGGTTGGGGCATCAGCTCTGGGCACCTTTATACAGTGAGTTGATTCCACACCTCTTTTTGTTAGCTGGTCGTCCTACCTGCTTCCACGTGAGAAGTTAATCGATGTGCACTCAGCCAGCCCAGGGAAACAATGTCTTTGAAGGGGTTGGGGGGTTGATTAATTTCCCAAACGTGCTAATGGGGCAGCCGAGAGAGCGTCTCTTGTTCTCTCCTTTAGCGGGTGTTTGCTCACGGGCTTAGTGCTGCGTGTTCCCAGCCCGGGATTTGGAAGTGAATTCATTTGGGAAAGTAGCAGCTTAAAGGTCTTTATTTGGTTTTGTGGGTGAATGGAGAATAGCGCTGAGCATCTCAGGGAGAGGTGGCCATTGTTCGCGGCCCCCGGCCTCCGACTGGCCTCCCAGGAAAGCTCCCACCCCACCCCAGGCTGACCTGCCTGGACCCAGAAAACCTTTTCTAGCTTAGAAACTGGGGTGATGCTCACCTGCTCTCCATTTCTGCTTTTTACATACGGACACAAAAACCTAAACCCTCGTTTGTTTATAACGTTTCTGGGATGAACACCGACCTTGTGTTCTGAGTCTCATCCTGAACACTGTGTGGGAAGCTACAGTTTCTGTGGGTGAACTCAGAACACAGAAGGACCCCACCCTCAGTACATCTTGCTTAAAAACTGAAGGTCTTTCCTCGTCTCAAACCTGTTACCAACTTTTCTTTTTTCCTTCCGTCTGCGTGTCTTCGAATCAGCCATTCTGTGGTTTTCACCCCAACACCGCTTTCCCACTCAGATCTGCGGAACTGCATTTATTGTGTATCTGCCCTTCTTGAACACATACTCCAGGTGGCTTGTGAATGATACCGAAAGGGCCACAAACACATAAAATGTGAGAGTAAGACAGGAGAATCGATAGCGGGGCCATAAAATGGAGCCAGGAACTGGCCTAAGAAATGTCTCTCAAATGACAGTGGACATGACCCTCAGCTCCATGGCAGCCTTCACAGACAGACACACCTCAGTTACACAAATCACTCAAACAAGCTGTTTGCTCAAAAGAAAGCATGGCTGTTCTTGGTACTAAGTTGGGGACGGGGTTATATAAAGAGGATGCTGCGGGGTAACAGCCACTGGCGTGGATAGCACTCTTATTTTTTAATTTATTTTACTGAAGTATAGTTGATGTACAATGTTGTGTTAATTTCTGTGGTACAGCAAAGTGACTCAGCTGTACATATCTATACATTCTTTTTCATATTCTTTTCCACTATGGTTTATCACAGGATATGGAATATAGGTCCCTGTGCTCTACAGTAGGACCTTGTTATTTATCCATTCTATATATAGTAGTTTGCATCTGCTAATCCCAACCTCCCACTCCATACCCCCCCTCCCCCTTGGCAACCACAAATCTGTTCTCTACGTCTGTGAGTCTGTTTCTGTTTCGTAGATAGGTTCATTTGTGTCATATTTCAGATTCCACAGATTAGTGACGTCATATGGCATTTGTCTTTCTTTCTGCCTTACTTCACTTAGTATGATAATCTCTAGGTCCATCCATGTTGCTGCAAATGACTTTTTTTATGGCTGAGTCCATTGTCTATTATGTACCACATCTTCTTTTGGATAGCACTCGTAAAAAGCACATGGCTAATCCAGCCTTTTTGGTAAAGGGTAGTTTTCTAAAAGCAAAAGGTAAAATCAGGACTCTCATCCAGTTATAATGTTAAGGTTTATATTTCTTTAATGAGCACGTTAAAGATTTTATTTTACTTATTATTGGTTTGGCCAAAAAGTTGGTTCGGGTTTTTCCATACGATGTTACAGAAAAAACGGAATGAACTTTTTGGCCAACCCAATATTAATGAGAACCAGACAGATGTTACCGTTGGTCCAAAGGAGAAGTCAAAAGAACTTAAGTTTCCTTGACATAAAGGAGCATTGAGATGGATTACAAATAGGTGGAAACTGGCTTTTTCCATGTAGTGGGAGGTGGAAAAGGAAACCCACAGAAGTTCCACCAGAAAGCACTTATTTGCATGCCTATGGTCCAGACTTACATTGCCTTTTGCTATGTTGTTGCCTATAATTTACAGAGTTGCAGAATATCTCAAAGGCAATAAAAAGGCTAGCTCCAGATAACACATGGCACAGTTTTCCACTGGAGAGATCCAGTAATCTTTTCTGCCTATTGCAAATTTCTTTACATCTTCTTGTATCAGTCCCCAGTAGCCTCATGGAATTTATCACCAGCTAAAAGCCCAGATCTGTTTAAAATACGCTGCTGGGAAGCACAGTCTCCCCCACTCCTGATACGTCTTAGAGCCACTCACCTTCCACGTTTGATGTGGCTTCTCATTGCCTCTGAGATCAAATCCAAATTCTGTCTGGCGTTTGTTCGTTTATTCATTTACCCTTCATTCATCTAAGAGCCATATATTTTGGCCACAGTGCAAATAAGGCAGAGCCCAGTCCTCAACCCCCTCGAAGTCTATAATAGCAGCTAGAGAAAGGTTATGCTAATGTTTGTGCGTGTGCGCGCGCACACGCATGTGTGTATTTGCAGGGAGGGTGGTGGTCCTAAGAGGGGAGCAGAATTGCTAGCCCAGCCTGGGGAAGGAATGAGTGCCATAGGAATGTACTAGAAGGAGGAGGGCTCTGCTTGCCCATGGCTGGGGTGAAGGGTGAAAAAGGAAGGTAGGGGACATAGCATGTCCTTAGGGAAAAGCAGGGAGACACCTGGGCAGGGAGCTTGAATGTCATGTTGAACATCGTGAGAGCAGAGGGGAAAGGGGACCACTCCAACCTGCTTTCCAATCTTTCTTGCCTTATTTCTCACCGTTCCACAAACAAACTTCAGTCCAAGCCCAATGTTTCAATCACTGTCTTATGTTCTTACACTCGGGTATCTTCTCTTCTTGATATCTTCACTTCCACCCGCCCTTGGGACCAGCTCAAGGAAGCTTTAGATGTCCCAAAGGACATGATGTCTGGGTGCTTCTTTTCCACATTTCAATGCAATATGTATTGGCAAACTTTCTGCTTGTGGAATTTCTCTCTAAATACACAGTAAGCCCCTGGAGGGCAAGAATCATCCCCGTGAATGATAGCTACGTGCCATTTCACTGATTCCTTAACCATCCGTGAGAGAGACTACGTCCACGTTCCTGGTCTGTTTTCTTTTTGAGACCCAGGGGAGAGACATTTGGAGTATCTCACCCCACCATCATTTGATGAATGCAAATGAATTTTAATAATTTAAGCAAAATAATATATAAAATGACAGTGAATAGACATCAGCTCATTAGAGTCATTTCTTTTTTTCTTACTGTTGTTAACAGCGACCACTTATCATTTTTAGAGAAAGTGGTTTATTACCGGCCCCAAGAGGTGGGGCATCCAAAGTTCGAAAGTGAGAGGCGCTCATGGCTGGCTTCTGTTCCACAGGTGAAATAAGGAACTTGTTCTCTGCTGTAGCTTAGCACTCAAGGTCAAGACCTTCTTTATGTGTACGGCCTCGTAATGTAATTGTGTCACATAATATAATGGGTAGGATGATACATAAATGTTGCTCGAGAATTAACTCCTTTGAGCATTGGGATCCTGAGATGGTCACCATTTTCAAACCTGGCCCAAATGGTAATTCATTATCCCAGACTGCCCCCAATTCTCTTTACATATTTGCATTGTGACCTCTAGTCATTAGCCTTAAGCACTGCTAGTTCCCTTCCTTTCATTCATTCATTTATGTGTTCATCCAGCAGATTATTTTCCAGTGCTTCCCATGCTGGGTGTTTTGCTGGGTTTTGTTCTTGTATTTCCTTTGAAGATAAAAATCTTTACAATTCACTGTCCATATAAATACAAAACAAAACATGGCGGGCCATAAGATTCAACCAAACATTTTGTTCTTAGAAATCGTCATTAGGGCTTAAAAATAGTTACAGGGTTAGTTTTTCACTGGGGCTAATGCAGGGTAAAAGGCTAATCTTGCTTGTAATTCTTAGCAGCCCTCTCACTACCCATTTGGTTATTTGATCTCCCTGGTGCTTACAGTTCTGTTCCCTTGTGTGAGTTGTGGAGTGGGGGGGAGGGAACGCTTTGTCTCAAGCACAGAAGAATCGCTGGAAATTTTAAGACTCACCATCTATCAGGAAGTTCTCATAGAATTTGAACAATCTTGATGAGACGTGCTCAAGTAATACAGAACACTTGAGCAGAGCTTCAGCCTCCAAGACTTTCCATCTGTCCTATCTTTGGACATGAAACACACAAGCAAGTTGGACTTTATATAGTAATCTGTTACAGATGCACTAAGTTTTTATAAAAAAATGGTGACCGTGATAATGAATGGATGCGACTTTCTCCTCCTGAAAACTGGCTCTGGAAAGCTTCCGTACTTCACAAGCTGAGAAACCCCAGAAAAGTAGGAGAGAGGGCACTTTGATGGGTGTCTTTATTTTATTTTTAAAATAATTTTATTTATTTATTTTGGCTGCGTTGGGTCTTCGTTGCTGCGCACGGGCTTTCTCTAGTTGCGGTGGGTGCGGGCTACTCTTCCTTGTGGTGCGCAGGCTTCTCATTGCGGTGGCTTCTCTTGTTGCGGAGCACGGGCTCTAGGCGCATGGGCTTCAGTAGTTGTGGCACGCAGGCTCGGTAGTTGTGGTTCGCAGGCTCCAGAGTGCAGTCTCAGTAGTTGTGGCGCACGGGCTTAGTTGCTATGCGGCATGTGGGATCTTCCCGGACCAGGGCTTGAACCTGTGTCCCCTGCATTGGGAGGCGGATTCTTAACCACTGCACCACCGGGCAAGTCCTGATGGGTGTCTTCAGAGTTTCCATCGGCCTTGCCATGTCACTTCCTTTCTCTAGACACCTTCCGATCAGCTTCAAGCACTAGATCAGACCAACTGGGAAGAAATAATTGCTGCTGGTTATCGGCGTACAAATAAGAAACTGCAGGGTTTTCTTTGTCAGCAGTGTCTCCAGGTTTATACACTCCCAAGGATGTTCTCTAGAAAACACCTCTTTACTTCTCTAAAATGTTCTCGAGCTATTTAAAGCCTGTGATAAGGGAAGTTTTTTTGCTCTCATTTCCCTTCAGTTTAGCTTAACTCAAACTTACGTCTGGGGTTTTTATTGACCTAATTTACTTTATACTTTATATCAACTTTTCAGTTGATAACCATAAAGTAGAGTTCTGTTTGTAAAGTTGAAGGGGAGCAGGGAGAGGGATGGGGCCATTGTCTTGGACTTATGTCGAGGATTGACTGGGATTTCTCTCTCATCCCAAACTCCTACTGTCCCTGCAGTCAGGAAGCAGGAAGGTAATGGATTATATCAACTCTTCATTCTGTGAATCTGGTTTCCGCAGTTGGGTTGTTTCTTTTCATCAGCCAGGGATGGACCCCTGCCCCTAAACGGGCTGTTTTACTTCAGGTAAACCTCATTCTCTGCCATGGAAAGAAAGTAAGAAAGAAAGAGAGGGAGAGAGAGAGAGAGAAGGAGGAAGGAAGGAAGGAGAGAAGGAAAGAGAGAAGGATAGAAGGAAGGAAAGAGAGAAAGAAGGAAGGAAGCAAAGAGAGAGAGAGAGAGAGAGAAAGAACCCTCCAAAGTAGGATGTGTTCATATGAAACACTGCCTCATTTCCTGCTCCCCTTTGGTTTGGATCATCACATCCGTTCAGTGATGTCAACCCAAGAAGGGGAGTTTGGTTTTTCTTGGTCTCCAAGGTCCTACCAGGGAACTAAGAAGGAAGGTCCAAACATGGGATCCTTCCTAGCACAAGTGAAGAATTTCAGGAAATGGAGACTCTTTCAAATATTTGTTTTACAGGAGACTTTGAATTTAAGAACCAATGTGGAATTTCTTTTTCCTTAGCAATATTTCCCTAGAAATATCCCTACTATTTAGAGCCATAAGTCAAAGGAGATAATAAAGAGGGGACATAAGTGGGGTTCATTCCACCTTACCCATAGGAAGGGTTTTGCTGCTTTAAGAGCTTATTCACATATGAACTACATTTGAATCTCATTTTCTTTTTTTAAAGCAGGACAAATATCTCCATTTTACAAATGCAGAGAGACAGCTCAGAGATGTTAGGCAACTTGCCTGAAGACACACAGCCTGACCTTGAACCCTACTTTCCTTTCTATTCCACCAGGCACCAGGTTGCCTAACGAGTGAGTGCCTAGTTTTAGGATACCCTTGACATTGACTTCCACCTGAATTGCACTCTTGGAGTTGATCTGTACCCCCAAGGTACACTTTGAAGTACACTTTGTACCAATTCAATCATCGAATATTTATATAGGTTCTCCTTTACCAACTTGTGCCAACCTATGGCTGGCTGGAGGAGCAGGGGGTGGCATGAGGGTGGGGAGGGAGAGATGGAGATTGTAAGGGTCCCCGTACAGAATTTTAGAGCCTAAGAACCCCCTTTTAAACCAATCCATTATTTTTTTATATTTATTTTGTTATTTTTTATTTTTTGGCTGCGTCAGGTCTTAGTCGTGATATGCAGGCTCTTTTGTTGTGGCGCGGGGTCACCTCTCTAGTTGTGGGCCGCAGAGCGCGTGGCCTCTGTAGTTTGTGGCACTCGGGCTTTCTAGTTGAGGCGTGAGAGCTCAGTAGTTGTGGCGCATGGGCTCAGTTGACCCGTGGCACGTGGGATCTTAGTTCCTCGACTAGGGATCGAACCCGTGTCCCCTGCATTGGAAGGTGGATTCTTTACCACTGCACCACCAGGGAAGTCCCCCAGTCCATTAATTTTTTTTTTCCATTAATTTTTATACACAGGAAACTGAGCCCAAAGTGCCTCGTCGAGGTCTTAGGCTCTTGTCAGTGGCAGGGCAGGAACCAGAGCCCAGGGCTTTCGCTGGGCCAGGAAGTCCCTCCCCTTGCCCTGGGAGAAGCGGTGTGGGGGGGGGGCGGTGCTTCCCTGGTGGGGAAGTGATTTTCATCCGCGCTGTGTTGACGGGCGGTGTGGAATGGCTCAGAAGCTCTGAAGTAAGGGCCTGTTTACAAACATTTGCACCTCGTTGCCCAGGGCACAGGGTAGGCAGACTTTCTTGGGATGAAGCAGGGAGCTGGGAGAGGATTTACCGGAGCCTGTGACACACACCAGCCAGTGTAACAGCCTGAGGGCTGGCCCTTTGTTGCCTGGGAGGTAACCCAGGCAGAGCTGGGGCTCCCACCGCCCCCAGGGAAAAGGAGACGGTTCCAGACGGGAAGCCCGCACTGATCAGAGTTCATCTCTGATGAGCAGGTCAGGTCTACACAGAGGAGAATCTGCCAAAGCAGGAAGGGGCAGAACTGCTTCAGCGGCAGCCTTTCCGCCTCTGCATCTGGTGCCCTACTCTCCCCTTTCTGGGTCCCCTGCTCTGCCCTGTCTGCCCAATGGCAGGGCTGATTTTACTTTTACTTTAGAGAGAGTGTGCCTCCCAGAAAACTTTCTTCTGTTGATGAAAAAATATTTTTTTTCTTTTTCTTTTTTTTTTTCAGGAAACGGGACACAGATTACTCTGATTTCACATGATTTGTGCCCGCACACAGTGAGGTCCGATAAACACGAGCAACGCCCCACAGAGCGCAGACACAAAAGGCTATTAGCTTTTAATTGAAACTCTCCCTCCACCCCCCCCCAGCCCCCCAGCCCCTTCGAGGAACAGGAACTCAGGCCTTTGTGAAGCAGAGTCTATAACAGAGGACTCTGCCAAAATGAAAGGAATCTTGAGTTGACCCAGAGGAGTGAGATGCTCTTTTGAGCCCCACCCCCTTATGGCATTCAAAGGCTTTTCATTTTCTGAGCAGTATTGAAATTCTAGGACAATGGAGGCCAAATCCTTGCAGTGGGGTTGGGGGCTGGGCGGGGAGAAAGGAGAGAGGGTTGGCCAAGGAGGGGACCCGGGGGAGTCCATCCTTTGTTATTTTTCTTCTTTCCTACCCATTACCTTAAAAAGAGAAAAAAAAAAGAAAGAAAGAAAGAAAGTAAAAAGACCCAGTAAACTTTATAATGAATAATGACATCACTTCCGGGAGCCCAGCTGCTCCTGGGGACCAGAGAGACACGGAGAGCAACAGACTATTTACAATTTCATTTTAAATTATTTGAAACCCTCCCAGAGGAGTTCTTTGATATGCAAACATCTCACCCAAATGGAGATAATTATTTATGGAGATGTGGCCCTTTGAAGGGGAGCTCCGATCTGGTGGGCTCAGAGACTTCCTACAAAGGAAGAAGGTTCCAGATAAGAAGGGGCTGAGCTGATCCCCATCTTCCTCCCCCCCCCCCCACTCCTCCCCTGGGAAGAAAACTGCTTTAAAGAAGAAACTTCCCAGGGTTACAACTTACAGCTCGAGTTACAAGTCTCAGGAGCTGCCGGTGTCTCCTTGTCCGCAGTCAAGTTTACAGGAAGAGTTCCTTTCTCATCCCTGGGTGTCTCATCTTTCTGTCGGGATGGAAGCTACAAGGCTGGACCTTTGTCTTTGCCCCCCTCCCCTCCCCCGAAGTCCACTGTTATTTATAAGGTCACAAGGTAGAAAGGCACCGCCCCGGGGAAGAGTTTGGGGTGGATGTTCAGGGCTGGTAGATGGGACTTCAGAAGAGGTGACAGCCGTGCGGCATTGGTGGCCGCCTTCAGAAGAGGTGACAGCCGTGTGGCATCGGTGGTATCATGGTGAGCACGGCCGCTTTCAGAAGAGGTGACACCAGCTTCCCGCACACTTGTCACTACAGAAACCCCTCTGATTAGATCTCTAATGACCCTGGGGACCCCAGAGCACCCGCTAGCTTCTGGGGACATGTGCCCTCTCCTCGCCCCCGACCCTGCCAGTGTCTGTCACCTTCGGGACTGTCGGCAGCTTTGCAGTTTGCTCCTTGGCAATGCCCCCTCCCTGCGACCCCCCAGCTGCCCTTCTGCCCTTTTCAAGTTAGCCAGCTGAGTGCTTCCCGGGCCTCTGTGATGGGGAGATTGACACACTCAGCTAACCTCAGCCTAACTGCCTTCCTTGGGGACCAGGCAGGGTGGGCCAGGCCTCTGGAGGAGGAAAGGATGAGGGAGGGGCTTGGGCATCCGAGCAGTCAGATCCCAGGAACCCAAGGGCATCCTTTCATAAAAGAAGACTTGTTATTTTTTGTTCGTTTTCTGAGTTTTTCTGGCATGTATTTTCAAGGCAGGAAGTTGGCTGTTTAGTCCCTGATCTTGCCTGTCACAGGTTAAGATGTGCTACTTTTGACAGCCCTCAGTGTTCCCTGGGAGGAAAGGGTTTTCTTTTTTCCTGAGTGGTCACAGGTGCCGTGATCCCAGCATCCCAGGGAGAGCCCTCGACTGGAGCCGCAGAGGAAGGTGAGGGTTAGGAAAGGATCCCAATGAGCGTGCTGCACCTGCGCTTGAGGCCCGGGCTGAGGGTGCAAAGGTGTGCGACCCCATTCTTCCCAAGGAGGAAACCATCCTTCACAGACAGGAAGCCAAGGAGAGAAGGGATCGCGGGGTTGTCGGGGTTGCTGTTTTTTTTTTTTTAAAGCAGATTCTATTTATTTATTTTTTAGAGCAGTTTTAGGGTCACAGCAAAATCAAGCAGAAAGCTCAAAGTTCCAGAAACCGAGCACCCGCGCGTGAATTTGGGGTTCAACCACATTCCCATAGGTCTCCTGCTCCCCCCGAAGCACAGCCTTCCCCCATCAGAGTGGTCCACTGGTTACGATGAGCTTACACTGACACATCAGTCATCATCGCCCCAAGTCCATAGTTTACATACAGCAGGGCCCACCCTTGGAGATGTCCGTTCTGTGGGCTTGACAAACGCATAATGACACGTATCCGTCATGACGGTATCACTCGGTATTTTCACCGCCCTAAAAATCTTCTGCGCTCTACCTGTTCAGCCCCACCCCTCCCTGCGTCTCTGGGGATCCCAGCGTTTTGGAGTTTTCCTGCTGATACTTGCGGGTTTATCAGCTGCTCAAAGAAAAGGGGGGCGAGCATCCTTCTTCCCCACGTGGATTTCGGACTGTGGGGGCGGGCATCCTTCTTCCCCACGTGGATTTCGGACTGTGGAGGTTTATTTAGTTAGTTGTTTCCAGGCTGGGGAGGAGAGGTGTAACCTTCCTAGAAATCATGATTCTTCTGTGTGTAAAGGTTTCTCCTGGCTGCTCTGTTGTTTTTTGAATTCTCAGGGGCTGGACGTGGGCTTTGGGAGCAGCTAAAAGTGAAGCAGCATTTCGGCTTCCTGGCCAGTTACCAACCTGACACCACAGTGGGATAGTCCTCAGAGCAGTTTATCAGAATGCAACCTCCTCTTCGGTGCTAATTCACAGACCAGGAGGCTGAGGCCTGGAAAGGCAGGCATGTGGCCAGGGATGTTCACCCTCATGAAAACTTGTAGCTTCTTCTTTTTTTTTTTTTTTTTTAAGCAACAGGAAATAGATCTGTGATGTCAAAATGTCTAAGTCTCTATTGACCATTTTCTCTTTTCAATCAAGATTTTCCTCCCAAGGGTATCCAAACAAGGATTTGGGCAGCCTCGGGCTATTTGTAAGGGGATTTGCCTTGTGGAAGGAGCTTGCTTTAAGCTCTTCGTTGGAAAGGGGCAGCACAAGGGGAAGATTTCGGAGTGATAGAACCGGTGATGCTGGTTGTTAAAGATTTCTATGTATGTGTCCGAAGTCATGGAACTGGACACCAAGAATGATTGTTTACTGTATGTAGGTTAAAAAGTAGACTTTTAGAATTAAGAAAAAAGATTGCTGTTGGAGGTCAGGAAACGTGTGGGTATTTTTTTTTTTTATTGGGGTAAAGTTGATTCACGACATTGCGTTACTTTCAGGTTACAGCACAGTGACTCGCTTATACATATATCTATACCTATCTATCTATCTATATTCTTTTCCAGATTCTTTTCCCTTATAGGTTATTACAAAATATTGAGTAGAGCTCCCTGTGCTCTGCACTAGGTCCTTGTTGGTTATCTATTTCATTTATAATAGTGTGCATATGTGGGGTATTTCTGTAACCAAGCAAGAGGACATTCTCCCCCAGGAGAGGGAAACAGGGGACCGGATGTTTCCCTGACTCTTCCTAGTTTTCCTCAATCCAAGGGGGAGATGGGCCCACCCCAACCCAATGTGGCTTGCAGCTTGTCCCCTCTCTGAAGTTCAAGTTCATTCACTTCCACCATCTGCTTTGTGTCAATGTCTTGGCATCTGTTCGGCTGTAGTGCGTTGGGTTACATCCATTTCAATAACCTTCCTCTATATTGTTGTGTGATTTGCCAGTTCAAACAGTAAGTTCACTTGCTGGACCCTGGGGGGAGGCGTGCCATCTGAAGAAAGAAAAGAAGCAGAAAAAGAAAATTAGGGCAACCTTTGCTACTGGAGAACATCAGAATGATAAGGCTTTTAGAACTTCTCTGGTTCATTCAAAGTTCCTACGCATTTAGACCCTCTGAAGACAGACCCCAAACCCACTCCATCTGCCCTGGCCCTGGAGAACTTGGCGGGTTGGGTTTCCTTCAGTCATAGCGGTGTAGCACTTGGATTCTGAATATTAAACCCTTTCTTATAGATTCAGTCTAGGTACAAATGGCTGAACACTGGAAACAACTCGGACTTGATCAAACTCGATCTGCTTTTGAGTGAAATGCAAAATAAGTTGAGAGCCGGGCCCCTCTTTAATCCTTCATCACGTTAGCCTGATGACAGGCTAAGTGGTTAATGGGCAAAGTGGGTCAATCCAGCTTTAGCTTAAGCCGGGGGCAGCTGCAGGGCTGCAAGGCAGTCCTTCGGGGAGAAGCATGCTTCCTCTAACTAGCTATGAAGGAGGAGCCCGTTGCCCTTTCTGCCTCTTGCAATAGAGTTTACATCATCATTTCCATAAATGTCTCCCTAGAGGGATTTTGGTCTCAGTAGATTAGGGATGGCTTGAAGCTGGAAGTTCAGAATGTCCTACTGAGAGGTAAATATTTGGTCAAAAATGATGTGGAAATTGTCTTTTTTTCCAATTTCTGGGCCCAGGTTGGAATCAATCAGAAATCTCTATCCCATAGCAAATGGAAGATCGTACATCTGTGACCGCTACTTAGTGTCCCATTAGGTAACCATCTCCTTCTGATGTACACACACCAACGTGTACACGTACATGTTCAGCATGGTCCTACTGTGTGCTGTGAACTGTGTGCTGAACACGGTCATGATGACCGTAATAATGGAGTAGTAGCCGCAGCCAGTGGATATCGAATATGTGACGTGTGCCAGGCGCGTTCAAAGCATATTATGATCATTAATTGTCTTAATCCTCATTAAACTCCCATACGGCTGGTGTTATCGTCTTTCTTCTTACAGCTGAGGAGAGAAGGCCAGAAAGTAAGTTGCTGAAAATGAGACAGCTTATAAGTGACCGAGCTGGGATTTGAACCCAGGCGGTCTGAGGTCCAAGCCCACAGTGCTTAAATGTTAAGCTAAATGCTTCCGTTTTACCAACCCCGCAACAACCGAATGCAGTGGGTGGAAATCACTGCCGTTTCACATATTCGGATGCTGGAACTCAGGGAGCAAATCAGGCGCAGTCTTACATCATTGATGCCTGTGATTTTTAGTGCTAATCACCACACAGAACTGCTTTTTGGTCCAAATATCATGTCCTAGCTTTCCTGTAGGTTAGAGCAGTTTTGCCTACGTAGTTATGTTTAAATTATGCTAAGAAAGATATCATACAAGTCTCCCTGCCTATGCCAGGCACTCTTCTAAGCTGCTGAGGTATATTAATACGTTGAATCATCACAACAACCGTAGGAGATCGGTAGTGTTATTATTTCCCATTAAGTACATCCGCGAGGAACCAGGGGTGCACAGCCTTGCGCCTGTGCGACTTTTCCGCGATCACGGTCACACATCTAGTAAGCGGAGCAGTGGGTACCTCAACTCAGGCTCCGGGTCTGTAAGACCCTCCCTCTGCTGGGAAGGAGCTCAGTTTTCAGGCCCTAACGTGCCTTTCTGCTCCGCGCAGGGACCTGATGCCGAGGACCCTGGAGGGGCAGATCACCATGGAGAAGACGCCCAGCTACTTCGTGACGCGCGAGGCGCCCGCGCGCATCTCGGCCATGTCCAAGGACACCAAGCTCCTGGTGGTGGTGCGGGACCCGGTGACCAGGGCCGTCTCGGACTACACGCAGACGCTGTCCAAGCGGCCCGACATCCCCAGCTTCGAGAGCCTGGCCTTCAGGAACCGGACGGCGGGCCTCGTGGACCGGGCGTGGAGCGCCATCCAGATCGGCCTGTACGCCGAGCACCTGGAGCGCTGGCTGCGCCACTTCCCCGCCCGCCAGCTGCTCTTCGTGAGCGGTGAGCGGCTGGTGCGCGACCCGGCCGGCGAGCTGGGCCGCGTGCAGGACTTCCTGGGCCTCAAGCGCATCATCTCCGACAAGCACTTCTACTTCAACCAGACCAAGGGCTTCCCCTGCCTCAAGAAGGCCGAGGGCAGCGGCCGCCCTCACTGCCTGGGCAAGACCAAGGGCAGACCCCACCCCGAGATCGACGGCCAGGTCTTGCGGCGGCTGCGCGACTTCTACCGGCCCTTCAACCGCAAGTTCTACCAGATGACGGGCCACGACTTCGGATGGGACTGATCAGACCCTCCCGCCCCGCCCCCCTCCCCACCCGGGGCTTAGGAAATATTGAGAGAGATTATATGTATGTAAAATGTACAGAAATCTATTTTATAATAATTTATTTTTAATTCATAAGCAATTAATTCACTAAGCTGCCTAGCCACGCTCTTTAGAGAGTCACATAATCTGTTAACATTCCAAAGTGTTTCTAATATTTTCTTCTTGTCCTCACAATGGATGGTGCTTCCTTTTTTTTTTTTTTTTCTTTCTTTCTACCCATTGTATTTAAAAAGAAGAAAAGCACAACTTGAGATTTTCGTTGTTACGGGTATGCAGCCTTCGATCGCTGTCTGGATGCACTTGCCCACCTCCTCATACGGAAGCTTCCATCTCCCTTCCTGCCTGGGCACCTCTGGGAGCTCTGAGCTGCCAGACCTTCACATAGCAGCTTCCTCGCTGACGTGCTGACACATCCAAGGGCGTAGACTCCAAACCACAGCGCTAGGTTTTCCCCCCAAGTCCGCTCAGCACACGGGGGAATCACTACCTTGGCAGGGACATCCACATCCTTTTAGAGTCTGCCTGTCAGGGCCCTTGACTTTACCTTTTGATTCTGAAGGATGCCCCTGCCTCGTCTTCTGCCCCATCCCTGGTTCAATAACCGGCTTGAAGTGTGTGCAGATATCAGTCCCCCCTTCTGCAGGTCCCGCGTCTGAGATGCTCGGGTGCTGCTTTAGAAATAAAGACAATCCCTTCTAATTTGCATGCGAGTGCATCGTGTTCCCTTCTCCAGGCAGACGGCTCCGCTTTGACACACCAAAGAGTCCCCTAGGCTAGCAGAACCACCGGATCGAACCAAGGGTGCCGGGTGTCGAGACCTGAAGGGGCCAGGTTCATCCCACGCCCTCTGAGTCTACCAAGTTGCCACTAGGTGCAGAGCCAGCCCCTGTGTGATGTCTGGAGCTCCCCTCCCTGGAATTCCTAGCTCATCTCAGACAACACGGTCTGTAGCCAACAGGCAAACAGCGAGAACCAGGAGACCCTCTTGTAAAGAGACTGGGAGCGCTGGCCCGTGTTGCCTGTAAGCGCTCGAGCCTGGGCCGCTGCCCCTTGTTTTAGCCGGGCCCTGGCAGAAGGGGTGCCAGCACTGTTGCTGCTGCTGAAGAACTCTCTCCCCTACCTCTTCGTGGAGGGGGCACTGGAGGGGTCATTTGTGATGACCAGCTAGTGGCAGCTGGGTAACCGTATAGCAATATCAAAGAATTGTCATTTGTGTTATACTTTCACTAAGGAATATGTGGGAAGATATTGTCAAAATGGTTGGGTTGTGATATTTACAAAGGACACTTTGGTATGTTCTATGGGAGACTTGCTCGCCAGTGAAACAAAACACTGGTCTTTAAAGGATGTCTTATTGATAATCTGGTCTGTCTTTGCCCACAAGTTTTAGCCCCGACGTAGCTAGTTCGTGCTTCGCTGCAAAGCTAAGGTATAGGAGGATGGGCGCATGGGGACTGGAGGCGGGAGCTCTGTGCATTCCTGAGATGCTGTGTGCATTTCATAGCTTTGTTACTGCCTCTACCAAGCCGTGTAGAACCTGCACTTAGGGGAACGCCCATGATCATGGCATGGCTCTTCCCTCTTGCTGCTTGGGTGTCGAAGACATCTTCAGAAGGGTGCTAATTGATCGTGCATTTCTCCAATCAGCAGGCTCATTAGAAATAAAACTGGGAACACCTCTTTTCCATTACAGCATGACATCGCTTAAAGTCAAAGCCAGCCCCCATCTGCCACCTGATCCTGCCCTGTCCGCTTTCTGTCCACTCTCGTGCTCTGACATGGTGCGTGATGTCAACTTGCAAAAAAAAGTTCAGAGAAGGGTTTGCCACGAAGCAGTGGGGAAATGCACATGAACTTTTCCCTCCCCTCCAGGGCCCTGCTTGCCTTTCTAAGCTGGACCATTTTCGATTAAGTTGTTTATTCCCTGCCTTAAAACTAAAACAGGAAATCCTCAGAGAGAAGGAGGGTCATTTAGTCATGAACACTGAAGTGAGTCAAGATTCTATTCTGGGTCAAATCCTTGAATCCAAACAGATGTCGATAATTAGCACTGAAGGACTAGAGCGAGTTTTTCTGTTGAAGACAAATAAATCAGACTTCCTGTGCATCTCTTCCGAGGAGTCTGACGGCTTACGGTTCCTGACGGCTCCTGAGTCAGCTTCGGCCCCAAGGTTACACCCCATCGCGTGACACTTATTACAGGGCACACGTGTCTTCCTCCTGGAGAAGTCTGCACGGCCACCGACTTAACCTTTTAGCTGCTAGAAGACAAACACCATTTCTGGTTTGGCAATTTGTCCTAACACGTTTCGGTTTTCTTCCGCATTACAGGAAAAGCTCTGATATTCATGGGGTACTTTATTCCTCTCAGTTTGTTTAAAAACAAACAAAAAGATTAACAAAAATTTTGGAGGTTGTTATTGTTCCTGTCGAGCCCACACTGTCTTTGAGGTGTTCGTACTTGGTAAGTGGTACCTGGAAGGGTGTTTAGGTGTAGTAACTGCATCATAAATGTTTAATTGGAAGATGAAGGAAGAAAAGTTGTCTTCTTCATGGGATCCTCCTACGAAGTCATTTTGAGTGACAGGTACATTATAGGCCTTTGGAGAAACGCAGTTTCAGATCCCACCAGGATATCTTCATGAGAAAGGAAAATGGAAGGTTCCGCTAAACTAGAAACGCATAGTGTCTGAAATGCTGACATGGAAGTCAATGTCCTTTTTCTTTTCAGTTGATCAAGAAAGATGGTCAGTAAAACTTCAAGGTGTGGTTAGATTTTTTTCCTCACTTTTGTAACATTAATTTATGACTGAGTTTCATTCAGCCCAGTAATCTGGAATACTGCACATTCTAGCAGTGTGTCCTCTATAACCTGGATGTTAGAATAACCAATATGTACAAAAAGAAAAAAAAATTAAATCAAGTATTTTGTCCTATGTATAACACAAATTAATTTTACACAGAGAAAGATGTTTCTAGGAAAATGAAATTCTGGTAATTCATACTATCTCTTTTTATGAACAAATAAAATATATTTTACCAACTTGTGGGTAATTCTGTGTTTTATTATATGTTGTGGATGGGTAAGGAGATGGTATTTGATTGAATAACTAATCACATGCGTGCACACACACACAAAGGTATTCCAAAGGCACGCCGATCTTTCATATTTTAAAAGATTTGATCCAAAATCCAAATAGTCTGCAAGTATTTGGGGTAGATTTTTTGTAAATGACTCTGAAGGCTGCAAGATCAGTGAACGGGCTCCTGCCCGCTGGAGACTGTCCATGGGACCCCAAGAACACCAAGTGCTACAACTTCAGTGCCTCAGGGTCTGGCCAGGGTGGGTGTGAGGGGCTGTCATGCGTGGACATGTGTCGCACTATGGGTGCCTTGTAGCAGGGCACTGTTGCCTGGGTGATTTGGGGAAAGGTAGCTTCCCCTTCTCACATTTTCAGTGTGTTCTCACGTCAGTCATTTGGAGCTCCTTGTCTTTGGGACGGAGTGGAAAAGGGTTTGGACAAGAGGGCATTTCCGTATCTGTTTTCTCTTGCCATAGCACGCCACCTGCACCGTTATGGATTATTATTTACTACTTTAAACATATGATTCATTCTTTTACCTGATTTTTTTTCAATTTTCAATTGAGATTCATTTTCATTTGGTACACCTCTGGTTGCGTTTTAAAGTAGCCGACACTAAGTTGATACATTAAGGCTCAAACCCAAGAGTTCTGACTTCTTTCTTTTTCTTTTTTATAAACCACTTTATTGAGGTGAGATTGGCATACAAAACGTGTACATATTTAGTGTATGCCACTGGATGAGTTTGGTACTAATCATACACCCATGAAACCAATGCCACCATCAATGCCATAAACATATGCATCACCTTCAAAAGTTTCCTCCCACCATTTTTAATTACTTTTTTTGTGGTAAGAACATTTTACACAAGATCCACCCACTCAGCAAAATTTTAAGTATTCAACATAGTATTGTTAACTATAGACACTGGGGTGTATGGTAGGTGTCTAGGACTTAATTCATTCTATATAACTGAAACTTTTATTCAGTTTAAAAAGGAAACATATTACAGTTTTAGGTAAATAGCCCTTATCTCTTGCCATAAAGAGGAGGTAATAATAAAAAATGTAAATACAGTGAAAACAAAGAGACGCTAGTAATTTCTAGTTATGTATAACTCAAGCCACGTTGGCCATAAGCTATCCACTGCTCCCGGCAAAGGCCACTCCTGTTGAAGCCTAGCACGCACCTGAGATATGCATATTGCCATGAAGGCTGGAAGCGACTTGAAGAAGAAATGATTGCTCATGCTTTTTGGTGTTGAGTCCAGCCTAGCATTTTGGAAAGGCAGTGAAAAGAATGCCCCTCCAAATAGGAAGATTCCTGCTGGTCAGTCTAGAGATAAGTCTCCTGTTGACACCTGGTTTTCAAAAGCCTGCAGTTTATAGAACGTGTTCTTTCAAACCTAGGAGTATGCCACTAGGTGATATATGTGTGGGCCTTGAGTGCTGACCTGACTTTGCACCTCATCCCATCAGTTTTTTGCTTTTTCTACAGAAAGGTAATAAAATGGACCTCAAATCTACTCATTAATCTGATGGCACAGTTTAGAGCAGTACTTCTCAAGCTTGGGCAAATACTCGAATGACTGAGAGAGATCTTAAACATTACTGAAGCTCTAACACACCTTAGACCAATTACGTTAGAATCTCTAGGGGATGAGGCCCCGACACTGGTGTATTTAAAAAGCTCCCCGAGCATGGACCTTGAGGGCATTATGCTTAGTGAAATAAGTCAGACAGAGAAAGACAAATATTGTGTCATCTCACATATACGTGGAATCTAAAAATGGCAAACTCAGAGGAACAGAGCAGAATGCTGGTTGCCAGGGGCTGGGAGATGGTGGAAATGGGGAGATATTGGTCAAAGGGTACAAACTTCCAGTTATAAGTGAAAAGTTTGGGTATCGGGGACTTCCCTGGTGGTCCAGTGGTTAAGACACCACGCTTCCACTGCAGGGGGCACGGATTCAATCCCTGGTCAGGGGAACTAAGATCCCGTGGTGTGGCCAAAAAATAGAAAAAAAAAAAAGAAGTTTGGGTATCTAACATATAGCACAGTGATTATAGCTTATAATATTGTACTGTGTATTTGAATGTTGCTAAGACAGCAGATCTTAAAGGTTCTTAACGCAGAAAAAGAAATGGTAATTATGGTACAGGATAGAGGTGGTAGCTAATACAATGGTGGTCATCAATTTGCAGTTTATTTTATTTTATTATTTTTTATTTATTTATTTTTTGGCCATGCCACACTGCATGACATTCAGGATCTTAGTTCCCTGACCAGGGATTGAACCCGTGCCCCCTGCAGTGGAAGCGCAGAGTCCTAACCACTGGACTGCCAGGGAAGTCCCTAATTTGCGATTTATAAATATATCCAATTAAGATGTTGTACACCTTAAACTTACATCATGTTATGTGTCATTTATATTTCAGTAAAGCTGAAAAAATTAAATAATAAAATGAAATTAAACAGAAAGCTCCCCAAGTGATTCTAACATGTAGCCAAGATTGAGAGCCTTGGTTCTCCAAGAGTGTGTCCTGGACCATGTCAGCATCCCCCGGGAAGTTGATAGACATGTAAATCCTCAGGCCCCATCTCAGACCTACTGAGTCAGAAACTCCGCATTTCAGAAGCTTTCCAGATGATTTTGATTCCTACTAAAGGTTGAGAACCACCGTGTTAGGTAGGGCATAGACTTCATTTCCTTTTAAAACTGGAGAGCTTGGATTCCTATTCAGGCACCTTTTCCCCTGTCCCATGCTCTTTACCAAGTCCATTACTGAGCAGTCACCCCTTATAACTCTGGGTCTCCTTTAAGGGAATGTCGATCTCACAGCATTGCAAACAGTGGCCATGGCTGTTTGGCTTCCCTCACTCTGCCGGGTCCTATTTTATCGGGCAGCCCTCAAGCTATCATCGCTAACATGTTCCTGAAACTGCCTAAAAGGGGGATGATAGACTTATATATCATAAGGGATTTTTAAAAGACAGCTAGAATCCTTTAAAGCCCTAATGCAACTTCCCTTCTCGATTCAATGTTCAATAATATATTTCCAGCACTTTGTATAGGATCCATAATTATTTCTCTTATCCTTCACAACTGAATACACAACTGACTCCCTCAAGGGCACTGATGGGCCATTCAAGGTGGAAGATTCCCCCGGGGGTCACGTTCTCAGTTATAAAAAGCTCATCTAGGGCTTCCCTGGTGGCGCAGTGGTTGAGAGTCCGCCTGCCGATGCAGGGGACACGGGTTCGTGCCCCGGTCCGGGAAGATCCCACATGCCGCGGAGCGGCTGGGCCCGTGAGCCATGGCCGCTGAGCCTGCGCGTCTGGAGCCTGTGCTCCGCAACGGGAGAGGCCACAGCAGGGAGAGGCCCGCGTACCAAAATCAATAAATAAATAAATAAAAAGCTCATCTAAACCAACAGTGCCCATCACTAGCACCTAGTTTTATTTTTTCATTCCCACTCTTGTTTATTATTACTGGGGGTGAAAGGTGATAAAGTACTCCCGAGATAGCACAAGATCTGCTGTAGTAACATATCTGTGGGCTCAAGCCTGCATTCCTCCTTTGAGTGCTTGGGATAGTCTGTTCCCATCCAATAGTCTGTTTTCTGGGAACTGAAAGGGGTTTGAGGTCCCCAGGGTGCAGTGTCCTGAGAGAGGTGAGTAGAACGCAATGATGTGCCTTCCTTCAGCCTTCATACTTGTGCAGGTGCTAGAGGCTCGTTTATATCTTTATAAAGATAAAGATGAAGCTGTTATCATTCCTCCATGGAATCCTGGCCTCAAAACATCTAGACCTTGCGTGCTTTCTCTTTTGATATATTTAGCAGAAGAAGGAGCCATGGAGGGCACCACATCTCCGTGGGAAGCAGTCAACAATAGAAGACTCTGGAAACTCTTGGGAAGGGGAGTCGTCTGATAGGAGGGAAGTTCAGAGACTTGTTTGGGATACGCTATTCCGTGTGACTTGAAGCAAGAAGAAGCTGGGGGCAGAGATGAGTTCATGCATTCAGTAAGTATTTACTGAGTGCCGACCACTGCTCGGGACACAACCTAAATAAGACACATGTCTTGCCTCAAGTAATTCCTGGGGGAGGTGAAGATGCAACGCAGCGTGACAAGGGGGCCATGCGGAGGAGCTGTGGGAAAGAAGGAGAGCGGGGACCAGCCTGATTTGGGGTGGGGGAAAGGAAGGGTCAAACCCATCCATCCGGTAGGATGCAGCCAGGTGATTGGCTGGAGGGTGGTCGGGAGGCAGAGGGAGAGAACCATGGCAAAGATCTAGATGGGCAGGAATCCGGCCAGTTGGGAACTGCAGGCTGATCAGTGGGGACGTGCATGGAGTGTGTGGGAGAGGGGCGAGAGAGTTCCAGAGGGACCAGCAGAAGATGGGACCGCAGGCAAGTTCACCGCAGTCCAGCTACTTCTGAGCCGCAGAGCCACAGGTTCCTCCAGCCGGCTGCCTACCGGACACCTATTTGGACGTCTCCCTGAGCATCTCAGATAAAAACATGCCCCCAGCTAAACTCTAGGTTCTCTTTCCTAAATCTCCTCCCCTCATCTCACCTGCTCAAAAGCAAAAACAGTGCATCCCTGGGGCCGAGAGCTGCTCCCTCCTTTGTGGCCAGCTCACAGGACAGACCACGTTCCTGGCTCTGCTCTCGCCCATGGCCTTGTGGGTTGGCCTACTTTGAAGCTCTCCTACAGATTAGGAAATCCTTTCAAACTCCTCACGGGCCATTAACATCTTTCCTTCTTTCAGGGTGTTCTTTGAACGGACTGCCCTGTTTTAGAGGCAAGAAACATAAATACGTCCCTGAAAAAATAAATTTTGACTTGAAGAGTTTGTAAAATCCAATTCTTTATCATCTTGATCATCTCCAGTCCCTAAGTTGGTGAAATAACATTTCAAAACTGTGAGAAAGAAAAAAAAAGTGGTCTGGATACACAGTGATTGATTTGAAGGGCCTGACAGCTCTAGTACTTAGCTTGGAATTTATGAATCAAAAGCTTTAAAACTTAACTCAAGAGAGTTTTTTTAAGTACTACTATTTCCACCTAATTAAGGACTGTCACACAAATATGATTTATTTACAGTTATCATTCATGCATAGTGTGGAATTATCCAAGTTTTTAAAAAAATTTCTAATGACTTTTGTGCATTAACTCAATCAAGAGACTTTATTAAAATATTATCTTTCCCCTCCTGGATAAAGAAATTAATGCCTACTTATTACATGAAATTTAGAAACGATAGAAAAATATAATGAGAACATAAAAATCACTTGATTCCTACCACCTGGAGTTAAGCGTGGTGAATACACCTAAAGGATCATATATTCAATTTTTTCTGTGCATAGTTGTATATAAATTTATGTGTGTATAACATAAAGACGATAAAAATATATAATTTTGTATCCTGCTTTATTTATTTAACAGAATATTTTTACTTATTAAACATGCCCCTAACAATATGCTTTATTAGAAAACATAATTTTTAGTGACCTCAAGGTAGTCCATCTTATGGATGGATCATAATTTGCCTTTTTCCTGTTATTGGATTTTGTGCCTGTTTCTAATTTTTTACTGTTATAAATAACGCTTCAGTGAAAATGTTGTACATAAATACTTATCCATTTTGGATTATTTCCTTAGTCTAGATATAAACAGGATTAGTAAGTGAATACAGAATCAAAGGTTATGACCTTAATAAAGACTTCAAAGAATTGCTTTCTCTCTTTTTTAGCCATAGTTATATGGGAAAAATGGTTCTTCTGCAGTATCAGGTGGAAAAGAGTAGGATGTGAAATTGTATCTTCATCGTTACCTCAGTTATTTAAAACACATTAAAATGTGTGTCATACAAGAATATATTAGAGTGATTGCCTCTGAGTAGTGAATTATTTCATTCACTTCTTTAGACTTTTTGTGTGTGTGTGTATGGTACGCAGGCCTCTCACTGCTGTGGCCTCTCCCGTTGCGGAGCACAGGATCCGGACGCGCAGGCTCAGCGGTCATGGCTCACGGGCCCAGCCGCTCCGCGGCATGTGGGATCTTCCCGGACCGGGGCACGAGCCTGTGTCCCCTGCGTCGGCAGGTGGACTCTCAACCACTGCGCCACCAGGGAAGCCCTACTTCTTTAGACTTTTAAACGTTTTTGTGGACAGTCTTTCTGCCCCCCGCCCCCCATGACATATTTTTACGGGCCACCTGTGTTCACCTCTATCCGTGCACTGCTTTCTCTTGTTTTAAATTCTTGATTTACTTTTTTTCTTTCTTTCTTTTTTCAAGATGGTTATTTTTATAAATGAAAGGTATGCACGCCAATGAATTCTTCAAGGCTTCTAACCTAAATGACGTCCCCCTGAGTCACCTGCCTCTTTCCACGCCTCAGAAGGCAACTCCGTTTCAACTCGTTTTGTGGATTTTTTTACACTGTATTCTCCTTCAAAGTCTTCTGATGACAGATTACTCCACGATCGAAGTTTATTAGTAGACACACAATTAGTGCTGAAGCCTTAAAGTTTTCTTCACATTATTCACGTCAAAATAAAGGTTCAAGTTAAGTTAAAATGAGCTTTCCTCAAGCTGGGTGCGCGGACAGGATTAGATCAATCCATGATTCAGAACCATTTAATTTTAAAGAGAAAAGTACAAATTATAAGTACAATTACAATTACTTAAGTTATATGTAATTACTAAAGAGTTTTAAAGCATACTGCCTTTTAAAAGGTTTTAATTAATAAGTTTATTCAGAATGTATTTATTGATGACCAACGATATTCTGACAGTGGGGGATTGAGATGTGGTCCTTGACCTCATGCAACCTCTGTTGAGAGGTAAAATGATTCTGGTACCCATTCTGGTGTGTGGTGTGGGTTTTCCAGCACCATCAAGGAGATGGCATCATGTCCACAGGTGAGGGCTCAGTCCTATTAGACTGTCCTACCTCTCGCTCCAGATGCCAATCACAAGTCCAGGTTGTCCCCTGGGCTTCTGACCAACTGGCTAGGAATGGGAGGTTCCCATGAACCCCCTCCTTGGATTCACTTAAATGTCTGGAGCAGCTCACAGAACTCAGAGAAGGATTCTACTTACTAAATTTCCTGTTTATTATAAAAGGATATTGCTTCCCGTAGGAACTGCCGGATGGAAGAGAGGCACAGGGCAAGACATGGGGAAAGGATGCATGTGTGGGGTTAGTGCCCTTATAAAGGAGACGCCACAGAGCTGCTCGGCTCTTCCACCAGGTGAGGACACAGCAAGAAGTCCATGACTTGGAAGACGGCCCTCTCCTGATCACTCTGGCACCCTGATCTCAAACTTCCACCTCCAGAACTTTGAGAAGTAAATTTCTGTTGTTTAAAAGCTACCCAGGCTGTGGTATTTTGTTATAGCTGCCCGAACGGACCCAGACAGCTTGTCAGTTGCATCACCGGAGACACTCACCTGGTCCCTGGAAGCATTGAGTTTCTAAGCCCTAGTGTGGAGGTGTGTGCTTAAACATTCTTTTTTTAAAAATTAGTGGTAAAATGTACATAAAATTTACCATTTTAATCATTTTAAAGTGTATGTTCAGGGGTATTAAATTCATTCACATTGTTGTACAGCCATCACCTCCATCATCTCCAGAACTTTTCTCATCTTCCTAAACTGAAACTCTGTCCCCATTAAACACTGATTCCCCATCCCCTTCTCCCCCGGCCCTTGGTAACCTCCATCCTACTTTCTGTCTCTATGGTTTGGACTCCTCTAGGGACCTTGTAAAGTGGAATCATACAGTATGTGTCCTTTTGTGACTAGCTTACCTCGCTTAGCACCCATCCTCCAAGTTTATCCATGTTGAAGCAAGTTAAAATCTTCTTCTTTCACTGGCAGGATAGTATTCCATTGTGTGTATGGACCACATTTTGCTGATTTATTCATCTGTCGATGGACACTGGGGTAGCCTATGCTTTTTGGCCACTATGAACATGGGAGTGAAATATCTGAGTCCCTGCTTTCAATTCTTTGGGGTAGCTACCCTTAAATATTCTCCTGTGTAAGTTCACATAGGGAAATTTCCGCGCCCCCCCCCCCCGGGGTTTGTATGCATGTTTGGCTCCCAGCTTGTAGGTACAGGCTAACACAAGGATCTTTTCTCCTAATGAATCTCAAGGGTGCACCCTGTTACAAGCTACAGGGCAGTAACGGGAACAGAATTTCATGGTTGATCTCCACCGCCTCCCCACTAAATGGTTGTAAAAATGGGGGAGTGTGTGAGTGAGAGATTATTCTTACCTTAATTATTTTTGAGTCTTGAGAAATTAATCAGTGTCCCAGTGATTGTTTACATTTGGCCATATAAGAACTGATCCCTGCTCGGCTGGCTTGTCCAGCTGTTCACAGATGTTGAAATCTAGGAGGCTCATGAAAAGGGGTGCTGAAGGTATTTTCCTAATGGTGTGTAACTAGTCAAAAATGACCTATGTGATTTCTACCCCAAATTGAGTTTAATCCATGACCTTTCTTTGCTCAGAAAGGAGGGAGATCAAAAATATACTGTGACTACTGTAGTCCTTTGAAAATGGTGGCTTTCTTCCTGGTTGAAATGGTTATTTCTGTCACCAGGAAAAACATGGCTACAATACTATGGCCTGGATTTTGGGGGGACCTGCTTTATTTAGTAACACAAATAACTTACACACAGCATCAAATCATTCTATGAAAACGAGAGGCAATTTTGTCCTTAAATTTCTTTGTATTGATTCTTTTTACCACAGGCTTGTTTATATTAATAACTTCACACTCTTTGGGAGAAAAGGATTTGCCAGACACTGTTAATCCCAAACCAGGCACAGTGAGAATTTATTTGCTCATCCATCTATTCAACAAATATTTACTGAAAACCTACTATGAGCCAAGTGTCTCCATTGGGCTCACTTCAGAGCAGAGCCTGAGGCAAGGATGCAGTGCAGGTGGTTTATCTGTGAGGTCACCCCCGGAAGTGGGAGTGGGGGAGGGGCATGCAGTGAAAGGTGGGGCTCAGTCATGCTGTGGGCACCCGAGAAAGAAAAGTCCATGTACAGGCCAGCAGGGTGGGGCATCTATCCAACCAACCCCTTACTGGTTGAGAGTTACCCCTGGGGGCATTAATTTGTTTGCATACCTCCAGCAAATTCCTAAATAAAAAGAAGCAGTTTCTTGAGATGGGGAGCTGTCAGCTTGCAGGAACCTGGGCCCTGGTGATGTGGGGTTGGCCACTGGCAGTGTCTGCTGTGCCACCTCGGCTTCCTGCTAGGGATACAGCAATGCATGAAACAGGTACCCTCTCTGCTCTCATTTTTGGGGGAGGGGAGGACAGACACTAGACAAACACAAATTCTGGTTATAATTGTAATAAATGCCTATAAGAGTTTAGGATAAGTGCTTCATGGGGTGACTGACCCCATCTGGGGATGAAGATTATTTCAAATTCCAAATAAATGGAGTCTGAGTATACGATTTCTTGAGTATTTATTTATATACTATAAGAAAAGTTTGAAATTTGGTGTTGTAATTCCTGTCAGTTTTTGTCATCACCCTGAGAGTTATGCAGGATACCAGGTGAGAAACTCACGCTGGAACTTTTGGTGGCAGCCTGATTGTGGCTAGATTGCTCTGATTGGACTGGCTGAGCAGTTATGATGGAATGGTTTACACGTGGATACGTTTAAAAACATTATTTATTTTCTAATGATAGGAATGATATAAGTTTACTAGAGACAATAAGGAAACCTATAGAGTATGTATTATACATAGTGATTATTATATATAGTATATATAGTTACTATAAGTAAGCATAGTGATTTTATATATTTTATTTTTCATAAATAATAGCAATTAGTTATGTTATATATATTATAAATAATAACACTCTCAAGAAAAATGCCTTGTTTAAGGGTAATTTCCCTCCGATCCTTTTTATTCACATGTATTTGCTAAGTCCTTGAGTCATCAATTTAATATTTAGTTTCCCTTATCCTTGGATATTCCTGAAAATGCATTGCATGTAGTGAGTTGTAAAACTACAAAAGTGCAGGACTGAATCACATAGTAACTGAGTGAATGAGTCTCGCCAACCAACCCATGAGTAGGCCCATTTTACTAGAAATGTTCTGTTCTCTGTAAAGTTGGGGAAACACAAAATTTCCAGATAATTTCCACAAAATTTCCACAAAATTTCCATGATATGTGAATATCATAGATGTGTCATCTGTGAATGTCAAGATCACATGTGTGTGTATTTCTCATATATTTAGTTGAAATTATACCAACTGTGCAGTAACATCCTATTTTATTTAACACTATTTTTGGAGCATTATTACAATTTTTTCGTCATGATAATTCTGATGGCCAAATGATATTCTATAGCATGAATATATCATAATTTGATTTTATGTCCAATTCTACTATTGGAATGTAAGTTGCTTCTAGGTCTGTGTTACTTTAATCAATACTGCAGTGAATATCTTGAGGATTAACCTGTGTCTGAATTTTTGAAATTTTCTTGGTATAGATTTCTAAAATTGCAATTTCTCGGTCAAAGAGAATGAATATTTTTAAGGTTTCTAATAAATGTTGTCAAATTGCCTTCCAGAAAAATTGAAATATAGGTGTAAATTTTTTAAAAAATGACTCAACTCTTCAATTCCATTGATGAATCTGTTCTGTCAAAATAATCAATCTGGTTGTGTATTCAGAGCTTTTAGATGCCTTTATTTTCATTGTAAAAGGAATTTTACAATGAAAGTAAAATCTTCTGTTTTTCCTTTTTGGGGATCAGGTCCCGATTTTTTTAGATCACTGATACGTAAGTCTTGTTTGTGAGTCTATATGGGAAGGTGTGTACGTATGTGCACATATGCACGTGGCCAATGGAATTCTGGACTTTTCCTCCACTTTTTGCCCTCCACTGTTATTATATTTTTCTTTGATGGTTTTTTAAAACCACAACTTTAGAGGTGGTTTCAGGATGACCTATTTATTTCCTCACTGAGATGATTTTTAAAGACCTAACATACCACCCAAAGCATGGAAGCCTTCAGGAGAAATTTGCTTTTGCTTTCTAGAAGAGGTTTACAGAGTGTTTTTAAAACCCCAGAGAAGATGAAATTGTGTTTTATTCATGAAATAAAAACGGCCCGTTGACAACACGAGCTTGGAAACTCCGTTTCTTTGGTAGCAATTTTTCTCACTCTCAGATCAGGAGGGGAGGACGGAGGCCTTGAACCCCTTTGCTCTTTCCCATTTATTTACCCAATCTATCAGCTTGACCGTTGGAACCAATGAGTCGATTAGGTCAAATGGTTGACCAATGCAAGTTAAACAAGTTACTCGCTTTAAAAAAATAAATAAATAAAAGCAACCTCTTTTCTTGTTAACCACTCAATTGACCACATGAAATGTCCTGTCCTTCTGCGTTTGTGTGGTGTTGACAGCCAGTCGAGGCGATCAGGACAGAGCGGAGATGAGGACAAAAGAGCCTGATAACACTTGAAGTTTGGGCTGACGGAGGGGTCAGGGGCCACAAAAGCAAACTGAGATCAAGGATACACAGAGAGCTGGGGGCAAGGCCCTTGCAAACCCGCGGTCACTGCGAGAGTGGCTGGGCTGCAGAGCCCGGTGGGCCGGCTGGGTACACAGTCACCCCACGGGGAAGGCTGCTGGCTGAGGCCACTGCCTGCCCATCCCAGCTGAACTTCATCCCCCTCCACCCTGGTGAGAACCAGCCCTCCCCAAGTTCTGCCTGGGGACCCTGTAGGTGCAGAAAACTGAAAGCAGCTGGCAGGGAGGAATGCGGGGCGGAGGCAGGGCGCTGAGGTTGATCTGGGAAAGAATGAGCTTTACTGGTCCGTGTCCAGGCCACGCCATGCTTTAGGGCCAGTTTGATTCTTCCTGAGAAAAGATGCCGGGTGCCGGGAGCGGGGGTCTCAGTGTGTGAGAGATGCTCATCCATGTTCAGCCAAATCTGAGGGGAACCAGGGAAAGAAAAAAATAAGTTAACTGAAGACTCAACTTTTGACATGTGCTTCTTTTTTTTTTTTAATTTCTTTTATTGAAGTACAGTTGATTTACAATGTTGTGTTAATTTCTGCTCCATGGAAAAGTGATTAGTTATACATACATATACATTCTTTTCATATTCTTTTCCGTTATGGTTTATCACAGGATGTTGAATACAGTTCCCTGTGCTCTACAGTAGGACCTTGTTGTTTATCCATCTATATATACTAGTTTGCATCTGCTAATCCCAACCTCCCAGTGCATCCCTCCCACACCCCTCTCCCCCTTGGCAACCACAGGTCTGTTCTCTATGACATGCACTTTATATTGCGTCCTAGCTTGGGTTTCTCAGAAGCAGTTCCCCAGGCGAAAGTTTTGTGTAAGTAATTTATTTGGGAGCTGATCCTAGGAAACACCGGATGGGAGGAGGACAATTGAGATATGGAAGGAAAACAAAAGTCAAGATGCACTATTGAGCAGATTCCCATGATGGGTACCAGCGCTCAGTGTCTCTGGGGACCCCCAGGAGACAGTACAGAGCAAACTCCAGAGTTGCCCCACCCAAGAGGAAGGAGAACGGAGCTATTCACCTGGCAAGTCTTGCCAGCCAGGGGTTGAGGACTTTCTGGGAGCCGATACCTCCCTGGCTCACCCTCACTCTGGCGAAGGGGGCTCCCAGTGGCCAGGCAGAGGCCAAAGGTAGGGAGTCAGGGTGTAGGCAGTGGGAGATGTTCCAGGCAGCACTCATGGCCACGGTGGGTACTAAGGGACACAGGAGGCGCTCCCAGGGCGGGTGTTACAAAACCCAAGTGTGTGTGTTCAGCCTAATAAACTACTGTTCAGTAGTTTCTTATGGTTAGTTACAATGTGGAATCTGAAATCATATCAATGAACTTTTTGTGACCTGTTGCATTAAAATTTATTAGCCTGGCTTGCACTTTGAATGGATCTTTAACCAATGCACGATTCTTAAAATAGTGTGCATGGGTCATTCAGAAGATATTGGTTCAGTGAGTTATGCAGATCTTCCAAAAAGTAATTCATTTTTAATACAGTATAAAACAGTCACATTAACTAATATCACAGCTGACATCATCAGAAAAATCTTTAAAATATTGCAACACTGTCAAGTTCACTGTGACAGATACACATCTTCTAAAATTCTAATTTTCAATTGAAACCTTTGTGTTTTATTATCGGGAACTGGCACTGTCAATTGTTTTCCTTGAAGTGACAGATCACTTTGTTCATTTTAAAGAACGTGTCTGCTAAATACCCAAGTCTGAACCACTATAGCTTATCATTTCTCAAGTAATAACGAATTCCACAGAGGTGCGGGGGGAGGGGAGAGAATTAGTTCAGTGTGCAACTCAAGCAACTGCCCAGGTACTTTCCTTGGAGACGGCTGTTGTCCTTTAGGACCCAGCAGAAGTGTTTTTCTGTACTTTCCATTTTGTTACACAGAATATGAAAAACCCAGGCTTTCAAGGATCAGTCAGGACTTAATAAAATTAATCACTGTTGCTGTTTTATCACAGACACTTTTCTTTTTTTTACAAATTTTGATTTTTAATTTATTTATTTTTGGCTGTGCTGGGTCTTCGTTGTTGCACGCGGGCTTTCTCCAGTTGCAGCGAGCGGGGGCTACTCTTCATTGCGGTGCGTGGGCGTCTCATTTCGGTGACTTCTTTTGTTGCAGAGCACGGGCTCTAGGTGTGCGGGTTTCAGTACTTGTGGCTCGTGGGCTCCAGAGCTCAGGCTCAGTAGTTGTGGCACACGGGCTTAGTTGCTCCACGGCATGTGGGATCTTCCTGGACCAGGGCTCGAACCCGTGTCCCCTGCATCGGCAGGCAGATTCTTAACCATTGCGCCGCCAGGTAAGCCCTTATCAAGGAGAGTCTTAAGCAGCACTGCCTTGTTTCACTGTGTTGGCAGTGAACAATACAATGTTTACTAAGTCAAATTTGACCACTGCCCCTGTTTGTGCTGGGGCTCCAGCAGGTTTACACCCCTTGCTTTTGCACCATCAGCGCAATGGTCATCACAGTGAAAAAAGGCAAATAACAGCTTAGTGTTTGGGGATTTGGAGAATAGTTTGGATTTCACAGACTTCCTGAAGGTTGTCTGTGGGATATCCGGGCGTGCGGGCGGTCCACTGAGAACCACTGTGTTAAATAAAACACTGCTTGGCCGAAAATTTAAATGCATACTAAACACATATATGTAGTATGCACCTCCTTTATTTGTTTAAAAAATTATTTTTTCTCTTCAAAAGTATCACAGACCTATAGTAGAAAATTAACTAAAGCAACTATATGACAATTAAAATCGCCAGTAACCTCATCATCCACAAAACAACTCATTAATAGTTTGCAATTTGTGTTTTCAGATAAATACCTATCTCCCTCTCTATGTATTTATCTACTTACATACCTTTATAAAAATGGAATTATATTAAACAAGCTATTATATAATCTGCCTCGTTTGTGTAACAAGATGGCATAAATATTTTTCTATACCATTAAACATTCTTATATAAATATAAATACAAACACAAGACGGGTGGTTGGTATCACATCCTATGGTTACATCAAAATTTATTTTAACCAAACCCAACTGTTGCAAATGTACCTGGTTTCCTACTGCTTTGCTATTATAAAAATTCTCCAGCCACCATTCTTGTGCCTGAAGTGTTAGATATATTATATATTTATATTTTCTTCCTGACTATTAATTCTTAGAAGTGGAGTTGGTAGATATGGAATCTTCATGTTTTAAAAGTAATAAAGGATTTTGTCTAATTGTCTTCCAGAAGCTTGTCTCCACCAGGTCTGGTTGCCCGATGCTGTTCTATCACCTCTGACCTGCAGTGTAGTTCCTTGGCCCTGTGTTGAAGTGTTTGCTCTGTTCAGTTGTGTAACACTCATCCAGCCCCTTCATACACACACACGCACATGCACACACCACGTGCCAGGGCCCCAGTCTTCCACTCACTGTGAAACCTGGGATCTGGCTGAGGAATAAGGTCCTGGATCAGGAGAACTGAGCTCAACCCCCTGGAAGAAAGTTAAACCCACACCAACCTCCTCTATCATTTTCAGCCTTGAACCTTGGAATGCATTCAATGGTGGCAGAGACAGAATGGAGTTCACTAAGGTCCACTGTTTTCACATAACATAGAATGGACCATCTTAACCTCTTTTTTTCTTTTTCTTTTTGCGGTACGCGGGCCTCTCACTGTTGTGGTCTGTCCCGTTGCGGAGCACAGGCTCTGGACGCGCAGGCCCAGCAGCCATGGCTCACGGGCCCAGCCGCTCCGCGGCATGTGGGATCTTCCCGGACCAGGGCATGAACCCATGTCCCCTGCATCGGCAGGCGGACTCCCAACCACTGCGCCACCAGGGAAGCCCTCTCCGTGAATTTGACTCTTCCGGGTCCCTCATATAAGTGGAATCATCTGTATTTGTCTTTTTGTCACTGAGTTCTTTCACTCACCTTAACTGACCCACCGATTTTGACAACCTGCTTTTATGAGCCCCTATCTGACAGCACCAGGATGGTTTGATTTGAGTGTGTTTGCAAGAGGATAACATGAGGATTTCCACGTCCCTGAGCAAATTTGATCAGGAGAGGGGAAATATAAACGGAGTTCTTGCCCTTGAGAGGGATCATTTGTCTAAATGCATTTTCGGAAGAAGCAGCCCAGCATTATTATCAACGAGGCTTTGTTGAATGTCTATTGATTTAAACAACAAAACCAGTATTTCAGGCATGTATTCTCTTGACATTTCTGTGATGAGAAGCACACCATTCTGGACCAGGAAGATTTCAGAATTACTGGGACCGCATTGTCTTTACTCCTCTAAACCGGAAGGACTCCTCATTCTGAAGACCAGTCTGGACCTACTGTTCTTTTTCTGATGGAAAAAGATGGAATGTTACCGGGTTGGGTTTATCTTTTGGACGTTCAGGTGTAGTACAAGCATTCACACCCCAAAGCCCCGTGTCAATGGCGTTCCAATCCTTTATTCAAGTTCATTTAAGCTATCAACAAAGTCCTCAGCAACATGGATGGACCTAGAGGTTGTCATATAGAGTGAAGTAAGTCAGACAGAGAAGGACAAATATCGTATATCGCATATGTGTGGAATCTAAAAAAATGGTACAAATGCAAACTTATCTACAAAACAGAAATAGAGTCACAGATGTAGAAAACAATCTTATGGTTCCCTAGGGGGAAGGGGGGAGGCATAAACTGGGAGATCGGGATTGACATATACACACTACTATATATAAAATAGATAGCTAATAAGGACCTACTGTACAGCACAAGGACCTCTACTCAATACTATGTAATGACCTATATGGGGAAAGAATCTAAAAAGGAGTGGATAGATGTGTATGTATAACTGATTCACTTTGCTGCACACCTGAAACTAACACAACATTGTACATCAACTCTGCTCCAATAAAACTTAAAACAAAACAAAGTCTGAAGAATGCAAACACAGGGCTGCAGAGTATACTGTGTGGAGGTTGAAGGCTGTCTATGTCAAAGAGGGCTTACTCTAATCGTAGATTCTGATTTCTTCTGAGGGCTTGCTTTGTGGAAGGCACCCGG
This sequence comes from Monodon monoceros, assembly GCF_005190385.1. Taxonomy (NCBI): domain Eukaryota; kingdom Metazoa; phylum Chordata; class Mammalia; order Artiodactyla; family Monodontidae; genus Monodon; species Monodon monoceros. The sequence goes on along the minus strand of NW_021703786.1, from coordinate 41,122,589 downwards.
TTATTGAGTGTATGAGCTAATTTCATTTTACAAAAATGCTATCTTGCAAATAAAGAAACAGAGGATAGAGGGGTTAAAAACTTCCTAAAATTGCAGTTAGTTGTAGAGCAGGATTGGAATTCAGGCAATCAAGTTCCAGACTCTAGGGGTTTAATAAGCTCATCCTACGACCCCTGACCTTAGTATTTATTAGACTGTGAGTATTTATTAGACTGATCTATTGAAGAAAAAACTTTTTAAGAGTGACATAGCCATTGGATTTACAAATGTTCATAAAATATAAAGAGCTGGAAGTGATAGTCTTTGTGATTATGTAAACATACCATGAAAGTTCTTCTTAATAAATGGTTTCTGAAAATGTTTTGGCAGGGGCCCTGCCAGCAAAAACATTTGAAAACTCTGTTTAGTTTACAAATGATTTTAGAAAAGGATGATAAGAATAATCTAATTTGATTAGAACTGAGAAAAGACAAAAAGTTATTTAAATCTAATTGATGAGGGCTTCCCTGGTGGCGCAGTGGTTGAGAGTCCGCCTGCCGATGCAGGGGACACGGGTTCGTGCCCTGGTCCGGGAGGGTCCCACATGCCGCGCGGAACGGCTGGGCCCGTGAGCCATGGCCTCTGAGCCTGCGCATCCGGAGCCTGTGCTCCGCAACGGGAGAGGCCACAGCAGTGAGAGGCCCACGTACCGCAAAAAAAAAAAAAAAAAAAATCTAATTGATGAAAAACAAGACTTTAAATATGACTTTAATGATCTGGGGTACACCAACACAATATCAGTCAAAGACAAAATAAGGGACTGTTTTCAATATAGTATATGAAAATGACTTACTTTGTGAAAAATAGAATCGGGAATCACTCAGTTCTGAGAACAATGTTCTTAAACAAAGTAAGCGTGTAAGAGAGGCAAGGTGCATTGCACCCAAATGACCACAAACCCAGCAAGTATAAGTAAAATTTGTAATGGCCTTTCTTCCTTGTTAATAATGATATATGAAGCTACGCACTACTTTTTCAACCAAACACTCAAACCCAGTGGAAAAAGCCTATGCATTTCATCCGGGATTCTGACAGCAGTTTAGGCAAGACCCCCAGGGAGGAGACAGCTGGCGGTATGACACCCAACCACCTATTGGAAATTTAAAGGCATTTTCCGCTTTCAGGTCTCTACCACACCCTCTACTTCACTCAAGAAGCAGAAGGTTACAATCCCCCAGGAGCCAATCAGAGGGACCTCAGGGCAAAGAGGTTATTTGATTCGATTACAAGACTCTCTGATGGCTATCTACAAGGCTCTCAGAGCTGTGTGGTTGAGGACAGATTTGGGGGCTACAGAAAAGATGGATAAGATGGTGGGCGAGGTCTTAAGGAGTTTATGGTCCTTTTAGGGAAGAGGAGACAAAAATCCTGAAGTAGAGACACAGCAGGGAGGGAGGGAGGAAACTGGAAAGTGAGAGCTGCAGTCAATAAGAGCCTGGAAGACAGACAGAGAGAGAGACAGAGAGAGAGGGTAGGGACTGTGTCTGGAGGTGTGAAACTCAAGGTTTGCAGCCATGGCATCTGACATCAGCATAACAGGGGTCTCCAAAGAGAAAAGCAATATGGTGGCACAGAGCCGGGAACTATAATGCGAGAGAAATTTCCTGAAATATGACAAGGTTGGAAACTACATATTGAAATCGACCGTGTCCCTGAGAGTGTCAACCCGGGATAAGCAACACCAACACATATTCGAGTAAATGTTTTGGATTAAAAAAGAAGAAAAGAGATCCTCTGGACAAGAGGTAAAACACAATCTCTTTGTACCTGCCCGCAGGGTAGATCACCCAGATACGACAGTGATATTTCGTGTCTCCCTTTTACCAGGTTTTCGTTTTGTTTGTTAAATTTCCCAATAGCCACACTTTATACTGTTATTGCTTCTGGATATCCCAGGTTTCGGGTCTGGGCAGAAGGCCTCTGCTCACTCCTACTGTCATTCTCACCAGATTCCTGACGGTCAGGCTTAGTACGTGTTTAAATCTCAAAGACTATATTCAGACTGATGAGAACGTTCTGTTGATTTTATTCATCTCTAAATGTCTGTCCTGGACCACAGATAGCCATTGTGCATTTCCAGCTAGGTGATGAACAGAATTCACCCAACATTCCACTGGGAAGAGTCTGTTGTGTTGAAAACCCAGACTCCTCCCCAGCCCCTCAAGAATTTATCATGAGAAAACGTTGGATGCCCATGACTCAGAAGCATGCATTTTAGTTTTCTTCATAGCACTTACCACTTGGTGACTGTTAACAGCCGCCCCTTGCTATCCAAGGGTGATTGGTCCCAGGACCGCCCCCGCCAACGGAGACCTAAACTCAGGGGTGCTCGAGTCCCTTATAAAAAATGACTTAATATTTGCATATAACCTACTCACATCCTACCATATACTTTATATCATCTCTAGATTACTTATAATACCTAATATAATGTAAATGCTGTGTAAATAGTTGTAAATACAATGCTACGTAAATAGTTGCCAGTACAAGGCAAATTCAAGCTTTGCTTTTTGGAACTTTTTGGAAAATTTTTTTTCTGAAAATTTCCCATCCGAGGTTGGTTGAATCTGCAGATGTAGTAATCCATGGACCCGGAGGACTGACTGTATATGGTGTTCATGGACTCTGACCTCATGGCATCCAGGACCTTGTTTGTTTCCTGCTGCTTTCTCAGCATCTGTCGTCAGTGGTATCTTAATAAATACTTGTTGAATGAGTGAACGATGACATGCTTTCAGATATCAAGCATTCATGTTAAAGCAGATATGTGTGTTCTTAAAAGAGGGCTCCACTAAGTGTACTCAGCTTTATCCCAGACATTTTAGAGTAGAAGAGGGAGAAAAATACAGGGAATTTTGTCCAGTTCCAGAGAAACGTTCCCACTGTCACCTCTGGTACCTATTAGTCTTAAGATTATCTACACATCTTCCAGAACTGACGAGACTAGTTTAAAATTCTTTCCACTAAATAACTAGCTGTTGCATATTTCACCTACGTTAATACATGAATGAATAAAACAAATATTAATATTTTAGTAGATTGAAATAGGGCTATCATTCAACAATATTGTATACCATCACAAAATGTATTTTTAGTAAGAAAGAAAATTAATTTTTTCAGCTAAAAGTGAGCCATGTCATATGCAAAAAAGTGTAAAAAAAAAGCAAATGCATAGATTTTTCCTTTAAAAATATAGGAATGGGTAAAAAAATAAAAAATAAATTGAAAAAAATAAATGAGTGGAAGCATGCAATATATATTGTTTTCACCTTGATGTTTTTAAAAGAAATAAAAACAAAAAAATTTGAAAAAGTAAATGAATGGAAGCAAGTATATATATTGCTTTCACCTTTACTTTTTAAAAATTCATATAATATGTGGGACGCTGTTCCTTATCAATCCGTACAAAGTGTACTCATTTGTGGTGGCTGCATATTGTATAGATTTACAATACTGTATGGTACCAGTCACCTATGGATGGACATTTAGGTAGTTTCCAATCTTCTGCTGGTTGAACAAAGCTGTAATGACCAATCACATATCTAGGTGATGCCATAAATCTGAAAGTGCGTGTATCTGTGGGACAAATTCTGGGAAGTGAACTTTCTGGACAAAGGGTATGTGTGTTTGCGATTCTGAAAGATTTCACTCAGTTACCAGCTGTAGAAGTTATATCAATTTACACACTCCAGCCAATCATGAGAGCCCTTTAACCCCCTTTCATGGGCACTTGGGACCTCATATGTGCCCAGGAGGGGACTACTAAAGGCACCAAAGACTTGGATCCTTTCTGTACTGAGGTGACCATAGTTTGGGAATAAAAAACGAGGACGCAGGCAAGTATACTTATGGGAAAAACAGGCTGGCGTATTTCTACTTGAGGGTATTGTGAATTTTCTGGAATGTATCGTCACATTGCCAAGCTCTGATATGCATGTAAGTGCTTGTAGGAGCTATAATTTACTGAGTAGGTAGGTGTCTATCCTCTAAAGTACATCTTGGCAGAATTTGTACAAAGACATTTCAGAAGCTGGGAGCCTTAGGCCAAGGCACTCTTTGGCCACTGGACCGATGGATTCTGAGCTGACGTTATTTTGTTTGAAAGAAGGTTGCGGGGGGACCACATATCCGGGAGTGATTGCTGTATAGTCGATGAACTCAGCAGTGGCACGAGTCCAAGTCCGTCATTAAGGCCATGTGTACATGACGTGAAAACAACCTGTGAATTCCCTGTGTTCAGATATTTGGTCTGTTCCACGGGGGCGGGGCGGGGGGCTCAGTTAAGCTGATGGTTAGATTTAATTGAGTGGCTGCTTGGATGGATGAGACAGTTCCATTAAAATGGTTGATCCAATTAGTCATGTGAGATGATTGAAATACTGGATCAATCGCCCCTGGTTTAGTGTTTTCTTTCAAGGCAGGCTTAGCAGTGGGAACCATGGCCCCTCATTTTAGCACCTGGGTGGCCTTAGCTGTGATGTGGGCTTCCAAAGTGTGCCATTTAATCCCGGGAAAGCCCAGGCAATGCAAACAATCTGCCTCAATAATAATAGCAGTAAGTCCAGTTTACTATTGTCTTTATTGTATTTTGAATCACAAAGGGATGGAGGCTGCGGTAACCTTTTTAAGAGTCTAGGCTCTCTAGAGGTCTTAAGTCAGCCCTGTAAAAACAGCGATGTATGTGTTTGTTGTCCTTATTTTATGGGTGCACTCTTCTAAGCTCATTGCCCAAGAAACTCTTGGTTCATTTCCTTAAAACTTAGGCACAAACTACTACCAGGAATAAGATGGGGCCATGCCACTTGTCAGTGGTTAAATACAAAGCATTGCGTGATGATCTGACAAACAGATCAGAGCTGGCTTTTATGCGGCGAGTCTACAGTTGGAAATAGAACCTTTTATTAAATACAGCTCATCTTAGCAACATTCAATAACATATCATACATCACAGGAATGCTTTTTCATCGTGGAAGAAAATAGCCACGCCAAATTGGGAAAAGAAAGAAAAGAAAAAATCTCCTGAGTCTATCCCTCCATCCAAGTTATGTTATGATCCACTTTGAATTTTGGGGGTGGGGAAGAGGCAGGTAAAAATAACTCCAGGGCTTCCCTGGTGGCGCAGTGGTTGAGAGTCCGCCTGCCGATGCAGGGGACACGGGTTCGTGCCCCGGTCCGGGAAGATCCCACATGCCGCGGAGCGGCTAGGCCCGTGAGCCATGGCCGCTGAGCCTGCGCGTCCGGAGCCTGTGCTCCGCAACGGGAGAGGCCACAGCAGTGAGAGGCCCGCGTACCGCAAAAAAAAACATAATAATAATAAAAATAAAATAAATAAAAAATAACTCCAATCAAATCTGTATTTTAGGATTATTTCCTGCCTGTAAGAAAATTGAAAGTAAACTATCAAAAAAGCATCTAGGTACAATTTGGTGCCTTTCTAATCCTAATTGTGTGCACAAATTGTATTATAATCTTGAATCTAGGGGGAAACTTCACAGCTCTCCATGTGCAAATCAAAATCCTTTGTCTCTGGGAGTCAACTCTCTCTCTCAGGTGTGAGAGCTTATCTGATGCCGCAATGTGCGGGGAAAACCGTAGTTTTCGTTGCTAACGTTTTACAGTAACTCCTCAAGCTTAAGAGCTACAGAAACTTGTATCTCTGTGACAGGTGTCTGCACGAGGCAGGTGGAGGCCCCATTTCAGTCTCGTGACCCCTGTAGTGATAATTGCCAATCAGACAATTGATCTGTCTTTGCGGCTGGGGATGAAATGAGCCGCTTTACTCTTGGCTTTCTGCTGCTGTTTCTTGTGAACTGAATTCTAAATATACTAAAATTATCCTCATGACAAGTGGCTGTTTTAAAAACCTGCTCCCAGCACTGACTGTGTCATGAGGACATCTCAGTGTAGGCCAAGAATGGGTTCTGGAAGAACCAGGCTCCCTGTCAGTAAAAGTAATTTTAAACACCTTTATTTGAATGAAAAAAATAAAATCAACAAGATAGAAGAAGGAACAGATAGCAAACCTGTGTCACCCCACTCTCACCCACCCACAGAGTCATGGATGGGAGGAAAGACCATTTATTGAGCATCTACTATGAGCAGGCTCTTCCCCTCCCCTCCCCTTATTTAAGGACAGTATGGGAAGGTGAGAGACACATTGGAAAGGAGGGGAGAAACAGGGTAGGGTAGAAAGGAGAGAGGGAAAAGTAGAAGAAAGATTCCTGAAGTCCAGTTTCCCTTATTTTGGGGGGTATTATTTTATTGTCATAAAATATATAACATAATACATAACATAAAATTGACCTTTTTTTCTTCTTCTTCTTTTTTCCCTTTTTTTGTGGTACGAGGGCCGCTCACCGTTGTGGCCTCTCCCGTAGCGGAGCACAGGCTCCAGACGCGCAGGCCCAGCGGCCATGGCTCACGGGCCCAGCCGTTCCGCGCGGCATGTGGGACCCTCCCGGACCAGGGCACGAACCCGTGTCCCCTGCATCGGCAGGCGGACTCTCAACCACTGCACCACCAGGGAAGCCCAACAAAGGGTTTTCATTTTGTTTTAAACTGGAGACTGACTTTAAGGGGAAAAAAATCCAAATAAAAGCAAGGGCTCCCATCCCCCCTTCTTGTCTCTCCTCCCCTCCCCCAGAACTTACAGGTACCTCCCCATAAGTATGGAAGAGTGACTGGCATCCCATGTTTATAAGGCCACTCTGCGATGCGACTGCTCCTCTAGGACTTTATTAATAACATTTACGATTCCTGGAATAACTACACCACGCTATTCTCCCAACACCGGGCCCTGGAGAAGTCATCACCCTAGTGATCATGACAAAAGTGAATTCTAACAGGCTGCCTGCTGGTACAATACGCTATGAGTCACTCCCCATGTTCTGGCAGTAAAAACAAATTAAATTAAGGATCCCTGTTCACCAAAGGCCTAATTCTCATTTCTGCAAAGTTTCCATTAAACAAAGTCGTCTACAGGAGGTACATACTAACGTTCTCCCCCCCGGGAACTAAATGCAAAGGAAATTCCAATAGGAGAATTATTAAATTTCCCCATTAATTTTGTGTTACACCCTCTCAGCATTTATTAATCCTATTAGGAAGATTCAACGATCTGCCCTCTTTGAATTCTGTAAAGCATTTATGGAAATTAGATTTCGTTGGGGAGATGTGAATTGCTGAAAATCAGAAATGAACAAAGGAATAGATTAAAGGGAGTTTGCTTTGCTAATAAAGATGGTGAGGGAGTTTCTTCCTTTTATTAATAGCATGGAAACATTTCAGAGAATATTTTAACATTGTTTTCCCCTGAAAGAACCCCAGTCCAAGTAGTTTTTCTTCCCTCATTTAATGACAGTGATTTTCACCTTGCCTTTGATTTAGGGGTCCTTGGAAAGGAGGCCTGGTGTCTGGGAAAAGCAGGTGAGGTTTCCACCTGCTGGGGGTGTAGATGAAAGGGTAGCCCTGGGAGGAGGTGTGTGGGTGTGCTTCCCAAACCCATCAGTTGGTTGGTTGATTGGTTGTTGCTGCAAGACTTCAGTGAATTGTTCATTTTCTAACATTCCACTTCATTCAGGATGGATTCCGGGGTTCACAGTATTTCCCAGGTACGTGTGAGCAGGGCTGTGTGTAAACATGAGTAGAAAACCTGCCAGAGCGACAGAACACAATTTATTGAGTGCCGATCAAGCACTGGGGACTATATACTTGATGCTTTTATAGATCCTTTTTAAATTTTGGTTCTCACAGCAGGGCTCTAAGGTACGTATTTTTATTTTATGTGATGGATGAGAAAACTTGCCCCAGGTCACATAGCTTGTCAGTGGCAGAACTGGAATTCATTCATTCATCCATTCAACACGCTGGTACCGATTTTGCACTAGACGTGGTGCTAAGCTCTGAGGTTCAACAACTCTTTGTGTCATTTATTGAGATGTTTTATTACCTTTTCTTTCTTTAAAAAAAAGCTGGTGGGTTGAATGTCTCATATATTTTTTAAAATACAAAATTTATGGATGTGTAATCGTGCTTTATCTTCAACATTCAGTTAGTATAATTTTTTCTTTTTGCTGTTCCTTTACAGCAGTGTTTTCCACGTGTGGTCCCAGGACCTACAGAGACAGTATCCTGGGGGAGCATTTGTTAGAAAGGCAGATTCTCACGGTTCATCCCAGGCCTGCCCGCTTAGAAATTCTGGGGAGTGGGACATGGAAATCCAGATCTTAACAAGATCTCCAGGAGGTTCTGACATTTCTTAAAGTTTTCATGGCTTCATGGACTGGGCAAGTAACAGAGACAGGAAAGGAAGGAGTGAAACTGTCATGTATTCAGCACCTACTTGCTGCTAAAAAGTGTCCTGAGAACTTTATACTCATGACCTCATCTCCTCCTCACGACTCCTACCTCCTGTGGAGTAAATATTATAAACCACATTTGTACTAATGAAGAACCTGAAAGTCAGGATGGTAAACTGACTTGCCTGAGGTCATATAGCCAGAGTCAAGGTCAAGGTTTGAACCCTGGCCTGACTTTAAAGACCATGCTTTCTTCTAGTGCCTCATGCTGCATTAGGAAACTAGATGCCTGAGAGCGTCATTCACGGTGAAAGGTAGAGATAAGCACAGACCCATAAGCAGAGCCTTGGGGAGGACACAGTGTTGCCTGGGGCCCCCTAGTGTGACCCCCTACATGTGCATGTTGAGTGCAGTGGAAAGCAACAGGGATCAGCATGACAATGGATGTAAGACAAGAATCGCTTTCTCTCAGAAAGTTGAGCCCGGAAGGGAGTAGAGGGGAAGCGAACCGCTATTATGAGAATAAGGGCTGTCCACATGGTAGATATTAGGCTTTGTGGTAATAACAAAATAATGATTGTGTAATCACGGGCTAGTGATGTTGGTGGTGATGGTGGTGGAGATGGAGGAGGTGGTGATGATGGTGGTGATGGTGGAGTTGGTGGTAGTAGTTGTAATGGTTATAGCAGTTACCACTTACCAAGCTCTAGTTAAACGCCAGGTATTGTATTATAATGGAGGTTACTTGTATTGTCTCTTTTAATCCTTCAACAACCCAATGGGAGGTGGAGGATGGAAGATTCCATCACCACCATTCTACCATGAAGAAATGGAGGCTTCCAAAAGCTGCACACTTGCCCAAATTTAAAGTGCCAAAGCTAAAACGGGAGTGATCTGTGCACTGATAATAAGGGCCAGCCCTAGCGGAGTGCTTACTCGGTTCTAGGTCCTCTGCTTGGCATTTTAGCTAACCTTCATCAGATCTTTATTAGGCAGCCATCATTGCAGATAAAGAAACAGGAGCACAAGACGTAAGTAGTGTATTGCTCACAGATCTATAAGCAGCAGAGCCAGAAATTAACCTGGAGCCCACATCTGGCCACTAAACTGTACCCTCTCAGCATATATTGGGAGGCGGGGAGTTGAATCTTCAGAATTAGTCTGATTCTTTACAAGATTTCATGATGACTTACTGGATTTTTCTGGTGCTTCCCTAGGGAAATTGTTAAAGTTTCTACCTTTATAAGACTCTGGGAACTTCAGGTCCCAATTTTCAGTTGCATCAAAGTGTTGCAAGTCTTTGCAGTTCTTTACATTTCCACATTGGGCACTTGGAATTGCACTTATCCAGTCCAAATTCCATAGCAACTGACCGATTGAAACAGGATTCTATTTCAAGCGTGCTTTGTAATTGAGCACTCTTCTCCGGCTATAGCTGCAGGTCATCCATATAAAAGAAAAGACAAATCTTGAAGTCTTATCTCTTTCTGAGATAGGAACCATAATTTGGCTTATTTTGCATCTTACAAGAGTGGGTTCAAAGCTAAGCTAAATTACAAAGGGCTCCAGCTGTCACTCTGGAACATGCCTTTTTGTGCATCCATCTGGAAAGGATTTGTTCCTATGGGGGCATCTATATCTTACAGATATCAAATGCTGCTTGGGTGGGTGAGATGGGACTTGGAAGTCCTTTCATCCTTTTAAGATTTTCTTTGTAATCAGGGTACCCTTTGATAGTGTCTGACCTGCACTGAGTTCTCCTAACATCTCTGGCTAACAACCCTGGTCTTACAGAAGAAATGTGGATGTTGGTTCTTACAGGAGAGGCAGCTTGGAAGGCAGCATATCATAGTGGTTCAGCAGTGCTACTTGCTCGTGACCTGCCAACGAGTGTTGGTCTAGAACTCTCTGCTATTAGTTCCCAAGGAGATCCAGAGCCTGCACCAGAATGTAAATCAGCTAGAAAATGAAGCATGCTGTTTAGCTCAGCTGATACGGTTTCATAGCCAGACTTTCTCAATGAAGGAAGCACTGAATAGACTTACAATCTGATATCAACACCTTATCTTCTCACAGACCAACATAAAAATGTTTGAAGTCTAGCTACTTCATGTCACTGTGGTTTAGAGCACAAATTCTACAACCAAACTACCTGGGTTCAAATCCTAGCTCTGCCACTTATTAGGCTGTGTGATTTGAGGTAGGTTCCTTAACTTCTTTGTGACTTGGTTTCCTTACCTATTAATTGAGAATAAATAATGTTTTAATCAGGAATAATAAAATTAGAATAATAATATGTTCAACACAGCTTTGCCACGATTCCCTCTGGCTTTCGTCCTTTTGTCTAAAAGGCCAGATGAGGGATTTCCCTGGTGGTGCAGTGGTTAAGACTCTGCACTCTCAATGCAGGGGGTACAGGTTTGATCCCTGGTCAGGGAACTAGATCCCACAGGCATGACGCAACTAAGAGTTTGCATGCCACAACTAAGGAACCCGCCTGCCGCAACTAAGACCCAGTGCAACCAGATAACTAAATAAATATTTAAAAATAAATAAAACAAAAGTCCAGGTGAAAACTGAGTTCCAAGTAACTCATCTTGCATGTATCACAGTTATATTCTAATTACCTGTGGACAGAATTGGAAGTCTATTTTACAAGCTTTGCTTGGGGTCTCAGAATTAAACTTCAGACCTTTCTTCACACTACCAAATACATTTAGCTATGATGCTGGAAAGTCCTGGCCTTCAGAACCCATGGGAGATAAATTCTGAAGACCCCTACAACCAAGAATTCTGGGAATATTTAATGAAGTAGGGTAAGGGGGCGAAGTAGGCATGTTGTTTTTATTTCCTCTCCTTTCCCAGTGGTAAAAAGGAAGATGGGCAGGAAATATTGAACTAACCTCTAGACTGGATCCAGATAGCCCAGGTTAAGGAATCAGGCTAATTTTTGAAAAGCTGATTTTTAAAAAAATGTATTTTATTGAAGTATAGTTGATGTTGTGTTAATTTCTACTGTACAGCAAAGTGATTCAATTATATTTATATATATATATATATATATATATACATTCTTTTTCATATTCTTTTCCATTATGGTTTATCACAGGATATTGAATATAGTTCCCTGGGAACAAAGCTGATTTTGATTTTACGTATTTTTTGAAAATATTTTGAATTGTGGGAAAATACACATAACATAGAATTTACCATACTAACCATTTAAAAATATGTAATTCAGTGGCATCACGCACATTCACATGGTTGTGCAACCATCATTCCTTTTTATTGTCAAATAATATTCCCTGGGCTCATATGAATAAAGATGTTATGCACATTTATGTGCAAGGACCTGTGTGGACATAAGTTTTCATTTTGTCCTGGGGATATAACTAGGAGCAGAATTTATGGTTCATATGATAACTCTGTGTTTAACCTTTTGAGGAACTATTAAGCTGTTTCCCAAAGCAATTACACCATTCTACATTCCCAGCAGAAATGTAAGAGGATGCCAAGTTCTTTACATCCTTGATAACACAACTTATTATCTAACTTTTTGATTATACGGAGCATGAGGTGGTATCTCATTGTGGTTTTAATTTGCATTTCCCTAGTGACAAATAATGGCAAGGATGTGTGCGTGTGTGAGCGTATTGGCCATTTGTATATCTTCTTTGGGGAAATGTCTATTCAGATCTTTTAGGCAGAAGTTCTTAACCTTTTTGCATAATGTACCCCTTAGGTGGCCTGGTGAAACCGATGATCCCTCCTCAGAATAATCCTAATTACAAAGAAAACCTATTATACTGAAATAAAATTATCAAAACTATTTTAGAAACCATATTTGTCATATCTTCATTGTAAACCTCGTTACTACCGCGTTAAATAAAATTAAGAGGCATATTAATAACACCACAATCTGAAGGTTGTGGAGACAATTAGCAATATGTGGAGATATTTGCAACCACTGTAATAGACTACAAAAATATATTTAATTTGGATGGGTGGCAGAGTCACAGCACCAAGACTACTAAACAATATTACTCACTAATATGACTAAGGTCAGTTACCTAAACGCAGGACTGAAGGAAATGCTAAATTTCAGTTCGAAGTTAATGAAAAAAATGGTGTAATTTTTTTCCCTTCCAAGATCACAAACCTTGAGAATTCTATTCATGTTTCTCTTTGTGGAGGTCCATAGGTCCTAGGTTAAGAAACTAGAAGGAAGTGTACAGGCTCTTCTAGAACCATGACACGTATACATGGAAGGATGGGGAAAAAAGATTCCAACATCTCTCATCTTTTACCTTTCAGTCTCTGGCAGTGTTTTCCGTTGAAAGGACCAGCGGGAAACCCAAGGACCACGGGGTCTGAAGAGGCAGCCATAGGAGTCAGACCCCTGTGGCACAGAGCGGACAGGGGAGGTGGGGAAGGGATGGGGGTGGAGGGAGTGAGGTACGAGGGTGACTGATGGTGGGGAGAGGGGAGAACAGTGGGTATTCTGGAAAAAGGACCAGGATGCGCAGATGTAGAGACGTACCCCTTCTGAGGAATTAAAAGAAATTGTCTCGAGACTAGATGGGACAGGATTGGTGGAAGGTTTTGTTTTCAGCTCCCTCCCTCTGATTTACATATTATTTTACTGAATTTTACAAATACGCATTACACACACATACAGCATCCCAAAGGTACAAAAGAGCATAGAATGAAAAGTATGTCTTTCTTCTTCTCTGCCCCCTACATACCATCCATTTCCGCTTCTGAGAGACAGCCAAAGACACACATTTCTTGTTAATACTTTCAAGAATATTTTATGAATTTACAAGCCTATCAATGTGTGTTTCCCTATAGGTGGCAATATTTTATATTCCTTTATTACTTTACTATATATCTTTTTTTTATTACTTAACCAAATGTCTTTAAATTTGTTTCCAATGGCCAATCTGAGAGGTATAAAAATGGCATCTCATAATTTTAGTTCTCTTATCGTAAGTGACATTAAGCTTCTTCTGGTATATTTCAGAGCATCTTTATTTTGTATTCTGTGAAGAGTCTGTTTACATGTCTGCAAATTTTTTTTTATTGCTTTGCCAGAACTTTTTATATATCCTGCAACTCAGCCCTCTGTGCTCTGACCTGCAAATAGTTTTTCCTAGTTTGACATTTTTCTTTAGACTTTCTGTGTTTCTGTTTTGTTTTGATATTTTGTCATTCAGGCTTTTCTTGGGGTAGTCAAGTTTACTAATAATTTTTTAATAGCTTCTGGGTTTTATGTGATATTTTTAGGAAGAGCTTCTTCATTCTATGAAAAAAAAGAGTCTCATTTTTATTTAGTATTTTTATGAATTCATTTCACATATTTCATATGTTTGTTCATCTGTAATTTACTTTTATGATAAGGTATGAGTTAGACGCCTACATTTATTTCTTTTTCCAGATGGCTACTCAGTTTTTCCCAGCATAACTTATTTTATAACCTTTATTTCCTCAGTGATCTAAAGTGCCACCTTTATCAGATACTAACTTCCCAAATGTATTTGAATATATTTCTAGACTTCCCACTTAATTTATCTGCCTGTCTATTGCTGTCCAGATACCACATCATTTAAATTTCAATTTCTGTAACATGTGTGTAATGAGTATCTGGAAGACCTAGCATCTTCTCTTTGAGAACTTTCTTGTCTATTCTGCCCTGAGGGAAACTTTAAAGGGGACCAGTAACTAGACAGTGGATTCGTCTTTCTCCACCCATAGGTCCTGAAATCGAACTTTCCCCTTTGGTTCTGCCTACTTCTGGCTGCTTCCAGATATTGCTGGATTGCTAGTAATGAGCACCCTACCCTGCTTTTGATCTGCTTTTCTGTGTCTTTATTGAGCCTTCCTGGACGCTGGGAAGAGGAATTGGACAGATTATTCGTGGTAGAGCTATGGCTCTACGTTTTCCTGACTCCAGTTCAGGACATTACTATCAGGACTGCCATGAGGATGACTTCTATGATTACGACAAGTGTCAGCATCGCCCCAACCCCTCTCCCCGCTCCTATTAAAGTACAATGTGGCAGGCTCTGTGCTAATTAGTTTAAATATACTATCCATTTCATCCCGACACAGTACCCAGGGGAGGGAGAATGCGTGTCTCCACCCACACCTAGCTGTTGGTGGTCACTGCTACGTGTGTTCTACCCGCAAATGTATCCCCTTTATTGGCCACTTTCCAGCTTCTGACCAGGAGCCCAGGCATCCAGACTTCCTAGTGCCACAGCAGACAAATTGCCCCACCAGTGTGTTTTTAGTTCCAACGTTGTAAGTTGTACCAAAAGAGTTTTTATGCAATTTGCAATGTGTCTGACAAGAAAACAGGCGGTTGCTGATCCTGATTTTTAATTGAACCTCTATTTGAGTGTGGGGTGCAATAAATAGCCCTACCCTTGGGGGCAGAAGGCAACAGTAGAGGCATCTGAGAATGTCTCCTGGGAAGGCCAGAGGGCAAAGAGACCACAGCTTTCTGGATTCCTTGCTTACTTTGGTTGTTTTTGGAAATGTCTCTTCAAGGACCACTGCCAGGGAGTCGATGATTTCACAACTGCCTTTTGTCTTGTTTGTTTTTTGAAATTTGTAGTATTTTTATTCTCTTTATTCCAAATGTTTTGTAATGTTATATTACTTTAGTAACTGACAATAAAATACTGCTATTTTGATAGCGGTCAAATAGCAAAGCAGTTGTGTTGAGTTTGGACTTGATTTGACGTTAATGGACATGGTGATCTCTAGGTCCCACAGGTTTATTGTCTCCATGCCTGAGAAGTCATTCTGCACATCCAGAGAGGACTTCCCCGTCTCGTTGGGTCCTCTGCTCAGAGATGGCTTGTTGGAGAACAGGGATGCTTGTATTTTCACAGATTGGGTGAGAGAAGTGAGCACGGACAGGGTGGTCTGAGTCTTGGGGTCGCTCTGCCAGTGACAGAGCATTGCAAACAGATGGCCATGGCTCCAATGCATCCCTGGGTCAGCAGGGGCTGAGGCTACCAGGGGTTCCCAGCAGGGACGGGTGTGCGGAAGTGTCTGCGAGAAAGAGCTTCGTGGTTGGTATGTCAGGTCTGTCATGAGAAGAGAGAGGAACCAGCAGAGCCCAGGAGATGATGCTCTGAGTCACGAGCCATGGAGGATGCGGATGGAGACGGTGGTCCTAGAGGCAGGTGCCCCCAGAGCTGCTAGGCCAGTGCTGGGGGCACCCAGACATGTGTACCATTTCTTACACTTATCCACAATCCCATTAGAAATTCCAACATTCTTTCATCCGGGTATTGTTATTCCTCACTTACAGGTAAAGAAATAAAGATCCAGGGATGTTAACTTGCTCTGAGCTGTGTGGATGGCAGGGGAGGCATGTCTACTGAGCTGTTTCCTGACCTTGAAAACCCTCAAACTCATTCTCTTTTTTCCCTGAATTCTCAACTTCAGAATTGAATACAAGGATACTCTTCTCAATAAGAAATAGGGGAATGGTGGGTTCTAGTCCCACCTGGGGTACAAAAAAGAAAGAAAGAAAGAAATAGGGGAATGGATTTTTTCTTTCAATAAACCTCAATGTTTTTCCTTTTAAAAATTTTGTTCCTCCAACTCAATGTCTCCTACAAATTCCATCAATTCCTGCTAAAAATGCAGAACTGTCTAAGATAACGAGGAGGGACTATTCCTCTTCTTTAATTTTTCCACAGTTAATACAATAACTCTGTTTAACACATGTGTATTGATCATTTCCCAGGCGCTGGGCACTGTGTAAGTTGTGCAATGGGATGACCCAAAGTGTGACATATTTTTAAGATGTTTCTACGTAGAGACTTTAAAAGCCAATATATTAAAGTATCCACAGAATGATACAAATGAACTTACTTACAAAACAGAAACAGACTCACAGGCATAGAAAACAAACATAGGGTTACCAAAAGGGAAAGGACCGCAGGAGGGATGAATTGGGAATTTGGGATTAACAGATACACACTACTGTATATGAAATAGATAAACAGCAAGGACCTACTGTATAGCACAGGGAACTATATTCAATATATTAGATATATAATAATATTACGTATGTATATAATAACTGAACCACTGAATGTTCTTAGATGTACAGCTCACCCTTAGAACCTGAACAAATTTACTCGAAGACTTGGTTTAGCTGAAGGTGAAAGAAATCAAAATACAGAACTCTAGAATGTGATAGCCATGGCAGGGACCCCTGAAACAGGCACGGAGAAAATTCAGTTCCAATGATTGCTTTATATATTTGATTACAAAGCAGAATGGAAGTGTGACAAGCAACTCTTGAAAAAGGATCGTGTTCTAATTATAATAATAATTCGAGTCTAATGTGTTGTCATACAAAAA
Source organism: Monodon monoceros (assembly GCF_005190385.1). Classification (NCBI taxonomy): domain Eukaryota; kingdom Metazoa; phylum Chordata; class Mammalia; order Artiodactyla; family Monodontidae; genus Monodon; species Monodon monoceros. Next base: position 41,105,865 of record NW_021703786.1, on the reverse strand, counting down.
CAAAAGCCAAGAGATAGAATGATAGAAGAAAATAGAATTTCCTCATTGTTCCCCAGGGGGATATTATTTTATTCTTAATAAAGATAACTGGTGAAATATATGTTCCGGGATGTAGTTTTTAAACCTCAAAATAAGAACTAGTTGAGATAAAAACAGGATGCATACTTTCCAAATGACTAAAGAAAAGCGCAGTGAAAACAAATTTCACGTATCAAACATACTCATCTAACACATTGACATTTTTGGTCTTTAATCTTCTCTCCAGGGACTTCTGTGACTTGTTGTCCCCCTGGATCTTACCATCACCTCCAATATTGTTAACGCAAGGGTCCCTTTTCTGACCACAACTTTCACCGTTTCCAGCTCAGCTTTTTAATGAAAACCACTAAAATCATGCTTGATCTCACTGTGACCTCCAGCTCCTTTATCTTCCATCTTCTGTCCTCTCCTTCTTCTTTCACATTGCTATCTATCCCACTTAGATGTCAGGGTCATTATTTCAGTGACTCTACTGCCAATCCCCTAAGCTCCCTGCCCCTTTGGGCTTTCGTCATACCCTTTCTGGCTGACCTCCAATCCCAGAGCAATCCACTCTACACTTTCTCTCTTCCTGTATTTGAGCAGCTGGAGGAAAACACAACAGGGCGGATTGTACCATTGTATATTCATGATCATCAACCTTAAATGCCGGACAGTCTTTCAGATGTCTCTGGTCAGCTCACAGTCTGACTCTCTGTAGGGGCTAATCCAAACCTTCTCCAGCCTCCTCGACTGCCCAGCTTCCCCACACCCCCAAAATCTCTCAGCAGACCCCCCCCCTTATTTTGTATCTCACAGAGAACAGACACTATTAAATAAGAATCCCTCAACAATCCTGCTATCCAACCCTCGAAAATCCTGCTGTATACCAGACCAACCTAACTGCGTTTGTACCTGTCTGGTCTTCCTTCTTGCCTGTTACATCGAGGAGCTGTTTCTTTTCCTGATGAAAACCAACTCAAGTGTGTCTTAGACCCCATCCTCTTCCTCTCTCTTGGGAACATTATACTACAGATTGTCTTTTATTTCTCCCGAATAGCTAGTGTCTTCCTCTCAAGCTCATCCGTTGCCTCCCCTTGTAAACATTTTTTTTAAAGTTCCCTTCTATTAAAAAGATGCTTTCACCCCTAGATTCTATTAGTTTTCCGATCTTACTGTCTCCATTGGCTAACCTCCTACGCAGTCCTCAACTCATTTCAACCTGGCTTCCATCCCCATCCCCCCACGAGGACAACTCTTATGAGACCCGTAATAGCCCGCATGAGATTAGATCCCATGGACAATTTTTTATACCCGTTCTACTTAACTTCTCAGTGACGTTAAGACTCTGCACCCAATACTAATGTGTGGGCTTTTCCCCCCCAACACCACCAAGCAATTCTTGGACACCGGCTGAGTGTCCTTCATTTTAACTCGATTCTGACCTACTTACCTGGAAATAGCATCAGATTCCACAGTTAAGGGCTCAGTCCCACAGGACTGTCCCCAACCCCCTTCAGACACCAATTACAAACCCAGGTTGTCATCTGGGCTTCTGACCAACAGGCCGCAGATAGGAAGTTCCAGTGACTCCCCCCTTGGGTGTAACTGATTTGGGCAGCGGCTCAGAGAACTCAAAGAAACATTTTACTTACTAGATTACTGGTTTGTTATAAAAGGATATAACTCAGGAACAGCCAGATGGAAGAGATGCACAGGGCCAGGTGTGGGGAAAGGATGCAGAGCTTCTACGCTCTCTCTGAGCATCCTGAGATCTCTCTGAACTCTGTACTTTTGGGTTTTTATGGAGGCTATATTACACAGGCAAGGCATAATTGATTACATCACCGGCCATTGATGGCTGAACTCAATCTTTAGCCGCTCCCCTCTCCCTGGAGGTTGTGGGTGGGACTGAAGGTTCTGACCCTCTAAAATCACTTGGTTGATTCCCTTGGCAACCAGCCCCAAGCCTTAGGTGCTTTCCAAAAGTCACCTCATTAGCATAATGAAAGACACCTTTATAGCTCTCATCTCTTAGGCAATTCCAAGTGTTCTAAGTGCGTTGTGCCAGAAACTGGGACAGAGACCAAATGTATATTTCTTATTATAAATCACAATGTCACAGATATTTGATGCTCCTGACTATTCTTGTCTATTCTTGTCCTTGGCCTTCTCTGACACGCTGCTCTCTCTTTCCCCATCATTTCTCTGTGTATCATCTCTGTCTCCTCTTCAAAGTCTCCTTTTCCTTCTCTGCCTCTTCTTCACATTGGACTTAAGTCCTTTGTGTTCAATTTTGGTTGTGCAACAAAATCACCCGCGAGTTTTTAATAACTACTGATGATTTGGCCTCACCCCAAACTGTTTGAAAATAAGTTTCTGAGGGTGAGGCCCAGCCATCTGCATTCACAGAAAAATCCAAGTGAGTTATTCGGATACATTGCTGGTGGGAGTGCAAAATGGTACGACGTCTACGGCGGGGAAGTTAGCAAAATATCTAACAAAACTACTACATAGCTGGTTACCCTTCAATCCAGCAATACTACTTCTAGGAATTGACCCTTGAGACACACACCCAACAATCCAAAATACTACGTACCAAGTTATTCACTGTAGGATTATTAACCCGTGTTTGCAAAAATTTTCTCTTATGCTGTTTTTGGGAAATTTTATAGTTTGGGATATTACAATTAGATCTGTGATCCATTTTGAGTAAAATTTTACACATGGCATAAGGAATGGATTAAAGTTGTTTTGCATATGTCCAGTTGTTCCAGAACCATTTGTTGTAAGGACTATTCTTTTCCCACTGAATTGCCTTTGCACCTTTGTTGAAAATCAATTCTCTGTATACAGATGGGCTTACTTCTGGACTCCATTCTGTTCCATTGATCTATTTGTCTCTCTGGTTGTCAATACCACACTGTCTTGACAAGTGTGGTTTTATAATAAATCTTGACATCAGGTAGTTCTCTGACTTTGTTCTTCTTTTTCAAAGTTGTTTTGGCTACTCTAGGCCCTCAGTATTTCTGTAGAATTTTAGAATCTGTCAATTTCTCTAAAAACATCTGCTGGGATTTTTCTTGGGATTGTGTTAAATCTATAGCTCAGTTTGGGGAAAGTTGACCTCTTAGCAATATACCTCTCCATTTACTTAGGTCTTCTTCAATTTCTCTCAGCAAGCAGCTTTCAGTATAAACTTCTCGCACTTATTTTGTCAGATTTATCCTGATATATTTCATATTTTTTGATGATGTTTTAAAGGATGCGTTTTTAATTTCACTTTTGATTGCTCATGGCTAATATATAGAAACAATGGATTTTTCTATATTGAGCTTGTATCCTGCATGTATTAGTTTAGTAGCTTTTTGTCCGTTTCATTGAATTTTATGTAGAGACGATCATGTTGTCTGCGAATAAAGACAGATCGGCTGCTTACACTGCAACACAAAAAGCTTTTTGTTTGTTGGTTTGTTTTTTGTTTGCTCTGCGTCTTTGTTCCAGCCGTGCTGCCGACCCCTACTTCTCCATCCCAGGTAATGCATCACTTCCAATGGAGTTTGGACCTAGATTCTCCTTAACATGCAGGCAGCTATCACTCTGCAGTATCCAGTCCTGCTTCATGACAGTGAACGTGAATCATTGGTAATGGCCACAGCCCAGCTATGGAACACCCCCTTTTCTGTCTCCAAGTAGCCAGTTGGGATCAATCAAAGTGACAAGCCAAGTCCATGTGGGTGGCCACTAGATCATTCCTTGGGGCACAGATGTTTGCCAGGGGCTGGTATGTGATTTTTGGGGTGGAGATGCAGAGCTGCAGAAAGCTTTTCAAGTGATCAAATTCTAGTCAGCCCTCCTGGAAGACCACAGGCTTCAGTGAATTGCAGAACAAGTTCCTTTTTCCCCAAGAATATTAATGAAACTTGCAGCACCGCCAAGTTGCTTTCGCGCTGTAACTTTTTCTCAGGATCACTTGTTACGTGCAGGTAACGTTAGCCAGAGGACTGCGCAGGTGGACTCCACAGGAGAAGAACATGAATACAGCATCTTGGGCATCCAGGTAAGTGAGAGAAAGGTACCCAGTGTGTGAAACTTAGAAGTCCAGCGGGAATAGGTATGTGGCCTCTCTTCTCCCTCTGTGCCCTCAAGGCGCCATCTGGATGGGAATCAGCCCTTGGGGTGGCAGCCCTGTTTGATTCTTCTCCTATTGTCTTCATTTAGGTTTTCCCTAGAATGGGGAGCAGGAAGGAAGTCTGACTGTAGTATATTTCAGAGACACTTGAGCCTCGGGGTGAGACCTGTTATTTTCAGCGCATATTAAGAGAAAATCTGATCCCTGGCAGAATAGGGGTTTCATATCTTTCATGATGATTTGTTTCTCCAATCATAAAAATGATAGAGACTCTGCAGAAAATTTAGAAGATTAGGAAACGCATAAATAATAAATAATATGTCCACAATCCCACCACAGAGACAAAAATACAGTTAACATTTTAAGAGTATTTCCTTATAGACACATATAAGAGCATACATGAGTGTATAAATGGACGCACACACACGCATATATATAAACACATTTTTCCCTTTTTTTTGCCAAATTGGAATTGTATTATGTGTATTTTTCTACTGCTTTTTCCATTGAATATGATTATACGAACAGTTTCCCATGCCATTAAACATTCCTCAGGATCAATAATTCTAAACGGCTATAATGTATCATACAAATATACTATAACTTATTTAACTGTTTCCATATCTCCAAAAGTTTAGGACGCCTCCAGTTTTCTTCCTTCTAAGTAACGAGGCGATGAACATCCTTGTTCATTCACCTTCACACACATATTTGGTTTCCTGAATTATTCTCGGTCCCAAGAATCCTGTATATAGTGGGGAATATTTTCATCACCGCTTAAACACAGCTTGGGGTCTGGTTTTAATTAGGGGGCCACACGCATACAGAGGTGAGAGTGACACTTCATGAGTGAAAATATAAACCTTTGCGACGTTGGGGGTAAAGTCTAGTTTGGACGAGGTAGTTCTCGAGGTGAAGACCCAGGCTGCCCTGCAGTTGTGTTTTCTCTCTCCAGTAGGGAAAAGGGGGGTCGCTCTTTCTCCTGTCCCCCGTCTTGCAGTCTCTTGGGTACTCAGAAGGCAGGAGAATGCTTCCCTTGCCACTGGTTTCCTCCCCCCAGCCCCCCTGCAGCATCACCGTCAGGTAAAAAATGTTGCTCATCCTTAGGTTTTTGTCCAAGGACGGAGGCTTAGCTCCTGAAGGAAAATAAGCAGGTTTATTTTTCCTCTTTGCCCACCACTCTGCGGCCAACCAGTGGTGTTGTGATTTGTTCTGCTGAATGGAAACCCTCTCAGATCAGAAGATGGGGACGCAGTGGTGAAATCCCCTGATCTTGAATGCACACGCAGTGCACAGTGACCATCCCCACATCCCCAGTACAGGGCCTTGTGAGGGACCAGCCCAGCTGAGACCTCTGCAAACCCCTCCTGTCCGAGACTTGGGGTACTCTTTTCAGATCCGCATGATTTTCTTCTAATATTTCTCTGCTAATTTCCTCATTTCACTTTTTTAATCCTCTTTCTTCTGGATGTGAGGCCTCCTGAATTAATCTTCTTTCTCTCTTTTCCTTCTTTCCTTTTTTTCCTCTTTCTTCCTCCTTGTTTTTGGAGGATTCCTCAAACATGTGCACAAACCCCCCTATTGAATTTTAAATTCCCCCTTTCATATTTGCACTTGGCAAGAGCTCTTTCTAATTCTCACCTGTTCTTGTTTTAATAATGCAAAGCTGGGCTTCCCTGGTGGCGCAGTGGTTGAGAGTCCGCCTGCCAATGCAGGGGACGCAGGTTCGTGCCCCGGTCCGGGAGGATCCCACATGTCGCATAGCGGCTGGGCCCGTGAGCCATGGCCGCTGAGCCTGTGCGTCCGGAGCCTGTGCTCCGGCAACGGGAGAGGCCACAACAGTGAGAGGCCCGCGTACCGCAGAAAAAAAAAAAAAGCAAATCTGTCTGAACTTCTTTTCTCCTGGTCATCTTCCTCAACCTCCTCTTTCTTCTTTAAAGTTTTAGGCACTTCAATTGACTCTGGAAGATAAGGTTTGTTGCCCTGTTTTTCCTTCTACCACCATCATCAGACAAACCCTTCTCCAGACCCATTTTCCACGTGTTACTTACCTTTGGCCACAAAATACTACATAACACACCACACATATACACCTACAACAACAAAACCTCAGTGGCATAAAGCAAAAATCATCTATTTCTCTCTCAACGGCAAGGTTTAGATGATTAGGTCAGGGAGGCTCTGGCCAACCTAGACTAAGCTTTCTCGGGTGTCTGGATGTCGACTGGCGTTGGCTCATCTGGGCTGGATTCAGCTGGGTGACCTGAGCCAATGGGACAGCTAGACTCTCATCCCATATGGGCTACCCTGGGCATCTTCTCACAGAGATGGCAGAGGTCCAAGATAGAAAGCCCATCTGAAGCTTCTGCTAACATCTCGCTGGCCAAAGCAAGCCATGTGGTTGATTGATCCCAAGATCAAGAGGCAGGGCAGGTCATTTGGCCCACGGTGGGTTTACGGGACAGCTATAAAGTTACAGGGCAGAGGGCACGGGTACCAGGAGGGATGAAGAACTGAAGCCCTTATTACAATCTGCCCCCTCTCCGTACATACGTATCTAAAAACCTACATCCTAATTTTAACCAATATTCTCTTTCTCGCTACAATATTTCCTTTCTCTGGAGTTAATCAGTGTATATCTTCTTTGTACTTATTTCCATTTCAAACTTTTCTAATATTCTAACTTTCCTCCCAAGATATTGGAGGCTGCTTCAAGGATTCCAGCAATTTCATCTTCCTGAACACACTCCCCAGGAAGCATCTGATCTGCTCCAGTCTAGACTGCTTGCCTTTCATACAGATGTACAGCTGTCATCCTGGGGGTTCCTCTTCTATGAGTTTAATCCCCTGATTCCTGTGTCCGTGTCTTCCTGTTTCCAGGGTTACTCCCTTGTTTAGTGGCTTGTACCCTCCAATGGCTTTCTGAGAAAGGGTACCTGGGAGATAGGTCTTTTGAGAACGTGAATCTACGAGAGAGCTTTATTCTACCCTCAAACTTGATTGATGGCTTGCAAAGGTCCTAATAATAACTACTGCCATTTCCTTTAAAGTCGTTTTGTGCCAGGCACCACGCTAAATGCTCTATCTATATTATTTCATTTAATCCTCACCACACTACAACCATGTAAAACAGGCATTGTTAGTATTCTCACTTTTTAATGTGCAAACAAGGTCCAGAGAGGTTAAGTAACATAGCCAGCATCACACAGCTGGTGAATCACAGAGTCAGTATCAAACCTAAGTTTGTCTGATGCATAAACATATGCTCTTAATCGCCAAGCCACACTAAAACTGGGATGTGAATCAGAAATGGCTCTGGCCTTTGGGGGGCTTGTGGTATATTACAGGGAATTATAGACAGAAATAATTGTAACTTACAAGGTAGAGATTGATAAGATAACACATAAGTCTTTTGGAATTTCAGAGGAGAAAAGATCAATTCTAGCTTCTGTGGGTCATGCAAGGCTTAATGGATAAGAGGTTCCATCTGGGCTTTGAAGAATGGGTGGGATGCACACATACAGCCAGGGAGGATGGTCCTTCCAGATCAGCACCGTCAAGTACAAATACAGTGTGAGCTACGCAAGAGAGCCACGTAAGGAATTTAAACATTTCTAGTAGCTGAGTTAAAAAGTCAAGGAAACTAGGTAAAATTAAATGTAATGATTTGTGTTATTTAGCCCAATATATCGAAAATATTATTATTTCAACATGTAATTCATATAAAAATGATTCGTGGGGTATTTCACATTCTTATGTTTTGTGTTTTTTTTTGGTTTTGGTTTTGTTTTTTTTTTTGTGGTACGCGGGCCTCTCACTGTTGTGGCCTCTCCCGTTGTGGAGCACAGGCTCCGGACGCGCAGGCTCAGCGGCCATGGCTCGCGGGCCCAGCCGCTCGGCGGCACGTGGGATCCTCCCGGACCGGGACACGAACCCGTGTCCCCTGCATCGGCAGGCGGACTCTCAACCACTGCGCCACCAGGGAAGCCCAAGCCTTTGAAATCTTATAGTACATCTCAATTCAATCATAAAAGAGAGATTTTGTTTTCTTTCTTTCCTAAGACGTCTCCGGGACCTGGTGTGTGTTTTCCCTTCCAGCGCACCTCAAGTCAGACTACATTTCGGAGGCACGATAACCCCATGTGACCTGGGGTTACCAGACTGGACAGACAGCTCCAGATGGAGAGCAAAGCAGGGCAGAGACACAGGGACAGGGAAACCTCGTGTAAGTGTAGGGAACGGAGGCCGATTATCAGCCTGTGGTGAAGTTTATCTGAAGGAGAGCTATGGGCAGCATCGTGGAAATATACGTGAGGCCAGATTATGGAGAGCCTTCGATGCCAGAATAAAGTGTTTAGATTTTACAAACAGGTGAAGAGAAGCCACTGCTCTCAAGGTTAACTGGGAAGGGAAGAAAGCTTCGCCTTAGGAAGAGGTTAGCATGAAGGATGGTGGTGGTGGGTAGTGGAAGGGAGGCCGGTCAGAAAGCAGTGGCACCAGTTCCAATCAGAGGTGATGGTGTGGAACAGCGACTGGGATGCTGGGGTTGGGAGAGTGGCTGGTGTCACCAGGTAAGAGTTTATAGACATTGGCAAGGGAGAAAGAGTCACGGGAGAAGTTGAGAGCGGGCTCCAAGATTTGCATCCTGGGTGACTGGGAAATAGAGCAGTGAAACGAGCAGCTCTGTCTTCTATCAACAGGTCACAGGAGATTCCCTCTTCTCCCACTTTGGGGATTCAGAATCAGTTTCTGGGCCTCTAAAGATGTCTTGTGTCTTGGTCCCTTTCCATCAGGAAGGAGGGCAGACCATTGAACTCTTAAGAATGTCTCTGTCTTTTGCAGAGTTCCACCCATCCTTCATCTTGCCTGAGCTACATGACCCTGAGCATCCCTTGACCGTCTCTGGGTCTTGGAATCCCAGGAAGGGAAGCACCACCCCTCCCCTGCCAGGGGGGGTGGTTAGATGGTGCCTGGACCGCACTGTTGGACATGTGGCTGAAGGCCTGTGATCACAAGCTCCGTGCATCTCTAACGGCTCTAATGAGCTGGAAGTCTGGAGGGGGAGCAGCAAAGATTTATAGCTCTTACTTGGGAAATCTTCCTCCTGTCAAGGGAGGGATTAACTGGGCCAAACGGGACTCAGCTCAGTGGCTGCTGATAGCAAGTAACAAGGACCAGGAAAACCTGTGGTGATTAGCACCGAGCGGTGTCGTGGGAGCCTTCCTCACCATTGTTTATTTTAGAGATGTGACCATCCAGGGATCCTGCGTGGTGTGTGTCAGACATACTTAATAGGGAGATAATTTGGGAAAAAGAATGTACAAGATGGTGATGGGGGAGATGGTGGGCAGGTGAGTCTGAATACATGCTGGATCACTGTGTACTTGGTTATCTTGGGGAGAGTGCCTGGCAACCCCAGTCTCTAGGACCACCCCCCCCATTCCTTAATCTGCTGGTAGTTTCTCCCTTAATTATACCCAGAGTCCTTCTCTGTGGGTTTCGGTGTTGCCCATCAGAATGATTCAAATTTTGACCCTTTTCTTCTCCAAGGTACTTTTAATTTCCCCCTTTTGTCCTGTTCTCCTAGATCTCTGTTCGGCTTCCTTCTTTCCATTCACTTTTCTTTTTTTAGAATATACATTTTAAAAAATAAATTTATTTATTTTACTTATTTACTTTTGCTGCATTGGGCCTTCCTTTCTGTACCCGGGCTTTCTGTAGTTGCGGTGAGCGGGGGCTTTATCCACTCACTGGTGTGAATCCTTGATAAATGCTTCTCTTTTTAATGAAATGTCACTTCTTTTAGTTATAATACTTCTGGTGGGGGTTGCATTTCTTGTGCCTTATACATCCTAGCTCTCTTTGTCCTGACAACCTGGGAGGTTGATATTACCATGTCTCCCATTTTACAGAAGAAGAAACTGATGTGTAGAGAGCTGAGGTGACTTCCTAAGGGCAGCAAGTGGGGAAGCTGGGATTCCGACACATTTTTGTTGAACTCTAAAGCCCAGGTAATTGACCAAAGTTGGTGGGTGGGAAGTTACCTGCAAGACTTGCAGCTTTGGGTAGTGATGTTAACACACTCCCCTGACCTCTACCACACCTTCTAAGTTGTAAGAGAAATGACCAAAGAGGGGGACCTTCCAAATCCATGCTGGAAACTGAGGGACACAGATGTCCCTGTATTGAAAACATTGAGAAACTTCTCCAACATAGGATTTTTTTTAAAAAAATTTATTGGAGTATAGTTGATTTACAGTGTTGTGTTAGTTCCAGGTGTACAGCAAAGTGATTCAGTTATACGTATATGTATATTCATTCCTTTTCAGATTCTTTTCCCATATAGGTTATTACAGAATACTGAGTAGAGTTCCCTGTGTGATACAGTAGGTCCTTTCCAACATAGGATTTGACAGGACTGTGGAACTCCTCGGGCAGTGGAGGAAAGCTTGACCGCAGCCCCATACTGGGGGTTTAGCCAACACCGTCAACAGAAAGCCATCATGGCAGGCGTGAATGGGTGGGTGAGGCTTGCCCTTCTCTTTCTTCTCAAGCATTGCTCTTTCAAATGTCAAGGACCCAGAAGCTAGCTATAGAAGGTAGCACACCTTTTATCCTGTTCTGTTTGTACATCAGAGTTCCTTGCAGTATCACATATGGACAGAGTCTTCTTTCCCATGGCTGGCCCTGGGAAGCCACAGTGTTTTCCCTGTGTCTTTATGTTCTGTGGAGCATTTCCATGAGTGTCTAGAGGGCACAGATGGAAGTTGCATATCATTTTTCTGTCTGGCCCAGACCTAGAATTCATTCCTTAGGACAGAGAATATTTCTGTCAGATTCTTCAGAAGAATACAGATTCTTCTTCTCTCCCCCCTCCTTTCTCTCCTCCTCTCCCTCAAGTTAATCTTCTGTTTATCAAAGGTATCCCCATTTTCATATATTAAAAAATTCTACACTTAGCCAAACTGGGGTACATCAGCCTTTATTGAGTTGGTGTCCCCTCCAAAGCCAACACAATGGCGTTTAAATCAGTTACCCTTTCTCTGCTTTCTGCCTTCCAAAAACTTACAGAATTTTTTTCTTTTTATGCTACAGTGTCCTCTCGTGCTTATTTTGTCCTTATAGGTTTGTGCCTTTTTTTTTTCTAATCCTTCCGTTCCATGAAATGAAGTTTCCAGAGACAGAGAAGATAAACATGTGAGTTCAGCCTGCCGTGTTTAACAGGCAGCCACGGCAGGCCCAGGAAGAGAACCTAGGGATGGTGAGAGTCAGAGACATGTAGGGAAGACTGAGTTGCAGGTGGTTTGTTAGAGACATTAGCGAGGGAAGAGCCTGCAGGGGGGAGGCCAGGTACCTGGGGGGCTTCCAGGAACCTGGACCAGGGATGGTAAGTGAAAGTCGAGTGGTAATTGATGGTGTGCTGTATTTGTAAATCGGGAAAAAGCCAATTACGCAGCAGATTTGAAAAGGCAACCAGTGTCCCACCAGGTGGGTGAATTCTGTATTTGGATCTCTTTTCTCTCCCTACATACTCTTTAATACACACTCTATTGGCGTATTTTGCCCATCATCTCTTCCTTTCTATACTTTTTTTTTCCCCCTAGAGGCACAGGGCTAGCGTTTTGTTTATTCAGCCACGTTCTAGACCCGTGTTTCTTCAACTTTAATGTGTACAAGGATCATATTCTCAGAATGCAGATCCTGTTTTATAGGTCGGAGGTAGGGCCCAAGAGTCTGCACTTCCAACAAACTCCCAGGCAGTACCGACCCTGCTGGTTCATGAGGTTCTAGAAAGGACGTTTGAAGACTTGGAAAAGCCAAGCATGGAGGGTATTTCACTCCAGAGGCCCATGCCAGCCCTAACTCTCCCCCTGCTTTGCTCTCAACCCTCGGCTCTCCTGCAGGCTTGGTTTGACATAGGCCTGGCTTCTCTGCGACGCGTCATTTCCTGGAATCATCCGTGTTAAGGTCTGGTCCACAGGAGAGGGGCTCCACGAGGCTCCACTGCAGTGACCTGTTACCCTGGTACATCTCACCTGCCCCACTGCTTTTCTCATTTTTCTAGTTGGTCCCCATGGCCAGTAGGGACTCAGCTGGGCAAATGGAAAGAAGGAAATAATTGACTTGCTATGGGAAAGTAGCTTAAGTCCCAAATCCAAAGTTTACGTGCATGATCACCAGGTTCCTTCTGACACGGCACACCAGCAGCATCTAATCACAGAATAGAGCAAACAAAAGAAGGAATTTGTTTGCTTTACATAAAGAGTCAGAGAATGAAGCCAAAGTGACCTAATGTGAGTTTTCAGAATCAGCGTTTTCTGTTTTCATTTGCCTGATGTAATTCCACTCCTGTTTATTCAGTGGGGATCGCATTTGTCTGATGAGGTTTCGTAAGAAGCAACAGAAGTGGTTGAAGGAACAAAAGGAAAACCTATCTGGTTCTTGATATCTAACTTTGATTTGTTGGCAATGAGTGTAATTAGGTTTTCTTTTTCAATGCATCTATTTTCCCCAGAGGCTGAAATGAATTCAAGAATGTGGATGTTATCTCGCCTGGATCACTTCAGAGAGGATTCTTTCTGGATGTCGTAGCGGTTAGGGTGTCTCCAGCTTCTGCTTTCCGGGGGGATGTCTGTGACATCCTGCATCTCTGCCTCGGTATTATCTCTGAGCTCACCGCGTGCAGTGTCAAGGATGATGTCTTATTCGTACAAGTGGATTGCAATAATGAGATGTCAGCTTGGTTTTAGATCACCGCCCACCCTCCTGCCAAAACTCAAACAGATACAACTCAAAAGGGATATTTAACTGCATCAACAAAAACAGCGTGTGTACTTTTTGAAGAGTTCACCTCTGGGAAATCCAAAAGCATCCCAAACGTTGGCTATGGATCACGTGACTCCTCCTCTAATTACTTATTCCACGGAGGGTCGGGGAAAGAGACCAGAGCCAGGGAACGGATGTGTAATCATTGTCTTGCAGGTTTGCTCACTGTTATTGGGTACAGTATTAACATCTCTTTATGTTTCTTGAGCATTTGCCCGACTGTGTTTTCTCAGCAGGGCGGATGGTAAGGCTGATGGGATCTCGAAGTGCCTGGCTGGACCTGGAGGTTGGAAGCAACGATAAATGAGGACATTTGCTTGGCTCGCTGGCTAATGAGTGAAAGATCGCCAAGAGTAATAAGGTTTCAGCGGCATTTCCTTAATGACTGGCACAGTTCATTAAGAGAAGAAACCAAACGCGACATACCCTTGGGAGAGGCTGGGGGGATGGGACGGTCCGATCCTGGAGATGAGGGCGGTGCCTCAAAGGAATGTGGCTTTCACACAATTAGGTGTTTTGAAGGAAGACAGAGCCTGGACACAGTTGAATAATCTTGGCTAATTGAGATTTGCATGGGTCAAAGACCAGGGGACCCGCTGCCGTTGAAGCGGGATGATACCCGTTCTGGATCCCTGGACGAATAGCGGCCTGTGTGTGTCTCCGCACGGTGAAAAGGGGTGCCGCCGGAACAAAGACCAGCTTTCCTGGGAGATGGCCTTCCACCCTTATCCCAGCTGCTGGCGTTCAGTGGTGGGTCTGACGGGCTCTAATTTACCCAGGTGGAGTCACATTTAATAAGTCTCCATTGCCCTCCTTCCCCAGGAGTTAGAACTAATGAGGCATCTCCATCCCCTCCTGTTGTGTGTCTACCAGGGACACAGTCTCCGGAAGACGTGCTTCTGAGATGAAGAAAGCCTCCCCGTCCCGTGATTGGGATGTGAGACAGGCTGACCATGGCATCAAGCGTGGAGGGTGTGAATTTCTGTCTACAATCGATATTCCACTTCTATTTTTCTTTAATCCACCTATATCTGGCTGCAAGGCCCTCCCATCCCACTCTAGTGGTGGGAAATTGGTTCGCAGTCATTAGAGATGGTCTGTCTCCCAGGCAGGGCTAAGGTACCAGCAGGGGCATTGCCAGGACATATGACACCTTTGTGTATGTTGGGAAAGGACACCCCTTGTTGGAGGAGGTACACCTATACCGTGGGGCATAGCTTGGCGAGCTGAGCGCAGGCTGGATTTAGCTACTTCTTGCCGCTGTGGCCCGGCATCCTTGTGCAGGACATGGATCACACAGGTGTGCACGGGAGCCCGGGATACCGGGTCTGAAGTGACATCGACGTCTAGACTGGCTCCTAGTCTCGGAGCCCACCAGTCCCCCCGAGATGCCCGTTGTCCCTGCCTCAAGTTCCCAGCAGGTGCTATGGCCAGAGTCCTTCTGTGCCTCCAGGTGTCCCTCTGAGCTCTGGCGTCTTTGGGGGAAGGCCACAGAGACCCAGATCCAGGTCCAGACAGAAGCCACACACCTCTTCCTCTCTAGGGAGGACCCTACACCTCTTTCTCCCATCTTGCTGTCCTCAAAGGCACTCCCTGTCTCCCTCCCTCATTTCGGACCCTTAGCTTAATGTCATCAACTAATTTAGGCTTTATCAAAGCCAGGAAGAACCAAGGCTCTAGATTTTCCACTTTCTAAAACCCCCCAAGGCAAAAGACAACATTGGCCACCAATTAGAAATGGAAGGGAAGAAAACTATAGAGAAAGCAAACACAAATGAATGTTTCCGTGTTATCCTGCTACATCGACCCCAAACGCTTGTTTTCCCTAAAGGAATGATGGAGGGACACCATGTCCTCGAGACACATGGCCTTCTTCTGAGATGCTCTGGCGTCACGCAGACTTTGAAGAACATTTGTCGATGATTCACACCTACTCTAGCAGGCTGGGAAAACATTAGTCCTTGGTGAAATTTCATCTGTCTTCAACAAACTTACTGATACTGTGTTTTCCTAATTTCTTAAGACGGATCGGGACCATTGCGTGATTGTCTGAAGCACCATTTTGGGCTCCTTCAATAATTCAACAAGAGCTGAGTCCCCGTTAGGTTGAGTGGACAGAGGGAGGGGTCACAAAACACGGCTCCGTTGTTGACCACGTCTGACCTTGGGCAGGCTCCTCCATGAAGATCAGATTGGGCTGGAACTGGGTGATTTTTTAGGTACATCTCACCATTGCTATCCATAAAAATACTGTCATGGGAAACTCATTGTATGTTAAGAAGAAGAGGTAAGGCAAGTGAAATATTCCCTTCTCTTTTTTTTCTTGTCCTTCCTCCATCACTTGAGTCCACTACGTCCGTTTCTTTTACTCTCTTATTCTTACTGCCTCCTTCTTGCATTCATGTTTGTTGTTGTTTCCTCCCTCTTTTCTCCTTCTTTTGCATACCCTTAATGCTTATTATGATCAATGTTTATTGAATTAAGTCTTATAAGCACTGCCCTTCAAGGGAGCCAATTTGAATGTTTCACACTCCTGTCTCAACGCAGAAAGAATGGTCACACCAAAATCTGAAATTGTTTTTAAAGCAGTATATAATCCACAAAGAAGGTTTTCTCCAAGGACCTCGGGAGAGAAAAGTTCCCCTCGCCCTGCACTAAAACTAGCTACCGGAGAAAATGACCTTGTAACCTTGTTAACCTTCATAAAGAACGTTAAACGGGAGATGGTTGGCTGTTGCAGGACAAGGCTAGTCTGTGGGAAATATCTCATCACCTTGGTCTTTGACGTGAGATGCGGTGAGATGGACATATTACGAAAATGATTCTAGGCTGAAATGTTGCTGTGATTACACATATGTTCGTAGGTAGATTAGAGACCACTCGAGGTCGTTAATACATTAGGCGACTCTGGAAGATGAACACAGCTTGTTCAAAATTTCAGGTCCAGAAGATTAGCTTTCTGTAGGTCAAAGAAAATGCTCAGATTGGCACCCAGCCACCTTGACTGCCCCGCAGAAACTCTGTGACTTTGATACTCAGTGAAAAATGCACATCTGGAATGAAATCAGACCTCAGCCCTTTCAAGCTTCTGCTCCTTGGTATTTAATTATTATGACTTGGCTGTGACTCAGGGTAAAGGCTTTATTTTTAGCAATGATTAGAATGGCTCTGATGAATAGATCAGGAATGCTGTTTATTTTTTTAATTGGAGCATGTGACTAAATATATTTTTCAACTCTTGAATGAACAAATTCTGACACTTAAGAAAACACATTAAAAATCTTTGGAGCTTTGCATAAGGAGCAGTTTTGCAGACTGTTTTGTGTGAGTTGTCGTGCCTGTCCTCTGATGTTCTAATGAATCGTAGTTATTTATGTCTTGGGTCCGACCTGGGATAAAGATGAAAAGAACTAGCAGGGACCTCAGGTGTCATCTGGCTCAACCTTCCTTTGACAGAGGAGGAGATTGGGGTCCATGGACTGAACTCACACACCAGAGTCACTCAACAGGGATTGTCCAAAGTGAGCTAGAAACTCTGTAGTTTATGACTCTCTTCCCGTCCTTTCCACCCTCCTCCTCTCCCCAAGTATGGAACACATATTTCTGGTTCCTGAAACCATTTTAGATGGTGCAAGAGATTGGATTACACAACGGAAGCACGGAGGGAGACAGGCTTTCTACTTCTCTCTTTCTCGTCTTGATTGTGCCAACTTTATTCCAAACATTGTTTCAGACTCCGAGAACATGAGGATGAATCAATGACAGCTCCTCTTTTCAATGGACTCCTAGCTAAAGAACTTATTCCTACAGATCAAACTGTGGTTGATGGTGTGATTGTGTGTGTGTGTGTGTGTGTGTGTGTATTGTGTATGTGTGCACACCTGCATGTATTTTGTCTTTCTTGTTCAATTATGAGTATTCTCATAGCATTTTCTCCATGCAAATATAACCTAGGGAAAAAATTTCTGAGAAGCCAAAGCCCCCGGTATCTACTTTGAGTCACCATGGGAAGGAGTCCTTTTTTTGTTTTTTGATTCAATATTTGTATATCTTGAGACATGCTCACCACCAGTCTAGTTAACATCCATCATGATACAGAGTTACAATTTTTTTTTCTTGTGATGAGAACTTTTAAGATCTACTCTCTTAGCAAAGGTGATCTTACGGAGAAAAAGCCTGTGCTGAGGCTGATCATTAACCTGAACACTTGTTCATCTCCCCCTTTAACTCACAGAGGGCAAATCTTAGGGTCAGGGCTTTCATCAAGGGCCAGCCTACAAGTAGAATTTGATAGCATTGGTTTGCCTCATTCTTTGTTTATAGGAAGTGTATTGGTTATTTATGTCTATGCAATAAAATATTTCAAAACTTAGTGTACTAGAACAAGAATAAACATGTATTGTCTCCCACAGTGATTGTTGGAATTCAGGAATTCAGGAGTGTGTTAGCTGGATATTTCTGGCCCAGCAAATTTCATGAAGTTGTGGGTACAGTGTCAGCCAGGGATGCATTTATCTGAAGGTTTGACTGGGACTGGGGGTCTGCTTCCATAGTGGCTCAATCCCATGGCTGTTGGCAGGTGGCCTCAGTTCCTTGCCACGTGGACCTCTGCACAGGGCTGCTTGAATGGCCTCCCAGCATATCAGCTGGCTTCTCACAGAGGAAGCGGCCCAGGAGAGAACAAGGCAGCCTTGTCATGGACGGGCAGGGAGGCGTGGCTTCATGACTGGATGTAAGACTCAGACAGTCAAAGAGCATTCCAGGCCCAAGGAGCAGCAATCACTTATTCGTTCATTACACATCTTTATATGTCAGGCCTTGCACTAGGGGTACAATGATGAAAAAAAGAGAGACATGGTTCCTACTCTCTCTCCTTTGAGAGCGGAAGACAGACAAGTAGTCAAGCAATTAAAACACAGTGTGAGACAATTATTAGGCAGTCCCGTGTCACACGCTTTGAATTAGAAGTTTGAACGAAATCTCCCTTAAAAGACAGTGTCAGACAGGTAACTCGTGTTTTAGGTATCTTGTGGGTGAAATCGGATTTTATGGACTAGCCTGGAAAAGATCCCCGCATCGTTATAATTTTCAAAGAGATGCATTAATTTTCAAACGCCCAATCTGTACCGAATGTTCTGGAGGCACTTTTGTACTTGAAGAAACGGACTTAAAAACTGCACTTTGGGAGCACATTGCTTTTAAGGTTTTGGCACCGCCTACAATTTTGTGAATGGCCAAACATGGGGTTAAATTAGTACCAGATTTTCGCTTGTTGGGGATGGTTTCTCCCTTGAAAGTCTTTTATTCTTTGGACATTGATGTTGAGTTCACTATGGTTTCAACATGATGGCTTTGGCTTGGGGGAAGTCACTTAATTGCTTTGTGTGTATGTATACTTGGGTGTGTGTCTCTCGCTCTCTTTTTTTTAACGTGTTAAATGAGTAGACTGTTTCTTTCCTGCTCATCTGGGCTAGCCAAGTACCTGTCCCTCCTGGAATATACGATCAGAAACGTCTTCCTTATACTCACTCCAGTAGAGCCCAAAGGGGCGATGAATTATTGTAGGGAAATTAATGAAGTAAGAGTTGAGACATGGTTTTCACTCTACTTTTGTCAGCAGGTAGGCGAGTGTCCTGTTCTTTTTCTCTCCTGGTGGTTTTTCTCATCTGTAAAGGGGGTCACTAGCATCTGACCTGCTGGCTTCACCCACTCACGGGGGACAATCAAAGGAGGCAAGAAGTAAAGAGTCAGAAGTTGACTCAAATTTGAGACATTTTTCTGGTGTCAACACCAGGCGTGTGGAGATTCTGCGGGGATGGGTGCCCTGTACCCCTGTGTTAGGACAGCAAAAGTAGGCTGTGGAAGCAGCTCGGTATAGCCAGAGGTGATCAGAGGATGCTTCTGAGTTGTGTTCTTACCCTCCCTGCTCCCCTCAGGGGCCAGGCTCCCTCACAGTGGGTCATCTTTCCTACCTCGGAGAGACCTCAGGCTGCCTGTTTGCCAGGCCAGTCTCCCTCCCTGCTGGAGCCAAGTGCCCACAGCAGGTGGTGGAAAACCCAGAGGTTCTCGACTTGTGGGGTCCTCAGAGGAGAAGCAGCAGTAGCACGTGGTCTTGGTGAAAAGGCAGAATCTCAGACCCCATCCCACTCAGTGAATCAGAAACCCCTGGAGGGGTCAGCTAGGAGTATGGGATTGACAGATACACACCACTGTATATAAAACAGATAAATAGCAAGGATTTGCTGTGTAGCACAGGGAGCTATAGTCAATATCTTGTAATAACCTAGAATGCAAAAGAATCTGAAAAAGAATCTCTATCTCTATCCATCTATCTGAATCACTTTGCTGTACACCTGAAACTAACTGAATATTGTAACTCAACTGTACTTCAATAAATAAATAGAAAAGAAACTCTGAGGGTGAGGCCCAGCATTCTGTGTTTTAACAGCCGTTCCAGGGGGTTTCTAATGCTCCCCAAAGTTTAAGAACCACTGCCTCAGAGAAGCACTTTTCAAACTTCAGTGTGACTACGAATTTTATGAAAATTCAGATTCTGATTCGGAGAGTGTATGGTGAGGCTGAGAAACGATTCTGTAACTCTAACCAACCCGCAGGCGATCCTGATTCATCTGAGCCGCCAATGGCCCAGTGGGTAGCAAGGCTGTGGAGGGAATAGCGGGGAACTAGGAGATGTAGGTTTTACAACCAGGTCAACCGCTAATTCAGTGGGACCCACGGGCAGCTGCCATTTCCCCCAGGTCAGATCTTCCCGGCTCTGGTACGGTACGGTTCTGATTTCATGACTGATTCTCAGGACATGTGATATCCAGGATTCCCAGAGGTTCTTGGGAACCCCCTTCAGTAACAGAACAATGGAGCAGGACAGCAAAAAGGAAACAGCTGGGTCCAAAAGTAGCAGCGCCCTGGGCTGGTCTATACCAGCCACCAGAGGGTACAGCTGAGGAGCTGGGGTGTGCGGGTGTGAGGGCTGGGAAACACACATCACAGCACCTGTTTCCTTCAGGTTCTCAACACCAGGTGGGGAAACGCTTTCTCTGCACATCTGTCCCTTTGTGACCTAAGACCGCGAGTTCCTTCGTGTCAGAAGCACCCAGGCTTGTGCGGAGATGCTTTGGGTGGAGCATCTTGCAAGTGGTCCACATTTAAGATGAAGGGACCCTTTCCCATCCCTCTGCGGCCACTTTACACGTCCTCTCCTGTTTCATAAGATGTGCACTGCTCCTGACACACCTGGCACTTTGGGGGTTTCCTCTTCCACCTCCCACGGGCCGCCTCTACGTCAGAGCTTTCCAAAAATCCTGGGGTGACACATCCCCAGGTGTGCGAACTACTTGGGCTGTTGCTGTAAACCTTCCCAACCCACAAAGCTCAACCCCACGTTTTCCCTTTTAATTCCTCTGGCTCCTGTGAGGTCCCTCCCAGATCCTGAGGACGCACAGATACTGAGGCTGCCGGCTGACCCGCAGCTGTCCTCACGAGCGCAGGACCCATCAGTACCGACCTTGGCCCTCTGTGAGTGTCAATATTTATTTAGACAAGAGTCGGCAGTGGGAGAGGCAGGGAGGGAGAGTGAACGGTGGGCCAGAGAAGTTCTGTCTGGAAAAGAGATGAAATGGACACATCCCAGCCTGGGAACGCTGCTTGCACTGGGCTTTGCACACTCACCGTCTGAGACCAGACTCAACCTGCTGGGTCCAAAACGGTGGTCCTCGACATCGCTGAACCAGAATCCAGGCTCCATCTAGCCTTTTTGGTTTGCTTTCATTGTTATTTTTATTACACACCTCTATTTATGGAAGAAAAATTAGAAAAAAAGAATTCAAAATAATTACTACAGAAAACTACTACTGATACTTTAGCAGACAGTCTTGCAGGTATTTTTTTCTTCCCATAATCCCCGGAAGGATGTATATATATCCATACATATTTATATTTTTAGTGTAAATGGGGCTATAATGCAGTTATTTTTCTATAATTTCTGTTAAAAAATTATTACTATATGACATGCATCTTTGCATGTCAGTATATAAGCTTCAGTAACACAGTGTTTAAAGACTAACATTCTATCCTGTGGATGTACAGTAGTTTTTAGAATAGTCCTTTGTTTTTGTTTTTAACCACTAGGCTGTTTGCAGTTTTCTACTGATGTCAGCTGTGTTTGATGAACATACATGATATTTTCCTTTGGCATAATTTCTCAGAACACATTGGGATAAAGGGGGTGTGCATTTTTCATCTTGCCAAATTGAATGCAGAAAAGCTGTAACAATTTACACTTCCGTTGGCAGTGTATAAATACGCCTACTTATCTGTATGCTTGCCAACTAGGGATCCTTATCCTTTAAAAAAATTTTTTTTTAAATCTTGCCAAGTGAACAGACAAAAATGGTGTTTTATTTAAACTCCTTTGGTTACAAATAAGTTAAATGCTTTTCCATACCCATGGGCCATTTGTGTTTTTCCTTCTTTGCATTGCCTGTTCATATCTTCTGTTCATTTCTTTTTCAAGTCTGGTACTAGTGAGTTATGGGGATGCCGTAAACATTGTGCCCATTATATGTGTTGCAAATGTTCTTCCCACTTTGGTGCCTGTTTTCTCATATGAAGAATGGTGTGATGCAATGTGGAGATATTGAAAGTCTGATGCCGGCTAATCTATCCACCTGCTATGAGGTCTCTGTCTTCCATAGGCTTGGTTCTGAGGTGTTTTAGGCACAGAGGCTGGCCCAGACTTCCATTTTTTATTTTATTTTATTTTTATTTTTTTAACATCTTTACTGGAGTATAATTGCTTTACAATGGTGTGTTAGTTTCTGCTTTATAACAAAGGGAATCAGCTCTACGCATACATGTATCCCCATATCTCCTCCCTCTTGCACCTCCCTCCCGCCCTCCCTATCCCACCCCTCCAGGCGGTCACAAAGCACCGAGCTGATCTCCCTGTGCTATGCGGCTGCTTCCCACTAGCTATCTATTTTACTTTTGGTAGTGTATATATGTCCATGCCACTCTCTCCCTTCGTCCCAGCTTACCCTTCCCCCACCCTGTGTCCTCAAGTCCATTCTCTACGTCTGCGTCTTTATTCCTGTCCTGCCCCTGGGATTAATCTCCAAAATTTACAAGCAGCTCATGCAGCTCCATATCAGACTTCCATTCTTCAGACCTTACGTGGAACTGTTGAAAGTCAGAATTTAGAGCAAGGATCTTAACCGGATCTGTTTTGCTCTGAATGGAAACATGTGTTCCTCTGCCCTGGATCCTTAGCAGGTGTGTAGGCATTTTTGTTTGTTTTTAGTTAGAATTGCTGGTGTCGGGTATTTCTAAGGTCAAAGTTCCCGAAGTTGTTTTTCCTAGAGTTTTCTCAGCTTCAGAAGAGATGGGAAACGTTCGTGGGTGTCCGCATTCATGGACTTTAATGCCAGTATTCTCACAAGACACAAGGCAAGAAAGAACTGTTCTCATTCAGAAAGTCCATACTAGAGGCCTTATAAAAGGAATGAAGTTCTGACCCATGTGACAACCATGATAGACTTCGAGAACATTTTGCTCAGTGAAAGAAGCCAAACAGAAAGATCACATGTTGTATGATTCCACTGATAAGAAATATCTAGAGTAGGATCTCTGTAGATGCAGAAGGACCCTGAGGGTTGCCAGGGACGGGGGGTTGGGGAAGGGAAGATGTTGTATGGGATTTTCTTCTGAGGTGATGAAAATGTTTTGGAACAAGACAGAGGTGATAGATGGCCAGCATTGTGAGTGCCCTAAATACCACTAAATTGTTCACTTTAAAATGGTTAACTTTACGTTATATGAGTTTCGCCTCAATAACAACAAAACGCAGGGGAAGGGGGAGAACCTTGCCGGTTGTCACATGAAGTTAGAGGGACAGATGTCAGTCGCCCAGCACTGGAGGTATTTGGGACCTGCCCCCGTCTTGGTGACCAGTGATCCTTCCCAACGTCTCACGTGAAAGTGAAGTGTCAGGGAGGGGGCCTTGGGATACCTCTTTTCCACTGTTTCTTAAATATTACAATGAACTGCATCGGCATGCCTCATTTCCCCGCAAACAGAAGGTGTTGTGAGTTTGGCAATCCACCTTTGATGCTAACGTATGAAAAAGCGATCTCCCGGGTGCTGTTCGTGGTGAAGAGCAGGCCAAGCATGGCTTTGCAGGTTGGGCTTCGTACCAGCTGCCCAGGGCCACACTCGGGCCCCTCCGGCAAGCAGCAAACGCTGCGGGACTCCCATGCCCAGCCTGAGTACAGCCCTTTGTGCCCTGGCCTTCTTCGAAGAGCTGCTGTGTCCTTGTGTAGCTGCGTTTCCCCCTCATTCCCACACCTCAACCCTCCTCCCCCAACCCCCCAGTACAAGGCAGTATTTGAAAAGACGTTAAACTTGAAATAATTAATCAAGCTACGGGGAGAGGGAGCCCCCGAAAGGCTGAGGAAATGATGCTGTCTGCTCTATTGAAACGCAGCCATGCAAGCCAGAGCCGCCTTTGTTTTAAAACGTGGTATGAGGTCTTTCTGGAAAGCCCTGTTTTCATCCACTTTTCTGCTACCTTCCGTGGCTGACCGCTGGCTTTGGGTTGAGGGCAGTTTTGCTGAGTCCATCTGAACGGGTCATAGCTAAAGATGTTGTAAATTAAGTGAGTGTAAAACATGTGTTCCCTTTGTGGGACATTGGGAGGGAGAGGAAGAGGGGTCTGTAGGTGCCTCTACCCGTTAAAGCCTTTACTTCCCGTGTTCTTTTTGAGGGTACCCAAGAAACGTGTACTGGGCACCTACAGTGTACCCGCCACTGTGACACCTGGCAGGCGTTTCATGAGGCATCTGTAAGGTGCAGTTTCAGCTCTCAAGGAGTTTAATTTTTCTTTATTCCAAAAAGATGCGATCATTTTTAAGCTCTGACAACGGTGAAAGCCACGGGTTAAAGTGATTTTAGTTTCCTCTTCGATAATAAAGAACCTCAGCCTCCTGGTTCCCTATTTCTATGCCCACATCTGTTTCCCTTCATGGATTCTCAAGGCTTGTAGCCTCTGAACTGGTTCTGGGGATGAGACCTGGAAAGAAAGGAGGTGTAGCTCCATTTGATTGGCCTTTCCAGCTCCAAAATCCTGCAAGGAGCACATACGTGGGCAGGAGGCGGTGGCTCTGGGTGGGATGTGCCGCTCAGCTTATGGTAGCCAGTTCTGTAATGTCGTCCAGGGCTCACCATGTGTGGGCACGCCCGTCTCTGACAAGGAGGACTCCTTTGACATCTGCGGTGGAATAAAGCCCAGAGCTCGAGAGGGAGTCCTCTTCAAGTGGGGACCGAGGGCTGCTGTGCTTACGGCTTCCTTTGAAAACCTTCCAAGACCACAGTCTTCTTGTCTGCATGGCATGTTGCTGCCATGTCCATGTAAGGACCTCAGAACAATCAGAGCTCGGGCAAAGCAGCCCTCCATCCTCAGTTTAAGGGATGCAGTACCAAGCTCGTTATTCCTCTCCTTCCACCGTGAAGGCTCCACTCCCGGGCGCCTTCCTGAGACCCCAGCTGTTCCAGCCCTGACTTTTCACAAGGTCCAGTCCAAGGGAAGATAGATTCTGCTTCCCTGATGCCTCAAAGGCTCAGAATGGAGGGTCACAGGCTTGAACTGGCCTCACTTCAACCAGTCACTGTGGCCAAATGGTATAAGATGCGCTGACTAGCATAGTCTAGGTCTGGCATTGGCAAACAATGCCATTTTTGCAAATAAAGTTATTTTGGCACACAGCTGTGCTCGTTTGTTTATGGCTAGGCTATGGCTGTTCCGTGCTACAACGGAAGATTTAAATAGTTGCATCAAAGACTTTACGGCCTGAAGAGCCTAAAATATTTACTATCTGGCCCTCTGTAGAAAAAACTTTGCCAACTGGCCTTGGTCAAAGTAATGTATTCTCCATTTGGAGAGTAGGGTTAGAGTCAAATCCACCCAGAGCACATGGGCTGAGACTAGTAAATGTTCCCCAAGAGGGTCTCCCAAGGAACACTGACTTGCCATAGGGAGGGGAAGAGGACGGTGGGCACTTGTTTGACAAGGATCTCTATGGTATGTCCAGTGAGTCCCCTACATATGAACGAGTTCCGTTCCGAGAGCGCATTTCTAAGTCCAATCTGTTTGTAAGTCCAACAAAGTTAGCCTAGCTACCCAACTGATACAGTCAGCTATATTGTACTGTACTGTAATAGGTTTATAATACTTTTCACACAAATAACACATAAAAAACAAACAAACACAAAAAATAAAGAAAACAGTTTTAATCTTACAGTACAGTACCTTGAAAAGTGCAGTAGTACAGGACAACAGCTGGCACACAGGGGCTGGCATCGAGTGAACAGGCAAGAAGAGTTACTGACTGGAGGAGGGAGAGGAGGTGGGAGATGGTGGAGCTGAAGGATCGTCAGCAACAGGAGACGGAGGGCAAGCTGCCATTTCACTCAAGCTTGAGGTCGATGGAATGCACGCTCGCATCTTTGAAAGCTCGCAACTTGAAGGTTCGTATGTAGGGGACTTACTGTATTAGCAATGGTGGCTTAGGGATAGGGGTCCTGTGTGCTGTCATTGGCTAGGAGTTTGTTGGATTTTACCTCTAGAGGAGCTGGCATGGTTTAAATTCCTTGGGCAGATTTGCTTTCTGGATCATGAGAAAGACATTACTGGGCTGGCTAATTGGATACTGTTTTGAATTTTAAGCCCCGATTTGGGGGAAGTGTATTGGTGACCTAAAGTAGGTCTAAGAGTAGATGACCATGGAGATGGTCTGGAAGACAGGTCAAGAAGTAAACATGCTGGTTACTGTGTAGGTCATTTGTTGATCGTCTGTATCGTCAAACTATTGTTGAACTAGAGGACATTCCTTAGTGGCCCGATAATGTAAGGCCTGGTCCTCTTCAATATTTTAAGTATTTTGGTTGAAAAAAAGAAAATGTGTGCCTATGAAACCCATGGACATAACAAATATATTGGATGGTGACATGAAATTTTATGTTTCCTGGTCAGCAGAAATAATAGGTTGAAAAGAATAAGTGGAGATTTATCAGGAATAAACATCAAATTCCCTGTTAGGTAAAACAAACAAACACCAACATAAAACACTTGTGCAATATACGCAGGATGGCAGAGACCTGGTTTAATGTGGTCCATATGAAAAGCACCTGTACTGTTTGGTTGACCACAGATTCAACATGAGTCAGCAGAATGAAAATTAAAAAATAATGGTGAGGAAAAGGTGGTCTTTCAAAATATGGTGCTCGGTCAACTGGGTAACCATACAGAAAAGGAAAACGATCTTGACCCTTAACTCACACCATACACAAAATCAGTTCCAGATGGATTGCTGATATAGTGAAAGGTAAAACAATAAAGCTTTTAAGAAAGAGCAACTCAAGAGGACACCTTCATGACCCTGGTGTAGAAAAATATGTTTATTTTGCCAGAATACAAGTACAAGCCCTAAAGAAAAAGATAGATGGAAGTATTTTAAAAATTAAAAACGTTTTTAAATTAAAAAAATTTTAAATTAAACATTTTTCTTTAAAAACTTAAAGAAGCCATAAAAATGATGAAAAAGCAACTAATAGAATGAGAAGAAATTCTATGTCTCTCTTTGCCACCTCCACCCCCTTTCTGTCCACCCAACTAATGATGTTTGACCAGAAAAAAGAATAAGTTCTACAGATCATTAAGGAAAGGCCAGAATACTCAATAGAAAAATGGGCAAAAGGCTTGGCCAGACAATTCACAAGAGCGAATATCCAAATGGCCACTAATTATATAAAAGGTACTTAACGTCATTAGTCAAAAGGGAAATGCAAATGAAAGCCATTATGTACTAAGTTCATATCAGTATTGCTAAAGTCAAAAGAACTGCCAATGCCAAGTGTTGGTGAAAATGGACAGCAACACTGCTACTTGAAGTGTGATTTGATACGACTTTATAAAGTGTTTCATACTATCAACTGAAGTGAATCTTAGGTAGAGTCTATGACTCAGCAATTGGATGCAAAGGAACATACCCAACAAGAATGCAGACACGAGGGTCACCAAAACATACATACTAGAAGGTTTGTAGCAGCATTATTTGTAATAGTCAAAATATAGGAACAGCAAAGTCGACCTACAATGGAACGAATCCAGAAATTGTGCGATATTCACCTGTGACACCGCAGACCAATGAAATTGGACCATCTACAAGTGTGGCCAGATCTCACAAACATCATGTTAGCGAAATAAGCCAGAGACAGAAGCATACATGCTGTGTGATTCCATCTCTGTAAAGCACAAAAAAGGCAAAATGAATCCAGGTGCAAGAAGTCATGATAGAGGTTGTCCTCTGGGAGGGGGTGCTGGTTGGAGGGGGTCTCAAGGGAGGATACTGGGATTACGGTGATTTCTCCTTCCTGAGCTGGTGCTTTAACATGGGGGTGTTCGGTTTGTGAAAATAAATTGAGCCGCACATTTACAATAGGTGCACAGACTGTACGTTTACCGTACACTCATCACTCTGTACGGTGGAGGGTCGGGACTCGTTCCAGGACCCGCCTCTGATACTAAAATCTGCGCATGCTCAAGTCCCACAGTCAGCCCTCTGTATCCGCGGGGTCTGTGTATGTGGATTCAACCAATCGCGGATCTTAAACATAGGACATGATCCGTGGTTGGTTAAATCCGCGGATACAGAGGGCCTACTGTACTTCAATAGGAAATGAGGATTGTTGAGTAAATGTATTTCAACTATGTCTGAAGTCAGCGACGTCGGTGTGCTGGGGGCTAGGCCTTCTCGTGGAAGCCTTACGACAGCCCCATGAGGCAGGCATTCTTCCTCTTCAGTAACTGGGCACCCTGACTTGAACAAAGTCCTAAACCCACTTCAACTCAAGTGATACCCAAACCTGAATGACCCATCTCCAGGCCTGGCTCTGTCTTATTTATTCTTGTAGAGCAGAAACTGTAAACTGGTGGCCCAGGGACCTGATTCTTTAGAAGGGTTGCCCTGGCTCAGTGCTTTATTTTTAAAAATCAGTTGCAATGTTATTTCATACAAAAATCAGGTCTCCACTTTCTCTTGAGATATTGGAAGACCTGGCAATGCTGGTCACTTCCGTTGTATCAGCACAGGCCCGTTCCTGAGTAGTAGCTGCTTGCTTCCCTTCTGTGCGCTGTTCAGTCCCCCACAGTACCTGCCCCCCAACCCCCTTCATCTCAGGCTGCTTCACTCATTTCCGTTCCATGCCCAACCCCTGTAGGCTTGATGCTTCTGGCTTGGAGCTTCCCACTTTGCTTTCAGATTCTCTTTTTCCCCTCCACCTTTGTGAGCTGAATTCCTGATTGATGTTATGCTCTTTTCTCTTCCCATCTCTTCCCACGTGGTGAGTTCAGCTGTTTCTCACACCTAAGGTATTGTTCATGGGATGCTGTTGTTTCCTTTTATACCAGCCGATTGTCCACATGTAGCAATTTGATATCTACAAAATACATTGTTCACTAACACAGGCAGGGCTAGAGTAAAAGCTGTATTGGCAAGGGGCTGTCAATTTCCTGGGACCCTCACCTGGATAGGTTGGTGCTTAAAGCAATCGTGAAATCCTTCCTCTTCTCTCACTGCTGATTATTCATTAATTTAGCAACTATTTGTTGGATGACAGACACTGTTCCGGACAAAGGGATGTGGCAATGGACAATCCAATGTCCTCACCTGCTTGGACATACGGTCCAGGGAGAGCAGACAGAAAATGCAGGTGCCCATACGTACATCCTTGCACACATAGAGGCATGTGGTGAGAAGTTACTATGCAGAAAAATTAAGGACGGTAAGGAGTAGAGTGTGGGAGAGTAGGGTGGGTGGGGCTGATAAAGTGATAAGAAGTCCTTTGTCCATCCACAGACGAATGGATCAAGAAGATGCGGTACATATATACGATGGAATATTACTCAGCCATACAGAGAATGAAATTATGCCATCTGTAGCAACATGGATGGACCTAGAGATTATCCTACTAAGTGAAGTGAATCAGACAAAGACAAACATCATATGATATGGCTTATATGTGGAATCTAAACAAAAGGTGCAAATGAACTTATTTATGAAACAGAAGTAGAGTCACAGATGTAGAAAACAAATTTATGGTTACCAGGGGATAAGGGGGGTGGGGGGAGGGATTAAACTGGGAGATTGGGAGTGGTATATACACACTACTATATATAAAATAGATATGTAATGAGGACCTCCTGTATAGCACAGGGAACTCTACTGAATACTCCGTAATGGCCTATATGGGGAACGAATCTAACAAGAGTGGATATATGTATATGTATAACTGATTTACTTTGCTGTACACCTGAAACTAACACAACATTGTAAATCAACTATACGCCAATAAAAATTTAATTAAAAAAAAAAGAACTTTGGCAGAGTTAGTGGCAAGTGCAAAGGCCCTGGGGCAGGAGAAGTGGTGGCCTGTTGTAGGAACAGTGAGGAGGGAGGTCAGTATGGCTGGGGTGGGAGCGATAGGGAAACAGTAGGAAAAGAGGTCCCAGAGTGGAGGGGGATTAGGGAGACGCAGTGTCTAATCGTGTGCAGACCTTCTTACACCAGGCAGAGGCTTTGGAATTTCTAAGTGTGTTGAGGTCCATTGGTGGGATTTGAGTGGGGAAATGATGTCCAGTTTTCTATTCCTTACACTTTGCTGTTTCCTCTTTTCCTCCTTCCCCATCTGTGCCTTAGGCCTGCCAGGAATTATTTTGTTTCATGCAGGGCTCTTGAGGTCTAAGAGGTCGCTGACATCTGGAAGTACTTTTACCTTTGAAAATGACAATTCAGATGTCCATCCTTCTGAATGGAAATAAGTAGCTGAGAGTAAGTCAGATGTGAAATAATAATATAATAATAATATTTGTGAGCACTTTGCTAAACAAATCAGTTTATTTTGCCATCTGTGCTATTTATTAAATAAAGAACCAGTTATGCCTTCTTTATTTAATAATATGTGGTGGCTTAGAAGGTATGTGGTGGCTTAGAAGGTACTATTTTCTGGCGAGATGATGAGAAGCTGGAGAGGAGAGATATTATGAAAAGAATCCTGTGAACAGAATTTTCCAGACGCAGCCCCACTTGCCTCATTAGTTAGCAGAGATGCCTCCGAGGGCCTTGTATTCTGTCGCTTGTCCATTTTGGTTTATAGTGCCGTGAGTTTCCTGCTTCCTCTGCTTTAAAAGGCATTTTAATGGGAAACTGGAAACAATTTTAAACTGGAAGGCAGGGGCTTACTTCTAAAGAAATGTGTCCGTGGCATGTTAGCCGAAGAAGCCCGGTTAGCATCCGTGAGGGCCAGCGTGGTTCTCCAGGGTGGGGATGAAGCAGCTGAGGGGGGAGCCCGTGTAAACAAGCCTGGGAGAAAAAGAGCCCAGTTTCCCAGTGAGGACCACCCCGGACCAGAGGTTAATTGTAACAGTAATGGGATATCTGGGGCCTAGTTAAGGAAATGAAACTGTAACTAGGTTAACGAGAAATTAGACCGTTACCACGCATATGTTAACTGAAGCTCCTGAAAGAGGGATTTGAGCCTTGTCCCCGAGTGGAGGATGCCTTGCCCCCTAAGTGAAGAAACCTCTGTGTGGCTTGAAGGAAACGGAGGTTCAGAGATAACGGACCCTCTGGATTTTGTCAAATCTCAGAATGCTGACCTGTGCAGGACACTAAAGCATCAGAGTTTGAGGGGTCCTGACTGACCCCAGATGATTTTGAACAGAACCCCATCTTCCAGTAATGGACTGAAAATCGGTGCAATTGTAACGATTAGATAATATTTCCGTTGTCTTGTAATGGTGGGAATTTCTTCCTCATTTTTTCTTCATCTCTTCAACAAATACTTATGAAGTGTCTACAATTTGATAAGCATGAGGCTGGTCCATGTAAACAAATAATTAAAATAATTGCAGACAAGCCTGACAGTAGAGGTCTGAACAGAATGCCTGGGGAACACGGGCTTAGATTTATTACTTATTTACACTTCGTTTCTTGCAACTGTATATACAAAAGGTAATCTTTTCATACACCAATAAATCTATTTTTCTCTCAGGTTCTTTTTGTGCATCTGTTTGCAATAAATCAGGAGGGTTTAGCTTTCTTAGCTAAAGTCACCTGTGTGGCTGTTACCTGCTGGCATCTGGGGGATTGAGGCAATTTGATAAGACTTTTGGCCAGAAGTATCCAGTTTTATAAAGGTATGACCTCAGCTGTTTTATGGAACACAAATGGCATTGAGCATCACGTGTGGTGGTGATTAGAGAAACCATTCCAAACCAGGCCAGGGTGACTTCTTTGGATTTCAGTGGAGGTAACAGAAAGTCACACATTGGCTTTCTTCCTTCCTTCATTGGCTTTCTTCCTTCCTTCCTTCCTTCCTTCCTCCCTCCCTCTCTCTCTCTCTTTCTTTCTTTCTTTCTTTCCTTTTTTGTGGCCTAGTGGCATGCAGAATCTTAGTTCCCCTACCAGGGATCGAACCCGTGCCCCCTGCAGTGGAAGTGCAGAGTCCTAACCACTGGACCACCAGGGAATTCCCCACACATTGGCTTTCTGAGGGATTCTCAGTTTCATCTTGACTTTTACTCCCATTTCTTGTCCCCTAAAGGTGATCTGGTGCTTTTCCTTTTCTTTTCTTCCCAACCCAAATCATTAGTAACGCATTGTCTATAAAATGCCACTCGAAAGTTAATATGTCACAGTATCAATATCAAATAACTCAAGATAAATATTTTGGGAAAGGGAAGTGCCAATATCTATTACAATTAATACATGAATACATTCTCCTTCTGAAAGATCCAAACATTCAAGCAAAGCAATGCAGCAGCATTCTCTGACACTAACGCAGCACGGGCACACCTCTCCCGCTCTTCTGTTTTTCTTGGCTGTTCTTTCGCCCATTTTTTCTTCCTAGTGAACTTTAGAATTTGCTTGTTACATTCCATAAAGTTCCACAGTGGTTTACATAAGAATGATTTGAATTTGTATATTAATTTGGGCAGCACTTAAATCTTCACAATACAAAATTCTCTTGTCCAATAAATGACTTATCTCTCCATTTATTTAATTAATCTTTTATGCTCTTTGGTGCTATTTTATTTTAGTTTTATGCATCTGGGTCTTAGGCATTATTTTTAGGCGTTTGATGTTTCCTGTAGTCAAGGTAAATAAAATGTTTCTTCCCTAAAATGTTTCCTAGCAAGTTGATGCTGGGTGTATAGAATTGTTTTCTGTTGATACCAGATCCATCTGCGCTGCTGAGCCCTTTTTTTTTTTTTTTTTTTTTTTTTTTTTTTTT
>NW_021703786.1:41024636-41073427 GCF_005190385.1 Monodon monoceros | reverse complement strand
GCCACCAGGGAAGCCCCATGCTGAGCCCTTTTATTGCTCTGATGGTTTTGGGCAGATTCTCCTAAACATGCTAAGTAGATAATATTATCATCTGAGAATATGGAGAGTTATTTTTCCTCTCTTCCCCAATATTTAGATCTCTGTTTTTCCTTCTGTTAATGCATTGATGTAGCAGTACACTAAGTACAGTCTTGGGTGATAGTGGGAGCCGATATTGTAATTTTAATCTGATTTTAATGGGAACTTAATTTGATATTTGTTATAGTTTTCTGATGGTTGCCCTTTATTAGATTAGGAAGTTTTCTTCTATTATTAGTTTACTCAGGATTTCCTCCCTCCCCCTTCCTTCCTTCCTTCCTTCCTCTCTTCCTTTCTTTCTCTCTTTCTTTCTTTCTTTCTTTTTCTTTCTTTCTTTTCTTTCTCTCTCTCTTTCTTTCTTTCTTCTTGGTAACAGCTTTAATGGGATCAAATTCACATACAATACAATACACTGATTCAAAGTGATCACTTCAGTGGCTTCTAGTATATTCACAGACTTTTGCAGCCACACCACAATCAATTTCAGAACATTTTCATCACCCCCCAAAAGAAACTCCACATCCCTTAGCCGCCACCCCCAACCTTTCCAGGAGGGGTGCTGATGGCTGTGTCTCCTGGGGCTACTGCACTTGGGGCTTTGTGTTGTATTCCTGTCCCTGACACTCTTATCACAGCTACCTTCTGACGAGCACAGAAGAGGAAGGAGGAAGAGAAATTGCCCGGAATGTAGCTGTGAAAGCAAAAGCACCTTGTCAGACGGGCTCTGGTTCTCCCCCTGCTTCCCATGGTCCTTGGCTCTGGTCTCAGAGTCCTTTAGACCTGCCTCTTCCCCTGAACAAGGCTCCTTCCACATATATTCCGAGCTGTGGTTTCCTCCTTCGGTTGTTATTTGTTCCCATATGTTAGATCTGATTCTGTCTGCTCTGTGCCGTTTCAGAATTCCTAAATCTCTCTTGTCCTTGGATTCACTGGTAGCTCCCTATATCTTCTCCAGCACTGTTAAAATGGTGTTTTTGTTCTTTTCTCCTCCTCTTTTGAAATTTCTCCTTCACCAGGGCTTGGGGAATCATGGTTGGTGTTGACGCCCTGCCACCATTTCACTACTAGTTGGTTTTCTGCAAAATTGAGTTTTAAATCACAGCCTTCTAGAAAACCCTCCTATCGGTTGACTTTTCAGCAGTATTTGCAGGAGAGTGGATTTTCCGTATTTCTTCACCAACTTTGACTCGTTTTTCTCTGGTGCGTCTGCTATGTTTGCTAAAGAGTGTAACCAAGGAATCTCTCATGATTTCAATTTTGTAGTTTCAGGATCTTCTTGTAAGGATGCTCTAAAGCATAGACAATATTGATTATCAACAAGTATGCACTGAGGACAATTTTCAAGCTTCTGGGTACATTTGAACTTGGAGAACCTTAGCAATGTGGAGGACATTCTCATAAGCCTTAAAGTATGGATGCCAGAGGAGAGAAATCTTGCCTTACAGCCAAGTGGTATTTCCTGAGTCGAGACATCAATCCACAGACGTGGTGATGGGACCAGATGCTGTGGAGTTTCTTGATCTTACGTTTATTAAATGCTCTTTTCACTTTGTGGGGTAATTAGAGGGCCAGCTCCAAAGCCCTTGCCAAGTAAGTCCTACAGGGAGTTTAATGATTCCTTCCAAGTGATTTCCTAGTGATCACTATTTCCTAGTGATCCCACATGCTCTTAAATTTTAGTCTTTCCCTAACCATGATCCCTTTCTGGTCTGTTACCATTTGTTAAAAAACAAACATGTCAGAATGGGCTTCTGCTCTGATGAATGAAAGCTTGGTGTTTCAGAACTGCGAATATTCTGGTGTAACAGGGAGACAAACTTAAGCCTTGATGTCGTTGTGCCCTCTAGTTTTCTGGGATTGTTTTTCCTTCAGCATCTAAACACCAGTAGACTGTGCCCATCCTGACAGACAGCGTGAAGTTCAGTCTAACTAGTTGTGGGATTTCCTGAGGAAAGTAGCCATTTCACAGATCCATTCTGACCGTCTGGTCCCTCTCTCACCTCACCTCAGCCAGAGGCCCCGCATGCTTTGTTCTGGTCAAATCATGACTAGTCTTTTCTTTTCTTTTTTTTTTTTTAACATCTTTATTGGAGTATAATTGTTTTACAATGGTGTGTTAGTTTCTGCTTTATAACAAAGTGAATCAGCTATACATATACATACATCCCCATATCTCCTCCCTCTTGCGTCTCCCTCCCACCCTCCCTATCCCACCCCTCCAGGCGGTCACAAAGCACAGAGCTGATCTCCCTGTGCTATGTGGCTGCTTCCCACTAGCTATCTACCTTACGTTTGGTAGTGTATATATGTCCATGCCTCTCTCTCTTTGTCACAGCTTACCCTTCCCCCTCCCTGTGTACTCAAGTCCATTCTCTAGTAGGTCTGCGTCTTTATTCCTGTCTTGCCCCGAGGTTCTTCATGACCATTTTTTTTTTTTTGGCTGCTTTCTTATCCTCATCTCCTGTCTCCTAAGTCCTCAAGGCATAGCTAAAACCATCGATCACATTAAATAAAACATTGCCAAAGATGTCATGTGTCAGAGACTGCGTGTTTTCCCCCAATATTTATTCTTTCTTTCTCACTTAAATTATGAAATCACAAGTGTTGGCTGGACACATGGTTGGGGGTTAAACTCTATTCCCCAGCCTTCCTTTTGGTTTCATTCTGGCCAGGAGAATTTAAACAGGAGTGATAGAGTAGTGTATATAACTTCCAAGCTGTGTCCTTGAAAGAAAAGTAACAATTTCTCTTCTTTCTTTATCTGTTCCTGGCATGTGGATGACTTCACTGCTGTTGGAGCTACCATCTTGGAGGACAAGATGGAAGCTGTGTGTGAAGGACAGAAGGACAGAAGGGTCTGAGGTCTCCAAAATTCTGGAGTCACTCTATAAGCCTTGGATGCTTAAACTGGAAAGGAATGAGAGAGAAATAATTCTCAGTTGGGTTTTAGCTACGGGTCTTTTGACCTTTGTTGCAAAAGGTGAACCATAAATGTTGGGATAATGAAAGGGAATAACAGAGGGAAATTTAAAGCTGTTGAGTAGATCTTTTAAAGGACAGAAAAGTAAGGAAAATGTGGGACCTTTCTAATAATCTTGAAAAGTGAAGAGTATCAGAGTTATAGGTGTCAGGAATACTGAGTTGCTTAGATCTTTGTGATTAACCCTAAAGGGAAGGGTTTCTGATATCCCTCTATGTGTTTGCTCATATTAGGGTCACATACAGACTGTCATAGTAGGTAATGAAGCATTATTTTTAAGCCAACATTCCAGAATTTAAACTTTCAAATTGCTACAACATAGGCATTATTAAAAAGAAAGTTTTCGGAATTGCCTTAAGACCATATGTATAGGCCATACAATAAAATCCACCTTACTAATTAAAAGTCACACATTTGGACATATATTGATATCACCCAACTTGACCCCCTTCCTAAATCATCAGGTTTAGTTCTGAATGACTCTTGACTCTTTCTAAAAATCAAACCTACCCTCCAAGGATACAGCTGTAAGTCTATTTGAACGATCGAGCCACAGTTCTGAAAATAATGTCAAAGAGGATTTCAGAAGTTGTAACATTACAACCTCCCTAAAGGAAGTATCCCTCTTTCCAAGACAAGACAAAGGGGTCTTTGGGTGGTCTTAACTGATCATAAGCTTGGTAAGTTTTAATCTGTTTGCCGATAACCCGTTAACTGTCCCAGCAGCTAGATCGCGTTGTAAATTCTACTTTGCTCACCACGCCGATCTCAGCGCTAAAAGTCGTGGTGATACAAACAGGCCGAGGTCTGGTTGCACTTGGAACTGAGGAATCAGCTGGTGGCCAGCGGGCAGAGACATTTCACACTGAACCCGAATTAGTCTGTAACTCTGCCTTAGAAAGCAGCTTGCCTGTAAATATTTCACTCTGCGTCAGACAAAAGCTGGCTGGATGTGAGGCCACTTCAGACAAAAAGCAGATAAATTCCTGCTTAACGTGTACCTGATGCTTTATGATTTCTGCCCAGCTTCAGATTTCCTGGATCAAATGTTCCCAAGGCCCGTGAGGTCATGTGGTTTCAGAGACATAAGCTAAGCTTGGTGTATATTACAGAGGAGCCATCGCCCCCGGGTGTGGCCGCGCTGAAGGTGAGTGTTAATCCCAGTCTGATTTCATGTGTGTACAGCAGTTGTTGGGAACATTAGGTCTGCCATCTGTGTCCAATGGAGCGGTCTCCTACCACCCAGCCTCATCTGGCCCCAAAGTTAACTGAGCGCCTATTGGGAAATTCCTGAAACAACATGAAACCTTAACACTATTTTCCCATCAAATCCTTGGAGTTTCTGTTGATGTTGAGAGAGTCATAGGAGGTGTGAAACCGTAGGACCGGGGAATGGAATGGTTTACTCATAAAATCTGGGACCCTTATTGGGGGGGGTTCTTTCTTCAAGTTAAACGCATGTGTTTTTCCAAGAATAAACTCAGTGCCCTACCTGGAGTAAAATGGTCCTTGAACGTTATGAGCCAAATCCTGTGTTCTTTTTTTAAAGTGATTTTTTATTACTTATCTATTTTATACACATTAGTGTATATATGTCAATCCCAATCTCCCAATTCATCCCCCCCCCCTTCCCCCTTGGTGTCCATATGTTTGTTCTTTACATCTGTGTCTCCATTTCTGTCTTGCAAACCGGTTCATCTGTACCATTTTCCTAGATTCCTCACATATGTATTAATATACGGTATTTGTTTTTCTCTGTCTGACTTACTTCACTCTGTATGACAGCCTCTAGGTCCATCCACATCTCTACAATGACCCAATTTCGTTCCTTTTTATGGCTGAGTAATATTCCATTGTATACATGTACCACATCTTCCTTACCCATTCATCTGTGGATGGGCATTTAGGTTGATTCCATGTCCTGGGGTGCATGTGACTTTTTGAATTATGTTTTTCCCTGGGTATATGCCCAGGAGTGGGATTGCTGGGTCCTACGGTAATTCTACTTTTAGTTTTTAAGGAACCTCCATACTGTTCTCCATAGTGGCTGTATCAATTTACATTCCCACCAACAGTGCAAGAGGGTTCCCTTTTCTCCACACCCTCTCCAGCATTTGTTCTTTGTACAAATCCTGTGTTCTTGACGATTAGTTTCCGTACCAACTTGGTAATGCAGGGTACCTCTCAGACTGAGCTCTCCATCTGCGGATGAAAATTTCGTGGCTTGGATTTATGGTCAACGATTTTACTCATGGAAGGTAAAACTAAACATTCATGGAAATCTTGAATTAGAGTTAGCATTTTCTCACCTCTCCTAGGGCGTGGCCCATCCCTCCAAAATTGTTTTCTTTATTTTCCTCACTTCTTCATACCGTTCGTTCCTTTAGCATAAGGAAATATCTGCTCAAGCTGATTTATATCCACGTGTGGGTAAAGGAGAGTGGGTCTTAGCTGTAAGCCACACTGAACATGTGAATTTGCATTTTTTTAAAGTGACGTTTGGTGCTGCGTCTGAATTTAGCTAACTGACTTGACCCTGCCTTTCAAGTAGCTGCTGAAACACCCATTCTCCGAGTTTTTTCAGGATTAGGACAGGTTAGGGCTGGTGACGTCCTACATTTCAGCTTCCCTCTTTGATTGATCCAGTTATCAGCTATTATATCTGTTTGAATTATAACCATTCTTTGAGGCATAATAACTTTTTAAAGATACAACTGCTAACAGAGTCCATTCGTGGGTGATTCAGTGCATTTGCAGCGTTTAAAGGAATTTAATAATCCAAACGTTTAATTGATCACCGACTATGCACCAGTCAGGTGTGTGCCTGTATGTGTCTGGTTCTTCGGGCAGCGTTTTCACAGGACTACATGATATTAAATATCCATTACAGGATTTGGGGTGATGGAGAGCCCCTGGCCTTTGTCTAGCACTGGTCACTTTGCCTTCAGTTCTCATGTCTGTGGGTCCCACTCTGCCGGACCCTCCCCGTCTCATGGGTGTACGCTCACTGTAGCTCCCTGATTCCTTTTCTGACTTCCAGATCAGGTCGTTCTGAATCAAGTTCACTTCGCTGGCACATATTCCCCCAAATGTATTGTTTATACACGGACCAACTTGAACCTTTGGAAACAGAAACAACAGCAGCAAGTCCAAGAGGTAAAGGGTCCCCTCATCTCCTGTCCTTGTCCCCAAAGTCCAGCGTGGAGCCCGATAAAGATACCAGTGAGCATTCCTTGTCAATAACTTCATTTCTCCCCTTGCGTGTCTCCCAGACTTTTTCTTAAATTCTTATTGGAGTATAGTTGATTTACAACGTTGTTGCCGTTTCCGGTGTACAGCAAAGTGAACCAGTTATACATCTACGTATATCCATTCTTTTTCGGATTCTTTCCCCATATAGGTTATTACAGAGTATTGAGCAGAGTTCATATACACAGTACTGTGTGTAAAATAGATAACTAATGAGGACCTACAGTATAGCACCCGGACCTCTACTCTCGTAGATTTTTATTAATTCAGCCCTCTTATGATTCAATGCACCGTCTGTGGTCTCATGGCCAATTTAACATACTAAAAAGAATAAAAATGTGACTGCTTAAAAAAATGAGTTTGTTCCTCACTTCACTCTTTCTAAGCCAAGAGCACTCACAGATGGGGAAACTCATCGGTATGAGTTTCCAAAGTCGGCATGCCGGTGTATCCATTGGGCTCAGATGAAGAATGTGCTCCTGGATTATTTTCCAGATCAGAAGACTTTTTCATACTTGACAAAACTAGAGAAACTGGAGCGAGACCAGATGCAGGATATCAGAGGGCAGAGATATCTTTAGTTTCTCTCTTAAGCTTCTTGTGCCTCTGGAATTAGCATCATGCAGGAAAGTGATGGGAAGGAACTGTCTCTTTTGTGCCCAGAGCACGGGCATCACATCAAAAGTCAAATGTGCCAGCGATCATTATAATGAAACCTCCTTCCCACGTCCTGGCACCAGCAGTGTTACTCGGAAGACAAAGCTTCTTGCTGCAAAGAGTCTGTGCTGCAAAGACCTTCATTCATTCATTCATTCATTCAACTTATCTCTACTGAATGGCCACTAGGAACAGGTACTGTGCATCTTGGGAATCTTTGAATGAGAGCCACAGAAGCGTGTAGTTTTCTGGAATTTTGGCTGAACACAAATATTGTTGATGCCACCTCTGTCCATTGACATTTATTTAATAACACTTGAGAGGCATTCTAGCATAGCGTTCAGGGCACAAACTCAGGTATAGAAGCCTGGCTCCCCCACTTTGTAAATATGTCACTTTGGGAAAGTTACATGAGACTACCTCAGTCTCCAACTACCGACTAGAATGTTAGTACTTACCTACCAGGGTTGTTGTGAGAATTAACGCTATGAGTCCATATCACGTGTATAACAGTGCTGAATACATAGCAGGTGTTCATAAATGCTGGCCATCATTATAACAGAGTTTAATATCCAAACCGTCCTGGCATTACGAATTTGAATAAATTGCCTAAACTTTCCAAACACCTGTTTGTGCATCTACAGAATAAGGATAATAACACCTACCTACCTACATTATAGAAGTGCTGTGGTTCCCATGAGACAAGATATATAGAAGTGTTTTATCAACAGTCATGTCTTACGTTCTTCAAAGTTACTTTCATTATGTTGAGCTCTTAAAAGATCACCATAATGAAACTTCTTTGTTTGTTCAATTCCTCAGGTTATACCTTCTGAGTCGAAACAGAGACAAGAAAAGCAGGCTCAACTCCTTGGCAAAGGAGAGAGAAATTCTTGATCACAATCCCATCAACTCTATATAGAGGAAAAAACAGAGACTGTTGGTGGTATCAGGAAGAGACAGTATATGCTGGACCACAAAACGCAGTAAATCTTTACTAGGAGGGACGAGGGTAGGCACGTGACCCAGGCTAGGCCAACTGGATGCTCCCTTGCTGGAATTTAATTCTCGTGTAGAGAAACAAAGAAATGGAAAACAGTCGCGTTCCGTCCCACTGCAGCCTCCTGGGCACCGAGTCCCTGCGATGGGCAGAGATCGTGGTCTCTGGTCCCTGGTCTCCAGGGCTGCTGTCTTTTCCTTCATGTCCCAGACTGCTCTTCTGGCCTCTTGTCAATCTGGGGAGCTCTCGATCCTTTCCAATAAATCACCTTCGACCTAAGTCAGGTTAATTTCTATTGCTTGCAACACAGGGTCCCTAACTGATGTCTGCCCTAACCTGTCTTATAAGGTTGGCACCAGAATCACACATCTTTCTCCAGCCTCCTCCACGCACTGCGTGTTCTGCTGCATGTGTGCACCCTCATGCACCTGTAACGGCTCTCTATCGTATCATGCTCTTAGAAGCCACTTATTCATTCCTCCATCAGACAAATGCTGAGTATCTAGGCATCGATTCGGTTGATGGGGAACAAAATAGACAAAATCCTGTGCCCTCGTGAGTTTATATCCTCATGGGGGAAGAGAGACAATGTATTGATAATAAGGAAGAACGCATCTGACTCCATATTAGCTCTGTTCCCTTTCCTGTGCTTAGTCATGCTGGCTCTGCACCTTTTGTAAAAGCATGTTGCCTATAGCCTGAAATATACAGGCTAGTCTATTCCCAGGGCTCTGAGCCTTAAGAGTCCATTCACATAGAGATAAAAAGTTGCAGAACAGAGAATGACATTTGTCTTGTTGGAGGTTTACAGGAACATCACCACCTGACCTATGTGGGCACTTGCAAGAGCAAAGGATTCCGACACCAAGAAGTTTGCAACAAGTAACCTCGCCCCTCCCTCACCTGGCCTTTAAAAGTGCTTTGCTGAAACCCTTTGAGGACTTCAGGGTGTTTGGGCACTACCTACCCCAGTTCTCCTTCATGGCCCTGAAATAAACCTTTTTCCACTCCAAACACCAACGTTGCAGCTTGTTCAGCCTCGCTGTGTGTCAGGCACACGAACTTGCGTTCACTAACAACAATAAACAAAGTATGTATATATATATATTATATATATATATATATATATATATATATATACACACACACACATATATAAGGTTAGATAATGAAATGCGTCGGGAAATAATGAACCTGAGAAAGAGGACAGGAAGAGCCCAAGGCAAGGGGCTGATGCAATTTTAAGTTTTTATCAGGGAAGGCTGACTGTCAGAAGACACTTATGTGAAAGACATAGTGGACAGATAGACAGCCATGTGGATATCAGCAGGAAGAGCATTTCTGGTGGAGGGAACAGACAATGCAAAATTGCCCTGTTGGAAAGTCGTTTCCAGTGTTGTAGGGACAAGAACGCTAGTGTAGGTGGAGCAGACTAAGCAAAGGAGAAAGCAGTAGGTGCTGAGATCAGGGAAGTAATAGGGAGTTGGGGGCAGACAAGGTAGGGACATTGTTAGGACTTTGGGGTTTTTTTGTTTTTTTTTTTGCGGTACGCGGGCCTCTCACTGTTGTGGCCTCTCCCGTTGTGGAACACAGGCTCCGGACGCGCAGGCTCAACGGCCATGGCTCACGGGCCCAGCCGCTCCGCGGCATGTGGGATCTTCCTGGACCGGGGCACGAACCCGTGTCCCCTGCATCGGCAGGTGGACTCTCAACCACTGCACCACCAGGGAAGCCCAGGACTTTGTTTTTTTACTGGAAGTGAGTTGGGAAAACATTGGAGGGTACTGCCCAGCAAATGACATATGGTTACCTGTGCATTTCTCTTCTGCACTGGCATCTACTGGCTTTCAAGGACCTTCACCATCTGGGCGTGACCCATGCGTTCCATCCTGTCTTCAATGTCCTGCTCTGTTTCAGCCAGACCGCTCTATTCCTTCTAACCTGGACACTACACATGTCCACGTCTTGATCCACCATCTACCCAAAACTCAGCATCGATCAATGGCTGTTTCCAATCCCATCTCCTTCCAGATGTTTTCTTCCACTTAACCAGGCCACAGCGGTCTCGCCCACTTCGGAACCTTTCATGAACTAGCCTCTACACCCTCCAACTGAGATTTAGCGCATAGGCCCTTGTATTTTATAGAATGTTTCGTGTATGCCTGCCAGGTCTATCCAAAAACTATAGATTGTAAACTTTGGGAACAAAGGTACCATGTCTTGCCCCTCTTTGTCGCCCCTCGAGAGCGCGACGAAAAGGAGTTTCGTGTTACTGGAAACAATCTCCAAGGCTCTCAGCATGTCTGGGTTCTGTTTCAAAGGTTTACAATGGCCCCTTCTTTCCTAGGGGGTCTTGAAAAGTTACAAACGAATGTGTAACTACATGCTTTGCTCAAGTAACAGAACAGAGTTACGGTGTAAGACCCATCATTATAGTCCATTAAATCTGGGTTGTTCAGGGAAAGGGACGCCACGGACCTTGGTCAAGCAATCAAGGGACTCAAAGCCACGCAAGCCAGGTCCAGGGGCTTTGTCCGGCCTGAGAACAAGCTGCGATTGTCCACCCAGCACGTGACGGCAGGGACTAGCATTCTTTAATTCTGCAGCTGAACAGCACATACAGCCTTGTGATCCCAGATCCCGTGCAAGGTTAACTAGCCCTCTATAAACATTAACACCCGTGGGAACGGCGCGCCATAATTACCCTGGCCCCTAAGTACTTAGCAGTTTACAGAACTCACTCTACAGGCTGGAGTGCAAATGTAATTTGCGTGGCAATGTTTATAGCAGTCACAACTCTGTAAACAGGCTGCCTGGGCCGAGGAC
The DNA here is from genome assembly GCF_005190385.1 of Monodon monoceros. NCBI lineage: Eukaryota > Metazoa > Chordata > Mammalia > Artiodactyla > Monodontidae > Monodon > Monodon monoceros. The sequence goes on along the minus strand of NW_021703786.1, from coordinate 41,062,637 downwards.
ACTGGGTTTGTGTCTTAATGGGGATGTACCTGCAAAACCAGGGTGTAGAAGCTTCCCCGGACAGACGCCTGGGCTCAGAACCCCTCCAAATCCTTCATATTAACTTTCCTCTATTGCTCACATGAATGCCAGGGATGCAAATGAAAATGTCCTTATTCAGGTAAAAAAAAAAAACCCTAAACAAAATCACATTGCCCAGCTCTTACTCCCTGGGGATTTCCTCTGAAGTCAGAGGCAGAATATATGCCTATTTCTCAAACTCTTGTATTAGTATTTACTGGAGTCAGATGACCTGGGTTGAGTCACATTTATTCCATTAAATATTTGTGCAATGTTGGTTAACTCTTGCTGTCTGAATTTGTGCGGGAGCTGGGTGAGATCTCCAATGTCCATTTTTGTCTTCACATTCTGTGACTATGTGTTTCTTTGAGCCCCAGGGAGCTGTCTGTCTTATAATAAAGAAATGGAGATTCTAGTCTTGGTCTACAGAGCAGAAAAAGAACTTTAAAGATAATCTAGTCATTTTTCCTTATTGTAACAGTAAGACACTGATTCCTAGAGTCTGTGAATCACTTCTCAAAGTCACACAGCCACTTATAGGGCTACAACTTACACCCTCATCCTCTGGTCCTCAATTCAGAATCTTCCCATTGTATTCAAGGCTTTTTAAGAGTGACTTGTCTAAAATAACCAGAATGATCATTTATCTGAATGATCAGTGAGAACATATAAAAAATGCTCAACATCGTTAGGCAACAGGGAAACACAACTTTAAAACCACAAAGACATCAGCTAAAAGGAAGAAAAGACAGATAATACCAAAAGTTTGGGTTTGAATTTTATTTTATTTATTTTTTTATACAGCATGTTCTTATTAGTTATCTATTTTATTTTTTTAAATTTTTTTAATTTAATTTTTTATTTTTGGGTGCATTGGGTCTTTGTTGCTGTGTGTGGACTTTCTCTGGTTGCGGTGAGTGGGGGCTACTCTTCGTTGCGATGTGTGGGCTTCTTACTGCGGTGGCTTCTCTTGTTGTGGAGCACGGGCTCTAAGCGGGCGGGCTTCAGTAGTTGTGGCACGCGGGCTCAGTAGCTGTGGCTCGCGGGCTCTAGAGCGCAGGCTCAATAGTTGTGGCGCATGGGCTTAGTTGCTCCGCGGCACGTGGGATCTTCCCGGACCGGGGCATGAACCCGTGTCCCCTGCATCGGCAGGCGGATTCTTAACCACTGTGCCACCAGGGAAGCCCTAGTTATCTATTTCATACTGATAATAGCAAGTGTTGATGAGCACAAGGAGCAACTGGAATGCTCCTCCAGGGCTGGTGTGGGTACAGCCGCCTTGGAGAAGAGGCATCAATTTTTATAAAATCAAACATGCACTTAGCATATGACCCGGTAATTCCACTTACATGTTTACCCAAGAAACATGAAAATGTGCGCACTATGACTTCACACGAATGTTCAGAGAAGCTGTATTCAATACCAGCTCTAGACTGGAAGCAACCCAAATGGACATCAACAGGCCAAAGTTCTGGTACATCCATGCCATGAAAAACTACTTAGGATTAAAAAAGGAAGCATGTACTGCTACAAGCAAGAACACAGATGAATATAATAATATATTAATAACATAATATAATAGTATAATAATAACAAAATAATGAATATAATACGCTAAAGAAGTTAGACATTAAGGAGTACATACTGAAGGATGTCTTTGCATGAATTTCTAGAAAAGGCAGATACGGTGCTTGCACGGAGCTGGAGCTGAGGTGAGGGGACAGCAAAGGGCATGAGGACCGACCCGGGCCCTGGAGATGTTCTCTGCCTGGATTATGGGGCTGGTAACACAGGCATACATTTGTCAAAACTCACCCCAGGGTATACTTAACATGGGTATATTCTACTGTATGTAAGTTGTACCTCAAGAAAGTTGGCAAAATAAAATAGTGATTTCCTATTGGCACTGGGGAGGCGACAGGGCAACGGGGCAACAAGGCCTGCTCTCCTGGTGCCCTCTCAGGCCCGCACGTCCTCCAGACCCGGCCCGCCGACCACTTTTGCACATCCCTCAGAGCAGAGCTGGCTGCAAGCTCTGCAAAGGCAGAGTGGGAAAAAGGGAGATGGAAAAACCACTCTGCCACGTTTATCTCTGATGGAAAGCCTTGTTCAGCTCGCCTGAGATGTGTTTATAAATCCACTCTCTGGTCTGATTTAGATTTGCAACCAGGAAGGGGATGTGGCTCTTTTTAAAGAAAGCAAGGCTCTTCAGGGCGCAGATGTCCCCAGAGGAGGCTGAATGGACCCACAGCAGGCAAATTCGGGGTGTATATCTGGTGGGGGAGAGACCCCGGTAAGGACCGAAATTCCCTGAGGCTGGGGTTTGAGGCAAGCATGAGGTGAAGGGAGAAAGCAGTCACTGTGGTCATTTCGATGCTGCAAACACTGCCTAGACCTCGAATCTCCTTCAGTTTCTGACTGTGGAAGAAAGAGGCTTTTTAATAAAACGTAATTGATATGCACTGTGGATCCAGGTTTGTGAATTGATGTGCCAGATGGTTGGGGAGGCAAAGGTTTCTTTGAAGAAGTGTTCGGTCTGGTCCAAAGAGAGGTATGTACGGAAATCATGTCTCAGCCCTGCCCCAGGACTTTTATGTGGAGATGGAGCCCTCAGGGGCTTCATAAACCCCAGGCCCTAGCCTCCAACGTGCCTCAGCCCTCCTGGCTCGGATGCCCCATTTCTCCCAGGCATGGACCTGACCCTGCCCAAGCCCAGAGGGTCCCCTACAAGACAGGCCAGCTCACACGCTCCCCATTCCCCTGGCAGGGACAGGAATGGACGGATGCTAAGGGTGGACTAGATGCCTCTAGTTTCCAAACTGAAATTCTAGAATACTGTGTATAGTGAATAGGACCCATTTTCAAATGTGGTCCCAGACCTGTAAATAATTTGTGCTCAAAAATATGACCAAGGAATGGAAATTGGGTAAAGCAAACCCAAGTCATTCCTGACTTTGACATTAGCGTCATACTGGGCATGTCTCTATGACAAGTGAAAGGTACATAATGGAATATCGGGTGACTCATATTTCTAAAGTACTATCTTGGTCATTTACTCTCTTTCTCAAAAATCTTCAGCAGCTCCCTATTGCCTCCTAGAGATAAAGGACATCTCTGCTCTGTCCCTGCACAGAGCATAAGGGATCCAGGGCAGCGTGGCCCTAAGACAGCCCGAGCCTTACATGATTCACCCTGTGCATTGTGAGAGCCGCACCTGTGACCTGGATACGCTGGTGACGTTGCCCTGTAAGAACCATCAGTCCCAAGGGAGACTTTTCAGTTCCCTCTGGCACCAAAGAGGACGTTTCAGAATCCTCTTAACATCTGAAAAGGAATAGATACATGTATATGTATAACTGAATCACTTTGCTGTACACCTGAAACTAACACAACATTGTAAATCAACTATACTCCAATATAAAATAAAAATTAAAGCAACAATCCACCTTACCTATATCATCCCTCCCCATCCCCTCCCCACACATTCAAGGAGATTTACTGAATTTGCCCCAAGTGATGTCGCTCCCCTTGCCTGGCAAGTGAATGGATTCAGCCTCAATATGCATTATATTTTGGTCTTCGGTTACGCAGCTACACTGATTTTCCAAAATTCCCTAACTTTACCCGACAAACCTGACAACCCAGTGTTGTCCTACACGTGTTTTTTGTTTGTTTGTTTTTTTTAAGCTGACACTACCAACACTCATAAATCCTAGTTGGTTGATCATGGACATAATTGGAATATTACTATTTCCTCGAGATCCTCTGACATCTCCTTGCCAATTTTAATCACCGCTCGATGCATCAAAGATAGCCCGAGTGGTGGGATTCGGTTAGTTAATTCAGTTCTACTTGTGTGTCAGTGTCTCCTCCGACACGTGGCGGGAGCTGCCCGTTGCTGGCTGGCTGGCGTATGAGCATGGGGACCACGTTTTGGGGGGTGTTTTATGGTGAAACCATTGTTGGTTGGCACTGCTTCCTGCTTCCATTGTCTGCCTTGTTTTCAGGCAATGGGATTGTTGTAAAAATTCACTGGGGTGAAAAAATGTCTATTTTTTTCAAGTCCTGCTTTGGTGTTTGCATGTCCTGGAACTAGCTCATTAGCAAAATACTGAATCTTTGAGCCACGGTGCCCTTGGCCCCTTATGCTCTGTAGAGATGAATTAGACTCAGGAAGTCAGAGATTAGGGCTAGATCGCCATTTGAGAAACTGTACTAATCCCAGAGACATTTAAATGGAAAGGAAGCTTCTAGAGAATGTAAATATATGTTAAGAATGCTAGATATACTTCTGATATTTAGAATTCCATATTATATTAATTTATTGATTTGTCAGTTTGGTTTGGACTCTCCCTTACAACAATTGTCCCATGCTTACGTGTTGTCTTTTGAGAAGGGCACAGGCTCCAGGAAGACAGGGTTTCTGTCCTTCCATCTCTGTATCCACAGAGATCTTGACTTCACAGCTGGACCAAAGCAACCACGCACCCGGTTGTTGGAAAAAAGAGCCAAGGTGATGTCTCTTGTTCCTCCTGGGTCTCACCATCAATTAAGGGGAACATTTGTTAAATCAATTTGTCCCCGTTTTTAAACACGTCAAACTCTCTCATGCCATTCATCACACTTGTTAACCTGAAGATGGCAAAGAATAAATAATTTTCCTCCCTCATATTTAGCCCCTTATACTCTGTCTGATACACACAAGTGTAAAACCATGCAGGAAACAATTTAGAGATGTAGGCAAGAGAGTGTTCATTGCAGTGTTATTTATACCAGCAAAAAAATTAGAAAGGCCCTTAATGTCTGACAATAAAAAATAATGAATAAATTATAGACCATCCATGAGATGGAAAATAGACATTATGATATTGAAGAATTTCCAGGAATGATGAAATGCTAATATAACAATACATGACTAAGGAAAATAATAAAAACATATTTAATAGAATTCCAATTTTGGAAAAATATATCAAATCATATTAGTGATTATTACCAGTATTTGGCATTATACATGACTTACATTTTCCTTTCTATAATTCTTAGTGTTCAGTTTGCTTTCTAGTTTGTTAGATGTTGCTACTACTGTAACAACTTCCTTTTCTTTGGCATCTTTCTGTCTGTTTTATTGTTGTTGTGGATGGTGGAGTTTTGCTGTTGTTGTTTGCTTTTTTTGTTTGTTTGTTTTTTGCAGTACGCGGGCCTCTCACTGTTGGGGCCTCTCCCGTTGCGGAGCACAGGCTCCGGACGCGCAGGCTCAGCGGCCGTGGCTCACGGGCCCAGCAGCTCTGCGGCATGTGGGAATCTTCCCGGACTGGGGCACGAACCTGTGTCCCCTGCATTGGCAGGTGGACTTTCAACCACTGCGCCACCAGGGAAGCCCCTGTTGTTTGCTTTTTTAAATTTCTCTTTGTGTGGTATATTCTTTCATTCTTTTATTTGAGAACTTCAGGTATAGTTTTTTAATACGGGTGAGATATCTCTTTTTAAATTTTTATTTTATAATGCAGTATAGTTGATATACAGTGTTGTGTTAGTTTCAGGTGTACAGCAAATTGATTTAGTTATACATATACATGTATCTATTCTTTTTCAGATTCTTTTCCCATATAGGTTATTACAGAGTATTGAGTAGAGTTCCCTGTGCTATACAGTAGGTCCTTGTTGATTATTTGTTTTATATATAGTAGTGGAGCTGTCTCATAAATAGCATAATATCCATTTTTTCCTTTATCAGATCTGAGAATCTCTGACTAATGTGTGAATTAAATCTACTCACATTTATTTTGATGACATATTTTTATTAACATGCTTTTTCTTAGGTTTGTTTTTGATACTCTCTGCCTTCTATTGAATTAATAAAGTCTTTTATGATTCCCTGTTTTTCTTTCTTCTCATTTGGAAATCAGACATGACATTTGTATGCCTTTAGCTTTCACCCTAACATTTCTAACACTTATACTGAACTTTATGTTTGGCTAACAAAGTCTAAACTTGGTATTGTAGAGACCACTCCCCCCCCACCCAGCACATTGAGAAATAAACATGCTTTGTTTCCAACTTTTATCCTCCCATCTTTCATATAATTTTTATCTAGTACTTTACTTCTGCTTTGTCTTACAACAAATAGTTAACAGTAATAATCCATATAGTAATAATCCATATCTATATATATTTTACTGTCCATGGTTATTTAACTTTTCTAACATGATTTGTAATGTTTTTTGTTCACCATTACTTCATATTTTGCTCCTTTCTTCCTTCCTTTTTTTTTTAACTAGAGGACATAAATCCACTTATAGTATGTCAACAAATGTCTTTAAATTGTAAATTCTCAATATTTGTAGACCTGAAAATGTCTTTTTATTTTGCTCTCATTCTTTTAAAAGTTATTTTGTATTATGAAATATATTAAAGACCCCAAATCACAAACAATAATATAACTGAGTTCAAGAGTTCACATTTGGCCATTTTTGCTTCACATATTTTAAAAGTCTGTAAAAATAGAGTGAAAATCTCACTTCCCAGTTCCTCCCGAAGGATAACCACTATCTTGAAGTGGATGTGTGTCATTCTCATGCATGTTTTCATACATTTACTGCATATGCCTGTTTCCTTAAACAATAGATAGTATCGTTTTGTGTCATAATATGTCTAACCTAGTTGCATTTTTTCACTCACGTGTCTTTGAAATTTTCCCTGCTGGCACACACAGGCCTAGTTCATTTATTTTACTTGCTGTATAATAAAATCATGGTATAAATAAACCACCATTTAATTGTAGATTTCTTCATCAAAGGGCAGTTGACCTGTTTGCACTTTTCATTATTACAATTAAGGTGGCAACCAATTTTGTTGTGTTTCCTTGGACACGTAGGTGAGAATTTGTCTAGGGTAGAAACGACAAGCAATTTTTCTGCGTGTCGCAGGGTGCACATCTGTAGTCAGACTAGTTAATGTCAGAATTAATTGTTCCAAATTATACTCCTACCTGCAATGTATAAAAGTTGCCATTTTCCCACACTCGATGTTATCATGTGATATAATTATTCCCAATCGGATGAGTAAAATATAATATCTAATTACTGTTTACAACTGCGTTTTCTTGATTACTAATGGTCCTGAGCATCTTTCTATATGTTAATTAATCCTTTGGGTCTTTTTCAGCGAGTTGCCTCTTAGTAGTCTTTGCCTATTTTTTTCTCTTTGCGTCCTTATCTTCTATTAATTTTTTAGGAGTCCTTTATACATTTTAAATACATGAAACTTACTGGAGAGCATCTCTCTGAATATTGCCTCTGTCTCATTATCTCTCATTTGTCCTTCTGGAGTAAATGTACGCTGGATTATTGCTTTCTCTTGTCCAGTTCTCCTAACTCTTTTCCTTTCTTTTTTTAGTGTCTTCTCTTTTTGTATGTTTTCTGTGTGATTTTTTTTTAGTTCTATCTTTCAATTCACTAATTCCCCTCTGTCATTTCTACTCTTCAGCCCACTCATTCCTTTATTTACTCATTTATGTACAAATATTTATGGATTGCCTATGTGTATGAGATACTATTCTAAATGCTAAGGCTGAAACAGTAAACAAAAAAAACCACACAAACTCTTCCTTCATGTACATTATATTCTATTAGGTAAAATTCTACTGAGCTTTAAATAATATTGGTTATCTTTTATTTGCAGGATTCCTACTTTGTTCATTACAACTATTTCTCAAATAGCCATTTCTTATTATTGCATAGAACATTCACTTCTTTATCTCTATTTCTTTCATCAATTTTAACATATTGTTTCAGTGTTCTGTTTAGATTGTTTCTAGTTCCTGGATTGTATGGTTTGGCTTCTCCTGTGCTATCTCTCTTTTAGGATTGAGTGTTTCCTTGTGTGTTTTGTAGTTTTTGATCATGAGCTCATTTTCAGCAGAAATCTGGCCTGTGAACTATATTACCAAGACGTTCTCAGTTAGGGGACTTTAGGAAGCGTTGCAAAGTTGTCTCTGTCTCAGCCTTGGGGAGGTCACTAGGGCAACATTTAAGATGCTTTACAGCGCATAACAGGAGTTCAGATCCCAGCCTAAACATGGCATAGCTCAGGGGTCCAACTTCTCACAGGTAACTATTTCCACCCATGCTGTGGGGTATGGCTCATTTCCAGGTCCAGACCCTGGGCCAGTGGGTAGAGATTTATAGGTCTCCTTCTAGGATTGAGGAATTTCTAACCTTTGCTCCACAGGAAAGTAAAACTCCTTCCCCTAAGGCATAGATCCAATCTGGGTCCCTCGGGGAGCTAAGTAGCTGAGTGTGCTCTCTCTGATTCTGGACTCTGAAAATTTCCTATTTTTAAATGTAAATATGTATTTCTAATTAACCCCCCCCTTTTTTTTAAAAGCAAATGCACATGTTTTGAATGATGGGGTGAAGGAGGAGAATGTCCAGCTCGCTCAGTATTGTATCTTGACTGGAAGCCCCCAAATTTTCTATAATTAACATGTGGTATTTTTATAATTAAGAAAAAACCATCATGTAAAGTCCAATCATGCAGTAAATTTAAAAACTGTGAGTTTGGGGAAAGGTAATTTAATAATGAGTCAGAGATTGGTTGACTGGAATGACAAGCATAGGGGCCAGAGAAAGAATGAGGGGTCCAGGGCATCAAAGGGTAAGCTACACCCCAAGTTCAACTCTAAAAAGGTCCTATATATTTCATACCTATAATTCTGCACCTATGTTCCCAACCCATGCTTCTTCTCTGAGTTTTGGGTGTAGGTTTACAAAATGCCTCTAATATTTCTACCAGATAACTTCAAGCTCATCATGAAAAACAAAAGACTCCCTCTTCTCTCCTCACCACTTCCAAAATTGTTCTTCCTCTTAAACTCCCTAATTTGGTGCCTCTGCCAGCCCATTGATCATATCCCAAGTTTGAAAGTCAACCAACCCTTTTCTGTGCTCCTCATTCTGAATATGACTCTGAGTTTGGGTACCAAGTCCTGGCAATGCATCGCCTACATGTTTCTTGACCCCCTTTCCTCTCTTCCATCCTGACCACCACAGAGCTGTGGTTGTAGTAGGTGACCCCCATCGTTTGTCACCCGGATGGGAGCTACAGCCTCTTCACTGGTCTCCCTCTCTCTCCTCTTCCTTGTCTTCAGTTCATCCTCCAGCCTGCAACCAGAATGGGCTTAATAGCCTATGAAATTACCTACACTTATAAAAACTGACAACCCCATTCCCTGATGCCTTTCTCACCTTCTGAGATGGCCAACACTCTGTGGAGTGTGTTTCTCTCTAAATAAATCCACTTCTGGGCTTCCCTGGTGGCTCAGTGGTTGAGAGTCCGCCTGCCGATGCAGGGGACACGGGTTTGTGCCCTGGTGTGGGGGGAATCCCACGTGCCGCGGAGCGGCTGGGCCCGTGAGCCATGGCCGCTGAGCCTGCGCGTCCGGAGCCTGTGCTCCGCAACGGGAGAGGCCACAGCAGTGAGAGGCCCGCGTACCGCAAAAAAAATAAATAAATAAAATAAATCCACTTCTTACCTAAAAAAAGAAAAAAAAAAAAAAAAAAGAAAATGCTAACCTAGTCATGGTACTTCCCTGCTCCTGTCAGAGAACTGACCATCAAAGATCAGTGTTTCCTTCTCACAGTACTGAGATCACAGTACTGAGCTGCCCATAGAGCCAGGGGCTACATATTCCAGGACTGTGTTTAAATTGAGCCCTATGATAAGTTCTTGACAACGGAGCATGAGAGAAGTGATGTGTGTGTGTCTTTCTGGGCTGAAGTGGGTAAATGCTGGGAAATCTTCCCAGATAGCATGCTTCTCATCTACAGCAACCCGAGGAGCTCCTTGTGAACAAGGTTTCTGGAGTCTCAGGTCCAGAATCGCTCTGGGAGGAAAGTCACCCAACCAGGAACACCCTCATTGACCTGGACCAGAAATAAGAAAGACAGTTTTGTTGTGTTAATCCACTGAAAATTCAGTGATTATTTGGTTCATCAGCTAGTGTAACCTTGACTAATATTTTGATTAAATCATAACAGTTCCCTTAAAATAACTTCAAAACTGTTTAGAGTCGTGCCCAAGGCTTAGAATCATGACCTGGCCTCTTCGTTCTTGTATCACAGAATCTCTGCTCCCTACTCCTTACCCCTACTCATCCAGGTCCTTCTGCCTGGAACGCCCTTTCTTTCTTATGCTTGTGAACTCTTCTTTTTCCCAAGACTTAGCTCAGATGTTTTCTCTTCTGAGAAGCTTTTCCTTACTATTCCTTCCCTGCAACTTCTTTCCACTTTTTCTTACCTTGTATCAAACTTCATAAGATGCCTGGCAGCTCATACACGTACATTCGTCACACTTAAACCTTTGTGTGTGCGTCCTTGTAACTGACATATAACCTCCGTGAAGGAAGAGACATATGTTTCTCTCAAATATCCCAGCATCGAGCTCAGTGCCAGGCTGGCTGGTGCTCAAGACCTATTTGCTGAGTCAAATTGAGTATGAGGTCACGTGGATGAAGGTTCGGGGATGAAGAAGGAACATGTGAAAGCTGGCTGAGGCAGGGTGCCAAGGAGGATGGTCTGCTCCTCCCTTTGGGGTTTGGCAGGGTCAGAGCTATAAACTGTAAGTGGCCTCTGAGGAAAGCATTTGCAAGTGGTACCGGCTTGTGTTCCGCGTTCAGCTGAAGGAATGGGGATCCAGGCGGACTAGCTGGAGTTAAGCAGGGTGGGAGTGAAAAGCCATAGGGAGGGTAGGTTAAGCCCTGTAGCTTGGCTGTTCACCTGTAAATCTCTCCTAGTAAAACACATTTAAACTCTAAGTTGCTGCTGACTTAGCAGGATGCAAATGCCTAGAGGAGAGCATGAACCCCTGCTGTGCTTTCACACTCACCCTCTAAGAGAAGCGTAACCCTAGGGAGGCGGTGCTTGTGGTAGAACTGATGGGCAGTGAGTGAGCCGTCTCCTCCCACACGAAGGCATCCTTGCTCATGTCATCGGAAGGCTCGCACAGGGTCTAATCTCCATTTTTCATTGTTGGTAGACGTAAGGAAATCCCAGATACACAACCAAAGCACCATGGTCAGTGAGTGACAGACTCCAGCCTACAGCTCAATGGCTGGGCCCCCCACTGGTAGTCCCAGCAGGTCACAGAACCTAGAGTCGGCCAGTGGTCAGAGAAGCAGACACACTCATTTAACCCGTGTAAGAAATGACATTTTCTAGATTCAGTTCCTAAATACTCAAAACACACCCCCAAGTTTCTGTCTACAACGTTGTCAAACTATTAAGCAACTGACACTAGCCCATTTTGGTTCAATGGACAGTTTTTTCTTCCACTGAATAATCAGAAATAACCATTTGTGTTGGTTTCGCGTAGTTAGGGGACTTTCAGTAGTAACAGAAAATGCCACTCGAATTGGCCTAAATAATACACTTAGAGCTCACATGACTGGAAGCCTCACAATGGGGCATGGAATTTAGGGCTAGTAAATCCCGAAGTTCAACATCGTCATCAAGAGCACAAGTTCTGAGGGTCCCTTTCCTTCCTTGTCCATAATTCTGGCTTCTGCCTCGGGCTGGCTCCCCTCACAGTGGTACGATCTAGGGGTAGAAGAAAACAAGAGCCTATCCCTCCGTCATGAAATAAAATTCCTCCCTTCCAGCCGATGGTCATGTGTGGGCTCTGAACCAACAGCTGTTGCTAGGAGAATGCCATACAGTGGTTGGTTTCAGGGCAGGGTCCTCAAACTATCTGATGGGATTAACATGTTTGGCTTTGATTCATCAGTACCCATCTCATTCCAGGAGCTGAAGTTACTTCCTAAAGCACCATGGATGTCGGTGGAAAGAGTGGAAAACATGTTGGAGAATTGAACATGATGTCCACTATACTGTCTAAAATCATTCAGTCAAAGGGGTGGGAGGGGGAAGAGAGAGACAAAGGAAAACCAAGTTTGACTGAGTAGTATCTGTGGCACCAGGAACCACAGACTCAGTGATGCAATAGACAATATCTAGCCTGATGTTAATTGATAAGGAGACAACACCTTTTGTTTGATTCTTGGTTGAACACCAACCAGAATGAGCAAAATGAGTAGGTTAATTTCAGCTGTTTTCTTTTCTTCTTCTTCTTCCTTTCCCCCCACCCCTCCCCTCTACCTTCCTCCTTTTCTTCCCCTCCCCTTCCTCCACCTCTTTTCCCTTCTCTCCCTCCTCCTTCTTTCTGGCTCTTTCTTTGCTTACTTCTTAAAGAGATCATGACTCCTCCCTTCCCGCTTTGACTCCAAAGACCACCATTTTGGCCCTCAAAGAGCAAAAAATTAAAATAAGGAAAAAAGCAAACTGTTTCTCAGGCAGGTCACGTGTTTGGAACAACTCGCTACCATGAGCCTCTCATCCCACTTTGAAAAATACATTCCTGCTAGGACCTAAGAGCTTAGGAAAGTGAGCGAGTTAAGTCCAAACACATACCAGAATAAATTAAATAACAGAGTTAACGAATTCAACTGTGGCATGGTTTTGCAGAAGTGGTAAATTGCGTTTTAAGGCAGAAGTGTTTGGTTCAAGGTTATTTGGAAGTAATCTTGGCAAGTGGACTGGAGTGAAGGAAGGCTTTTAAAGGCAGGGGAAAGGATGAATTTGGCACTTTTGGATTAGGTAGTACAGGAGGGCTATTAGCAAATGGATCTGTTTTTAACCTGGAATGTTATACAGGGTGTGCTGCATAATTTACTTTACAATGATGTTCAGATAAGGGTTATTTAAATTACTCTATGGGGGACTTCCCTGGTGGCGTGGTGGTGAAGAATCCACCTGCCAATGCAGGGGACACAGGTTCGATCCCTGGACCGGGAAGATCCCACATGCCGCGGAGCAACTAAGCCCATGCGCCACAACTACTGAGCCTGTGCTCTAGAGCCCGTGCTCCGCAACAAGAGAAGCCTCCGCAATGAGAAGCCCGCGCACCGCAACGAAGAGTAGCCCCCACTCGCCGCAGCTAGAGAAAGCCCGTGCACAGCAACAAAGACCCAATGCAGCCAAAAATAAATAACTAAATAAATAAATGTTAAAATAAATAAATAAATTACTCTATGGGAAACTCCAATGAAATATTTTGATAAGAGACAGAGTGAGATGAATAGATAACTACAAGTGAAATGTCCAAAAAGGTAAATTTCTATGTCATACAGAGTGAGGAAAGGAAAATGGTTGGTTGTGGCTTTCGATTTTAGATTTTAGTTTGATTTATCTGCAAGTCTTCTGCAGACTCGGGCAAGTTTGGTGTTCTCGAAAGACTGCAGTTTTCTCCTGGGGGTGATATTTGCAATGCATCCAGGCAAGATTCCATCAGCATTCCTGAGAGTGATCTTGGTTGATGTCTCTGGCTCCTGCAGGGTGTGATGTGGCATCCTCGCTGCCCAGCCCAGAGTTTCCTGCTGGGACTCTTGCAAATGGTGGAGGTCATTTGAAGGCATGTCTAGGGAACACGAAGGCTGTAGTCACCTTGACCATGTGGCCAGCCCTTAGAACCCTCCCTGTTTCCCCCCTTCCAATAGATACATATGGTGGGAACATAAACTCTAGGGACAATCCCACCAACTTATTGAGGAGTTGAAGATACAGGGTACTCAATGAGTGATGTAGTTTTCTCTCCCACCATGTCACCCTCTCTCTCCCGTGTCCTAATCCAGGCTTAGACACGAGAGTTTCTCTTTCTATGACTAGTAGAAAGCAGAATTCCCTCTACTCTTGCATGAACTGAGTTGGGTGCTTCATTAAATGTTCATATTACAGGATATGTAATATCCTTTTTCCTTTTTCAATTTTCCCTCTTATTTATTTCCTTGTTTACCACATCAATAGTTCATAATTACCTTCTTGTTATAAGAAATCCTTGACTAAAGAGATTTCAAAACTTCCTTCCCATTTCCTCTCACTGTTATCAGTCCGATGAGGAACTTTCCTTACCCTTTCCTATTCATTTACATCCGCATAAAAGTATAGGTAGAGTGGGAGTTTGGGATTAGCAGATGCAAACTATTACATATAGGATGGGTCAAAAACAAGGTCCTACTATATAGCACAGGGAACTATATTCAATATCCTGTGATAAACCATAATGGAAAAGAATATGAAAAAGAATACATATATGTATAACTGAGTCACTTTTCTGTACAGCAGAAATTACACACAACATTGAAAATCAACTATACTTCAATAGAATTTTTAAAAGCTATAGGTAGAAATACATGGTTTTACTTCAAGATTAATTATTTTTTTATTTTTAAAAGTTATGTTCCATTTATAGTTATTGTAAAATATTGGCTATATTCCCCGTGTTGTACAACACATCCTTGTAGCTTATTTTATGCTAATCGTTTGTACCTCTTAATCCCCTACCCCTATATTACACCTCCCTCCCTCCCCCTCCCCACTGGTAACTAGTTTGTTCTCCATATCTGTGAGTCTGTCTCTCTTTTGTTATATTTGCTAGCTGGTTGTACTTCATGATTATTTGTATATAACATGATTCTTTATAAATTATTCTGCTATGTGCTTGGAGATCCTTTTTCATGCAAAAATGAATACCTTATTCTCTGTAAATGCAGCAAAACATTTAATAGGGTATGAAATATTCACCTTCTGATAAATATTTATAGTTTGTGGTAATGTGACCTCTGATGTGCTTCTTGCCTGGCTGATGTGTAACAGTGACTCAGTCTCTTGTGGGGAACTTTCCTGAACTCTTCGGTGATGCCTGCTGGGTTGCTCTGTCTTGAATTCCTTTAACCTGGGTGGACACATACCTGCTCCAGGTGGTTTCCTGGGACCACTTCTCAGATCCTGGCATCCAGAACACTTCTTCTGCTGATGTCCTTCTGTACACAGCCATGCAAACAGCCTCCGGGACACCCCATATGGCCACACATTTCTGTTTCTGCCCCTGAAGCAGTCGGTCAACCGTCTTCTTGTCTCCTAGACATGCAGGTGAAGTTAGGCTGAATTCCACAGCCCGCTTTAACTTTCTTCAGGGTGGGAGGTGGATGAGGAGACTCCAAGGCTGTGGAGTCATCATCTTGAAAATCTGCAAATGGTGTTGGGTTACTGAAGGTAGCCCAGCCGGTGTAACAAATACATCCAAGACTCAACACAACAGATATCTGATCCTTGCTACCTAAGAGTCCTGAATTGTTGAGTTGTTCCAGGTCAGAGGAGGGGGCTTGTGTTGTCTGAGGGGGATGCTCTGCTCTGTGTGGTCATTCAGGGACCAGGATGATACCATCTTCAACATGTGGTTTCCATGGTCACCTTGGGGGTAGCCCTCCTCTTCATCTGGGAGAAAAAAGAAAGTAAGATGGAGTACGTGGGGGAGATTTTTATAAGCAAGGTCGGGAGGAGGCACACACACATCACTGCTTCCCATGTGACATTTCCCAGCACTCAGCCACAGGGCCACACCTGACTGCTGGGAAATATAGTCTAGCTGTGTGGTTATGAAGGACAGAGCACGGATTTGGGTGAAGAGCTGTCTCTGCCGTCGGTAATTTCATAATCCATATTGGAAGTTCATTTTTTAAAAAATGGAGTAACTACAAAACTATAATTTTGACACATTATACTTGCATTTCTCACATTAGACTTG
Source organism: Monodon monoceros (assembly GCF_005190385.1). Lineage (NCBI taxonomy): Eukaryota > Metazoa > Chordata > Mammalia > Artiodactyla > Monodontidae > Monodon > Monodon monoceros. The sequence goes on along the minus strand of NW_021703786.1, from coordinate 41,046,941 downwards.
CATTGATTTATTTCAAAAGGAATCAAATAGGCAACTACGGTTTTCCTTGAAATCCCAGTTGTTCCAAAATCCTGCTTCACATTGTAGCAGTTCTTTGCCTCTTTCCTCAAAATTATCCCGGTTCTCAAAAGTCTTAGCCTGACCTCCTGTGGTCCTTCTTTCTTTCCTCCCTGTGGCCAAAACAGCTCCTAATGTAGTGGAAAAACCTTCCTCAGAGGATGGTTGTTGAGAATAAATTGAGTAGGAAGGCTAGAATCCTCTTCAGTGGTATGGGAGAGAAAAAAGGTTAAAATATGTCAGTCATTAATAATTTTATAATATCACATTTGAATCATACTGCCATCTTTTTCTATAAAATTATTTATTTATTTACCTATATGTTATCTACCTATCTATCTATGTATCATCTATCTTTTATCTATCCAGACTCTACCAGATATGGTGTTTTATAATACTTCAAGGAATATACTTTAAGCCTACTTCCCTGGCATTAAACATGATTCTAAAATAGCATTTAAAATGGTTGCATTGTCTTAAATTGTATGGCTATATTATCATTAGTTAGTCCTACTAACAACAATTTGGGGTTAAGCATGCCTGTATATTCACCCATACATTTGTTCATTTTTTTAAAATAGATCTTTATTGGAGTATAATTGCTTCACAATACTGGGTTAGTTTCTGTTGCACAACAAAGCGAATCAGCCATATGCAGACACATGTCCCCATATCCCCTCCCTCTTGAGCCTCCCTCCCATCTTCCTTATCCCACCCCTCTAGGTCACCGCAAAGCACCAAACCGATCTCCCTGTGCTATGCTGCTTCCCACCAGCCAACTGTTTTACATTCGGTAGTGTGTATATGTGTCAATGCTACTTTCATTTCGCCCCAGCTTCGCCCTCCCACCCCATGTCATCAAGTCCATTCTCTATGTCTACCTCTTTATTCCTGCCCTGCAACTAGGTTCATCAGTACCTTTTTTTTTTTTTTTTTAGGATTCCATATATATGCGTTAGCATATGGTATTTGTTTTTCTCTTTCTGACTTACTTCATTCTGTATGACAGACTCTAGGTCCATCCACCTCACTACAAATAACTCAATTTTGTTCTTTTTATGGCTGAGTAATATTCCATTGTATATATGTGCCACATCGTCTTTATCCATTCATCTGTCGATGGACACTTAGGTTGCTTCCATGTCCTGGCTATTGTAAACAGAGCTGCAATGAACATTGTAGTACGTGTCTCTTTTTGAATTATGGTTTTCTCAGGTTATATGCCCAGTAGTGGGATTGCTGGGTCATATGGTAGTTCTAATTTTAGTTTTTTAAGGAACCTCCATACTGTTTTCCATAGTGGTTGTATCAATTTACATTCCCACCAACAGTGCAGGAGGGTTCCCTTTTCACCACACCCTTTCCAGCATTTATTGTTTCTAGATTTTTTTGATAATGGCCATTCTGACTGGCATGAGGAGGAATCAGGCTCCCTGACTTCACACTATATCACAAAGCTACAGTAATCAAGACAGTATGGTACTGGCACAAAAACAGAAATATGGATCAATGGTACAGGATAAAATGCCCAGAGATAAACCCATGCACATACGGGCACCTAATTTACAACAAAGGAGGCAAGAACGTACAATGGAGAAAAGACAGCCTCTTCAATAAGTGGTGCTGGGAAAACTGGACAGCTACATGTAAAAGAATGAAATTAGAACACTATCTAACACCAAACACAAAAATAAACTCCAAATGGATTAAAGACTTAAATGTAAGACCAGACACCATAAAACTCTTAGAGGAAGAGATAGGAAAAACACTCTTTGGCATAAACTACAGCAAGATCTTTTTGACCCACCTCCTAGAGTAACAGAAATAAAAGCAAAGATAAACGAATGGGACTTAATTAAACTTAAAAGCTTTTTCACAGCAAAGGAAACCATAAACAAGACAAAAAGGCAACCCTCAGAATGGGAGAAAATATTTGCAAATGAAACAACAGACAAAGGATTAATCTCCAAAATATACAAACAGCTCATGGAGCTCAATACTAAAAAAACAAGCAATCCAGTTAAAAAATGGGCAGAAGACCTAAACAAACATTTCACCAAGGAAGATCTACAGATGGCCAAGAGGCACATGAAAAGATGTTCAACATCACTAATTATTAGAGAAATGCAAATCAAAACTATAATGATGTTCATTGTTTTCTTATTTAAGAAATATTTACTATTATGTTCCCAGCATTGTTCTGACTAGCATGAGTGTGTGTGTGTGCATCTTCTTATTATTTCTTCAGGATTAAATTCTAGTAGAATTGTTTGTTGGAACATTTGAAAAAGTGAAAGGTTTTAATTACACACTTATGAATGTGTAACCATTTTAATTAACTTGCTAAGAAGTGAATGTGAAACCTGTTACACTCTTGTCAACACTAGGTATTCTCTTTCTTTATAATCATTCCCAATTTGATAGGCTAAAATGATTATCATTGTGGTTTTGATATGAATTTTTGATTACTGAGGTTGAGTATTTTATCTTTTGTTAATAGGCTACATGTGTGTATGTGTGTGTCTGTGAGAAATGTCTCTTCTTATCTTTTGCCCATTTTTTCACTGGAGAAATTTATCTCAAATTTATTTTTAAAATCTCTTTGTGATTTGAGAACATCAGGCTTTTGTCAGGCATGTGTATTGCAGTGATTTTCTCCAATGTTATTTGCCTTGTAATCTTATTTATGGTAATTTATGACATGCATATTTTTTTTTTAATTTATGTAGTAAGATAACCTCTTCATTCACTCCAGGAAGACCCATCTCCAGGTCAAGATTATATAAGAAATTATCCATGTTTTCTTCTTTTATTTCTATTTTCTCAGTTTTACTTTTACATGTTTAAGCCAATTGGATTTTATTTTATTATTTTTTTATATAAATTTATTTATTTATTTTTGGCTGCATTGGGTCTTCATTGCTGCATGTGGGCTTCCTCTAGTTGCAGCGAGTGGGGGCTACTCTTCATTGCGGTGCATGGGCCTCTCATTGCGGTGGCTTCTCTTGTTGTGGAGCACGGGTTCTAGGTGCACGAGCTTCAGTAGTCGTGGCACGTGGGCTCAGTAGTTGTGGCTCACGGGCTCTAGAGTGCAGGCTCAGTAGTTGCTCTGTGGCATGTGGGATCTTCCTGGTCCAGGGATTGAACCCGTGTCCCCTGCATTGGCAGGCAGATTCTCAACCACTGCACCACCAGGGAAGTCCCTGGATTTTATTTTGAATGTGGGTATGGGGTAGAGATTTATCTTTATTATTTCCTAAATGCTTAGTCAGTTTTCCTCACATCATTTTATTAAATAATCCATTGTTTCCCCATGGATTTATAATGATGGATTTTTGATCTTAAATTCCAATATATACTTGGGTTCATTTTCAGTCCTTTTGTTCTGTTATTAATGTTTGTCTGTTTATTACTAGTACCACTCTATTTTATGTGCTCTGCAAATTTCTCCTCCCTACTCTATAAAAAAACCTCTCATCTGTTTTCCTAAATTTAGTCTTCCAAATACACATTAGAATTATTTTCCAAATTTTGAAATAAACCATTGAGATTTTATTGAGGTCATCTATTACTTAGTGAGAACTGGACATTGTTAAAACAGTGTGATTTCCTTTTCGGTCCACATCGTGTTTCTACATTCCCATTTTAAAATGTATCTCAATAATGCCATGGCATTAAAAAAATTAATTTTTAGGACTTCATATTTTTTAATTCTCACCAGATATTTTAAGCTATATGCAACTATGTTTTCTACTTAGTCATTGTTGATATGCAGTAAAATCATTACATTTTGTATACTGCCTTTTACCATTGTCCATCTTACTGAATTCTCCTCTAGTTTCCATGAATTTTAGTGTATTCTCTTAGATTTTCTGGGTGCTTACCGTTCACAAATAAGATTAGATTTCTTATAACTCTTTTTTTGTTTATTGCATTGACTCGTGCTTTAGAATTCTGTCAAGTGATGCTCCTATAACCTTATTTCACCACAAAAGAATATTCTGACTGGTGATTTATGATGGGTATTCCTTTAGTAAGAAATGGACATTAAATTTGATCATATTTCTTAGGGGCACTTTCCGTGATGAACATTTTGGCTTCTTGGACCTATAGACATTATGAACTTTTATAGAGTTTCTAACAAAGGAGACTTATTGCACTCCTGAAGTCAATTTTACTTGGAGAAGGAGCGCCTTTTAAAATCTTTGGGAATGGGTTAAACTTCTCTACAAAATATGAAAATACTGCAACAAATCATTGTCCATTTTCTTCGCAAGTATTTCTTGCGCTTCAAGAGTATATGATCTATTTCCTGCCACCTTGGTGTTTAGAGATTTGGCGATCACAATTTAAGACTGTAACCAGATGATTAAACCTTGGGAGAGGAGGACGGAAGTGTTGGAAAAGGGTCTGCAGGGGAGGTCTGTGGTTTTGGTAACATTCTATTCTTCAGTTGGGTGCTGAGTCTAGGTGGGTTTATTCTGTGTGTGTGTTTTAAAAAACTTTTTACCGAAGGTTCCTTATAAAACTAAAAATGGAGCTACCATATGATCCAGCAATCTCACTCCTGGGCATATATCTGGAGAAAAACATGGTTTGAAAGGCTACATTCACCCCAATGTTCACTGCAGCACTATTTACAATAGCCAGGACATGGAAGCAACCTCAATGTCCATTGACAGAGGAATGGATAAAGAAGATGTGGTACATACATACAATGGAATATTACTCAGCCATAAAAAAGAATGAAATAATGCCATTTGCAGCAACATGGATGGACCTAGAGATTATCATACTAAGTGAAGTAAATCAGAGAAAGACAAATATCATATGATATCAATTATATGTGGAATCTAAAAAAAAAGATACAAATGAACTTATTTACAAAGCAAAAACAGACTCACAGACTTAGAGAACGAACTTATGGTTATGAGGGGAGAAGGCCTGGGGTGGGGGGGTTAGATTGGGAGTTTGGGGTTGACATGTACACACTGATATATTTAAAATAGATAATCAACAAGGACTTACTGTGAAAAAATAGATAAAATAAATAAAAAATTTTAATCTCTTTTAGGTCTTTAACTTTATTACAAAATGTTAGAAAATTGTTTTTCATATCACAGCTCCTCCCTTTTTTTTGCGGTACACGGGCCTCTCACTGATACTGCTGGTCCAGGGACCACACTTTGAATAATGACTGTTGTAGAGATTCAGTTACTTTCTTTTCCAACTGCTACTGACTACACATTGTAGGGTAGCTACCCACCCACATACTCTTCTGGGGGAACCTAATCATGCACAATCCTTGTTGTCCCAAAGGACCAGGTGCTGACCTGAAAGGTCATCCATCAGTAAGCTAGCCACTGACCTTTGACTTGTGTGACCTCACTCAAAATGGTGAGCTGGACCAATCCGTCAGGAATTTGAATGAGGTGACATGGAGGACGGTTGACCAGCAGAGATGGGGCTGGTGTGACCATCACAGGCCTTGGTTGGCTGAAGCCCAGAAAGCTATCAGTTGAGGAAAAAGTAGACACTCACCCAGAAGCAGAGGCCCGACTGCCTACCTTTTGTTAAGCTTTTCCCCCTTCTCGCTGCTTGCTCCCTGCCCCCTGAGCCCATCCCCTCTGCCAGAAAGAATTGGCCCTTGGGCTTGAATTTCAGTGAAGCCATGAACAGAAAATGCACCATGAAATTACATGGCTCCTGCAAAAGAGGCGGCCATCTGCTTTTTCTTTAGGCCTTTCCCTACAGTCTGGGGTTATCTCCCCTTCCTGGTGATACTGTACATATTTAAGAAAAAGGAAGCCTTTATTTAAAAAAAAAAAACAGAATGCAGGATATTCGGCACTAGTAAATTCCCCAAGGCATTTGTGGACACTCCACCATTTTCTAAATAGTCGTACTAGTAATTCGTTAACTTAATTGTTTCTAGTTTCTCCCATCCCAATTTTGGAATGGGAATATTGTCTTTTGCTGCGTTTCTATAAGTTGCTCTGTATGTGTAAAGATTTATACACAATGATTTGCTTCAAATTCTACACGATTCTACGGTAGCTTTTTCTCACCTTAATCTTCTTTCCCACGTTTCTGAGCCTTGGGGAAAATGTAATTTCCTCTTTTCTGGTGAATAATACAAAAAAAATCAATTAATAGCAGGTGAGATAATAGGCAAAAACCAAACAAATTAAAAAAAACCCCTTCAGTCTAAAATAAAGTCTATTTGAAACCTCACAGGTTTTACTTTAGACTCTAAGGGAGCCCAGCTGTGGTTAAGCACAGCAAAAACAAGAAGACATTTTGGTTCCATTTCTGAAGATGAACTTTGAAGATGTACTTTGAAAACGCCATGTTATGTCTAAACAAAAGGAAGCTGATGTTACAAGGCGCATTTTCATCCTGTCCTTTTTATTGTTTCCAGACACTGGCGCTGTCCCCTTGTACAGCGTGTCCTGTTTTCCCAAGAGAGGCCGGGACGTTCTCTCTAAACTTTCATGGATAAGCTGAAATGTGAGACAGTCCAGGAGTGGACACCTGATATCTCTCAAATTATCAGCTTGGTGTTTTGACCTGGCAGGGCTTTCTCTGTGTGTTCCACACATGCATTCCCTTATTCCCTCACTCTTTTTTAAAAAAATTTTATTGAAGTATAGTTGATTTACAATGTTGTGTTAGTTTCTGCTGTACAGCAAAGTGAATCAGTTATATGTATATATATATCCATTCTTTTTTAAATTCTTTCCCCATATAGGTCATTACAGAGTATTGAGAAGAGTTCTCTGTGCTGTACAGTAGGTCCTTATTAGTTATCTATTTTATATGTAGTAGTGTGTATATGTCACTCCCAATCTCCCAATTTATCCCTCTCCCCACCTCCCCCTTGGTAACCATAAGTTTGATTTCCCCAATGAGATGTAAAACTCTCTCTTCTACTAACACACACAGCACATTTTGATGGAAACACAGCGGTGGGCAGAAGTGGTCAGGGAGGGGCTGGCAGGGGCGGGAAGCTGCAACCCACTGCCAGGATGAGCTGGGCTTGGATGGGGAGGGCAGAGCCTTCTGCAGAGCCCAGTCTGGAAAGACCTAGACTGTGCATCACGCAAGCAGCCCAAACGAAGAGGAAAAGAATACTTCACCTCTACACTTTTACAGGTTTGTTTTTGTTTTTTTTGCGGTACGCGGGCCTCTCACTGCTGTGGCCTCTCCCGTTGCGGAGCACAGGCTCCGGACGCGCAGGCTCAGCGGCCATGGCTCACGGGCCCAGCCGCTCTGCGGCATGTGGGATCTTCCCGGACCGGGGCACGAACCCATGTTCCCTGCATCGGCAGGCAGACTCTCAACCACTGCGCCACCAGGGAAGCCCTTTTTACAGGTTTGGAACAGAAAGAGGATCGGCCTGCAGTCAGGACCCACGTTTGCTGAAAATTTAGGGTCATGAAGCAAAGAACAGGCATCCTTGCATAGCTGGTACAAAAAGGGACACAGAAAAAATATAGAACCAGATTTTAGTTTCTTAGACACACTGGCAAAGGGTTATCACTCATTTGGCATTCAGAAGGAAAAATGGATGCCTGTAAAAACTCTGGGGATATCTATTTATCACTTATCTACCTATCTATAAACTTTATTTCTTAGAACGGATTTATAGAAAAATTACAAATGTAATATAGAGCATTCCCATTTACCTGATATCTAGTTTGCCCTATTTTTGGAATTAATGGTACATTATTATTAATTAAAGACCATTATTATTATTAACTATTATTAGTACCTAAAGACCATACTTTATTCAGATTTCCTAGGTTTTTACCTGATGTCCTTATTTTCTATCCCAGGATCCACATTATGTTTGTTACACGTTACATTACATTTCATCATCATGTCTCCTTGGGCCCCTATTTTATACAAATTCATCAAACAATTAACACATGGTAGGGAGGTCTCATGGAAGGATATCGGCACAAACATTGCCCCAAATCCCTGCATCACCCTCATCAAGTCCTGAAGTTACAAAAAGTCCCTTTGGGAGGGTTGTGATTTTTGGACTGGGTGACCCTCAGCTGCTCACTTGACTTCTTTGAGATTTTGCAAGAGTCGAGTTTTATGGGGGTGGCTTTGCGTCAGTGCCTGAGCCCAGAGTGTGTGGTGTGAATGGCGGGGAGTGTTGTCCCCGTGTCTGTTCCCAAGGACAGCAGGGAGTCACACGGCATGTTCACCACATCAAACTACCGTCGCCCAAATAACAAGCAGCCAAGGGCTGGGCCAGGGCGGAGAATGATTCCTTAATAGCTGTGCCAGATTCTTGCTAAAGGGGAGGATGGCCTGTTTCAGCCGCCAGCCCCAGGGGGGCAAGGTCTTCTCTCTGCTTTGATGTTTATGGCAGGTCTTTAGTGTAAGCTGGGGACCGGGGTAGGAACCAGGGCCACCAGCTATATCACCCACGTGACCTCCAACAATTTATTAAATATCTCTGAGCCAGACTGATCAGTTCCATCCCTCCCAGAAGTGGGAGAGAGAACTGAGAAATTAAGTCCTGGGGCAAGTTCTTTCCACGTGCGTGCAGCAGGTGTGCATTAAGCACTTACTGTATACTGGGCACGATGCTAGGTGCTGAGAACATGGGGGCGAAGAAGATGCATTTCTTGCCCTCATGGGATCCCCCAAGTTCTGACGCCACGTGAGGGTTTCAGTCTGAGCATCTTGGACAGTAGTATTGCCGCGTCATTACTCCATATATTTAAGGAAAATTGTAAGTTTGGTTTGCATAGCATATTGAGCATTGAGTTGTTTTATTCTAAAAATGCTGCCAGAATGATTAACTGAAAAATCCCCTAAAAATCTGAATGGACAACAACTGTGGTTTGGATAAATGTTTACCAGACCCCTGAGAAATGAATTGCGGGCCTCTCACTGTTGTGGCCTCTCCCGTTGCGGAGCACAGGCTCCGGATGCGCAGGCTCAGTGGCCATGGCTCAAGGGCCTAGCCGCTCCGCGGCATGTGGGATCTTTCCGGACCGGGGCACGAACCCATGTCCCCTGCATCGGCAGGCGGACTCTCAACCACTGCGCCACCAGGGAAGCCCAGAGAAATGAACTTTTATTGACTTGCTTCTCCTGGCAGAAACCTGCTAACAAAAAATCAAAATATTCCTAATGGTCATATACTGTCTTTGATTTAAAGCCTCTTTCATCTTTAGGAAGGTGGAGGTCACGAGCCTCCCTTTCTGCCAAACCAGGAAACCAGGAAGCCTGGGGCAGGAGCCTCTGGAATCAGAGCCTTTGGTTGACCCCAGGGCAAATTACTTAGAGTCTCGAAGATTCCATTTCTTCATTTTTAAAATGTGTGTAAGGCTTGCTTTGCCTTCATGTGTCAGCTGCTGTGTAAAATCAATGAACCGATGCCTATAAATATCTTGGCCCAGGCTTGGCACACAGTAGGTGCTCAAAAAACTGGGCGCTCCACTGCTTAACCCTGGCTTCCCCCTTTGTGAAAATGGAAATACTGCCACCTACCTTGTAGGTGTTGTGAGCAGGCAAATGACTTGAAATAAGGTCTCTGCTGGGCTGAATCCCGGGCTCTGCCCGAGAGGGACATTTGTGGATGACAGCGGGTCTCAGAAGGAGGCTGGACGCGTCATCAAATACCCCTCCAGTGACCAGCTGAAGAACGGGCGTTTACCTGCCCCGGAGAGGCGGTAGGTTCTCTGCGGATGTATCCAATGAGCCGACAAAACTCAGTAGAAGGCAAAGCGTCTGTGTCAAGCCCTGCAGTGGCCGGAGGAAAGGGACAGGGGGTTAACCGGTGTCCATCAAGAAAGAGTTTCTCATCTCTTCCTCCCCTGCTCCAAGCTTGGAGGAGAGGATAGCTTCGCAGAGGAAGGAATTAAGAGAATAGAGAAAAACCCAGCATGCCCTCCTTCTGCCGTTAGAGCCTGTAATTTGGCTATAAAGCCCCCTACCCCCTGACCCATCTGCAGACCGACAAGCCAGGGGAATAGCAGACCCTAGTGATAACACACATAAAGTGCCCAGTCCAGAGCCTGGCTCTTAGTAAGGACCGAGCAAAACAGTCTTCATTTCACCTTGACCTTTCTCATCATTCTTCTAAGAGCCATAGCAGTTTCCAAGGGAAACATTCAAAAGAGGAAAGAGATGCTATTGCCCTGTTTGACCCCATTGACTGGGTGGACGCCATCAGCTTAGCAACAGCTCTGTAATCATTATCTCGTGGGTCCCTCCTTCCTTGCCGTGCTGTCTGGTCCATAGTAAATAAATAAATATTTGCTGAATGTTAATTATTTATTTTTATTTCAGCTGCGCCGGGTCTTAGTTGCAGGATCTCTGTTGCGGCATGCGGACTCTTAGCTGCAACATGCATGCAGGATCTAGCTCCCCAACCAGGGATCGAACGCTGGCCCCCTACATTGGGAGGGCGGAGTCTTGACCGCTGGACCACCAGGGAAGTCCCTTTGCTGAATGTTACTGATGCAGGTTCTGGAGGCCGCTCACAAGCTAAAATCTACATGAAGGTTTTTTTCTGCTCACCAGTGTTATATTACTGGGGACTGAACTCTTGGTAGGTATTGCCGAATTGTCTCCCAGAGACTGTATCAATTTACATCCTTTGTGGCATTGAATGATACCGTTAAAAAGAGTAGTCTCTCTAGCAGGTGGAACACGGTCTATTACTGTCTTCTTTTGCAGTTCTTTGTTACTAGGAAGGATGAATACTTTCATTCCCATCAAGAATAAGTAAACAAATTTGGGTCAGGCTATATAGCTCAGATCTTAGCAGGATGTAAGCTTAAGGCCGTCAGTTACAAGAACTGACAGTAGACTCTTTCTGGGTGAGACACCACCTCCTCTATAGTGACAGAAGTATTTGGAATGACATTGCAAATCAGATGCTGAGTTTTCTAAGCAGAGCGCAATTTCCCATCCTTCCTTGACCTTGGAGAATGCCCAGTGATCGAGCTGGAACCTTACAGAACTCAGCTTCCTCCCGTCTTTGCCCACCTCCCACTTCCTGGCCACGCCACCCCCGTTTTAGATGTTAATCTATCCAGTCTTACAGATGCTGAGGTCGCTCGCCTTCCATGCACACATCTGGTGAGATGAGTGTTTCCCTGGCTGGCTTGCATATTACCAGCATCTGTCAACCCTATTTAGTCTTTAATTGCTCTTGGGGCATCTGCAGGAAAAGCCTGCCTTGGGACCTACACACTCATATGAAAACAGTGCAAAGCACTCCCAGGCTGGAGTGCATTTGGAAAGAGTGGTTCAAGTTGATTTTTTATTATTTATTGCTGAGCCGTTGAGTCATCATAAAATCAGCATCCAGCTGAGGCTCCCTTTGGTCCTGTTCAGCCAGCTGTCCCCCTGGTGGAGCGGGTGGTGCCGAGGCATCTGAAGAAATCAGAAAAAAAAAAAAAAGGGAGGCCACCAAGTCCCCTGAGGCCATTGATTCATTTTAGGATGGAAACACCTGTCTTGTTTTATATTAGCTGCCTTGTGACAGTTGCACCTAAAAACAAAAGCAGCACCTCCAGGTGCAAAGGCACTGAAAGGATCTGAACACAACACCAGAGACAGAACAGCTATGAGTCACTGAAGATTGACTTTGATGCCCTGCAGGTGGAAAATAGGGATTCTTCCCAGAGACGGGTGGGGTGTGGGCACCAGTCTTTAACTCCCCCCCTACCCACCAAATAAATGATCCAGACAGACAGGCACCATGAAATCTCTACATTGGCAGATGGCACAGAGTTCCCCAGAAAGTGCCTGGCCAGGCTGATGGGGATACACTGCAGGAAAAGCTTTGGAGTCTGCCTTAATGGGCAGGAATGTGGTGGATGGGTTTCAGTGAGGTGAAGTATCTGGTAATGGATCCACTCGGGGCAGGCATAATGGGCTCTGCGTACTGGTGATAGCTTTAGAAAGAGGTCTGGCTGTATCGGGCTGGGGTTTTAGGGATGATCTGCTCTATGCTCTTAGGACTATCATGAAAATATTGGCCAGCACCAAAATGAGCGTTGGTGACAAGGTGGAGAATCTTATTCTCCACCTTGTCCTAAGATCTGCAACGCCATGGGCAGCTTGATTTGCCCCATATCCACGAAGACCTCATTTTTCAGTGATGTTAATAACCCTTCCTTTGAATCAGCAAGCAGTGACTCCACATCTGTGCCTCTGACCGTTTCTGGATTCCATTGTATCCAAACTTCCTCAATCAGCACGGGGTAGAAGACAGGGCCTCTGCTTGGGCACAGAGCTGGCCTTCTCCCCTCTTTGCTTCCAAGGATTGTCTGGGTCTTGGCTAGAGGGTCTCCAGTACCAGCTCCTTCCTGCCCCGTGCCTTTGGGAGCAATAATGTAGCAGGAGAAAACAAACACAACAGCAAAATGATGTCTCAGTGGACATTTGTTGGTTGCCTTCCTTCATCCACTGCCTCTTCTCCCCTTCCTATTGGGACCACAAATTTTAAAGCCATGTGACTTCGGGTGAGATTGATCTCACCCTCAGCACTAAGGTGGATCCTAATTGGCTTAATACAATGCCCTCATCCCGTTTCCCTGGACACTGTATTTGGTTCATTGATGAGCATTTAATTTTAGGCCAAGAAACTGAGAGGAGACATTTGCTAGGGGCATCTGGGAAATAAATTTCTTTTTTTTCCCAAAGGAGTTGCAAGCCACTGTTCTCCTAATAAGAGGGGAGCCAGCCTCTGAGGGAAGCTGACATGGTAAAAGGCAAAGGGGAGAGAGAGAAATAGAAACTGGGATCTAGGTGACATAATCAAGCTGCTGGATCAAGCCATACCTGAAGTCCACATACCTCTAGACTTTTAGTTTTTATGTTGAAGCATATGAAATTGCCAGTACTTATAATTATCCTAAGGCACACAGCAGCAAACACATCCCAAGGGATTCTTTGAGACGAGACTACCAAATTTTGTGTGCGTATCAGCTGTTCGCTTTGCACTTTGACCTTTCTGCAAGCTGGGTTCCCCAACCTTAGCTTAGTCACCCTTTAGTTCATCCTACACACTCCCTTCATATTAATTTTGCTTCAACACTGCAGTTTCCACACTTGTGCTTCAAAGCCAACAATGGTGCTTTAGGGCTTTCCGCGTGAAGGATAAACACAGTTGCCTGGCCTTACTCCAATAAGCTTTTCTAACCTTATTCTCCATGACTCCCAAATAGAAGAACCCTCCATTCCACTCAAACTAGGCTTCATTCTGACCATAGGCTGTGCCACCTCCACCATGAGCCTATAATTAATTTTCTTTCTGCTTACACCTCTGTCAGCGTGTCTGTCTCTCTCCTTCATTGCCCCTCCTGGTATACTTAAGGCTATGTTGGGGCAACTTATAGTTAACGAGTTCTTTAACCAGATCTCTCTCTCCAATGAATTCCTATCACTCTTGAAATCTATGCCATGCAATCTTTAATTAATTACATATTAATGGCTTCACGCCTACAAACCCAACCTCCTAAGGTTACATGGACCATATATTATATCTGTTTCATAAACTTCCTACCCAGCACGGTTTGGTGCACACAGCAGAAACAAAGGCATAAATATTAAATAACTGACATTTTCCAGACTTAAAACATTTAGGCCACTCAGCTTAGCACTGGGTACAAACGAGCCCAGAAGCCAAACGATGAGGGTTTATCCAAGCTGATGTTCTGAACTTGAGACCTTCTGCCTGTTCCCTAGGAAAGTTTCATCCAGCAAGATCATTTTTCCAACATCAACTCTAAAGATTTTTTTTTTCTGATGTGGACCATTTACAAAGTCTTTATTGAATTTGTTATAATACTGCTTCTGTTTTTTTCATATTTTGTTTTTTTTGGCTGTGAGTCCTGCGGGAGCTTAGCTCCCCAACCAGGGATCGAACCTGCATTCCCTGCAATGGAAGGCGAAGACCTAACCACTGGACTGCCAGGGAAGTCCCTGACAACAATTCTAACACACTTTCTTGTGTTCAGGCAAACCTGTGGGTTTCAGCCCAGACAATGAGAGGGAAACATTGATACTTTAACCCAAACGCAGCTTAAGAAACCTTGGAGGGTTCCGACGGACAGAGCTGAACCAAGGCTTCTTGCAGCCTGGCTTCTGGTTCTCAAGCCCTCGGTGGAGAGACAACTTCCTTTGAATTCCATAAGGCATTGTGGACACTGAACAGACTTGCAAACCCAATCGAATGAGCTAAGCGTCCACGGACCCAGAAACACCAAACCTATGTTTTTCTTAAAATAAACAAGCATAAAGCATTTAAGCAAGAAGGTTCTCAGGGGCAAACCCTGGTTGGATTTTAGCAGATCTGAAAACACTTGAAACATAGTCAAAAGACTTTTTGCTAATCCCAAGACATTTGCAAAATGGTTCTACCTTTTTGTGGCCTCCTGGCTCTTCCAGACCCCCATGGATGCACCTGTCTACCTGCAGACAAACCCTCCAGCTGCTCAACACAAGTAAACTCATCAAGGAACCATGAGAGTGGGCAGTGGACAGCACAGATGGGCACTGGGGGGGCTATTCATCATGAATGTCCTTGTTTATCCTTTTCCGCCATCAGGGATGACTGAGAGCAGATACTTTTCTGTCTTACACTTTGAATTCTCAAAAGAAAGAAGAGTAATACATGCATCGGTAGGCTACTTCAGTGTTCCATAAACCTTGAGCTGCCAGGAGGTTTGCTTCTATCATGGAATCTCTTCAAATCCCATGGGCTCTTATTCTTTATCATAATTCTTTGAATATCTGAAACCCGTGACGTTTAAGTGAGTCTTCTCGTTCAGGGGTTAAGTCATCATATTTGTTTTTCTCCCAGTTCTAATTTTCTAACACTGTCATCCTTTTTTCGAGTTTCCTCTATTTTTGTTTCCCTAGGGGCATCCTTTGGGACAGAAAGTGAGTTTAACCCTTAGACATTGACACCTGGTTTCCTCTGAGTTTCAACTTTAGGGGGATTTCAGAGCAATACTTACTCCAAGGTAACTCTTTGAGCTCACCCATTCTCTGCAGCGTGGGGAGAATTCCTAAATCTATTTCATGTATTTCAGCCATACCTGGTAGGACTCAACTAAAAGAATTTTATTGATTGAAACATCTGACAGTAAGTTGGATTTTAGTTTAACTGGAAGATTCTGTATAACCCAGGGAAATAAGACAACTGGAAAGTTTGCATTTTACTTGGCACTTTTTTATAGTTCCCAGATCTTGTAAAAAAACATGGGGGAGGCGGGATGGCAGGATAAAGCAATGGAGTTTTTAAATCAAATGAAAGCTGAATGTGGACGAGGCCAAGGTTTCTTGCCTATTGCTATCCTCCATGAATAAGAGAGAAGAAAATTTCCTTCACTCTGTTGAACAGAATATTACTCTGGAAAACTATTAATTTTAGGTGCTGAAAATCAGCTATTTCCTGTAACATACACTAGCCCATACTTTTTTTTTTTTTTCACAAAACTGTTATTGTTTCTGTTACAAAAGTCACACAAGTTCATTCTGGAAAACTTTTTGAAAAAAAACCAGAAGCAAAATGAAGAAAATTTAAAATTGCTCAAAGCTCGCTGCATGCAGAAATTCAATTAATAAAAAATTAGTGGGGCTTCCCTGGTGGCGCAGTGGTTGAGAGTCCGCCTGCCAATGCAGGGGACACGGGTTCGTGCCCTGGTCCGGGAGGATCCCACGTGCCGTGGAGCGGCTGGGCCCGTGAGCCATGGCCGCTGAGCCTGCGCGTCCGGAGCCTGTGCTCCGCAGCGGGAGAGGCCACAATGGTGAGAGGCCAGCATACAGCAAAAAAAAAAAATAAAAAAATTAGTGGTTTAATAATTAATAAAGTATATAAATGTCTAGTACTTTTATATCTATTTTCTCTCATATATTCTATCTTTCTCTCTTGCAAAAACTAAAATTGAAATTATACTGGACATTCTGCTTCATAACTTACTTTTTTCATGATAGAAGTTATTCCTAAATAGGATTTTTTTTTTTCTGGCTGAGATATAAGGTTATATTCTAATCCCCATAATGCTTTTCTACCATAACAAACATCCTTGGATCTAAATCTTTACGCCCAGACAAGGTCTCTCCTTACGAGGCATTTCTGGACAAGAAATTGCTGGGTCAAAGGAGATGCAGAATTGTAGGGCTTTGGCGTAAGGGTTGCCTAGCTGCCTTCCAGAAAGATTAAATAATTTCGCACATCCACCAGCACGGTATAAATATTTCCTCATACAAATTCTGGATATTTTAATTGAAAATTGATAGATACAAAATAATAGCTCATTATTTTATTTGATTATTAACGAGCTTGAATATTTTCATATAAAATACTGCCATTATATCCATACTGTTGTACACCCCAGTAAGACGTAATTTAAAATTAGTTATTCATTTAATTTTTATATAGTAAGTATAGCAACTCTATGCTTTCTCTCATATGTTGAAAATATTCCACATATAACAACAAGGTCCTACTGCATAGCACAGAGAACTATATTCAATATCCTATGATAAACCATATGGAAAAGAATACAAAAAAAAAGAATGTATATATATATGTACAATTGAAACACTTTGCTGTATAGCAGAAATTAACACAACATTGTAAATCAACTATAATTTTAAAAAAATTTTTAATTAAAAAACGAAGATATTCCTTTCAATCTAACAGCAGCTGGGCTAGTAAACAATGCACAGGTTACCAGGTAAGAACAGAGCATCTTATTCTGTTCAATCAGAGGCTGTTTACCCTTTAACAGTCTCCTGCACAGAGGTTCATGCCCAAGACGGGTTTAGACTAGGCTGCTTCTGAGTTCTTTCTTATACCTGACATTCTTCCTCCTTTCCTACACTTAGAAATAAAGCATCCTTGGTCCATTAGGAGAAGAGGCAGAGTGGAGGAGCGTGGGGACCGGTGGCCCTGCAGGCTGGGCTGTGACAAAGTGGCTCCGAGTCTGCTCATTTCTCCTCTCTGGGGTCCCACGTGCCTGCCACGCCCCTGCCACGCTGGCCCTGACCGCCATCCTCCTTCCTACAACACTTGTACAACTTCCCTTTAAGGCTTCTGTGGCGCGTTGCAACTTACAGCCAGAAACTGGATTCTTGTACCTACGTGTGCGAGTTTCCTCTGGCTGCTGTAACCAAGTGACACCAGCTGGCTTCAAACAAGGGACATTTATTCTCTCACAGTTCTGGAGGCCAGAAGCCCTAAATCGAGGTGTCAGCAGGCCATGCTTCCTCTGATACTCCAGGTAAGCTCCTTCCTTGCCTCTTCCCAGCTCCTGGTGGCGGCTGCCTGTCCTTGAAGCTCCTTGCTTGCAGCTGCATCACACCAGCCTCTGTCCTCGGCATCTTTCCCCGCATCTTCTCCTCCCCTGTTAGAGCTCTCGTGTCTCTTGTCCTGGGCCATAAGCTCCCGATGTCAGGGCTCATCTCATATTCACTCCTCTACCTCAAGAAGCAGCTGGCACCCAATATGCAGAGGGAGCTCTTTGGATGCATAGTGAATGAAGATGAATTAATTCTATGGCTTCTCTTTATAGCCCATATCTTGAATTCTCCTGGATATCTTATCCTCACCTCTTCCTCTGAATACCCCTCATATACCAAATATACTGCCCAAAGTGGACCTCCTCCAGGGTTTTCTTCTCTACTTTCCTTCATTCTCGCTGTATCCCCTCCCCGAGCTGTCCTGTTACTTCCCACCACTGTTGCGTGGCTCGACTCGTAAACCTACCTGTCTTGTTTCAACCCTTCCCTTGAGCTCAGAGCTATATTTCTAACAGCCCGCTGGAGTGAAGAGAAGCTTTGCTCAAATTCTAAAGCCAACATGTCTAAAACGACACCGCCACCTCACCTGGTCCCCTGGTTCTTGGTTTCTGACGTCCCAGGCACGAATTAGAATCAACACCTACTGGCCAGTAATTCTAGAGACGTGGGCCCCGGCACAAGGGCCATCCCAACTCTTGTGGGTTCCGCGCCGGAGTGGCGTTTGTCGCCCATTGTTTTCCCTTCAATTTCGCCACTGCTTCGCTCAAGATTTCCGTGTCTCTCCCCCACTCTTGCGGTAGCATCCTGACAGGTCTCCCTTGCTTCCTGTCTCTTGCTCTGCTATCCATCCTTCAGCAGAATGGTCTTGAGAGAAGGATCGGATGGCATGATTCTCTTGCTTGAAAGCCCCCGGGCTTGCATTCAGGGGGTCCTCCTTTGGGGATGGGAACGGATGTCGGCTGTGAGCCTGGGAAGTGGAGTGACACTGCAATTTGTTCAGCTCGATTTGCTGTGTTCGATGGACCCTGCTCAGCTATGCTGGAGTTACCCTGTTTCACCCTGGTCCTCAGGCTCTGGGCCCCCAAGTTTTTCAGGAGGTGCCAGAGCTCCGCCAGTAACACCTACGAAAGGTCATCGCTTTGACCTCAGGATTATTGTGTAAGCTCGTTAAGGGCAAAGATCAAATCTTTTGTTGAGCTACACTTACTTCTCAGCTGCATTTAATGTAAAACTGGGCAGCGGAGGCCTCTGAGGAAATCCTTCTGAAAGGGCCGGTGTGAGAAAGATAAATAAATAGCAGAGGCCCCTGGGCTGAAGCAGCAGGGCAGGGCGGCTCTCCGAGGCTGCAGACTCCGAGGTGAGCTTGGCTGCAGAAGTGCCGGGCCCGTGATTGATGCATGCAGTTCGCATCTGGGCTTCTAACCAGACCCCCTCACCTTGCGGAATATAGAACTGAAGGTTCCCACTGCTCTCTGAAGCCAATACTTTCCTGGGACGAGGCAGCATTGTGTCCTACTTACTGAATGGGAGGCTTTCTCTTCCCTTCCCAGTCGCCACGGCATCCGATCGCCAGCCTGGGCCAGGCTACACCGGGCTCCCTCCTCCCTGCCCATCGTTCATGATTTTCATGTGTTCTGGGGCTGTTTTCAAGGGCCCCAACCCCCAGCCTCTGCTCAGTGGAGCTATAAAAGCAGAAAGCTTTTCATCTCTTCGCCAGCAGCAGCCCTCCCTGCTCCCTTGATCGTTTGGCGAACTTGCCTCTGAACTCGGTCCAAACTGTCTGTCTCCTTGGGATTCCACGTCTCCTCGACCGGGAACAGCCTCCCAGGTGTGCTGGATGATTAGCACGGAGGAAGGAGTTATGTACACTGTGATTAGCGCAGTAATAACAGCGATATTAGTAAGAGCAAGAGCCTGACGATGACAGAGCACCTGGGCCACGGTGATCGCGAGGAAGATGCACTTTTAGCCCCCGAGGAGCCCATATTGTTCTCTTTTTATTGTAACACTTCCGGTTCTTTCTCTCATTCCAACAGTAATCTGTGTCCATTGTGCAAAGCGTGAAAAATTCAGAGACAGAAATAATTCAGGCTACGTTACCCATACTCCTGCCATGCAGGGGTAACCACTGTTAATATGTTGGTGGTTTTTTGGTCCAGATTTAGTTGATACACAAGCTCTCAGATTCACACATGTAAATACATCGGCAGAGGTGGGTTTCATGCTGTATATAAAATTGTGCGGCACCAAAGGGGAAATGCGGGAGGGAAGTGATAAATTGGGATGAACATACACACACTACTGTATATAAAATAGATAACTAACAAGGACCAACTTGTACAGCACAGGGAACTCTACTCAATATTCTGTAATGACCTATATGGGAAAAGAATCTGAAAAAGAATGAATATATATATACATATAACTGAATCACTTTGCTGTACACCTGAAACTAACACAACATTGTAAATCAGCTATATTCCAATAAGCATTAATTGAACAGCTAAAACAAATTTTTTTTAAATAAATAAAATTATGTGTCCTCTTTTTCCTTCAGTATGATATCACACAGACGTTTCCAGGTCATGAGACAGTCTTCTACAGCATAATTTTAATGGTTCTATAGAAATATATATTCGATGATGTATTTGGCCATTTCCTTATGGTTGAGTCCTCGTGTGGTTTCTGAGCTGTGTCGTTATGAAAATACTATAGGAAAGGAGCAGGGGACAGACATAAAGTGACCTGCAGAAACAGCCTGCCATCCGGAGAACTGCTGATGGGAAACTCACTTCCCACTTTCTGCATTCCTACTCACCGGAAAATGGAGGAGTTTGGCATTGAGCCAGTCAGATGGGGCAAGGGGAACAGCTCTTTGAGTGGGGAAGGGGGTTTGGACCGATCTTCCATGTCTTTATATCTTAATCCCTTAGCCACATAACTAGAGATGTCCTAGAGATGGGAAGAGGGAAGGGACACAACCAGGAGAGTTAGCAGTCTTGCCCACGTAGCTCCAGGAAGGCAGGAAAGAGAAACTCACATCTCAGAGTGCAAGTGGGAGTTACTATCCCAGTGAATATGAACCCATAACCCACCCTCTGGGAGATAAACCAACACGGTGAGCAAATTATCTTCATGGGCGCAAAATGTTCTTTGGAGGAAGAGAATGTAGCAGGTCAAAACTCTTGCAGTATAAAAAAAATTACCTGCTTCTGGTTTACTTTTCTTTTTTTAACTGGATAAGAAAAATCCAATCCCTCCTAAGCTGGGATGGGGATTAACTTGAAAGTGGGTGTGAGGGAGCTAACGGAGGGATGAAAATGCCCTAAAACTGATTATACTGATGGCTGCACCTCTCAGTAACGTTCCTAAAAAATCATTAAACTGTACACTTGAAATGGGTAAATTTTATGATAGGTAAGATATGTTTCCAATAAAACTACTCAAAAAAGTAAAATTTAAACCCCTACCTAAGAAAAAATAAAGTATCGTGTAAAACCAAGACAAGAGACTTCGAAGGGTTGAATAGGACTAGGTTGGGGAGGTCCTGTGGGAAGCAAGATGGCGAGATGCACGGCGGACATGGTCCCATGTGGCACCAGAGGCAGGAGGCTGCAGTACAGCCAACTGAATGCAGCAGAGAGGCTCTCAGCCTCGCTTTCATCTGCTCTGTTGTCCCTGGCAACCTCTGCTAACTCTTTCCAGTGAGTCATTGTACCTTCAGGTACAAAGAACGGCCGTCTGGAACGAGAACAGGCTTTGACCTTTGCTGGCTGTGTGACTTTGGGTAAATCATTTCACCTTCCTGAGACTTAGATGCCACGTGCGGAGAATGAAGGATAATGTCTGGCTCTCGAAGGCCTGTTGAGTTGTAACATTTGTCTAATGCCATGATTCATGCTTTATAAATGGTTATAAACAAATCCTAGAGCCAATTTTCTAGTTTTCTCCTGTGCCCAAGGACAAACATAAATCATATTTAACTGGTGAGAACTCTAGCTAACTCACAGGTATATCATGAGATTAAATGAAATAATAGACCTGAAAGGAATGTGATGAAGAAAAAAAATACCTAAAACCCTATGGGGATATAAAATATTAACACAGGCATCATCATTTCCTTTCCCCCTCAAGCCAACCTTCTGCACTAATCCAACAGCATTGGAAACGGTTGTCATTTGCTGGACTTGGGCTGAGTTTCTAATCTGTTGGTTTCACCTAATCTTTAAACGGAAAATTCTATCCAAGTACGGTGGCATTTATAATATCCTCATTGCAAAATAGGAGGAAACAACAACAAATGGAGGCATCTTAGTAGGGTACGTAAAAAAAGGCAAGGGATTCTGGAAAGCAAATGGGTGGTGAAGACAACTGCTCTTGCCATGGTCAGTTTCTTGCTCTTCCGTGAGCCTGCAAAGCAGGTTGCAAGAGAACAGACCCCAGACATCTCAAGTGTTATTCTTCATGAGGTCCTCCTAGAGTGGACAAGGGCCAGCCGGGCACGTGATTCTGTGGGCTGGTTCTCATGCTGACAATGCAGCCGTCACATTCCCTGGGAGGGAGAACTGATGGACGTCTGTAAAGACCGGGTCTGGGTCTCACGGTCCAACATGAGATGCACTGAGACATCCATCAGAGCTCTGTAGATTCAGGTAAATATATTAGATTTTAATGCCACTCTGAAATATCAATTGGATCCTCCGAAGTATGCTCTTGACAATCAGCCAGTTGCCAAGTGTTTGCTTTGTGCTACCTGGACAGAGCCTGAGAAGTCCTCTCCCCACGCCCGGCACCCCCGCCTCCCACCTTGGTGAGCACTGACTTGTACATTGGTTCACTGTGGCTCATTCCTTTATTCACATTCTTACCCACACCTTCCTTCCTTTCTTCCTTCTTTCCTTCCTTCCTTCCTTCCTTCCTTCCTTCCTTCCTTCCTTCCTTCCTTCCTTCCTTCCT
>NW_021703786.1:40727987-41024626 GCF_005190385.1 Monodon monoceros | reverse complement strand
CCTTCCTTCCTTCCTTCCTTCCTTCCTTCCTTCCTTCCTTCCTTCCTCCATTTCCCTCCATATTCTCTGACACTTAGTGTCACAAACACTTGTTGATTGTCCTCTACATGTTCAGATCTATCTATTTTTGGCTCCAATGATGCAAAGATGAATGAGACACAGTCTCTTCTTCCAAGATACTCACTAAGGGGAGACAGAAATAAAACCCAGAATTGTCGCCTAGAGGGATAAGGGGTATCGGGGAAGCCTGCAGTGAGTGGATCAAAGCCTGGAGTGATTAGTCCTTCTCTGAGACCCTCGTAAGTGTCCAGATCAGGCGAAAACTTTAATTTTCTTGACCAATGAATGACATGATTGTTTTAGTATGCTTACACACATAGCTTATCTTTCTCATAGATAAAACATTTGACTTTCTTTTTTTTCTTTTTTAAATTTAGTTATTTTACAGTAGGTCCTTGTTGGTTATCTGTCTTAAATATAGCAGTGCGTACATGTCAACCCCAAACTCTCAGTCTATCACTCCCCCCAACCCTTCGCCCTCGGTAGCCATAAGTTCATTCTCTAAGTCTGTGGGTTTGTTTCTGTTTTGTAAATAAGTTCATTTGTATCATTTTTTTAAAGGTTCTTCATATAAGTGAAATCATATGGTATTTGTCTTTCTCTGTCTGACTCACTTCACTTAGTATGATAATCTCCAGGTCCATCCATGTTGCTGCAAATGGCATTATTTCATTCTTTATTATGGCTGAGTCATATTGCATTGTAGATATGTACCACATCTTCTTTATCCATTCATCTGCTGGTGGACATTTAGGTTGTTTCCATGTCTTGGCTACTGTGAATAGTACTGCAATGAACACTGGGGTGCATGGATCCTTTTGAACCCAAAGCATTTGACTTTAGAAGGAGAATGCACTTTTGATGAGTTCTAATCACATACACACAGAGTTTACAAAGGGAGTTGATTTTCCAGGGCGCCTCTCAAGGCGTTCTACCTCTCTTCCTCAGAAGTTCAGAAGTCTATCCAGGTGATTTTGATCACCTGGTGTGAAGGGTGGAGGGCCAGTGGGTTCTGCAGGTAGAATCTGTGTTCTTAAGAGACTGGGACCAAAAGTGCATCTTGCCAGCAACCCTGGAGTTTCATGCCACGCTCAGCCTGACTTTCCACTCTGAAGGAAACGATCTCACAGCCCTGGTGGAAAAGATTCAAATTCTATGTCTTTGTGACTTTCATGTTTGTCAATCATTTAGGAGACAGCTTCTGAAAAGCTCGGCAAAGGGATCCAGCTATGAGAGTTTACTTTTCATCAAGAAACCATTAGCGTTGTCCATAAGAAAATGACAATGGATTCATTCTTAGGATCCATTTATCCCATTCAGTCCATTAATAAACGTTCTTTGGGTACTTGATGCGCGCTGGTGCTGAGCTAAGCTGTGGGACCACACGAGCACCTCCTGGCTGATGCAGAAAGAGGGATGCTGCTCCCTTGCCTACATCTAGGGCTTTGCTTCCTCTATCCCGTCCCCTCTCTCCCTGCCTTTCCTATTGCCATCTTTTTCGCCAGCACTCCAGGCATACTAGGGGCTCCCCAAAGGCTTCCTCGTCGATTGAGTCTCTGCTCTAATCGGATCAATCACTAATCACTCACCTTCAGGAGGTTCCATGCAGGGGCCCTAAATAATGTAGGGACTTAGGTTGCTCTAAAAGCAGATTAAGAAATGAAAATCGGGCACCCAACTGTGTAGCTGCAGCATGTCCTGAAAATTTACAAAATATTTATGCTTTCCAGCCTGATTCTTCCCTGTCTCCAAGCGCGGTGAAGAAGATTCAGTCCAGGGCCAGAGAGGAGCAGAGGAAAGCAGAAGTTTTCCTTCTCCTCTGACAGTCAGGTGTGAGCCGGCCCACGACAGAATGTGATGCTCAGCTCACTCCTTTGTTCCTTTCCTGAATCACTGAACGCTAGAACTGGAAGCAGCCTCAGGGTTGTCCCAGATGAGGCCCCTGAAGAAAGTTGGTCGGAGGGGACAAGGTGAACTAGGTCCCAGGTATGAGTCAGGTGTGTGGTCAGTAGGGCGAGGAGCCCTGAACTCCAAGGGCAGACATCGCGTTCCTGTCCTCGGCTTTCTGTGAACGTGAGCAGCTGGGCCTCAGTCTCCTCTGCTGGCCTCACCGGGAGCCACGTTGACATGTTGCTCCTGAGGCTGGGCTAGGACCTTTGGAAGGTTTAAACACTAAAATGATTACGGGGCCACCCTTTCCCTGCCCTTCTTCACCCTGGACCCATTCAAAATGCAAACTGTTCTAAACTTTAAAACGATTGCAAGAAATTCCAACAATGTTATAATTTTGTTTTGATGAGGAATATTTGGAGCATATTATGAAATACTAAATTACTTCCACTATTATTATTTGTTGTTGGTGTTATTTGTGATCTCTCTCTTTCCTGGGGCCCTAAGCACACACTCAAGCTGCTCAGTGGATACAACAGAATTGAGTTGCCAGCCCTGCCCCAGAGGGGGCTGGGGGAAGCCATCCCTAAACCAAGTAAACAAAGCCCCAAACCAAGGCCTGTTCCTCTGGGTGATCGGAGGTAATGGGCTCTGAACGATTGACTCACTGGAACCAAAAAGCACACAAGACTCAGAAAGACACCAGAATGCAAATCTAGTTATTTACTGTGACAGACCGTTGTCACAGTGACTGGAAAACTCAAAGCCTTTGTGATCAGCGCATTCTCTCCCTGTAGGAAAATCCAAATACAATCACACCAACTTATAATCAGAAGGCCGCTTGCCCAACGTGGAGTCCAAACCGGGGAAGTTGATGAATCAGATGGTTAAAGGCGTCTGACTTCCCCGCGCTGGCACGGGCAAGGCCAGTATACCCCTCCAGGCCTTTTGCTATGTTCTTAAGACTGACCAAGTACACTGCAGACCGGAAGTTGTTTACACTGTAAATATATTCAAACAAATTATGAATCGCTGGAAGTTATTCTCTCTGCCCAGTTGATTTTATATCTGGGATTCAATCCATTGTGTGTTAATCTTAAAATGTGATCCCCATAGGCAACTTATTTCCTTCACTTCCTGATTGGTTTTTTTTGGGGGGAGGGGGTGGAGAGAGGCAGCAAAGTGGTGGAGAAGAGGGAATGATAATTCATTGTTGTTCCCTTATTTTCCAGGTAAGAAAACAGATATGATTACAGTTAGATAGCTTGAGACAAAGCTCGGAATAGGATCTAAATATTATTGTATTCATTCAGTCATCACATATTACTTGAACACCTACTGTGTGACGGTATCTATCGGTCTAGGCTCGGGAGAACAGGGCAGCGAGATTCCTGCCTACGTGGAGCTTATGTTCTAGTGCAGGGGACAATGTAGAAAGAAAGAAATACATTATAATTCCAGATGGGCACAGAGTTAAACCAACATGATATGATGGTGACAATGCCAAGGTGTGTTCTTTCAAGGACTTTCTCTTCAAGAAGGTGACGTTTGAGTGACGAAAAGGAACAAGTTGTTCTGATAGCCCAGGTAGAGCATCCCAAGGACATGGAACCAGCTGGTGCCAAGACTTCGGGTGTGCAAATAACAGAAAGAGAGGCTGAGAGGAAGAGACTGGATTATAGGAGCAACCGGAAGTCCCTCAAGCATATGGGTGGTATCCTCAGACTTGTGATTGAACGGGGTCATGCTCATTGCTCTGCAGAATATGGATTGGAGGCAATTAATACAATTAATAGTGGAAGCTGGTTCAGGTCTTGATTTCCAACCGTGTGCCCTTTTCTCTATAACATCTCATGCATCCATCTTATCAGATCAGCTCTAGTCTAGCATGCATTAGAGCCTGCTCTGAATGACCCCTATTTATTAGAAAAAATGGTCTGACTTAAGATGGCTTAGCTGAGCCTGCCTGAGATTGAGTTTTCAATTTTAGGGACGAAGGACCACTGGGCAAAGATTCCCATTCACTCCCTGAAGGTTTCTCTATATGTTGTAACTTGTCTTCCTACTTCTAGTTGATGTGTCTTCAAAAACTGTGACAGGTAACATTCTTCTTCTATATCCACTCTAGCACTTCTGGGCCAAAGGATGTTCGACAAAGCTTGAAGCAGAGTGGGCGTCCTAAGCAACCCCCGGCTGAGAGTTCTCTGCCTATTTTAGGAAGCATCAGAGTAAAAGGCCACAGACTGAATTTCATTATCTAGGTAGATTCCTACAGGTGTCCACAGATCTCAGGTGGAGATGAAAACATCTATTGACGTCAGCCTCGACTGCTCGGAAGAGTCTGTTTCCTCATGCCCCTTCAATATGGCCCTAAAACTGTACGTAGAAGGTTCATGATTTATCCCCCACCCCACCCCCGCTTGGGAATATCAAAGGTTCAGAGTGATCCTTGTTAATAATTTTTCCCCGGAAACTTTATTTACAGTGATTTTGGCTCTTCAGTTTCTCATCCAGTTGAACCAAGATTGATAAGAAGGTTCTCCTGGATTCAAACATTGATGTTTATTCCTTGTGATGGTCTCCTTGGCTTGCGATTGTCTCGCCACCTTTTCTACCTTAGGCCCCTGGAAGACCAATCGTTGTATAAAGTAGAAGGACAGCATTTGAACTACGTCATAGTTCATGGGAACACTGTTTCAGATGCACTCCTTTAGGGTTGGCAGGAAGATGTGTGGGACCAGAGCTGCAGTAATCTAATCTGGCCGTTGAGGAAGAATAAATCACTGCTCTCCGTAGTGTACATGACCTTCACCCCAGTTATATTTTTGAAATAATTACAAGAGAGTCTGTCAGTGGTGTCTATGGGAGAGTTAAAACAGAATTTACAATTGAGTGGTCTGTTCACCCTTGGATGTAGTTCACTCTTTTGAGATAAATTTGCATTTCAAATAATAAAGAGTCTGAGATTCCTCCAAAGCAGCCAGCTCATTCAGAAAAGTCATTAAATGGTGTCTGAAATTGTATAGAACAACCATCTAGCTGGGCTGCTGACGGAATTTTCAGACAACGGCTAAATATTTTGATTTGATACATCTAGCCTGAATTGAATATTGGTTAATTTTATTCATGAAATGATATATCATTTCAGTTGAACAGTAGATTCTATAGTTTATTTCAATTCATGCTAGACATAGATGAATACAATTGATTATTATTTTGGTCAGATGTGGACCCAATCTTATATTACCTCTTTGTGCTGATGAAGTTTGTTGCCAGCTCTTGACTGAGAGATACTAAGGTAGGAAAAAAAGGCCAACTTTCTTTCTTGGATTTTTTAAATGAAAATTTATGTTTGTTAATGTTCTTAGAGCCAATGAGATAAAATTGCCTCAAAATTGGATAACTACAGACCCAAGGCTTTCCTACTTACAAGAGACACACATTAAACATAACCCACGCAACCAATAATCATAAGAAAGCATGAGTCACTATATTAGCGTCAGAAAAACTAAGCTTCAAGAAATTATCAGAAATAATTTCATAATGATAAGAACAAAATATGACAGAATTAAAGCAAGAAACAGACAAGGGCACAATTACAGATGGCAATTTTAACAATTGACTTTCAGTAATTGATAGAACAAGTAGATGGTACAAGAAATGAACACAGACGACTTGAACAGCACTATCGTTCAACTTAACCTAATTGACATTTATAGAACTACACACCCAACAAAGCAGAATACACATCCTTTTCTGGTGGACGTGGAACTTTCACCGAGATAGACCATATGCTGGACCATAAAGTGAGTCTTAATAAATATCGAAGTATTTGATCGTGCAGACTATCTTCTCCGACTACAATGGGATTAAATTAGAAATTAAAAATAAAGGGCTTCCCTGGTGGCGCAGTGGTTGAGAGTCCGCCTGCCAATGCAGGGGACACGGGTTTGTGCCCCGGTCTGGGGGTATCCCACGTGCCGCAGAGCGGCTGGGCCCGTGAGCTATGGCCGCTGGGCCTGCGAGTCCGGAGCCTGTGCTCCATGGCGGGAGAGGCCACAGCAGTGAGAGGCCCGCGTACCGCAAAAAAAAGAAAAAAAAAAAGATATCTGGAGAATCCCCAGCTATTTAGAAAAATAACCATAGACTCCTGAATAACCCTTGGTATAAAGAGAAATCATAAGGGAAATATTTCCAACTGAATGATAAAGGCTAACACAACATATTAAAATTTGAGGCATGTAGCAAAAGCACAGTTTACAGTGAAATTTATAGCTCTAAGTGTTTACACGATGAAAGAAGAATGGTTTTAAATCAATCACCTAAGCTTCCATCTTAAGGTATTAGGGAAAAAAGCGAGCAAATTAAAACTGAAAAAAAGGGAATCAAGGAAATAATAAAGATAAGATCAGAAACCAGTGAAATACAAAATGAACGAACAATAGAGAAAGATCGGTAACCCCAAAGGCTGGTTCTTTGAAAGATCAATAAAATTGAAAAACCTCTGATTAAACAACTGATAAATTGATACTGATAAAGGTGAGAGAAAATACAAATGACTAACTCAGGAATTAACAAGGACATTAGTATTGATTCCACAGATACTAAAAAGATAACAAGGGAATATTGTGAGCAAGTTTATATCCTTAAGTTTAACAACTTAGATGACATGGAAACATTTCTAGAAAGACGCAAGTTGCCAAAACAGACACACAAAGAAACGGCAAATGTGACTAGCTCAGAATATGTTAAATTTAATTCATAATAAAATCTTTGCTCAAAGGAAACTCCATGAAAGATGGTTTCCCTAGGAAATTCTGTGAAACAGTTAAAGAAGAGATAAAACCAATTTTACACAAAGTCTGTCCAAAAATGTGAGGCCTGATTCCCAAACCAGACAAGAACATGACACAGACCACAGACAAATATCTCTCATGAACAAAGATGCCAACATCCTTAGCAAAATATTAGCAAATTAAATTCTGAAAAATATATAAAAATGATAAAACATCATGGGACAGGGAGGGAGTCATGCACTTAGGAGTGCATGACTGGGACTTCACTGGCGGTGCAGTGATTAAGAATCCACCTGCCAATGCAGGGGACACGGGTTCGATCCCTGGTTCAGGAAGATCCCACATGCCATGGAGCAACTAAGCCCGTGCGTCAAAACTGCTGAGCCTGCACTCTACAGCCTGCGAGCCACAACTACTGAGCCCGCGTGCCACAACTACTGAAGCCCACACGCCTAGAGCCCATGCTCTGCAACAAGAGAAGCCACCGCAACGAGAAGCCTATGCACCGCAATGAAGAGTAGCTCCCGCTCTCTGCAACTAGAGAAAGCCCACGTGCAGCAACAAAGACCCAACGCAGCCAAAAGTAAATAAATAAATAAAATTTTTTAAAAAAGTGCATGACTGGTATAGTATTAAAAAATCAGTGTATTTCACTACGGTAAAGAAATAAAGGAAAACATTTCACGATCAACTCAATCTATGTGGAAAAAGTTTGCATAAAATGTAAAACACATGCATGATAGAAACTCTCAGTAAACTAAGAATAAAAAGAAACTTACCCTGATAATGTGTAACCATGAACAACCTACCGCTAACATCATAGTAAATGGCGATTATAAAAAACTCGACACTTTGCCCTAATTTTTGGCACAAAAAGAGAAGTCCCCACTATCCTAGATTTTGAACTTATTCCTATCCTTCTTCTTTATGTGTATGTGTGTTTTTAATTTTTGCTTATTGTCAAGCTTTATATCTCAGAGACCACGGGCAGTTCTGGGATTTGCTTCTTTTCGCTCACTGGCACCCTTCTCAGATCACTTAGCCTTATTCATTCATTTTCTCTGTGTTTTATTCCACTGTGTGAACATATCACAATATATTCAGTAGCCTCTAGATGTTTAATTTGTTTCTGGGGTCTTTTTTGGTTTTGTTTTGTTTTCCTCTCACTGCTCTTTGAAATAAAGTAGGGAATATCTTGGTATAAGCAGGCAATTTAAACAATATATTAAAACAGAAAATCACAGAAGGTTATCAGTGCTGAACTTTCCAGGGTTTTACAACTTTCTCCTTGACAGCCCCCCTCGGGCTCAGGGGCTGTAGAACCAAAATGAGCATGTTTTATTCTCTCCCAAACTTCTCGCCAGTCTAGGTGGGTGTCTGCTGATAACTCGTGTTAGGTGTAAACGCTCCACGTTGGGCCCGATGCTTGGGGGCCTTCATGTGGCCCCCAGTAGCCTCGAGTGACCAAAACCTTTCTGTGAAATCCCCACGTCCCTTTCAGGAAGGGGGTGCCAGAAATGGATTATCCTGCTCAGGGTGGACAATAGAATTATCCAGTTTTAGACGTGCATGCAATCTTACACATCATGTAGCTTCTTTCTAACAAATGAAGAAACCGAGTCCCAGAGAGAGAAAATAATAACATCACGAGGGTTATTAGAGGCATGGCAAAGACCCCAGTGTCTTTGGAGTGAGGGATGGTCTCTGGATACCCAATTAGCATGTAAATAAGTGACATTAGAGAGAAGATGCCTGAACCTGCCAGGATCATCAATGGATTAGCAGAATTACCTTTATTAGATTGACTCACTGTTACCTAGCAGAGAGCAGGCCTGAGGGAAAGGGTTACTGGAAGGGTCAGTTTTGACTATTTCTCTAGCAAGTTCTATTGTCTGGGGATGGTAGGTCGGGGGCAAGGGGGCGTGGCGGGTAGAGTTCCTGGATTGTGCCTTAAGGGTGGGTCCCCAGGAGGTAAATAGAATTGCTGGTTCCTTTGGACATTGGGGCTGAAGAGGGAGCTTAGGGTAGGGAGCAGAATCAACAAAGCAGAGATGATGTTGAAAGGTGCGTGTGTGTTTCTGTGCGAAGGGAGAGAAATAGCTATGTCACGCTTTTGTTTAGGACTAGCTGTGGTGATCGCCAAGCTGAATACCTGAAAACCCTTTGCGTTCTCTATTTCCTCATTCCCTGTCTCCCTTCTTCTCTGTTGTTTGGCCTCACGTCTGTTCCTCCTCGTTCCCAAAGCCTCTGTCCTCTTCAAAGCCTCCACCCCGTCCACGCTGGATTTCGAGAATTTTCATAACGAGTCTACTCGTCTTGTCCTTCTCATCTATAGAAACTGCCCGTTGCTGCAAATTCACTCCACCTGCTGGTCCAAATCCTTCCATGGTTCCTCATCGTTACAGAACAATTCGAAATGCCCCTGCTTCTCAAGCAAAACATACGTCCATCTACCTCCAGCGAGACTCAGCTCACCCACGCACGGCTTTATGGCTTTTGAAAATGCGTTCCCATCAGACTCCCTCTAACCTCCTAAGCCTCTCCTCCCCTAATCAGCTCAAAACCACTGCTGCGGCCAGCTGGTGTCCTGAGGTCTTATCTCGTAACCCCGCCCTGCCCCGCTGACCACATCACCTCTCGGAGATGCTCTCCAGTTACGTTCCTAGCGCAGCAGAGAGCAAGAGGGACACTCCCTGCCCCAGCTGGCCCAGCTCAAGTCCTGTTTTGTCAGCTGGATCTTTGTTGACCTTTCCGATGATGATATACTTTCAGTTTGCCTTCTACAGGTCAATAACAACTAATTAAATAAAACGATACTACCATTTCTTGAGTGCCGTGGAATGCAGGCACTATGCTAAGTGCTTTACAGGCCGCCTTGTCTCATGTAAGCTCCCTAACAACCTGCTGAGATAAGTCCTATTATCATCCCATTTTACAGAGGAGAAAACTATAAATGCAGAGGGGGCATCAGAGCAAATGTCTACCTCCAAACGACTCTAGCCACTATGATGGGCTGTCTCCCCTTTAATGAACTATGTTAATTTCAGCCCACCCCACTCATTTTCTGCACGATGTTTTGTTCCCTTCGTGGGATCTAAAAGCCAACCTTAGCAGCTGTGTTCTTCCCTGTAGCCCTTCACAGATTATGTCAAAGCAATGAGAAAAATATATATATAACTATCTTTGTACATCACTGGTTTATATGCTCCTTTATTACCCCTGAAATAACCAAAGTATGAATCAACAAAAGATGCTTTACGAGGGCAGGAGATGCTGCTGTAATCTTGTCTTGAACACCCAGTGGAGTCTTCCAGGGCTCCATTTGTAGCGGAAAACTCGTTCACAGCGGGATGAGTGGGCAGCGCTGGGGCCACACGGCACACAGAATTCCCATTGCTCACCTCTAACGCCCAGGTCAGTGCATGAAGAAGCTGCATTTGCCTGTGTGGATGCTACAAGTGTAGGGCTGTTCCCCTAAGCCAGGGACGTGAAAGGACTGGAATATAATAATGCACATCAAATTGTGAGGCGATAATTCACAGTATCTTCATTTTGCATCCAATTTCCCTTCCAAAAGCCATTAGCGTTCAGCGCTCGTAACTGATTGGCTTTAAAAATACAAAACAAAGCCATAGTATTGTCTTGTTTTCCTGCTGTTGCTCATTGTGACACTTTTTAGTTGGATCAGAAAATGCCTTCAGGAAATAATAAGAGCAGAAGCTGAGGGTGACATGCCACGGAAAGCATTTGAAGGGAGTCTGTTTAGTGCAATTTAGGAACCCAGAAAATTATGAGATAAGCAGAAATCATTTTTTCCCTATTTCTGAGGTGATCTGCGTGGAAACTACCTTACTAATTGGTTTAACTTGGCACTTCTAATATGTGTATTTGTCTTGTCTTCATCTTCAAAGCGGTCCATGAACAATGGGGCTGATTCTTCCACAGAGTTCCCGCTAAGTTTCTCCAGACTGTGGGCGGAGGCATGCTGAGCCTGGGTTCTCCCGCAGGGTGGCGTTGGTGGCTTGGAGCTGGGGCGCCTCTGATCTCAGCCCAGTGCCCACGAGGCAGCGGCCCAGGCTACGAGAGGGGTGGGCATGTCACCTAGGGCTCTAGCCTGGCGGAGGAGCTCACCCAACGAGTTATGGTCTCCTCTGAGGAACAAAGACATAGAAAAAAATCCTGACTATGAGGGCTACCAAAGCCGAGACTGGGAGAACATTTATGGGTGAGCTTGAAACCAAGGAAATGTGGTCAGCCTGGGAGCTGCTTGGAGTTCCTGGTGAGGTCCAAGCATCAGACCCCATCTTGCTTCTCCAGCAGGACTTTGGAAGAGATGTGTCAGCCCCCGAACCTCTCCTGTAGTAGTACCTGAAATTCTGCCAAGGTGACGAGCCAGGGTCTTGCTTTAAAATCTAGATAAAACACGACTCTCTTAGTATATACATGCAAAGGAATATTATTCAGCCTTGAAAAGGAAGGAAATCTGACACTCGCTGCAACACACGTGAAAACCGAGGGCATTGTGCTCATAATACGCCAGACATAAAAAGACAAATACTGTATGATTTCTCATGAGGTTCCTAGACTCGTCAAATTCACGGACAGGGAATAGAATGGTGGTTGCCGGGGGGCTGGAGGAGAAGGATGGGGGGTTAGTGTTTAATGGGGACAGAGTTTCAGTTTTGCAGGGTGAAAAGAGTTCTGCGGATGAACGGTAGGGACGGTTGCACAACAACCGTGAAAGTGCTCAATGCCACCAGCTGAACACTTAAAGATGGTTCAGATGATAAACTTTATGCTGTGTGTATTTTACCACGATTTTAGGAAAAGTCCTGTCTCACAGCACCTGCTTAAGGCTGCCCACTCTGGAAGGTAAAAGCCAAGTTGAAAGAGGACGGAGAGGGGGAGGAGAAGGGAGACTTTGTGCGGTGAGAACAGGGTGAGCAACCTCCTCTGGGGCATCACAGGCCCGCAGGAGGGACCAGAGGAGGAGGGACTGTCCAGCCCCGCTTCAAGGTCCGGCTCTAGCTCTTCTTTTCGGAAAGGGGGGATTTCCTTAACTTTAGGTGGGTTTTTTTTTGTTTTTTTTTTTCGGTACGCAGGCATCTCACTGCTGTGGCCTCTCCCGTTGCGGAGCACAGGCTCTGGACACGCAGGCTCAGCAGCCATGGCTCACGGGCCCAGCCGCTCCGTGGCATGTGGGATCCTCCCGGACCGGGGCACGAACCCGTGTCCCCTGCATCGGCAGGCGGACTCTCAACCACTGCGCCACCAGGGAAGCCGTCTTTAGGTGTTTTGTCGCCCCTAATTATGCACTTAGGGCCATTTCCCTACTGCTTTGGCCACAGCTGACGTTTCGACCTGGAGCTCTCAACTGGGCCATTTCTAAGAAGTCTGCATTTAGGCCTGATGGTTCATCTCTGTATGTAAATTTCCCCATCAGACAGTCTGTGGAGGCAGCTCTGTGATCTGCAAAGCACCATCTGCTCGACTGCGGGGTGGGGAGGGGGTGGCCGTGATAGGGGAGGGCCGGGGGAAGGGCCGGGCGGCAGCAGAGCTCCCCGGACTGGTTAATCTTCTGGCCACGCGTGAGTCCGGACCACCCGGGGCGCTGTGCACGCACCCTCAGTCCCTCCTACCTGTGCTTGATGGGACTCTGCTTAACGCAGGTCCACCAGCTGCAGGCCCCACCCCCCGCCCCCCACGTGGCAGGTCCTTCTAGGCTCCCCTCAGCCTCTCCTCCTCCACACCCCCCCCCACCCCCGCCTCTGGGTGGAGCGATTCCATCCTCCACGCTCCTGGGAAAGCATCTTCACTGTCTTTGTTTCCACCTCCATACACATCTCATCTGCCTTCCTTTTTCCTTGGATTCTCCATCATTCCTGACCCATCAACACTACTTTGTATTTTTCAGCGCTGTCACACTCTGCCCCGCCCCCTTCCACTCCCAGTAGATCTTACCTGCTATTTCTAGGGACTTGGGCCTGGATATCCCTTCTGAGCTCCGGCTCCCAAATGCTGGCTAACCCTTCTCCACAGGCTGGTTTCTGCGTCCCTGAGCGCATCACCTACACCCTCAGTGCCGATTCGCCTCCAAGGTAACCCTTCTCCCTCTGTCCTTTCCCAGTTGGAGCCCTGCGTCCTCTCTGGCTGAGGTCACTGCCATGGTGCCCCACCTGGCTGGCCCGTGCCCATTCATTCTGCACGTGGTGGCCAGAGTTGTAGTTTTTAAATGATTCCTTTATAATATTGAAAATGCTTACATAAGAAATAGGTGCTTTTGAACAGAATAAGTTGCAGAGAGAAAATGGCAACACACCGCCCCTGTCTTCCCACACTTCTGAGGTTGCTGACATTATCAGTTTCCTGTGTACCTTCCCGCACCTTTTTTCTACACCTCTCTAAACATTTTTACACACACACACACACATACACACTTTTTTTTAAGTTTTAAGAAACATGAGATTATGCTGTAAACAACCCTCCGCAAGCTGCCTTCTTCCCATCTAACTGATGACTCCAAAATGAAAATCGCTTCTCTGTCCTGGTTACAACCGCTTGTTGCCTCCCCTTTGCATCTTCTGGTTCTTCCTTATTTCTCCAGCTTCACCATCTGTCACCACCTCCCACACACATGCTCCAGCAACACTGAGAGACTGACTATCCTTCGAGTGCCCTTCCCTCCCGGTTCTGTTCATGCGGTTCCCCCTGCATCTAATGCTTTTCCCTGCACCTCCCACTTATCTCTGGGGATTCAGCATGAGTGTCGCTTCGTCCCTCCCTAAAGCCAGTTCTGCTGTCTTTTCTCCTTATAAGACCCTCACGCCATCACAGAATTCACCACACAGGATCACAGTTGTTCAGTTGTCTGTGTTTCCCATGAGTCTACCAGCTCTGCAAGGGCTTGAATCATGTAACTTAGGTACCGCACGGCACCGAGTACAGGTGACCAGTTCACACGCACTAAATGCTTGTGGAATAGATAGATGGATTCATAAATAGTAAAGAAACAGAACATCCGTTACCAAACACCAGGGCATCATCCCTGACTCTTTCTTGCCTTCATTCTCCCACGATCATCTCATCTATCAGTGAGTCTCATCAGCTCTGCTTCTAAAAAGCAGCTCAAATCACTTCTCTTCTCTCAATCCCCATGGCTCCCACCGGGTCCAAGCATTCCTTCCTTTTCCTGGACCACTCAGGTGTCCTCCAAGCTGGACTTTCTCTTTACACTCCTGTCTTAGCAGAACCCACTTCATTCTTCACTTGGCAGCCAGAGGGAATCTTTCAAAATTGTTAGTCAGTCCTTTGTTCCTGCTTCAGTGGCGTCTCACTGCTCTTGGAATAAAGCCCAAACTTCTCACCATAACCTCTCAAACCTCGCGTGAGAAGGCGCTTGCCTACATGTCTAGCTTCCTTTAAAAAATAATCAACGTTCCCTAGTTTCTTATGCCCCAGCCACACAAGTCATTTTATTGTCCCAGCAACACGCTAAGCTTGTTTGTGCCGCAGAGCCTTTCCTTTTGCTGCTCCCCCTCCCTGGAGTACCCCTCCCTCAGCTCTTCACACGGCTGGGGCTGGCCCCTTCTTGTCATTTACAGCCGGGCTCAAATGTCACCTCCTCAAAGAAGCCTGAATTCCTGAGGACACGCACTAAAGAAGCCCTCAGCGTGCTCTATACCATAGAGCACTCTCTGTCATTTTATTATTGTTTGTTTTTTGCCTTTGTTCCCTCCCCACTGGGATGGGAGCTCCCCAATGGCGAGGACCTTATCTATATATTCACTGCCGGAACCCCTGTTGCTAGAACGCATCTGAGTTATAGTAGGTGCTCAATAAACAGCTGCCAAAAGAATAAATGCATCACGTTCGGACAGCGCAAGCGAACGGGAAAGCCACCGAATTTAAGAATAAACAGTGGGAATTCTATTACTGTCTGTGGCATTTACTTAGCTGTGTGGTCTTCACAAAGTCTCTCAAATTCTTGAATCTTATGCAAAATGGCAAGAAGAATACGCCTTGCCCTCCTTACCTTAAGGGTTTCTGTGAGGTTTAGGATGGCTAAAAGATGTGAAAATGCCCTACCAAGCAAAGTGGTGATGTATGTTATCAGTCCTAGGATAGCTGAATAACGTGGATTGCCCCGCACCACAATCTCTCTGAAATCAAATAAAGTAGATGTCTCTGGTCTCTGAGTGAAGTTGCAGCCATGGAGCTGTTCAAAGATCCGCACGACCGTCAGTGCTACATTGAAGGTTGCAGCTGTAAGAGGACCAGCTCTCCAAGGAAGAGGGTGCACAAGACAGGATGAAACACAAAAAGAAGACTCTGCTAATTTATCAGCATTAAGTACATGAGAACAATTCCCATTGAGGAAGGATGGCATCTTCTGGGAGCTCCTTCTCAGGACGGCACCATTTTGAAACACTGAATTACCCCAGAGGCTCAAACCGAGGCAGCATGACTTTCCTGTGTCTGACTTTGGATAGAAGTGCCCTGCCAGGGAGACGGAACGGTGTGATCACCCCCAGCTGAGGGCTCTGGATCTGAATTAAGGAAAGATGCGGCATACTCTCATTATTTGTTCATCAGGTTTTTTAGTGGCGTCAGACTGGCTGAAACTGGTTATAGTTTCTTCTATTTATATTTTGCAAACCACCAACCATTCTTAACCAGTGAGCCCAGCAAACATTTGTGGCTGTTTGGGTCTTGGGCTCCCTCTAGAAAATAAGTACATTGAGATGTTGCAGAAAATGGAAAAGAAGAAGAAAAAAAGCCAACTCTGTTGGATGAAGGAGGTTGTTCATATAAAATAGTAAGCAGATGCCTGACTTATCCTAACTTCCAAGCAACCCTTTAAAGTGCTAACCCAGAAACTCTTTGTTTTTTCCTTCCCGTGTCCTCTGCAGTGTCTTGGGCATGCTAGCCGTTTAATAGTATTTTAATGAATGCATCAAAATACACATTCCGTATTCTTCATACTCCTTTCCCAGCTATGGAGTCATTGGATGTAGGTAAAGACTGCTTGGAGGTAGCTTCCCGAGTAACTGATTATTTTCTACTCAACTTATATTTCCTCTTATAAGTAACTTCCAATGAGAGAAGAGCACATTTGTCAATATTTTTAGACCCTTTTTTCAATTTCATAAAAATGTTATGAAATTTATAAAAATTTTCAATTTTTATAGCTTGATGAACACAGTTTTCATCGCTTTGGAAAAATCTGAAAAATGTTTTAGGGCTTACCTGTATGTTTTAATATTCAGCTACTATCTCTCTACCTAGACATCTATCTATAGATTTTCAACAGAGCGCTGGCTGCTTTCTGATGATGAAATTAATGTGCATTCAGTGGATATACGCTGGGCAAAGATTTAACGTATTTTCTTTAAGATTTTGGGTTTTTAAGTTAAAACAGAATTATACTTAATATTTTATTTGAAACACTGTTTCACTTAACACTTCCTTGTGAACATTTCCTTTTTCTTTCATATCTCCCAAGATACACTCTGGAATGGCTGGGCAGTATTGCTTTGGGTGTAGGTATTGTAATCCTTTAACCATGCCTCAAATTTCATACATTTAGATTATTCCCAATTTAAGTTGTTATTAAATCCATCATATTAAACATCTCTGTACATACATTTTAGTACAAGTTTCTCACAATTTCCTTACAATTGTGAGTACCAGTTTTTCTTCTAAGATAGAAAATAACAGGGGTGAGGTATGTAAAAATTTTAAAACCCTTTTTACACATCTGTAAATTTGTTTTGGTGATTCCTTCTTTTTAAATTATGCTTATAAAGGTCCAGCATAATTAAGAATTATAAAGTTTTCACCTACATTTTCTTCTAGTTATTTTATTATGTACATACTTTTTAATGTATGGCACCATATAAAGATTGATTTTTCCCCCAGTTATTCAGGTTTCATAGAAAGGGGTATTGCATAATTTGGCCATTGTAAATTATTTTCATCAAGTAATAAATCATTTTATGTATCTGGATCTATTTCTTGGGTTTCTATTCTGTTCAGTCTACAGTCTCTTACTGTTCCAGAGCCTCACTGCTGTAAGTATGGCAGCGTTAATACTTCAGTGAGTCAAACTGTTTTTCAAGCATGTGGCCCGTGCCCCTGCATTGCGCTGAAGGTTGGTACATAATGATAAACCAGACAGACATGGTCCCTGACCTCATGGCACTTACAGCTGAGGGAGATAGGCGTTAACCATGGAAACCAAGCAATAACTGTATCATTACAAATAGTGATAACCGTGATGAACCAAAAGCATAGGATTCCATGGTTAAGGATACCACTGAAGAACTTTAGTTAGGAGAGCTCCATGGTCAGATTTCTTTTCTTTTTCTTTCAAAAACATTTTTTAATTGAAATATATTTGACATACAACCCTGGATAAATTTAAGGTGTACAACTGTTGGTTTAATCCATTTATATATTGTACTGTGATCGCCAGTGTCATGAGAATTAGCCCCTCTATCAGGAGGTTTCCTTTCTTTTCTGTTTTTTGTTTGTTTGCTTAAGGTCACCATGGCTGCTGAGTGGAGAGGAGATCGGAGGTGGCCGAGAGTGACAGGAGAAAGATCCACCTGCAGAGCAGCGATGACAGTATGATATGGGGTAAATGTTCATCGAAAGGAAAATACGTTCATAAATTCATGAACTCTTTAGACGGTAGAACCCAGAAGACTTGGTGACTGATTAGATATGGAAATGAAGAGAAGGGAGGAGTGAAGAATGATTCCAAGTTTTCTAGCCTGAGGGTCAAGGATACTGTGGAGCCACAAGTACACAAATGATGGAACCAAAGTGGGAGTAGGGTGGAAAGGAATTCTTTTTAGACAAGAGTAAACCAAGGTGGCTGTGAAACATTCTCGAGCTACCGTGGTCGATGGTGCTGGTCAAGTTCAGAAGAGAACTGTGGGTGGGAGACACTGGTATACGGTCAGACTGGAACACAGCACAGTGATAATATCACATAGAAAGAAAGTCTAGTGAGAAGAGATGCCAAAGCAGGACCAAGCCCTGAATAAGTAACTCTAGACTTTAGATATTAGAACGAGGAGACTCAGAGGAGAATGGAAAAAATGGGACCAAGAAGTGAGAGGAAACCAGCAAAGCATGGGGTCCCTAGACGAAAGGGTGGGAGGTTTCCCCCAGGAAAGCAGCGGGTAGATTGTTGCTGAGACCTTGGCCAAGGTGAAGATGAAAGTGAATCCACTGAACCTGGAGTGAATATGTCCCTGGTAACGTCAAGTGACAGCAATGTTGGTGGCATGTTAGAAGTGGAAATCAGATTGGGGTAAAAGTCAAATCTGAATTCAAGAACAAACAACATTCTCTTCTCTTTTGGAGAATTTTGGCCATGGAGAGAAGAAATAAGGTGACGTCTTAGGGGTGAGACGTTACAGAATGTTTCTAAGCTGATAGCAATTATCCAGGAGGGAGAGCAGATTGGGTGGGGTGGGGGTGGGGGAGACAGAGAGAGAGAGAGAGAGAGAGAGAGAGAGAGAGAGAGAGAGAGAGGGAGAGGGAGGGAGAGAGGGAGAGAGAGAGAGAGAGGGAGAGAGAGAGAGAGAGGAGCTGCTGTACAATTCTGAATAAAGAATCATGGGTTTTTATATCTTCATAGGGAATAAACTTTCCACTTAATGTTTTTTGCCTTCGGTTCTACTTTGTGTGATACTAGCTTTGGGTCATCTGGATTATTTCCATTTGCATTTACCCGATAAATGTCTATCTTTTGTACCACCCGTGTTTGATTGTATCCTGTCTTCTTATTTCTTTCCTCACTCTATGTTGTGTTTTTTATAAATATTTTTGCTGAACTGTTTATGTCCATCCTGTTTCTATTTCTACTAGACAGTACTTTATGTTTAAAAAACCCTTCTTCAACTTATATTCCTCTAATGATCTGTATTAAGAATGGCAATATTTCTTGTTTCCCTCTGTGAAAAATGGACTTGTCGAATGCTTTCACTTCACCTTATCTTGCCTGCAATTCTTTCCTGACTTTTGTGGTCAGATTTTGTGACTTTCGGCACAGAGAATTAGTATTAAATCATCGTGTACTCTTAGGTAAGCCTTCTGCATTCATCTGTAAAATTTTTTTGTATCTGTAGTCTAGTGGAGTTTTTTTGGTTGCACCAGCATGTGGGAGCTCAGTTCCCCAACCAGGGATCGAGCCTGAACCCCCTGCCCTGGAAGATAGGAGCCTTAACCACTGGACCACCAGGGAAGTCTCTGTAGTCTAGTTTTAACTCTCAGTTTTATTGCTTTCAATATTCTCCCACCAGGGCTGTAATACCACAGTGTTCCCATTCTCGAATGCTATATGTTGACGCATCGATAGCTTATTAATTTATAATAATCTTGGTGGGTTTTTAAAGCAATAGTACATGGATGATACTTTTTGTCTATCCTTCGATAGCTTACATTAACTTCTAGTCCAGGTGATTCACTCTTGCATCGCAAGCTTTCCTCCAGATACATCTGAGAATGTTACCCTCATTTTCTTCTGGTGTTCAATATTATGGAGAAGAAATTTCAGATCATACATTTAAAAATAGAAGACTCTCAGTCGTGAACGTCTATTCTGATTTCAACTGAAACTAGAAGTTCCAAATTCACATTTCAAATGAATGTTATGAATAGCTGAGGTTTAGAATTCCTACCACATCACTTAACCATCTTGAGGAACAGGTTCAGTGCCAGACTCTGTTGGTTTCCAACCCAACAGCCACCCCCAATCTTCTCCACAACCCTCAACTCGGGGGGGGGGCATTTATTTTCTCAGACTCCCCTGAAGCTAGAATTGATCCAAATCTGGGCCATGAAATATTAGAGAAAACTTGTTATAGGCATTCTGGCAAAATTTTTTCTCTGTAATAAAAGGAGAGAAATATGGAGAGGAATTTCTGACCTCCTTCCCTCCATTTCTCTATTGGATGTTCTTTTTTTAAAAAAAAATAGTTAATAGACTTTATATTTTTAGTATAGCTTTAGATTTACAGAAAAATCGAGCTCAGTACAAAGAATTCCATGTACCCACCCAATCTCCAATTTTGGCATACACTTTCCCTTATTATTAATATCTTGCACTTGTGTGGGACCTATATTATGATTAATGAGCCAATATTGATAGATTTTTATTAACTAAAGTCCACAGTTTACATTAGAGTTCACTCTTGGTGGTGGTATACATTTTACGGGTTTTGACAAAGGCATAATGTCTTGTATCCACCACCGGAGAACCATGCAGAATAGTTTCACTGACCTAAGAGACACCTATTCATAACCCTTGACCACCACCGACCTTTCAACTGTCTCCATCGTCTTGCCTTTTTCAGAATGTCATATAGTTAGAATTATACAGTATGTAGCCTTTACAAACTGACTCTTTTCACTTAACAACATGCATTCAAGTTCCTCCTCGTCTTTTCTTAGCTTGATAGCTCATTTTGTCACTGAATGACATTCCATTGTATGGATACACCGCAGTTCCTTTATCCACTTGCCTGTTGAAGGATACCTTGATAGCTTCCAGCTTTAGGTAACAATGAACAAAGCTACTGAAAATATTCACTTGCAGGACTTGATGTTCTTTTGTAAGAGCTTGGTGCAGTGGCAGCCATCTTTCTACCATGAAGTGACATGTAAGGAAGAAAGCAAAGATGCTGAAACAAAAGTGGAAGGAAAGGAAGAACTGGTACACTGATGTTATGTTTGAGCCAGTGGGCCAATCCTAGGGCTCCTTGGCAAGTAAGCACTAAGTGTCTCCATGAATTAAGCCACTATGAGTTGAATTTTCTGTGAGTTGTGTGTTCCCTGAGCACTAAAAGGGCTAACCCATGCCATGCTTTATTCAGTTGGGGTATTTTACTTTCCATAGCACATTTTAACTTCTCTTTTTAGGTAGAAAGAAGACTTTAACATTGTGTACTTTTTTTTTTTTAAGTAAAAATTTCCTGGTGTTTCTTAGACAAGCTGGGACCTGGGACCTTTTGCTGGGACCTGGGACCCTTTGCTGCAGTGTTGCATTGCTTGCACCAGGACACACCTCTCCTGGAGCAACAAAATACAAAGAAACTGTGTGGGACCAAAAATAACTATTTATTTTTATGTAGTTAAAAGTATATAACTTGGGCATGCTCGGGGCAAATTCATGCTTGGGGCAAATTCTAGACCCAAAAGATACAAAGAGACCAAAAAACCCAACTGCCATTTCTGAAGAGCCTGGAGCAAAAACAGGGTGTAAGGAGCAAAAGTGCGGTACTGAGCATGCCCCCTGCACACCACACCACCAGAGGGGTGGGCAAAACAGCTAAGCCACCCCTCTGGCCCGAGCCCTGGACACACGCCTACCCTCACCCCATATAAGGAACAAGGCTGCCCCACCTCGGGGAACGACCAAGCAAGGGAAGCTGTTGTTTGTTCTAACTCCCCCCAGCTGCAGCAGGGGCCCCAATAAAGCCTTGCCTGAATTTCTCATCTGGCCTCTGGTCAATTTCTATTGACTGGGGAAGGCCAGGAACCCTGGTCGGTAACATT
The DNA here is from genome assembly GCF_005190385.1 of Monodon monoceros. NCBI lineage: Eukaryota > Metazoa > Chordata > Mammalia > Artiodactyla > Monodontidae > Monodon > Monodon monoceros. Next base: position 41,003,312 of record NW_021703786.1, on the reverse strand, counting down.
TCTATAGAACGTGAGTCACACTGAATTTTCACAGGTAGTAACTCCTGTGCGGTACACATTAAACGGCAGTGACTAATAAGAGGTTCACATTCCAATGTTCGAAGCAGCTCTAGAGAAGGCTGGTTGTGAACGTGTCTGCATGCCTCTGCCTTTTCTTCCCTTTAAGCTCAGCCTCTTTATTCCATGCCTCTTGAAAGTGGGGTGATTATCTCACTCATCCCCACAAGTGGGAAGCTGCCAAGCAGCCAGTAAGTCCCCTTGGAAATGTTGGGACACAGAATTCATTCAAAGTTGCCACCAGAAGGCTAAGGGAGAGAACCCTCCACGATTAAGGAAGAAAATCAGACTTGTGACCGCCGCCTGATTAGCAATTTGATCTTAAAAGCATCAACATTTTAAAAACCTTTATCTCAACACTAATCTCCACTTTGAATAGTCTAAGTCTGTGAAAGGCCTTGGCTTTATTGGCCTTTTATTTCCATCTCCAAGCTGCATCCATTTCCTAGGGCTGAGGCACCCAGTTCGCCTCTAGACAGATCCCAAATCCCCACTGTCAACTGTCACCCTCTGGATCAACACACATCAAGCCATCCTCTCTTCCGCCTACCAGGATCTCAGACACTTAAAGATATTTGTATTCCTTAAGTCTCTTCCTAAGGTTAAATGCCCCTTGTCTCTTTAATTGCTCTTCTTAAGACATCATTTCCAGACCCTTTATACTCTGGGTCTCTCCCATTGGATGCAACCTCTCCCATCAATATCCTCCATTCACTGTGGTACCTGCAATTCCACATGGTTGTGTCTGAGGGCTGGGCTCTCCCAGGAGCAGACCCTTGGATAAGGATTAAAATGCAGGTGGAGCAGAGCACAGGGAACTCTACTCAAGACCTTGCAATAACCAATAATGGAAAAGAACCTGAAAATATACGTGTATATTCAGTTCTATATATGTGCGTATATAACTGAACCACTTTGCTGTACACTTGAAACTAACACATTGTAAATGAACTATACTTCAATTTAAAAGAAGAATGTTAAAAAAAAAAAAGGAGAGAGAAACAAATGCAGGTGGGAATGAACGTGTTACTGGGTGGGTAACTGGGGGTCCTTTCTGCTTTTTTCCTCTGGGACACTGTCTAGAACTTACTCTCAGAGCTAAACCCACCTATGGGTGAAGAAGCTGGGGTGTCTGTCCAGACCCCCATCCGTGATTAGTATTCTCGGTACGATCCGATAAGCATAAATGATCATCAACACTCACTGCCTTTGTTAAGAGTCGGCTCCTTTTCTTTTTTTAGCAGCTGCATATATCCTGGAATCCTTTAAAATTTGTTAGCCATCGAAACCTATGTCTTTACTTGCTGAGAGCCAGGTCTCTGCCAACTTGTATATGAGTGGTCTATTTCTTTGTATTTGATGAGTTGGGGTGTCTACGTGCGGTGGTACCCTGCATGTATTGCCTTTCTCTTATTCGGTTGGATGGATGCAGGATGCCAACCTGTGAAGACCAGTCTTCTGCCTGGAGGTGCCCTGCTTCCAGACTATCTCTTTGCTTTCCTCTGGCATGAGGCAGGTCTGCCCTGTCCTAACATCTTTTCCTGCCCAGTGACCCCTTGTCAGCTCTCAGATCCCAGTCCTGCCACAAGACGAATAGTAGCTCACGTTACTCCCCAGTGAAGACCTGCACATTAGAAAACAATGAAGTTATGCAGCCATCACAGATGAAACGAGGAAAACACTGCAGCTATTTTCCCTTCTAGTTAAAGAACACAAGGGAACTGGGTTTCCTCTGTGAATGTGTATGACTAAATCTAAATTTTCCATGGAAAGTAATTCAATTAGAATGTGTGGCAAGGTTGCAAATTTAATTACACTGTACTTAGCTGTGCACAGAAATGTTAACTTTTCTATTTTCTATCATGCATCTGCTTTTCCTCAGAATCACCTCAGCAAACCGGGAAGGAGAGGAAAAATTTAACTTTCAATTTGCCGGTGTTTGGTATCATAGTGGCTTCCAATCTAAGGAGGCTTTCAGATGACTCAGTCTCTTTTGAGAAAATGCTTGGTGTTTCCTCTTTTTCTCCTTCTTGCTGACCCTCTTTTCCCTGAATGATGTCTCTGAGTGTGAAGAGAGCTATGCAGAGGTGAGGGTGGGGGGGTGGGCAGTGCAGCCCTCCCTCAGGACAAGAGATGATGGACATTGTGTCTGCAGCTGCGTCTAGAATCGATGCATGGGACCACTGGCTTCTGGCTGCAAACACCCTGTACCCTGCAGCCTCTTTATCTTGAGTCTACATCTTGCTTGGTCCACCTGCCTTTCCACCATCTCTGCATCCCCTCAGTGGGGCATCTGAGCATCTAGACTGGCCACTTTCATAGCAGCATCCCCAGGCTACGGCCAGGCTCTCCTGACATTCTTGGGTTTGCCCACACCTGTCTAGGTGTTTCTATTGTTTCCTTTTTCGAGGCTCCATTATAAGAAGGGGAAACAGGGGTTCACACATCCGTCCCTCTTCCCTTTTGTAGATTAAATATTCCATCCTACTCTCTCACACTTCTTTTGGACCGTGTGACTATTTGGGGCTGCTCACACCTTGGGGCTGATACAGCTGAGAGCAGGTGTGCCTCCACCATCCCTCTCTTCTCATGCACTGACAACCCACCAGAATCCACAGAATTAAGGATGGTGGAGCTCCAAGTTGGAGGCATGACGCTTGCCCCATTTCCGACTTTAAAAGAACAAGAAACGGGCTTGCCTGGTGGCGCAGTGGTTAAGAATCCGCCTGCCAATGCAGGGGACACAGGTTCGAGCCCTGGTCCGGGAAGATCCTACATGCCGCGGAGCAACTAAGCCCGTGGGCCACAGCTATTGAGCCTGTGTTCTAGAGCTGGCGAGCCACAACTACTGAGCCCGCGTGCCACAACTACTGGAGCCTGCGCGCCTAGAGCCCGTGCTCCGCAACAAGAGAAGCCACCGCAGTGAGAAGCCCGCGTGCCGCAATGAAGAGTAGGCCCCGCTCACCGCAAATAGAGAAAGCCTGCTTGCAGCAACAAACACCCAACGCAGCCAAAAATCAATAAATAAAGTAAATTTATATATATATATATATATATATATATATATATATATATAAAACCAAGAAACAAACCTTTATTGTGATAAGCCCCTGAGATGTGGTGGTTTGTTACTGCTGTACAGAGGTAATCGCCCTGCAGAGCACGCCCTTTCCCGGGCTGTCAGAGCAGGGCAGGGTAGGGTCTTTTGCCACCTTGAATGTACGTTCTTCTTTTGTGAAACTGAGCTGCAACAGCTCTGTGCTATAGATGGGAATTTTAAAAATCATCACCATTCCCTTTTTTTGTTGTTGGTTGTTAAAGAGAAAACTAAGTTCAGAAAGCTTACATTTCTTGTTTTTGTTAAGCAACGCATTTGACCCCAGACTGAGGATCTGCCCACATTTAGAATCCCTTCCTTGCCTTCTTAATGCTGAATAAATCTTACCGATAAATTCCATCCCTTCCTCCCAGAAGGAGTGTGATTCTGACTCGCCTTCACAAGAGCCATGAGCTGTCACTACCACGAGGCCAACTTTCACAGATCCCAAGTCACTACCACGAGGCCAACTTTCACAGATCCCAAGGTCTTTAACAAATGTCCAGATGTTCAGAGAAAAAACAAGAAAAGCCCACTTCAGCAGGCCTCGCTGAAGGCCACATAAAGAGTGGTGAAGCTGCTAAATCTATTTGCATTTCACACCCAGTAATTCCAGGCTCCACCTCTGAAACCTCTGCCTTAAATTAGGACGTGTGACTGTTTAGCGCAGCATTTTTCTAACCGCCATGTGTGCGAACACTGGAAAAATACAGATAACAGACCATCTCTGGGCGGAGAGAAACAGCCACCTGTGTGTTTTGCTTCTGCTCTTGTCTTCACATTAACTAAACACTCAAGGCCTCTTGGCATCACTCTGTTCTGGGCCCATCGACGCTGGCCTGATGGGCAAGGGATGGGGGGCTGAGCTTGCCAATTCTCGATGTCACACGTCACGTTCTCAGAACGTTAACTTGTAAAGTTTCTCAGAGGAATGATGTTCAGGGTGCCCTCTGGTTGTAGGCAGGAGCTCACTGTCTTGTAGGAGCAGTAAATTATTTTGGTTTGCAAAGCAATCGTATGGTAGTTTTGAACAGGAGGCTCATAAAGTCATGATTTATAATTAAATCAGAGCTCAGAAAAAAATGTCCCGAGTTATATCTATTCGGCTTTCTCTGGCTTTTGTGAGGGTCCCACAAACAGACTGAATGGCAATCTCACTTAAGAAATTGTTGTCATAAAATTTTATGGGACCATCTCAGTGGCGAGGGGACTGTTAAACATCCCTGCAGGGGGAAAACCAAGCACAATTAGACACAGACTAGTGGCTCTGTTTGGACAGTGAAAACCAAAGTCACGGTGGAAATGCCACGTCAGTAGAAGCAGGACATTCAGCCTTGACTGGATTTTCGGATGCAAGATTATCGTAAAAATTCTGTCAGTTTCTAACTTTCTCGCTTGTTTTTCTTGCCTCTTCTTTCCCCCCACTTCTTCTTTTTTAAAAAATAGATTTTAGGGGTTTCCCTGGTGGCGCAGTGGTTGAGAATCTGCCTGCCAATGCAGGGGATATGGGTTCGAGCCCTGGTCTGGGAAGATCCCACATGACGCGGAGCAACTAGGCCCGTGAGCCACAACTACTGAGCCTGTGCGTCTGGAGCCTGTGCTCCGCAACAAGAGAGGCCGCGATAGTGAGAGGCCTGTGCACCGTGATGAAGAGTGGCCCCCGCTCGCTGCAACTAGAGAAAGCCCTCGCACAGAAATGAAGACCCAACACAGCCAAAAATAAATAAATAAATTAAAAAAAAGAGTAGTGATAATAATGCATATAATAAAAAAAAATAGATTTTATTTTCTTAGAGCATTTTTAGGTTCACAGCAATATTGAGCAGAGGGTACAGAGATTTCCCACATACCCCCTCCCCCCGGACACAGCATCCCCGCCATCAACATCCTCCACCAGAGTGGTCCATCTGTTACCATTGATGAGTCTACACTGACACGTACATCGTCATCACCCAGAGTCCATGGTTTGCCTAAGGGTTCACTCTCCGTGTTGCACACTCCATGGATTTTGACAAATAAATGATGGCATGTGTCCACCCTTCTAGTGCCACGCAGAGTCGTTTCACTGCCCTAAAAATCATCTGAGCTCTGCCTGTTCATCCCTCTTTCCCGATTTACCCCTGGCAACCATTGATCTTCTCAATGTCTGCGTAGTTTTGCTTTCCCAGAATGCCATACAGTTGGAATTATACAATATGTAGCCTTTTCATGAAACAATGTTATACTCATAAGATGCCTCCAGATCTTTTCATGACTCGATCACTCCTTTCTTTTCAGTGCGGAATAATTTTCCATTGTCCGGATGGACCACAGTTTATTTATTCACTCACCCACTGAAGGACATCTTGGTTGTTTCCAAGTTTTGACAATTATACTATAAACAACCCTGTGCAGGTTTTTGTGTGGACATAAATTTTCAATTCCTATGGGTAAATACCCAAAGAGGGTGATTGCTACATGCTTTACATATATTACATCGTTTAAGCATAACAATGCCTTACTCTAGCTATTATTATTATTTCTGTTATAGACAAAAGCCCTGAGACTCAGTAATATTCTGTGACTTGTCCAAGGTCCCACAGCCTGGCAGGAGTGGAACTGGGATTCAATTCCAGGCTGTATGACTCCAAGTCCTGTAGTTTCTTGAGTCACTACCGTAGAACACACTCTGACACATCCGAAAGGGATCTTGGCTCAAAACGTCCTTCACGTTTGTAGTGGTAACAAAATGTACACACAATTTAATGTAGTTATTTTGGGGTGTTAGTTTCTATATCTATTTGCCTTTTATTTTCATATTTAATTTACTTTTTTTATTCTGACTTTGCTCCCCATTCACCATCTTTCTTTTCTTTTACTGTGTCAAGAACACTTAACATAAAATCTACCCTCTTAAATTTTAAGTGCAAATTTTAACTATGGGTACAATGTTCTACAGCCAACGTCTAGAATTCACTCATCTTGTTTAACTGAAACTTCATGCCTGTTGATTAGCAACTGCCCATTTCCCCCTCCTCCTAGCCCCTGGCAACCACTATTCCACTCATGATACTATGAATTTGACAGTTTTAGATATCTCATGTGAGTGGAATCACGCACTATTTATTATTCTGTGACTGGTTTATTTCACTTAGCTTTTACTATTTTCAAAGTTCATTCATGTTCTCGCCCATTGCAGAATTTCCTTCTTTTTTAATGCTGAACAGGATTCCATTGAATGTATAGACCACCTTTTCTTTATCTATTAATTTGTTAATGGACGCTTAAGTTGCTTCCGTACCTTGGCTGCTGTGAATGCTGCTGCAATGAACGTGGAGTGCTAACATCTCTAGGAGATCCGTGCTTTGTGCGGACACGCCTGGCTGAGTGTCTACACCTCTCCCGTACCAACTCTGCCCTGTAGGACCTCATTCCAACAGTGAGGTCTCTCCAGATCCCCCGACCTGCTCTCCTCCCCCGCCACACCCCTCCTGGAGGGGCAGGAAACTCTCACGTCCCCCAAGGCCACGGGAGACTCAGAGGAGGGTGTTTACCTAGGATGCTCTCTTCTTAAAGAAGCCACAACTTCATCATTCCTGTTTCATGAGATTCGGTCTCGTAAGCTCGGAGAAGAACCATTGGAAGGCTCCTGGCTTCTTGGACTCTGCCTGAAACGTAAGGAGTTGGCTGCTTTGGCTCTGTGGTTCCAGAACATTCTCTTAGGATTCCCAGTTCTCCTCTGGGGCTTGATTCAGCAGAGAGGCTTGTACACAGTTCTTTTCCAGGAGCTGAATAGCACTTAATTCCCCATCACACCCTTTCTAGTCTCCTCCTGCCTCTACCCTGTGTCTGCTTTAGGTTTGGAAAAGTTCTCTTACATCATCGTGCACTGTGGTTTATGGAAGAAACTCTATCCTCCAGGTTTACCAGATCCTGAGTCTTTGGAGGCTCAAGAAGCATTCTCTTAAAAAGCCCAGCTCTTGCCACAGAAAGCCCCAGCTTCCACGACCGTGCCTCTACTACTGATTTTTATAAATATTCCAAAACTAAACAGACTTCTTTATTCTGGGATGTGTCTGCCTCTACCCGAGGGAAGGAGGCCTCTGACTCAAAAGTGAAGGGGTCCTGAGACAATGTGACAATTGCAGGAGGGAAGGGCCTCAGTTATCGTGTAGGGATTTTACATCCCGACCCGTGTATCATTGAGATTTGATTGATTGATTCAGGAACATGGGTTTCATATTCAGTTACACATCTTGCAACAAAATGTCAGAGTTTGTGAGTGAGTGAGGGACTCCTTTAGGAGTCCTGGTGGGAAACATTCACCCCACATGGTTCAGAGGAAGAAAGTCTAATGAGTCTAATCCCATCCCACGTCAGCATGGGATTCCCGGATGGATTGAGCCGGGTGGTGGCAGCGGGGAGACACCCCCTCCCATCAACACCTGACACCAGTCACTCTGGCCAGACTATTTTCCAGAAGAGATTATACACAATCTAGAAGCAAAGGAGTTTACCTTGGAATGGAATGGTTCCATTTTTCTACCATCGTCAGAATGGGGGGTTTGATAGCATTGTCAAGTTCCATTGTAGAAAAATTAAGAGAGTTCTTTTGTTTTTTTGCCTGAATTTATGCCTGTGACATTGATACCTGCTACAACAGTTATCCATCTTTACCTGTGAACGTGGCACAATGAATGACCCTCCCTCCCTTCCCTCTGGGCCTCTACCTCTCCGGGTAGATCAAGAAGGGGTACTACCGGAGCGTGTTCTCCACTCCAATATCTTCAGGTTCATGTCAAACTAGCATCTCACCTATGGCTAAATTTTATATCATTTTTGCCTCACTTACCTTCACGAGATGCAAATCATCAAAATTTGATTGGCGATTTAAAGTCACGAATTCAAAAGTGCTGACAAAATAAGATTGCTCTCCTAATTAATTTTTGGGGGGCTCCTTTAAGCAAAATAACGCATTTTGCAAATGGTGCTAATAGTTAAGCTTTGACTCCATGTTGTCAGATTATACTCAAATTATTTCATGTACTTCTAGGCCACAGTGCAAGAGAGGTGTGGCCCAGCTGGACACCTTTCAGGGGACGGAAGGATCAAAGTTGGTGACGATTATATGGGGCTTAAGATTGTAAAAGCCATATTATATAAAGAATAGCCTACAGAAAGGAAGATTAGGAAGGACCATAGAGGCAGATTAAGAAAGACCATATGGTCTTTATGGAAAGACCATAAAGTTTGGAAACGTTCAAGTTTCCAAAGGCTAGTGGAAGGAGAGATTCGACTTTGATATTCTCAAATCATAAAAGTAAACCCAAAATTCAGAGATAAGTGAGTCAGTTTCTAGTGAGTTGCATTCTTTATGAGACAGGAGTGGATAGAACTCTGTCCGGGGATGCTGTTGAGGGTTGTCTAACCTTGACCGGAGGTCCTGTGGTTCCTTTCGTCATTGCCATCCTGTGGTTTGATGAAGGTTCCATGCTGTGTAAACTTAAACAGGACCATGACCACTTTTTTCCTCCTTTTACCTTTTCTCCTGGCCTCTTAACAAAGGCTTAATGACCTACTAATGCTCGAGGCACCCTTGAAAAACCACAGTCAGATTAGCGCTTGTTTTTTTTTTTTTTTTTGCGGCACGCGGGCCTCTCACTGTTGTGGCCTCTCCCGTCGCGGAGCACAGGCTCCGGACGCGCAGGCCCAGCGGCCATGGCTCACGGGCCCAGCCGCTCCGCGGCATGTGGGATCTTCCCGGACCGGGACACGAACCCGCGTCCCCTGCATCGGCAGGCGGACTCTCAACCACTGCGCCACCAGGGAAGCCCAGCGCTTAGTTTTTAAAAAAATTAATCTTTCCCCAAGTTGGGTGCTTGGCAGTGCTTCTCTCCCCTCCTCTGTTTTGGGAACGGGGCCTAGGGTGGAGTCCCACCTGAAACGTTAACTCAGGTGAGGGTGGCGTACTTTGCACTTAGTACCAAGCTTTACTCTTCTGACACCCTAGCCGCCGGCTTCTTCCCGCCCCCCTCACTGCTCTGTCTTTGTTCCTGGTGAGGCTGCAATGAGCTGTGGCTGCCAAGGTTTCCCTTCCTGTCTGCTTGGATGTCGAGGGAGGCCTCAATCATAACAACCAGGAGGGGAAAATTTAGAGGGAGTCTGTGGTTCTAATTTGCTACCTGCTACCTGCTACAACAATTATTCCTAAATCCAGTCATCAACATGGGCACATTTCAGTGGTTCCTAAGTGGAAAAAAAAAAAAAAAGTGAAATTCTTGTCTGGGTTTACGCAGTGATATTTGCCACATGATTTTGTAACTTCTGCAAAGACAGAAGATGCTCTAGCCTGGAATGTCTTCCCCATCTTTCCCAAACATCTAAATCCTGTCCATCCTAAACGTTACAGAGGAGCTTTCCTCAACTTTCCAATCAGAGGAAACCTACCTCATCCTTTCGAGTTTCCACAGCATGTTTGCGTCCACGTTTAGCATAAATTTCATTCTGGCTGTGCTGTTTCCGTCCTTGTCTTCCCCACGAGATTACAAATTTCTCAACAGCATCTTCATCTTTATATCCCTCCCAGGGTCCTTGGTGCAATGCCTGTTGCTTGGCAGGTGGTGGATTATCAGAGGAGGAAACTGATGAACAAATCCCCGCCATTCTTCTCCCTGTCAGACTGAAGCCAACTGTGGACCAGCCCCCAGAGCAGGAGGAACCTCTACAGAGAAGTGAATTAGATACTTGACGCTTCAGAATCGTTTCCACGTAAGTGAGAGTCAACGCGATGAACTTGTTACAGAGTCTCCGTCCTAGAAAGTTTTTTTTTTTCCACTAAAAGTGCCAATATCGGCTTTAAAGTCAAAATTTAAGGTTTGAAAATGTTCCGAATGGAATCTCTAGATTTATACTGCAAGCTCGTAGAGAACCACAACTGTCTCTTTCTTCCCCTGATGCATTTGGCCTCATCCCAGGCAACTGTGGGTCTTCTGTAAATATTTGATGAATTTCCAAAAAAATAAAGGAAGGTAAGAATTCATTTAAATGAATATTTTACTCCGTACGAGGCCAATATGTCAATGACTAAAAGTTTTATTTCTTGACCATTAATATAGGTTCAACCCAAAGGATAAAAGACATGGGACTGAAAAATGGTCAGACATTTGGGCTGCTTTTAACTAGTAGGTTAGAATTATAACAGCAGCAGTAACGAAAAAATGAACAGGCTAACAAAATGTGGTTGATTCTGTGGCCTTATATAGACACAGCCAAGTAGAATTGTTCTAGTGAATAATGGATGTGGGATGATGACCATCTACTGTTTAATGGTTTCCAAACTAATGTTTAAAAGGAAAAGAGTGGTTTATACCAGAATCCAAATCATACAGTTCTCAGCCAACAGTATATATGAGTGTTGATCTTGGATTAGCGATGCTTGTGTATTAACAAGAAGGCTGAAAGATTATATTATCTCTGTGGGTTACACAAATAGATTTACACAGCTGATCTTTTTTTTTAGAATAATAAGAGTAATATTATATATGGACAGTGAAGAAGGTATTGTATTTGGAGGCTAGAGACCACGATCGTTTTCTTGGCCCTGTCACCAACTAGCTCATCCTTTGGGGACCTGCAGTTTTGTCCATCCTTCTATTGCTGTGTTTGCAACTATATTATAGTCAATCGTATAAATATTTTTATTCCACTATCTCTTCTAAGTCTGAGGCTGTCTTGTTTATCTTTGAATTCCCACTGCTAAGCAAAGTGCCTGGCAGTGTGGATGCCCAGTACATATTCAGGGAATGCATTGAAATGAAGGGGGTGGATAAAATCATTAATTTCTGCTTCTAAGGTTCTGAGACCCTCAAGATCAGAGAAATTCAACTCCCACACAGTTTAAATTATGGGTTCAAATATTTTTCAGTAGGAAACCAGAGAGGGCATTTAGTCTAAGTTTTCCCCACATAGCAATTCAGTCTATAAGCTTTACCACCAGGTAGGAACTCTTGTAGATTTCTAGTATGAAAAGTATCAGTCTCGGTACCATCAGTACTGTACCCATCTCATCCTCTTTTCCCTTAGTACCACCGTTTCTGGTACCTCTTCCTGTGGGTTCCTTTTCCCCTCTCCCTGAGTCTCCTATTTCTCTGGTATATTGATTCTCCTTCTCAACTTGGGCTATGCCACCATCTTTGTTTTTGTTTTAAACAGTCTTAATATCGCTCTCACTTGAAAAAAAACCAGACAACTTTTTGGGCCCCATATCTCAGCCAAACTTCTTGAAAGCATGGTCCCTACTCATCGTCTCCGTTTCCTCTCCTTCCCATCTTTAACCTCCTCCATCTGCCACTTCGATCATATCAGAGTAGCACCTTCTGAACTTACGGGGGACTTGATGCCGAAACTAACAGAATCCTGGTTTTGCTCTATTCCAGTTTCCTTCCCAGGCTCACCCTCCTCAATAAAGTCTTTAAACTTGGGAATTCCTTAAAGCCCCAGTTCGAAGTCCAATTTCCTTCCCACTCTGTACTCTCAGTTTACAATATCACGCTCACATTTTCAATTGTTTCTTAAATATGACTCTTAAATGTGTAGCTCTAGCCCAGGTCCCTCATCCTTCATGCCCTTTTGGTTTTCTCAAAGCCAGCAAGCCAGGCATGTCCCCACACAACTCATTGTGTTTCTCCTTTCTGTCAAAAATGTCGATCCTCTTTCAATATTTTCTATTTTTGTGACGGATCCTGACCATACATACGCCCAGTTATAGCATTTACATCAACTCACTCCCATACGATCCTCAATTCTGTTGATTTTTATCTCCCTAATATCTTTAATCTGTTATGTCTCTTCGTCTCCACAGTCTAGTCCAAGCTTTTATTTCCGGGACTACGGTACTGCCTTCTAATTGGCCATCCACATCTCCTCTTGCCTTCTCCTAATCCCGTCTCCAAATTGCAGCCAGATGGAGCCTATCAAAACTATTGTCTGCTGAAATTATTCATCCTGTTTATAAATACTTCAGTGGCTTCCCATTATTCTTAAAGTGAAGGCTGAAATGCCTAACAAGGCTTCAGAACTGTGCATGGTCCAGCCCCTGCTGAACTGTCTGCTTCATTTCCCATAATCCTCCTCTTGTTCTTTGCTCTCTTGACACTGGACTTCCTTTTTGTCCACTACACCTGCTCACCTCTTGCCAACCACAGCATTTAATGATGGTGGGCTGGCAACTGTTTAAAGACTGGGTCTCATAAAAATAAAACCAAAAAAATCTACGCCCTCCAAAAAGCCCCCCTGATCTTGCAACATTTGCCAATGTCCATGGTATAAATATTCCCAACATGACATCAACTGGCTTGCAAAATTCCTGAAAATTCAACAGTCTGCTCTTGTGAACCAGTATAAGCTGGGTTCTGCACACAGCTGCTGCTGTCTCCTCCGCCTGCCTGGATTCTCTATCCTGCTTGCTTTAAAAATGTCTCCTTGGGCTTCCCTGGTGGCGCGGTGGTTGAGAGTCCGCCTGCCGATGCAGGGGACGCGGGTTCGTGCCCCGGTCCGGGAAGATCCCACATGCCGCGGAGCGGCTGGGCCCGTGAGCCATGGCCGCTGAGCCTGCGTGTCCGGAGCCTGTGCTCGGCAACGGGAGAGGCCGCAACAGTGAGAGGCCCGCGTACCGCAAAAAAAAAAAAAAAGACTCCTTAATTTTGAGAGTTCAACTAAATCATCACTTCCTCGGGGAAGCCTTCCCTGATCTCCCTGACTAGGTTCAAGCCTCCTACCAGATGTTCTCAGAGCCCGTGCAATGCCTCTTTATAGCACATATCACATTCTACTGCTACATTTATTTCATCAGATTTATTAATGACTGTCTCCACAAGTAGTCTTTTAAGCTTCATGAGTAAGAAGAACATTTCTGCTTTTGGTTGACACTGAATCCTCATGGCTCAACTTAGTATCAGGAATATAGCAAACACGCAATAGATATTTCTGAATGAGTGGTCAAAAGGGACTTTAGGCAAAGAGAGCATCTAGGTTTACTGATATCTATATCTGCCTACATCTGGGTTGGAAATGTCTGGAGCAGGGTCACTAATTTATTCACAGCGCATCTTCAGACATGATGTTTAAAATTTACTGGTTCTTCCTATAAAACCCAATTACATTTGATGGAGGGGGGAAAAGCGTAACTGGGTTGAATCCGGTTCCTTGAGTATGACTGATAAATTATCCTTAGTTTACTGCCTCACTCTTTAGATAAATTACAATTCCTCAGATGTTTGTGCCCTCCCTTTTTCCCTAGATAGAAAATCTGGGCGCAAGGAGGAAGGGGCACGGCTGATGGGACCTCTCGACCCCAGAGATGAGCCCTGCGTCAGCCTGCCCTTTGGAAAGTCCATTAGGACCAATGGCATTATGCCATTAGGCTCTAGGAACCTTCCACGGTTCCCATGGAGGGCGGTATAAAATAGAAAACTTTCGTGGCTCCCCGGGCTCTCATTAGGCCATTTCAAGACTTTTCCCATCTCCAACTGGAATGTCCTTAGTGTCCATGGAACGTGTTTTGAACTTTCTCTATGCTTTTCCCATGACGTTCCTCTCACTTGTGGTGTTTCTGTCTGAATCCCATTCCAAGCTCACCTCCTCCTGAATCTTTCCTTCAGCCAAAGTGGGCAGAACTCACAGCGAAGTGGCAGCTACGCCGTTTATTCAACATCAAAGTCTGTGTAGACTGAATTCTCAGCTGTGCCTCTAACTAGTTGGGTGACCTTGGACAAGTGGCTTCCCCTCGCTGGGTTGGATTCCCTTGTCAAGACGAGTAGAAGACTAAGATGGGGCACAGATGTTTAAGTGGCCTCTAGGGTCTTCTTAAGACTACGCATTTAGGGCTTCCCTGGTGGCGCAGTGGTTGAGAGTCCGCCTGCCGAGGCAAGGGACACGGGTTCGTGCCCCGGTCCGGGAAGATCCCACATGCCGCGGAGCGGCTGGGCCCGTGAGCCATGGCCGCTGAGCCTGCGCATCCGGAGCCTGTGCTCCGCAACAGGAGAGGCCACATAGGACATATTTTATAGCTCATAACCCAAAGATCATGCACTTTTTAAAAGCACTGAATTAGTAGCCAACATGTAAAAATTGGGAGATTTCACATAAACATCTAAATTTCTGGGTTCTTTAAAAAGAGTTTTGACAATATCAGGCTGGCATCTCCACGTGGCAACAATAGGTTGGTGCTGCATGGCTGTGCCATGGGATGCGATCTGTGTCCTCAGGTGCCCCATGCCCTCCTGCACTTTCGTTAAGCTGCTTGGTACCTGTAGACGCTGAGTATCTGGCCTTGGCTTTATGTAGTTCCTTGTGCCATTTCTTATACTGAACTATGATTTTTGTATTGTTGTTTAATGGTTTATGAATTAATGGCTTGTTTCCCCAGGCACCCTATAATTGCCTTGAGGCCAAGGTTCATATCTTATAATAAGGCGAGTTGACACTTTTGAGCTCTTACCGTATGCCAGGCACTAATAAGCACTTGATGCGTATTGACTCATTTAGGTGAACTTCTTTATTCCCCACAGCAGCTAGGAAAGTGTATGGCACGCAGCTGCTGCCAAACGTACCTGTGGGTTATTTCATGAACTATTCGGCCAGGAGTCAGATTGGAGTCAGGCTCCCCGTGTTCAAATTGTACTCAAATTTCACTGCTATTATAACCGTATAACCGTGAGCAAAAGGCTACACTCTTTTACTAATATGAAGCCCTACCCATCTATCTATCCATCTATTGTCTATCATCTACCTATATATACATGCATTTATCTATTATCTATGTATCTGTCTATCTATTATCTAGCTATACATCTATCCATTTATCTATTATCTATCCATCTCTCTATTATCTATCTATCATCTATCCATTTATCTATTATCTATCTATCTTTCTATTATCTTTCATCTATCTATCTATTATCTGTCCTTCTATCCATCTATCATCTATCCATATATCTATTAATTTATCTATTATCGATCCATCTATTATCTATGTATCTATCATCTATTATCTATCTATCCATTTATCTATTACCTATCTATTAATCTATTATCTATCTATCCATTATCTATTTGTCTATCTATCAATCATCTATCTATCCACCTATCTTCATCATCTATTAATGACCTTTTTTAGAGGTGTAATTTTCATAAAGTAAAATGCACAGTTCAGTGAGTTTTGACAAACATCTGATCCACACACACACCCATGACACCAGCACCTTGATCAAGATGGTGGTGTCCATCTTGACCAAAATTTCCATCACTCCAGAACCTTCCCTCTTGTCCTTTTTCAATAAATATCTACCCTTTTTTTAATTTCTATCACTATAGGTTAGTTTTACTTGTTCTAGAACTTTATATAAATAGATCATACACTATGATTTTTATATTTCATATTTATATATTTTTGGCTGGGTTCTTTACTCAACATAATGTTTTTCAGATTCATCTATGTTGTAACACATATTAGTGGCTCATTCTTTCTTTTTATCATTGAGCAGCATTCCCTTGTATGAATATACCACAATTTGTCCATCTGTTGGTAGACATCTGGGTTATTTTGGTTTGGGGTTGCTATAAATAAAGCTCCTATGAACTGTGAATATTCTTGTACAAATACCTTTTTTTTTTTTGGTGAACATATAATTTTGCCCTTAGTAATATCTATCTCTTATCATCTTCTGAGGATTAAATGAAAACATGCATGTGTAGCCATAACATAAGCCTCAGCACATAATCAATTCTGACAATTTTATCTATTATTGTTTTACAAGGTAACTAAAGCATGACTTTACTATGTACATAGAAAGAGTTAAGGTATTAACTCTTCGCTTTGTCTGCAAACAAAAAATAAAGTGCATGATTTCAGACTGTTCTTCACTTGAGATGATTTGAACTACACAGATACTTACATTTGAATTATCTGGATAACGTCTGCAGCTCAAATTCAAAGGTATTCAAGTCTGACTTAAACTCAACTCACACGAACACATGCAGAGTTGAAGGGCATGCAAAACCAGTCGTTGAAAGAACTTGTTTATAAGGGGAGCTAATACCAGCCTCATACCAGAAGCTCAGATAATTTTCTGGACTTAAAATGAATCTCACAGGATAATGTTTTGATAAGTTGAGTAGAAGTGAATTAAGACCATGTGGGAGTATATTTTCCATAAAAGGGATTTGAATGTTTAAATATAATGGAAAAAAGATGCTTGGGGCAAATGCATTGAAAGCTCTGAGATACTCACAACTTGTCACAGTTGCATAAACATAAAGGCCATTACCGCTCAATTTCTCCCCAGTGACTAGAATGCCCTGTCTCACCTGCCGCTTCACTCATGGAGACATGACAGAAACACACTTGCTGTGTTGGCAGAAGAACGAAGTGTGACATATTTCACCCCGTAGGTAACTCACCAGCCACTTGCCTCTGTCAGTGGATCCATTTACTTTCTTGCTGAACGTCTAATATTTCCCACATGCCACTTATTCCAGCAGGTTCTCTGAGGTGGGCCAGGAGGCAACACAGGCCACCAGTCCTTTACCTACTTTTGGGATGACCCTGTTGAAAAGAATTACAGAACCTTACATTGTTCAGTTTGGTATATACATCCATTACTTTGTTCTTGACTATTATAATTACCTGAAATACCTGTTCTAAGTATATGTGGCTGGATGGGTTAAGTGGGGTCTAATACAAGTAAAATTCTTTTTTTAATAATTAAAAAAATCTGTTGTATACTTAATACAGAAATGGTGCTGTTTAAGACAGTTTTTTGCCCTCTCAGAACTTACTATTTGAAAGGGGAGCTAAGTCACGTATACATAAACACTATTTAACTTAAGACATGATAGATGTAATTATGTCTAAGATTGTCCTCTTTTCTACATTCTCATCACTATAAAAGTCATCCATAATCTCACCTTTCAGAAAAGTTCATATTAATGTTTTTGTAGCTTTCCTCAAATTCCTATTTTTCTGTGAAATTTTCACATACTTTAGATCAACCATACTATGCCTACTTTCACTGAATATACACTTTCTGGTGCAATTAAAACTCTTTCAAAATATGATTTTTAATGGCTGTTTGCTATTTAATTGTATGTATCCACTATTCCTTCTTTAAATATTTCATTATTATGGAGTATTTAGGTTTGTTTTCTATATTTCATTATTATCAATAAGTATCTTCACCATAAAGAGTTTTTCTGTGTTCTGTATCACATCCTTAGTCTCATATCCCAGACATAGAATTAGGGGAGTCAAATTGTCTGAGGACGCCAAGGCTCTTGGTATATATTACCAACTTGCTGTAAAACGCTTACACTAATTTACACTCCCATAACCAGTGCACGATGGATATCACGCCCTCACAGGCAACAGCTATTAGAGTAGAAAAGTCTTGGCTAATCTGATAACTGGAAAATGGTTTTACATTGTTTAGTGTCTCTAGTTCTCTGACAACTAATGAGGTTTAATAATTTATATATGTTCACTGGCCATCCCACATATGATATTAACATTTAGAAGTTCACCAAGTAGTAGTAAAATCCTACTATGATAGCCAAAAACTGTAACAATGCAAATGTCTATGAATGGATAAATGGATAAATAAAATGTGGTATATCCATACAATAGAATATTATTATTCATTCACAAACAGGAATGAAGTACTGATATACACTACAACACGGGTGAATATTGTAAACACTGCGCCGAGTGAAAGAAGCCAGTTACAAAATGTCACATGCGTGATTCTATTTAACGGAGATATGCAGAATAGTAACATAGAAACAGACCGTGAACCGGTAGCTTCCATGGGCTAGGGAAAGAAGGGAATGGGGAGTTACAGGCTATGGGTATGGGGTTTCTTTATGGGGTGATGAAAGTGTTCTGGAATTGGATAGTGGTGATTGTTGCATAATTTGTGAATACATTAACACCACTGACTTGTACACGTTCAAAACATAAATTTCATAATGTGTGAATTATATATCAATTAAAAAAAATTATTATGCACCAGGCATTAAGCTAGTTGCTGGGGATAACAGATAGATAAGATAGAGCTTATTGTTCAGTGGAAAAAGATACCTGATTGTCTAACTGCACAGAGGACATGCGTGCAACTGGGTCTTGCACTATTTTAAAAGCCAAACGACCTCCCCAGACTACCATGTGGAAGAACCATTAGTGTAGAAATGTCCTCCGTGGATTTTTCATGGACTCTGTGAATTGGGTTATAATTTTGTCTCCTTTGTGAAACTGACTTTTCGATTTGTCTCCCTAGATTCATGAAACTGGAAGATGGTCAAATCTCCACCTCATTGTAGGCTATGCACTACCTATAGGGAATCTTCATGTCTGTGCCCCATTTTCTTAGCATTTACAGTGTGATATTTACTAGGGAGCATCTCCTTGAAAGCATCTTTGTACCCCAACAGCTGACTCAGTGACAGATAGTAATTGCTCCATCAATGTTACTTAAACTTTACTCAAGAAATCAATAATTCATCGATCATTTAACTTGTATTCTCAATGGGTGTAAAATTTTGGCTAAGTTGGTCGTTCTTTTGTTTGGTTGGGTTTTTTTTTGCTTCATTTTGTGCAGGTCTCTTGTTTGCAAATCCTGCCTTAATGCTAACTATGTTCAATTTGTTCCACGATCTCTAACATGGGAAGGGATTAAGTCGTGTTTCGCAGGTAGCCAAAAACCTGGCTGCAGTAGGAGACTTCTAGATGGATGATCAGACCTGGACATACTCCCCCATCCCCACCGCTCTCCCAAATCTTCAAGAAGTACAATGCTAAGTAAGTCATATTTGGGGGGATTCAGGTATTCATCTGAAAAAATGTATAATTGACCTGTGTTATCTATTTCACAGAATTTCTCATAAAGATTAAATGAAAAATACATGTGATACCCTTTTGCAGAGCAGAATGCTTTCTCTAAGCTGGGACATCACCATCCTTACCAATGATCACCATCAATGATCATCATTCTCAATAGTTTTGTTTTTTTTTTTCAGATCCAAATCCCTTTCAGTTGTTCAAGCAGGATGGCAGAGAATGAGGTTAGGATAGACAATTATTTTCTCTTGTTTCTCAAACCAATATTGGTCACCTTCTTGGTTATGGCTAAAGAGGAATATTGCACTGAACTCATTTGCTTAAATTATACAGTAAAATATGTAGGAAAACAGAGTGATTTTTACTTCTGGAGGGACTGATCATGCGTTGGGCTGATTTATCTGAGCGCACCACAGCGAGGCTGTGCTGTAACCTCTAGGCAGCGCACATCTCATCATTTCGTAGTGCCCCATGAAGGTTTTCTGGAAAATGAGGCTGAGTTATGGCTGGTCTTGGAAGGCAGTGTCATTTTCATTTGCTGTCAGCGAGTGCTGGAGAGTGAAGAGTCACAAGGGCACTATAGTTTGTGTCGTACGAGATTGCCCTGTGATAGATGATCACCGCACAGCCACGGGAGGCCGAACTAATCAGTCACGGGAGGCTGGTATTGACCAGCGCCCGTCACCCATCATCACGGCAGTGAAGCAGGGAGAGGGCTGAAAGAACATAGACTTTGCAGCGTCTTGACTAAGAGCAAACCATTACCTTGTGATGGAGGTAGAGTAGGCAGCAGTAATCAGCCATCACTTTGGAACCTTTGCTGGGTGACCTGGCATCAAGGAATATTTCCTGGACTGTTTGCGGAAAGCGCATCTTTTGATGCTAGCACCGCCATACGGAGACGGTGAAATAAATTAGGAATAGTACTGAGAACATCTGGCTTCTTTGCCTGACGGTGAGGAGGTGGGTTTATCAGAGAGAGCAGGGGTTCTGGGCTGCATGTTTAGAAAACATCTTCTCTACTTAGTTCCTCAAAATCATTAGGCATGACCTCCTTGCAGGTAAGAGTTTTCTTAAAGGATGATGTCCCAATGGCAGCTAGCTCCATGGGGATTGTATTTCCCACTGTTTTCTGCTGGGACTGTCAGTCCAGAATTGCAGATGTTTTAGGCTTTTCTGATCCACAACATCACCACCCTTTCTATAAGTTGTTGCTTGAGATTCTTCCATTAAAAAGTCATTTATTTGTTGAAAACAAACTTATGGTGTTCAAAGGGGAAACGGGGCGGGGGGCGGGCAGAATAAATCAGGAGCTTGGGATGAACATACACACACTGCTATACGTAAGACAGATCAGCAACAAGGACCTGCTGTATAGCACAGCGAACTCTGCTCAATATTCTGTGATAACCTATCTGAGAAAAGAATCTAAAACACAATGAATATATGTATAACTGAATCACTTTGCCGTACACCTGAAACTAACACGGCATTGTAAATCAACTATACCCCAACAAAATGAAAATATTAAAAAGTCATTTATTTGTGAACATTATTCCTCTGATCTTTCCTCAAAATGCAAATATTGATGATTTAATGAGAATGGGGTTTTTAGACCACTTTTCTTACAGCAGATGGGAGAATCTGAGGTCTGCAAAGCAATGAACATGAAGGAAGAGGGAGGGATGATGTGGGAGGAAGGAGCGGTGGAGTGCCCCAAAGGATCTAGGCATTGTTTTCATTTCTTTGAATGAACCTGCCTAGATTCCTTCCTTTTGGAAGAAGATGGATTGACAGGTGTGACCTTCTTGGGGTGGAAGGATAATTGGGTGGGGACCTAGGCAGCTCCCACTTTCCCAGCCACACCTTGGAAAGGACAGCAGGCAGGTACCAGCTGGCCTCATTCTCTCTACAGGTTGGGTCCAGATCCACCCAGAGAAAGCTGAAAGGAATGGGCACCCGTGGATCAAAGGGACCCACCCTTGTTTGTTTTCACCTAAGGTAATGGAGTGGTTCCCACACCCTTTCCCAGAGCTGTTCTAAATTCTTCTTAATTCCTTAACCGGCATGGCTAATAATCCATCTGACCCCCTTTCAAGGATTAGAGCTGACAAGATGAAAGGCTGTCCCCATTTCAGAGTGGGTACCATCATCAGAGAGAGTTGGTTTTTTTCTCACTTCTGTTGTATTACCCAAAAAAAAGTGTATTCATTTTACACACATTAGAAACGAAAAGACCATCAGTTAAATGGATGAAAATACCATCGCCTTGAGAGAAATATGATAGACATTTTGAAGCATAACCTTTACGACTTTTTCTCTGGGTACACATATTGTCTCAAACATAGAATATTTTATAGACCATTTTGCAACATCATTCTCTCAGCTTGTTATGGACATATTTGATGTGAAATTCATATCAACATCATCTTATTAAGAGATGTCTATTGTACCTTGATTTAAATGTATTTCACCAATTCCATACTGCTGACTAATTAGGTTTCCTCTCTCTCTCTTTATCTCCCTCCCTCCCTTCCTTCCCTTTCTCCAATTATCTATTTATGTATCTATGTATCTGTGTATCTATCTACCTATCAATCATCTATCAGCTACCTATCTATCACCTACCTATCTATCCATCTATCTATCATCTATCTATATCTATTGCTATTATAAATTGAGCTGCAAAAAGCATTCTTGAATATAAATTATATGGGCACATCATTATTATTTCCCTAGAAATGAGATTTCTACATAAAATGATGCATTGAAGGTCCTTAATGTATTATACATATTTTACATTCTCTTCATCGGAGTACTAGTGGCCGCTTTCTCACAGTTTAGGACAGTGATTTTTAATCCTCATTACTCATTGAAATCATCTGGGGAGATTTCAGAAAAATGACAATGCCTGGGCTGTACCACAGATGAATTATACCGAAGTCTCCAGGTGAGGGGCCCAGGCATCGGTATTTTTAAAAGGCTCCCCATTTTCTAATTCTAATGCGCAGCCAGGGTTAAGGAGGTTACTGGTCCAGGGGCAGCCTCCTTTCTCCTCCTCCATGTCCGTGGCGGAAATCACCCATGGAAGCACTCTTTCTTCTGAGCTCATGACTTCCATCCCTCGCAGCACGATGCCATCCATAGCAACTAACAAATGACAGGCTTTAAGCTGAGAGGGAGCTGTTCAGATTTTCTCTGACTTTACTGATTTTTGTCGAGTTATCCCAACAACTGCTGAGAGAGGATGTTAAAACTTCCTAGGCATGATTATGGGATTATGTATTTCTCCTTTAATTCTGTCACTGTTTGCTTTACGTGGTTTCAAGCTCAGTCTTGAGGGACATACCCATTAATGAGTCTTATGTCTTCCTGATGAATTTATTCTTTTATTATTATGAAATATTTCTCTCAGTCACTGGTAATACTCTGTTTAGAAGGCGTATTTCCAATTTAACAAGCCAATCCAGTCTTCTTACTGCTTACTGTTGGCGGTGAAAATCAATGATCATCCACTTATGTTCAACCTAACCAGGTCTTGGTGTGACTCCTATAAATGCTATTTTGTCAGGTCTTGCTGTGTTAGCCCTTCTGACAAACTCCGACTTTTAATTGGAGTTGATTTCCATCTACCATTTTATTATTTGTTTTCTATTCATTCTCTCTGCTTGAGGGCTCCTCTGTCCTTCATTCATGACTACTTTTGGATTACTTGAATACATTTTTATTATTCCGTTTTGATTTATGTATCAGCTGTTTAGCTACACTCTTTGGCATTATAATTTTTAGTGGTTGTTTGAGGGATTACGATATACATCCTTAAATTTTCACAGTTTATTTGGAGTGAGCATTGCACCATGTCATGTAAAATGTAGGAATTGTATAAGTATCATTGATAAAAGGTTTGTTTTTTAATTCAACCTCAGAATATTTAAGGAACTTAAGCCCTTGTGTCTTCCCTCTCTCTTCCTTCTGCTTCTCCTCCTCTTCGTTCTTTTTTTTTTTTTGCGGTACGCGGGCCTCTCACTGTTGTGGCCTCTCCCGTTGCGGAGCGCAGGCTCCGGACGCGCAAGCTCAGCGGCCATGGCTCACGGGCTCAGCCGCTCCGCGGCATGTGGGATCTTCCCGGACCAGGGGCACGAACCCGTGTCCCCTGCATCGGCAGGCGGACTCTCGACCATTGCGCCACCAGGGAAGCCCCTCCTCTCCTTTCTTTTTTGTAATCATTGATATATCTTGGGCATTAAAAATGCCTCTTTGCGGTCTCCTTTTATTTCCTTTTCCCCTTTTCTTTCTGCTCTTCTTCCCCCCACCCCCCAGTTTTTTTCCTATGCCCCCTAAGCATCTGTAATGCACTGATTAAGGGCATCTGTGTTGAAGCTAGCCTGCTTGGTTTGAATTTCAACTTCTCTACTTGCTGGTGGCAGGATCTTGAGGACTCAACCTCCTTCAGTTTTCTTATCTGTAAAATAAGGATGATTGCAGAAGCTCCTACCTCATAGGACTGTGATGAGGAATGAGTTAACACACACGTTAACAGAGCGCTTAGAACAGCAACTGTCACATCAAAGTGTCAACACTTACGTGGATCCCCTAGTGACCTGGAAGTTACAGACCTTGTTTTATGTCTAGTGGTGACTACCTTAATTAAGAAAATAAAGGACTCTACTTCTGAAATAGTCTCAAGAATAAAATCATGCCTGCTAAATCAACCAGTACAAGAAAAGAGATTTGGCACCCTCTTTTTCACAAATCATCCATTGTTGGTTTGAACAATTCTAAATCCAGATGATGGTGATTATAAATATTCTTTGCAATAATACTTTTGACATTTATATTGTTTCAGCATCATGTTAGCAATAATTATTTCATCACTTGCTGTTTTCCCAATTTGATTTCTCTCTGTGATTTATTTTATGCCGTGTCTTCCCCAAATTGATTTGTTTGTTTTTATTCATTATTAATTTAGTTGGATATTTTTTCTCCAAAAATTTGGAGGATGGGTGGGTAGGGCAAGGAAGAGGGTAGAGCACCTTGGGTGCTTCCATTGCTGGAAATTTCTCTTTATTTCCTTCCAAATGGATGATAGCTAGATGAAACATAGAATCCTTTAGTTATTGTCTGCTACTACCCCCTTAACCTCACTACTTTCTGGAATTTAGTACAGTGGAGGAAAAGTCTTATAACAATCTTTTTTTCCTCTGTAGATTTTTTTTCCTCTCTGGATGCTGGAGACATTATCCTATCATTCTTGAAACAAGGAAGTTTACCATCGGGTCTCTGTGGCTGTCTTCTTATACATTTTGTCTGCTGCATTCTGAGACCTTGTTCTCTGAAGCTGCAAGTCTACTTCAAATGGGAACATTTGCTTCTATAATTTGATGATGTTTAAAAGGTAGTTTTAATTGAATGGACTATATATTTTTTGTTGACTCTTCCCATCTATATGTTGAAAATCCCAGTTGACACTAGATTGGGTTTTTATGGTATTTACTGAAAAACCAATGATGATGACGAGTCCCCATGTAGACCATCTCTCCATGACGGTCTTTTTCCAGTGCTGCACATTGTTTCTGGGGCATTAAGGGTTTGCTGGATTCAACAGAACCCTAATCAAAGAGAGTGACACTAAATAAGGTGAGCTCAAGTTCTTCATCCGAGGACCTGCCGACAACAGGTACCGAGGAACCTTGTGTAAATGAGACACTTAACATGTTTTGGCTTCTTCTCTGAATCATTGCTAATGACTCCGTGCTAATCCTTTTACCTCCCTGTGGTTAGTTTCACATCAGTTGGGGAGATGGGACCATATCAAAACTCTCCATTGAGTTTTGACAAACGTTTACGCTTATTAACCACTGACTCAACCAAGACAGAGATCGTCTCCATTATTCTAGAAAGCTTCCTTCATGGTCATTCCAAGTCAACATCCCGCCTACCCCTCACCCCCATCCAGACAAGCCATGATCTGCTTTATGTCACTGTAGTTGTGTCTTCCCTCTTCTAGAGCTTCGTTTAAGTGGACTGACACAATATGTTTTCCCTTGAGCTTGTGTGGGTGTCTGATCCCTGGTTCTGTGTATTTTTTGTTTTTGGTAATCATGCTGTTTTATTTATGGTTCCCCCCTTTTGTTTCTGCCGGGTAATGTTCCATTGTGTGAATATGCCATTCATTTGTTTACATTATTTATTTACTTATCTGAATCTCTTCTGTGTCCGTGAGCTCCTCAAAGGCAGCCGCTGCATCTCGCATTGTGTTTGGCACAAAGTAGTTGCTCAGTGTGTTTTGGATAAATGAATGAATGGAAATGGGCACACTTTGGGGACAATCGTCTGGATCTCCATTGTTCAGACCTATGGAGATGCACGTGCTAGATGGATCTAGAAAACAGCAGTACATGGAGACAACGCCAGATGCATACAATTGTTGATGTTATTTCTCCTCCTCTTGGGCAGGGCTCTCTTATGGACCCAGCCTTCTCATGGTCTAGAGTCTGGGGTGCAGGAATGAAATATGGGAACAGATGAGACAAACTGGTAGAAATAAGGGAATGAGATAGAATCTAGAGGGAGCATCTGATGAAGGAAAGCATTCTAGACATAGTCCCAAGTCTCAGATCCATTTCTTTGTACCCATGTCACCTTGAATGAGTGATTTAATCACCATGGAACTCCACTTACTCATACATAAAAGGAGAAAATTGGACGAGATGAGCTCTAAGAGTCCTTCCAGCTCTAAGATGCTATAACATGTATTTTATATGGATGAACAAGAGAAAGAAACTGACTACGCACTCTCAAAGCTCTACCAATGAGACTGAGGTTGACTGATCATTATGAAAGGGTTTGGTTTTAGCTGGCATGTCCCAGAGGGTGCCTGATCTTAGGTTCTCTGTCTGAGGTTCTGATCCTGGGCTGTTCATCTGGCATCAGATCAGGCTGGAGAGATGTCAGCACTTAGCGATGCTGGGTCAGAAGCCAGAGGTCAGAGCCCATAGGTCAGGGCACAGGCGGGGGGGGGGCCGGGTAGGCAGGCTCCTATCTCAGATGAGGGGAAAGTTTGTTTCCGCAGAGGTGCAGAGAGAGTGCAGTTGCAAGACACAGAACTGAGGCCCAAGGGCAATTATTTGACAAGCTCAGGTCCTTTTTAGTTCTCAAGGGGCTGAGCATTCTACTTGATGAGACTTAGGTTTTTCTCTTAAGAAACAAGCGGTGTCTGATCCCTAGTTCTCATTTCTTAGTTTCACAGAGCATTCATTATTGGAAGTGGATGCTAATAAAAGCCTCTGGGCAAATTTGGGTGTTTATTATGGGAATTGTATTTAAATATGATTTAAATTGAGACAATGGGACACGTTTTCCTCTGTGCCTTGTTTTCTCTTGGGTGCGGGCACAAGGGCTTACGGCAGGAACTTAGTCCAGGGGTCAGTCCTGCCATTTCAATTAGCACTTAGCTAATTCCAGCCCTGGTTTCCTTCCCAGAAAAAAGAAAACCAACAACTTGCTCTCAAAGAGTCTGTGGGCTCTAAGCCTCAGTGTTGGTTGCATCCCCGTGGACAGCAGCGCATGCATTTCATGGGGCTTTGCTCCTTCCGAGAGTTCAAAGCACTCACTGTGGCTGCTGGAATTTCACCCAGTGTGTGGGCTAGTCTTCAGTCTGTTTTTATGCCTCAGGAAATTTCATAGAAAGCTGTGTCTGTGGTATCTGCAGTTTTTCTAGCATTTTTTTTTTTTTTTTTTGGACCATGGATAATACCCTTGAAAGCCAGGAAATATTAAAAAAAGAAACATGCACCTTCAGAATGGACTAAGTGAACTGCAGTCAAGCTTATTAATGTTTTTGCAATATTGAACTTGATGTAACAATGGACTGAACGCCAAGTGAATTCTAAGGATCCCTGTTAATGTAGCTATTTGGTCTTCAGTGGACTCCTGGGGCAGGAGGTGGCACTGACATCCACCACTAACAGACTGTGTGCCCGTCACTTAGCCTCTCTGTGCTTTTGGGTCCTTGTCTGTAAAATGAAGGGGTTGGAGGTAAGCATTCTGAGGTTTCAGTGCTGTGTCTAGCCAAGAGGCTGGGCTCAAACAACTGCAGCATCTCTGTGCCAAGAGTAATCTTGCAGAGAACGAAGAAGGAGAAGACAAAGAACAGGAGGAAGCTGTAACAGGAGAAGCTGAGGGGTGTGAGGGGTGTGCGCATGCATGTGTGTGTGTGTGTGTGTGTGTGTGAGTGTGTGTAGCAAGTTGGCTGGGGAAGACTAAAACAGGAAATAATTACTAAATTCCTCTGCTTCTTCTGCCTTGGGACAGACAAGTACCTTCTTCTCGCATGCTGTATCTTGATCTCTGGTCCAGGAGTCCTCAGGAGACAAATTAGGGCAACATTTAAGTCCAGTACTTGTGAAAGACCAAGAAGGACAGATGCACGCTAGTTAACGACAGCAGTAATTCAGCCAACCACCCCCCTCAAAAAAAGCGTTAGGCAACCCCTCCTAGCTACGTGTTAGCAATAGAAAAAAGGAACAAGAGAACATAGAAAGGAGCTAAGAAGAAATACTTGATGTGAAAATGAAAATAGTTGAAATAAGGCAAACAACATATTAAACAAATAGCACAAAGGGCACAGAGGAGGAGTGATTCATGAATATGAAGACAGACTGAGGAAACCTCTCAAGGGGAAGAAGAAAAATAGAAAAAGTATAAAAGATCAAGAAAAACCAAGGAGGAGGGAGGCGAAGTGCTAAAATCCCGATAATGAAAGTCCCAGAAATAGAGAGAAATTTAAAAAAAATAATGAGAGGAGAAAAAAATGATAGAGATACATTTTCCCTGAATGAAAAAGAGAAAGGAATCAATGAAGAGATGCAAGAAAAACCTCATGCCTAGATTTATTAGGGGGTGATTTAAGAATATCAATTAAAAAAATCCCAAATCCTACAGTAAGAGGTGATTACTGTAAAAGCAATAAGACTGACATGAGACTTTTCAACAGCAACACTGGATACAAGAACACAGCAGAGGGGTGTTTAGAAAAAGTTAAAGAAAAAGAACATAGAACCTCTATTTTTATAGCCAGCCATGAGAGCATGATATAAAATATTCTCAGGCATAAAAGCCCTCAGAGATTTTGCCACACAAAGACCCACATCATAGACACTTTGGGATGAATTTCTTTCCCAAAGGAACGGACAGCAAGAAATACTGCAAGAAACGTAAGAAGACAGCCAAACACTTTGGTGAGTTCTCTTAATTTAAGAAAACTAGTACCAAGAAAAAAAAAAATATATATAATAACTCAGTTATTAACTACTAATAAAAATTTAGATATTTGCATGATACCAGGAGATTCAGGAGAGAGACCGAAGAATATAAGAGAATGTTGATACCTTTGGATCATTAGGCTAGAGATATAAGTATCATTTGATTTTTCGAGTAAAAACAATTAAAAAGTAACAGGACAAAATGGGACACATTAATAGAATAAATTAAGTTGCTATAAATAGTTCCAAATATAACAGTAATTACTATTTAACAACTCATCAGTTAAAAAAACCCCAAAACACAAAGATCTGCCTATTAGAAAAGCAAAAGCAAATCCAGTACTCAGATTCAGGCCATGTAAAGGAGACATATCTAAAACCAGGGCACATTAAAGAAAAAGGATGGAAAAAATACATATATATAATAAAAACAGAAGTACTCCACTACTTATTTCTTTTTTTTTCACATCTTTATTGGAGTATAATTGCTTTACAATGTGGTGTTAGTTTCTGTTGTATAACAAAGTGAACCAGCTATATGCATACGTATATCCCCATATCCCCTCCCTCTTGCGTCTCCCTCCCACCCTCCCTATCCCACCCCTCTAGGTGGCCGCAAAGCACCACCTAGAGCACCACCTGTAGATTGCTTTGGGTAGTAGAGTCATTTTCACAATGCTGAGTCTTCCAATCCAAGAACATGGTATAGCTCTCCATCTGTTTGTATCATCTTTAATTACTTTCATCAGTGTCTTATAGTTTTCTGCATACAGGTCTTTTGTCTCCTTAGGTAGGTTTATTCCTAGGTATTTTATTCTTTTTGCTGCAATGGTAAATGGGAGTGTTTCCTTCATTTCTCTTTCAGATTTTTCATCATTAGTGTATAGGAATGCAAGAGATTTCTGTGCATTAATTTTGTATCCAAGTGGAGGCCTCCTCCGGGAGGCCTCACTCCAACTGATACTCCCTGGGGTCTGAGGTTCTCTGTTAGTCCAGTGGTTTGGACTGGGAGCTCCCATGACAGGAGCTCGGGCCTAACCTCCGGCCCGGGAACCAAGATCCCAGAAGCTTCATGTTTCAGTAAAAAAAAAAAAAAGGAAAAGAAAAGAAAGAAAGAAAAAAAAGAGCAGTACAATATCAAAGAATAAAAAAACAAAATAAAATTAGAAAAATAAAAAATATATTAGGAAAAATAAAACTATAATTGAAACAATGGCAACAAGGCAAAATAAAACCACAGCAGAAAAAAAAAAAGGCGGGGGAGGGGGAGGGGGGAAGAAGCCAAAAGGAGAGAACAATAACAAATTATAAAGAATAAAATAAAATTAGAAAAATAAAAGATTAGGAAAAATAAAAATATAAAAGAATCAACAACAATGAATCAACAAGGTAAAACAGAACTTCAATCTAAAAGAGGAAAAAAGAAAAAAAAGAAAAAAGCCTTGGCCATGGGGGTGGAGTTTAGGCAGGGGGTGGAACTTAGGGTGGGGCGGGACCTAGGCTGGTGGGGGGGTGACGTTTGAGCATGGGGTGGGGCCTAGGCTGGGCGACGTTCACACGTGGGTCGGGGCCTCTGCTTAGGACCTGCGTGGCAGGGGACAGGCAGCACATGGAAAGGGGGCCCTCTGGAGTGTGGAGTTCTGGAGTTTGGAGGTAGGGCCCTGAGTGAGGGTGTGTGGGTGGGGTGTAGGCCCAGTTGTAGGGGGTCTCAGAGGGGGTCTCCGAGTGTAGAGGTGGGGCCCCGGGTGGGAGTGTAGGGGCTGCGCTTGGGCTCTGTGCCACAGGAGGGCGCCTCTGAGGGCAGAGCATTAGGCCCCAGAGCCCAACAGGCTCCCTGGTGCCAGAGTGGACTGACCCCCGTTCCCTTCTGTTCCTTTGCACCCCTCCCCCACCTTCTCCCCCAGGGTCTCCCCCGTCGCTGCTGGACCCTTAACTATGGGTGGGTCCCGCTGGGTGTAGGAACTCCTCCTCTCCCCCGGCCACCCCTCAGGTGCGGCAGTCCCATCCCACCTCCACTTCTCCTCCACCTTCACTCCCCCCCATGCCCCACATCCTACCCAGTCACTGGGGGTTCCTCCCGTCCCTTTAGGTGTCCATGGTCCCCCACCGGTGCCTGGTAGGTGCCCTAGTTGTGAGGAGACGCGAATTCCGTGTCCTCCTAGTATGCTATCTTGACTCCGCCCCCTTCATCAGTTATTTTTTTGAAGCTAGCATAATCGTGGTACAAAAAGCAGACAAAAGCATTACAAGAAATGAAACAGAAAATACAGGGCCATTTTACTGATGAATTAGAGGACATTACGCATCTAGGAATAAAGCTAACAAAGATTTACAAGATGTCTAAAAAAATGATTAAAAATGAGTTGAGATAGTAAAAGGCCTAAATAAAAAAATAGTCCATGCTTGTTGATAAAAAAACCCTCCATACTGTGAATGTGCATATAGTCCCCCCAAAACCTATGGATTCATTGCATTTATAAACAAAATTATCATCTTGGCAAGATAATTCTAAAATTTATTTTGAAGTGTAAAGGTGCAGGAATTATGAGGGTGTTTTGAAAAGACTTTTCTTAGTGAGAAGGGATTTGCCCTGTGGTGCAGTAGGACTTCTTACAAAGTTATAGTTATTGAGACAGTGTGATATTAGCCCTGGTGTAGACAAATTGATCAGTGGAGTAGAAGAGTGAACCCAGAAACAGGCCCACATGTGTGTGGTGTTTTGGTATTGAGAGAGGTGACAGATTACTGGGAAAAAGGAGAGACTTTAATAGGTAGAGCTGGAAAACACTGATTATCTATGTAGAGAAAAATATTGTATCCCTACCTCACATCACATACAGAAATCAACCTGAAATGGATTAAGGGTTCAACTGTCCAAATCAAACTTTGAAATACTGAGTAGAAATTACAGATATCACTTACACCCTGGGATAAGGATAATGTTCTTCCACAAGGCCCAGAAAGCATTCACTGTGATAGACAAATTTCACTAATTAAAAATTTTGTTCATTAAAAGACTCTTTTAAAAGGGAAAATAATTTACTAACTGGGAGAAAATATTTGCGAAACACAGAAATAAAGCATTGGTGTTAAGAACAAATAGCATACATAAATAAGAAATAAGAGGACAAATAGAAAAATGAGCAAAAGTCATAAACAGGCAATTCACATATAGCCAAACAACATGTCAGAGATGTCTGATAGCATCAGTGATGATGGGAAGGCAATACGAGGTTACAATACGATATCATTTTATATTCAACTGATTGGCAAAAATTTATAAGGCTGACAATACTTAGTGTTGGAGAAGATATGATCTGTAGGTTCTCTGAGTGTCAATTTTGAGACATTTGTTCCCAAAGTTGAACGTTCATGTAACCAATTACTCAGCAATTCCACTCCTAGATGTACACCCAAGAGAAATAAGCATACAGGAGAAATGTGCAAGACTGTTGTAGGCAGCACTGTTCACAGCAAAAACCAGGGAAGAGCTCAAATTCCCATTAACAGAGAGTAGATGAATACACAGCTGTGTTGATACAATGGAATGCTGTATAGCTACCCAAATCAATACCTATAGTAACATGCAAAAACCTGGATGCGTCTTAACAATATACCATTAAGTGAAAACAGTCCATGAAGATTACATATCGCTGGATATCCTTTTTATAAACCTAAAGGTAATACGTATTTGAAATTTTCTTAGAAATACATATGGTTATAGTAAACGAATACAGGATTCAGGAGGATTGTTACCTCAGGTGGGGGAAAGCAAGGAACAGGAAGGGGACATCACGTGGCCACATGTAGGTTACTGCCAACATCCTACTGTTTGGGATGGTGGGGTCATGGATGCTTGTTACCTTATTATAATGGAAGAAAGAAAGGAAGGAAGGAAAAGTAAGAAAGAAAGAGGGAGAGAGGGAGAAAGGGAGAAAATGAAGAAAAGTGGGGAGAAACAGAACAAAGGAAAGAAAAAAAGAAGTGAGCTCATGAAATGCTGCTCTATAGCCACTATGGAGAACAGTATGGAGGTTCCTTAAGAAACTAAAAATAGAGCTACCATATGATCCAGTATTCCCACTCCTGGGCATATACCCGGAAAAGACCAAAACTCTAATTTTAAAAGATACATGCACCCCATGTTCACTGCAGCACTATTTACAAGAGCCAAGACATGGAAACAACCTAAAAGTCCATCAGCTGATAAATGGATAAGGAAGATGTGGTACATATATACAATGGACTATTAGCCATAAAAAAGAACGAAATAGTGCCGTTTGCAGCAACATGGATGGACCTAGAGATTGTCATACTGAGTGAAGTAAGTCAGACAGAGAAAGACAAATACCATATGATATAACTTATATGTGGAATCTAAAATACGACACAAACGAACTTATTCACAAAACAGAAACAGACTCACAGACATAGAAAACAAACTTACAGTTACCAAAGGGAAAAGGGCGGGGGAGGGATAAATTGGGAATTTGGGATTAACAGATACACACTACTATATATAAAACAGGTAAACAACAAGGACCTACTGTACAGCACAGGGAACTATATTCAATATCTTGTAGTAACCTATAAAGGAAAAGAATCTGAAAAAGAACCTATATATATACTCACATATGTATAACTGAATCACTTTGCTGTATACCTGAAACATTGTAAATCAACTATACTTCAGTTAAAAGAAAAGAACTCATTTCCCCTCAACACACATAATTTAAATAAGTGCTGCTCTGTGTCTTGGCGTGTCGACAAGACGAGGTCCTCAAAGCAGACGCTCAAATGTCCCTCTGCGGAACGTTACTGATGAACCTGTGGGCTCTTGTTAAATCTGTCCTCATCAGGCATATTCAAGAAAGCACTGATGTCTCTGGGGCATCACGTACGTGAACAATCGCCAAGACAATGGCGCATCCCTGGCGTATATCTGGGAAACACACACACAAGAACAGCTACTTCTTGTGTGCAGAAAAGACAAACCCTCTACAATCAGCATTCTTTCCTGCCTCTATCTTTTCCCTCTCTTCTTTTTCTTCTTTCCCTCTTTTCCTCCTCCCAAACCTCCAGACTTTGCTCGCACTCTGCAGGTGCCATCGCGTAGAATTCCCTTAGGCAGAAGGAAAGTATTAAGTCTTTGTTCCAGGGGCATCAGAATACATTTTGTTTGGGTAATTTATATTTTAGGGCACACATGTGAGTTTTCTATGCGGAATTTAAGAACCCAACCGAGCACCTTCCCTTGGAGCCAAATGGGCATTTATTTCCTGATTTCTGAAGGAGGTTTCTGGGCTCGAGGATGGGGAACTTCTCACAGATGGGGGAACTTCTCACAGATGGTGGCACTTGGATTGAAAAGAATTTTCTGCCGCGAGATCAGTTCCAGACTTGCCCGACTATTAGAGCTCACAGGGAGAGAGGAGCAGAAGGTGGTAATTTGCTAAGAAAGGAAGGAAAAACAATAATATTTATTTGATTACATTTTCTCATGTTCTAGTGGGGGGTAAATTACAGGCCTAATGACTTCAGTGTTGAGGGTTTGCCGTGAACAAAGCTTCCTAAGGTGGTAAGGGCTTTGGAGTTAAAGGGAACTCAGCAGAGAGGAAATACTGTTACCACTAGGCTTTTATACACAAGATAAGCATTTCCAATAGTACTGTTTGGCTCCAAGCACCCTTTTCCTGCTCTCCTAACATTAACTACAAATGAACAATAAAAGGGGAAAATTTGTGGCTTATGAATGAGGGGAATAATGACACGATGCATTCGTGTTTCAAAGGCCTTTCATTCTTGGTAAATTTTCATCCTTACTTCAGCTCCTTGCGGTATACTCTTACTCCCATCTTACTTCCCATATGTGGGGAAACTGAGACTTTCTGTTCCTGAATATAATTTACTAGTTCTTTTTGATTTGAACTTGGTACAAGTGTCTCCTACTATTTTCCAAAGACTGAATTCCCTAGCCTTTGCCAAAATAGTTACAGACCCCTCTTTAAAAAGGCTCTCCGGCGGCTTCCCTGGTGGTGCAGTGGTTGAGAGTCCGCCTGCCGACGCAGGGGACGTGGGTTCGTGCCCCGGTCCAGGAAGATCCCACATGCCGCGGAGTGGCTGGGCCTGTGAGCCATGGCCACTGAGCCTGCGCGTCCGGAGCCTGTGCTCCGCGGCGGGAGAGGCCGCAACAGTGAGAGGCCCGTGTACCGAGGAAAAAAAAAGGCTCTCCGGGCCCACAAAGGCAGATGTGCCCCAAGGCCCAAGCTGGTCTGGGAATCTGGGAAGACTACTGGCCAAGAAGGCTGATGGGGTCCCAAGTACTTGGTGCACCGCCACCAGCCCCTTTCCGCCCTGCCCTGCCTGCGCAGGGGTCTGTACATTGAATCAGCAGACTTTTCAGAAGTGGCCAATTTGGGTTTGAATCCAGATCTTCTCCCAGTGCAGTGATCTTGGGGAAATTATTTACCACTGCAAGTTTTACATTCCTCACCCTTCATTTAGGGCAAATTATCTCTACCTGGCTGTGTTTGTGGGGCTACCCGAGCCCGCAGCCCACGGGGGAGCACGTGAATTTTTCTTAATGAATGACTAGATTTCTCACTTTTTTAAAAAAAATTTTTCAGAGAATAAAGGTGAGAGAGAGAAGAAAACGAGCGCATCCAGATCTTCTAGCTCAGGATAGAATTGCTTGGAATTTCCTCTAAGGCGGAAGGGAGGTCTCTCTTTCTGCAAAGCCGGATCCTCTCCTGTGTTACTGATTCTGGGAGGTAAATGCGATGGCAGAAAGAACGCTGGATTAAAAAAAAAAATCCTTGTGGCTCAAAATCCCAATTCTGCCACTTAACATCTGTGTGACCCTGAGCTCTTCACTTGGCCTCCCTGAGTCATATAAATAATACCTTTTCTGTCTCCTTCCTGCTGTTGCAGGAATTTAAAAGAGACCAGACAGAAAAAAAGATTTTTAAACTGGACAGCAGCCTCCAACTTAAAGATGTATAATCTCTGCTGTTGTCAGTATTAAAATTCTATTCTGCAACATACATTTCTCTGTAAATTTCCTCAAGGAGACTGATACTTGAAAATCTTTCGCAAGTCGACCAGAACCTTCTTTGTCAGTAGATGCTCCCACCTCCACGGCCCCCTGAAAACCTCTGTGCGCAGGAATATCAGAGGGATCTTTATCACGGGGAGGTTTGGGGGAATTTCTAATCTGTGGGACTAACTGAGCATAGGATCAGATGCCTTCTCCAGCTCAGCAGGAGAGACACGCTCTCCAAACCCAGCTAACCACCTTCAGATAAATCGGTCCCGGTGACCAGGTATTTGTGAAAGGTTAATTGAAGGTACATTCCACATTTTCATGGAATCTCAACCCGGGGATACGATTGCACTCGGCTCGAGCCTCCAAGTTTTCGTCTCCCTTCTGCTTGTGCTCATCTGATGATAAAACGCCATCTCTCTGTTATTGGCATTTGACCTTTAAATGGCAAAGAGCTGCTTTGTCATCAGACAGAGTCGTGAAGAGCCATAAAGGAGTTGACGGAGTTAGAATACTAACACGTGCAACGCCAGTGCAGTGCAAAGCGTCGTGGACCCAGGCACGGTTTCCTGATGGGAAATGGGGAAAACGGGCCTTCCAGACTTCCCCTCTGGAGCCCTTTGCTGCAGCGCTGTATCACATACTGACAGCCGGCTGTGTGGCTACCCGTTTGCAGCCTTCCCTCTTTCAAATTTAGACTTAAAACTTCCTTATCCTCACGATTCCATCCCCTTTCTCTGTTCGAGATTTAAACAATGATAATTCGTAGCTGATTGCCGGTTGCATGCTAATGCATGGTGCTGTCTCCTTGGGTTATTCGAAGTGTCCCCAGTCGTGGACACTGAAAATTCTCTGGCACGTGAAGGTTCTCTGTAAGATCCTGTCAGCCAGGAGTTAAAAATGCATTTCAGTCATCAAAGTGCTGGGCAACACTGCCAAGCCACTTCACCTTTCTGTGCCTCTGCTCCCAGAGCCATAAAGCAGAAGGAGTTTAATAGCATCACCTCACCTTGTAATCGGAGTGTTTTCAAGGAATAACTAATGCTACACCTTGTAAAACACATAGGAAACTATGAAGCA
Organism: Monodon monoceros; assembly: GCF_005190385.1. NCBI lineage: Eukaryota > Metazoa > Chordata > Mammalia > Artiodactyla > Monodontidae > Monodon > Monodon monoceros. The sequence continues at coordinate 40,966,905 of NW_021703786.1, read as the reverse complement.
TGATGTGAAACCTTGATCTTAACTTTTCCTTCAGGGCTGCGGGAAGGACGCAGGAGGGGAGGGAGAAGAAGAATGAAGTGGGGCTGGAGGGCAGGCTGGAGGGACTCAGCAGACCTGTGTTTGACTCCAAACAACCAAATCCTTTCTTACATTTGCACAACAGAAATCAATAGGTAACATCTCCGGCATGAAAGACAGCAGAAACGGACACAGAATCGCTTCATCTGGCAATCCCAACCTTCCTAACTCAAGCCGGGTTCCCTGAGATCTCAGGATTCAAAGTGACACTGCCCCTCGTTATTTGTCAGTCCGTCTTCTTATTCCTGGCCACCATCACCACTCTCCTGCCACGCTTCCCACTAATCCTTCCATGACGAGGTGTACTTACTAAATGCACACAAGTTAGGAATGCAGGAGATGCACAATTGTAAAAAGTGGTACCTATGTAGAGGGATAAACAACAAGGTCCTACTGTGTAGCACAGGGAACTATATTCAATATCCTGTGATAAACCAGAATGAAAAAGAATGAAAAGAAATATATATATATATATGTATAACCGAGTCACTTCGCTGTACGGCAGAAGTTAGCACAACATTGTAAATCAACTATACTTCAATATTTTTTTTTTTTTAAAGAGAAAGGAAGAAGGCTACCAGGCAGGGAACAATTCAGACATGAGATGAAACTCTATGTAAGCCAAGGCTGACTTTTATGGCACAGACTGTCAATCTGTAGAGTTTTGGAGAAGACGTAGAGAGAGCTGTCAGGACAGCCTTTGCAAGTAACTGAGACTTGAACCCAGTCCCCTAGATGGAAAAAATTGGGATGGGGGTAGGTGGGGGAGGGAATGAAAAGGCTGCTGCAGGGAGGACAGGATGGACACAGGTGCAGAGAAGACAAGGGGCTGGCGTGAGTAAGTGGGGACGCTGCTGACTGGGGGGAGAAGGTGATGCTCGGTGAGCTGGACCCAAGATGATGGGAAACGTGAAAGCAATGCTGGCTGCCTTGTTTTACATAAAATGTTTAGTCAAAGAGGTCAAAGGCAAGTGCCGCCTCCTTTTTGGTGGACTAAAAATTTATGGACAGAGCGACAGCTATTTACAACTCAAAATACTTTTTTTTTCTAACCTCTTAACACAGTTTGGTGTTTCGGAAGGCTGAGAGTAACCAAGGTCGAACTTTTAGACCAGTGGGATTTTATTCCCATCCCCGCAGGATCTACTTCACAGCATCATCACTTCAGGCAAATCATTGCGTCTGGAAGTACTGTTGAAAGGTCACAAAGATGTAAACTAGCAAGAGTGAAGGATGGGAGAACCCCCAAATTCTGTGAAATTTACAGGGTGAGCTTCACGTTTAGGCAGAACAGGCAAATGACTCTTCATGTGTGATTGCTGGGATTTTGGAAAATGCCCCAAGTATCGAAGAAGGAAATGTCCCCCCACCCTCTGGCTGCCTGAAATTCCACCCACAGCACTTAATCCCTTTAGTTTAAGGCCTTGATCCCTGTTAAAATGTCTATATCCATGGAAGCGGTAAGAATTTAAGCTGCCCCCTCAAGCTACTGTCCCATTCTTTGCTTCCTTTCACTGTAAACTTCTTAATCAAGTGGTCTACTCCCCAGAGCCCCTATTTCCTCACCACCCACTTTCTCCTTAATCTCATAAAATCTAGCCTCTATCCCCATCTCTCGACAGAAACCGTTCTCCCCAAGGTCACCAAGGATCTACTGGTCACCAACATTTTCGCATCCCTTTTAACCCGTGAGTGCCCTCTCTCTTGAAACTCTCCATCCTCAGCATCCAAGACACAATGTGCTGTGGTCCTAGTATTCTGTCCCTGTAACCTTCCATGGTTCCTCGTCCTGCGCTCAAATTCCCCATAACAGCTGATATTTCTAAATTGGTCACGAAACAGGTTCACCTCTATTATTTCTGAGTTTCAAAGCTTTATGAGGGGAGTATGTTATCACCCTATCGGGGAGGAGAAAATTAAAGTGCAGCGAGTTGCTAATAAGTGGAGCTAAGTTAACCCAGGCTTCCTGACTCCAAGTCCGTGCGCTATATGTGGACACATTCTAATGGCCAGTTTTCAATCCCCTCCTCTTTCCTCTATGTTCCCCTTACAACAAATCCATTGTCTTTATGGCTTCAACCTGCTCACTCAATTCTACATGAATTAAGCTGTGTTCCAGGACCTTAGAAATCTGGGCACAGAATGTGGTCAACACAACACTGACTGCAACCCAGCAGTGCAGGAAGGCAGAATGGGGAAGAGCTGAGTTCTGGGTTAGCATCCTGGTTGTCTACTTAGTGGTCTTGTAATATTGGGCAAGTTACTCCATCCTTGTTATCCTTTATTGTAAACTGGGATTAATAAGAGTAATTCTCAATGACTAGTTTTGTGAGGGTGAAAGGAGATAATTTGGGGAGAACATTGAACATGGGGTCGGAGGCGTAGAGGGAGCTCAGATGTAAATACTGTGATTGGCTCTAATAAAGAGACCTGAGCAGATGTTCTTGGAGAACTTTTGTTCACATCCCTTTTTTTTCCTATCCACACGAATGCCCTTTTGGACCGCCATCTTTCTGTCCATGGGACCAACATAATCATTCCCTTAGTCACCTGGATTTGAAATCTCACTCCTTCTCTTTTCCTTATGCAATCAGCTACCAGGCTTCCTTCCGTCTGTCCTTCCCACCTGGATCCCCGATCAGCCATCCCCGTGGTCTCCCAGTGCTTGACCACGCCTTACTCCAATCCAACCTACCTATGTTTATGAGTGATTTTTCCAAAATACAGCTTTTATCATTTTCTTTTCTGGACTGAAAATCACCCAGTGGCTGGCCATCGCCTCTAGGAGAAAGAACAAACCATTCCCTTTGGGATTCAAAGTCTTCCTGACCCCCACCTACTTCTTCCCCTCTATTCTGCTCCCTTCATACACAACCCTTATTTTCTGTTCAAAGCTCTTGCTCCAGCCAGAAGTTCACCTCACAACCCCAGGCATTTGACTTGTATTTCTGCCTCTCCCGCTGCTATGTCCTCCTCTTCCAGGGAGTCTTCCGTGATGCCCTCTGTTTGCTTCTCTGTCTGAATCAACTCAGCCCTTGCTCAGCCTCCACACCCTTCCTCTCCAAATGCATCTGCCCCACCGTCATCTCAACTGTATTGCAGCAACTACAGTAATGACAGCCACCACTTATTGATCACCTGCTGTATACTTTACCCACATTGTATGCCATCAAATACCCCTACCCTGCAAAGTGGGTACTGTTACCCCGCACATTTTACAGGTGAGGAAACAAAGGCGTCGCTTGTTAAGAAAGTTGACCGAGACTGCAAGGTTTCTAAGTGATAGAGGTAAGAGTTAAACCAACTCTGAAAATGCACGTCATCTATAACACCATTGCTGCCCGGCACTTACTCCCATTGTAAAATTAGCATCTGCTACGTTGAATAAATATTTTTAAAATATTTCATTGAGAACCTTCCTTTCTTAAATTCAACTGTAAGCTTCTACAGGCCATCTTCCCACAGCTTGACCCTGTAGGCATCCCTGGCTGTGGGAGATGATGTCTAGAAGTTCCACAATCAAAAGAACTGGTACGGTATACGTGATTGTAAGTGTACATCCCTATTGCTTAAAGGAGCATCACGGCTCATCAGCCAAGTTATTGTGTTTATCCAAAGAGAGAGGGAAGGTACTGGTTTTGATGTAAGGGGCAGCCTATGAGTACATGCCTACCGTAGTATTTAAGGCTACTCTGGGAGGTGTATTAGACATTAGAGCAGCTGGGTGCACCTCAGAGATTTGGGGTCATAGTGTATCGCCTTTTCTGACATTCTGGAAATGATCCACGTACCTCCTTTAGTATTTCTACCTCTAGAATCAATATTTTGGACCACAAGGGTTTTCTGAGGTTTTTATCTTTGTTTTTGTCACAATGCATCTCCCCTGTTAGTAAGGGCATCGCCGTGTTTTCATATCGGGATACCCAGTACGTGTTTGTATATTACAGGCAGCTCTAATTCCACTTCTATTAAACCCTTGATACATAATTATAGGGGGAAGGTGAATGTAGGTTTTAAAAATATTATCACAGATGGCTTTTCTTTTTCTCTTGTCATTCTTATGCTCATCCAAATTTTGGAAACAGCCCAGTCATTTAAACTTACGTTCTTGGGATGGGAATTTTCGGAGAACTTTTCCAATAGGTAGGCAAAAAGAACATTCTTAAAAAGGCTAGTGATAAACACGAAAAGACATTGTCTTGAAAAAGACACATTCCTAGGCGAATCTTTGAGATATGAGAACATCTACGTACAAATAGGGAGCTTTCTCCTTCATCTTTAAAGTCTCTCAGGCCTCACACCTCTTGTGGCCGATCTGGGTCCCTCTGGCTCTTTTCAATAAGAGTTACCTATTGTTGTCTCTTTCTGGTTATCTTTTCCTCTCTGATTCCTCAGAAGCTTTTATCTGCTGCACCTTTTAGACTCAACTTTTCTCTTTCATGCAAGTTGTCAGAGCCTCAAGACTGAAGATTACGGTCTTTTTCTGCATTGCTATGTGAACCTTCATAATTATACTCTCAATCAGAAAGGAGTAATTTTCTTTACACCTAAGCCCTGAAGCTCCCCTCTAAAATTTACAACTTGCTTCTGACTCAACTTGCTTTAAGTTACTAACTTACTAAACTCTAAGCCTACAAGAACATAATTACCTTTAAAGCATATTTAGCTTAAATATATATATAGGTACTAAAAAAAGAATTTGAACTGTTTGTCCTCACAGTTTTATTTCAGTCTGTCAGTCAAAAGAATGAAAGTGAACTCCGTATACTTTCAGCATTCCCGAATTACAAGTCTACCAAGAGAGTTTCTTGGATCAAAATTAAATTTCGAACTCAGAAAATGCAAACAGTGGTTTAAAAAGTAGTCATTGGGATCTACTCTGTCCTAGGCACCAGGAGGAACAGAAATGTGAATAAGATACAGCCCTTATTTTCAATAAGATTATAGTCTACTAGGAGAGGGCAAAGTATATCCAAATCATGGAGTTACAAAGCAGAATTTTAAGGGAATAAATAAGAGAAAAGACTGCTGGGGACTCAGTAAAGAAAGCAGTACTGGGCTTCCCTGGTGGCGCAGTGGTTGAGAGTCTGCCTGCCGATGCAGGGGACGCGGGTTCGTGCCCCGGTCCGGGAAGATCCCACATGCCGCGGAGCGGCTGGGCCCGGGAGCCATGGCCGCTGAGCCTGCGCGTCCGGAGCCTGTGCTCCGCAACGGAAGAGGCCACAACAGTGAGAGGCCCGCGTACCGCAAAGAAAAAAAAAAAAAAGAAAGCAGTACTTAGTGTGTACTTTAAACCACAAAGATGATGTCGATGAACAGAAATGATGGATGGGCATTCTGGCTGCAGCAGGAGTGTGAGCAAAGATGATCAAGACCGAAAAACCCCAGCCATGGTCTAAAAAAGTTAAAACATTATATTTTGCTAAAGCAAGACCAGAATGAAGTCCAGGAGGGAATGGTTAAGTCTAAAAACCTAGCTTGGAGGCATTTAAAGGGGGGCTTGAACGATGTAAAGTAGTTTGAACTACCTTCTTTGCCAATAAGAAGCCACTGAAATTTTCACAAATAATTTGATATCAATTCCTTGGCAATAAAACAAATTCCATATCACCTTTGGTATAGAATCTTGTCAGACTATGAATATCTCCTTCCCCTTGGGGAAGTATGAGGCCTTTTTATTTTTTAATTTAATTTAATTATTTAATTTATTTATTTTTGGCTTCATCAGGTCTTAGTGGCAGCACGCAGGATCTTTGTTGAGACATGCAGGATATTTCGTTGCGATGCGCTGTCTTTTCTCCAGATGTGGGGTGTGGGCTCCAGAGCACGTGGGCTCAGTAGTTGTGGCGCACTGGGCTTAGTTGCCCCAGGGCATGTGGGATCTTAGTTCCCCGGCCAAGGATCTAACTCGCGCCCCCTGCATTGGTAGGTGGATTCTTTACCCCTGGACCACCAGGGAAGTCCCTAGGAGGGCTTTTTAAAGCTTACAAACAAAGAAAGCAAGCATGAAGGGAAAGAGAGGAACAGAACAGTGACGGTCACTTATATGTGGAATCTAAAATATGACACAGAGGACCTATCTACGAAACAGAAACAGAATCACGGACCTAGAGAGCAGACTGCTGGTTGCCAAGGGGGAGGGGGTTGGGGGAGGGATGGAGTGAGAGGTTGGGGTCAGCAGACGGAAGCTTTTATACACAGGATGGATAAACAGCAAGGTCCTACTGTGTAGCACAGGGAACTATATTCAATATCCTGTGATAAACCATGATGGAAAAGAACATTTAAGAAAAAGAATGTATGTATATGTATAACTGAATCATTTTTCCGTGCAGCAGTGATTAACACAACATTGTAAATCAAGTATATTTCAATAAAAAAAATAATAAATAAAAAATGGAACAGTGATGGGGGAGAGAATGGAGCCAGGCATCTCTGGTAGATACGGATGTTCTGTTTCACGATGCAGGATGCCAGCCGCCACTAGCGTTGGCACGATGGATACTTAGAGCCCGATTTTGGATTGGGTGTTAGGTGACATATTCCAGAGACTTCTTGTTCTCTAAACGGCTTTGCCATCCATGGGGGGAATATGTGGCCTCTCCTAGAAATCTGAGCATCGTCTCTACAGGCATTTTGTCGGCATAACAGCAGACGGTTACTGTAGAAACAGTCGTTAACCACAGGCTGCGGGCAAAGCTAATCCTGAGTGTGTTGCAACCACTGGAACCAGGAAATCTGAGCTGCTGCTAATAGGGTTCCAGCAGCTGAGTCCTCAGCCGCTTTTGGCCCAGCTTCCCATCCATGATCACAGGGCTCGATTCTTGCTTGTGCCCTGTTGTTTGGTTTCTGTTAAAGGATTTTTCACTGGGTGAAAGACGAATCGTGGACTGACATTTTTTTCCTTTTGAAAGTGCGGTGTCAGAGCTGGATAGGGATCTTAGAGAAAGATCTGAATGTCCAGCCATCATTCCTAGGTGGACTCTGTGTCCAGAAGAGGGAAGGCTGCTGGGGCAAAGTTATGCAGCGGTTTCTGACCGTCTCCCCTTTGATGAATACCCCTCCTCTCGGCCTCTCGTGTTCAGTAGATCTCGAAGCAGCAGTTCTTTCAGTCTTTAATTCACATCCCCCCTTCTTACAGCCTCACTCACAGTCATTTTAACTTTATAAAAGATTTCAATTGGTTCTTATCCTTCTCCGTAATATCTCCCAAACAAAGCCCTTCATGGATTGCTTGACAAAATGAGTATCAGAGGAAAGAAGAGCGCTGGTAGACCTGAGGGATGGGAATAGGTGGAACTTTTGGGGGATTGTGGGCACATGGCGGTACAGCCCACTTAGCCCAACGGATGTCAAGGACCAACTGTGGAATGTCTATCCTTTCAAGGCCATAAGGAAAACACCGGACATCTGATTCCAACACACATTCATCCACTGACTAAACAAAATATGAAGGCTCCCAACATGAGGTGCTGGGCTGGCTGCAGAGATAGGTTGTCCTTCCTTTCGTCTAAAAAGGTCAGATTTCTATGCTATAGGACCTAGGTCATAGATCCGAATCCGAGGTGCAAGCTACCTCTAACCAAGACTCATGTGGAGCAGAATTTTACAGATACAGCAACGAGGGTTCAGATGCTGGGTGGTCAAAGAGAATGCTAACCATCCCACGTAGATGGGAGAATTTATTTTCATGAAAACGCCAAGTCTGGCATTGGATATGGACAACGGCAGAGACCCCAGCACCCAGGAGATACATGAGAATCCTGCAGGTCAGAGGAGAGCAAGAGGAAACCTTCTGAGAACCACTCTTGTCCTCCCCGTCAAATTCACGGAGAAGAGAGGGACCTGGGGCATCCAGATTGCACGTCATGATCAGGTGAAACGATCATGACAGGATTGTCCCCTTGTAATGAGAAAAATGCACCATATGAAACATGTTGGAAGCTGTGGAACAGACCTAGGGACACACTTTTATGTGGAATTGTAGCTCACGTAATGGATCTTGGCATGAAAACGCAACTGATCACGATTACTTTGTGTGTTGGTGTGTGTGTTTTGGTGGTGGAGCAGAGCTGGATGCAGGGCCTTAAAAATTAGGGATAATTCTCCTCTCTGGGATTAAATCTCCTTTTTCAAAATTCCTTATGGGGCTTCCCTGGTGGCGCAGTGGTTGAGAGTCCGCCTGCCGATGCAGGGGACGCGGGTTCGTGCCCCGGTCCGGGAAGATCCCACATGCCGCGGAGCGGCTGGGCCTGTGAGCCATGGCCGCTGGGCCTGCGCATCCAGAGCCTGTGCTCCACAACGGCAGAGGCCACGACAGTGAGAGGCCTGCGTACCACAAAAAAAAAAAAAAAAAATTCTTTTCATCATTAAAAGATGGGGAAATTCAGAATTCTAAGAGAAAACTTAGACTCGTCTCTCCCTGGTCAAAAGGTTCCCTTTATTACTTATTAAAATTCCCTTTGTCAAATCCAGTGGAATGCTACTCAACATTCAGTTCGGATATTAACTCTATACGTTTAACAGGAGGAATAGACTGGGCTTTGGCATTCTCAGTGGTGGAGCTGGGGACACAAATTTCTTCTGCAACCACATAGCTAATCTTTTGCGGGGGCAACTGGACAACTGTTCTGTTAGTTGGGAGATGTTCTGACTCATTTGATTTTATTCCTTGGGGCAGAAATTATGGTTATAAACAATTATATCTCTTAACTTATTTGGGAGCAGGGAAGGGCAGCTTGCTCCATAAACATACCATGATATCATGCAAGCACAATTTCTAAACAAAGACTTTAAACAGGTAAATTACAGGTCTGACCTATTCTCCTCCTTGGTGCGACTATGAAGCCCATTTTCCGTAAAGGGGACTTGCAGTTTGCCTAGACTGCTTAATAACAATATAAAAATTCATGTTCCACTTGTTTTCCAGAAGAAAGAGAATTACATGGAGATGTTAAAGAGTCTTGATCTCCAAAAGGGCATTTTGTTTTTGGCTTGTCTTCTTTGTTTGCATATGAGAGTAGCGGGGAATAAGACAAGACATTCAAACATCAAACGTGTGATTTCTAGCCCTCCTGTAACTCTTTCATCTTTGGAAATATGATCAACAGACTAGCAATCCTGAAGCTCTCTCAATACCAAACGCAAATGCTAGAGAAAATGTTTGTTAGAAACCTTTTAAATTCAAAGATGAAATTGTTAAGAAAGCAAGGATATTCTTCTAAAGGCAGGGAAAATGTGGGCACGTGGATCCAGGACACTAAGAAGGCCCTAGAGTCACCAGCATCTCTGGGGCATCTGTTGACTGGAGAAGCCCAGGGCTTCAGCATGAACGGCTGTGTGTACATTGGGACAGAAGGCAAAGCCTTTGGCCTTTGCATGATGAAGATCGTATCAGAGAACCCAGCACACATCAGAGGCACACGATGGTGTACAGCCTCAAGAAGAGGATGCATGTTATCATCGCAGCTAAATACCACTCAGTTTGGTAATACATTTCCTGGAAGCCCCTCGTCCCCCACCTTCATAGCCCCCTGGATAAGTCTCTCTTCCCTGTCAAGGCCATCTCCCCCCCCCCCCAATTCTAGACAAATACAAAAGAGACCACCCAGGGCTTCCCTGGTGGCGCAGGGGTTGAGAGTCCGCCTGCCGATGCGGGGGACGCGGGTTCGTGCCCCGGTCCGGGAAGATCCCACATGCCGCGGAGTGGCTGGGCCCGTGAGCCATGGCCGCTGAGCCTGCGCGTCCGGAGCCTGTGCTCCGCAACGGGAGAGGCCACAACGGTGAGAGGCCCGCGTACCGAAAAACAAACAAACAAAAGAGACCACCCAAATCGAAAACAATACATATTTCCCTTCTTTCCCATTTGTCCAAGATTATGTAAATTTCCCCCCTTTTTTTCATATATACATTTTCTAACATTTCACAAGGATCACAGATTTCTTTTTAAGAGAGAAAGAGTTCAGTTCCCTCACAAGAATCACTTTGTTTTCCTTCTTCCATGAGCCTCTCCCCCTCTGGACATGACAAAGGATGGTTTATGCTTGTTAAAATATAAAACTTGGCGCGACTGAAGTTTCAAAAGGACAGGATTTAATTTGTCCTTTGTAGCTCCTCTTTTCTATCCATTTTGGTACCATTTCATTAACTCCATGCTTTGCTCAAAAGTCACAGAGTATTACTCTTTGTTTTTGAAAAAACAAAACAAAACAAGGCGAAACCCAAAGCTAACAGCCCTTCGACAGAGAACAATAGGAAATGAATAGCCAAGGCTCCCAGAGATGATTATTATTATGAATCTTTGTAAGAAAATGTCATTGGGACCCAGCCATGGAATTGAATTCCTCTTCCCAATTTCATTGGCACTTATTGGGTCTGACAGTTTGATGAGAGAATTGCGGATTATTTAGAAGCTCTTCCAGCACTGATAGGATCCAGTTTGATAAAAAGCGTTTACTGAGTGTTAGTTACAACCTCAGTTACTGTGAGGAGGAAGGAGAAAAGTTAATTCACTGCTTTTCCTCCAGGAGGGGAGGAAAGGGGAAATTCATGAAAGACATTTATCTTTTTATTCATTTTAACCAAGGTTTAGTCCTCATTTATTTCTTACACAGCCAAAGAAAGAGAGGCGCCAATGATTGCTAGACAGAATTATTTAAACAGAGTTTCTCAGGCAGATGTAGGAAAACTGGGTGAAGATAACTGGGAAACTCTTCCTTGAGGATTAAACTGTGTCAGATCGTAAAGGAAGAAAGTGAAACTGTAGGTTAAAAGGGTCATCTCTATGGCTACGACACCGAAACCAAAGGTAAGAAGATGTACATTTCCTTTCCTAAATGTCTCAATTTTTTAAAAAAACATTTAAATTCCCAGCTTAAAAACCAAAAGTACCTGTGGAAAAGTGCATGTGATCTATTGTCATTGCTTGTGTTTGAATTCCAACTCTATCCCTTCCAAGCTATGCGGCTTTGGACATGTCAGTTAATCTCTCCAAGCACTTTTCAAAAAGGAGCCATGAAAGAGTATGTTTTCTTCTAGGAGAGACAAGAAATTTAATGGATTAACGTAGATTTCCTTGGGTGGAGATGCGTCTGATGAAGCAGGTGGGGTTCAGGCCTTAAATGGTGCTTTTTGACCATGGGAAGCAGCAAAGGGATTCTAGGTTAGGGAATCACTTGATCACATACATGATTTCGGAAAGGTAATTTCCGCAAAACCGAGGAGAAGTGACCAAAAGAGAGGTGATGCTAGAGAGTGCTGTAGTTGGGAAGGTCTCATAGCAATTCAGCCAAAGGATGAGAGAATGATGGGAAATTCGGTACTTTCTCAATTGAATTCCATCCTCACTACCTTTCCCATCAAGGTCAATAAACAATGGGGTTGGGGAATGAGGGCTTATGTGGGGGGGTGAGAGGAATATTCAGGCACATTATTGAAACGGTCCGATGATACTGGATTCGTTGTGCAAAAACCCCCTTCTCTAGCTGGGATTCAAATTCATATTAAATTGGACAACAATCTAGATAATTTAGAGACCAGTCCTAGGCAAACACACGCTAGCTGCTTTCATGCATTTCTTCTTCTTCCCCTGAAACACTTAGCAAACAAGCATTCATTGTGAATACGTTTCCAACTCTGATCAGTAATCAGTGAGAAGTTCTGAATCTTTCACTGCCAAGGGAATGTCAATGCATTATTAACAAACCAGAGCCAGAGCTTCAAGTCTAGGAGACAGTGGCGGGGGTGGGGGACGGTTGTTAGGGGTTAGGGAAGAGGAAGGAAGGAGTTTGCAATTAAAAAGAGAGAGAGAAAAAGAGTCCCAGAAGGAGAACTGCGTGTAAGACCAACTTCAGAAGTCAGCAGAGCACTTCCTGTGGCTCTCCATCCCACTGTAGTTTTCACACACAGAGAACAATATTCAGTAGTCGTTTTGATCAGTTGCTGAGGCTTCAAAATGTGCCTTTGAAACACGAGGCAGCATCTGGAGAAAATAACTTCCAGCCCACCCAAAGACCCCCCAGGCTGAAGGAACTCGGCTCTGGAGTCGGATGTCCTAACCTGCCACGTCACTGCCTCACTTGCTCCTCCGGGGTGAGCCTCCGTGAAGCATCTGACCTCAGATTCCCCAGAACACTGAGCCTATTTCAGCAGACTTTGTTGCACAGAGGAGAATTTGGTTTGTGTGTTTCTGCATCGGGCTTTCTGGATTTAATTAAGGGAAAATGAGGTGTCAGGTACAAATTAAATTACTCTTTAGCACAACTCCAGTCTCCCTGTGTCCTCTCTTACCTGGCCCCCCCCCACACACTCCTGAATGACGCAGGGCTCCTTAGGGATCCCTTACGTAAATGAGGTAGGCAGCCCCAGGGCACTGAGGGAGCTCCACGGAGTCAATAGTAGCCCGTGTTCTTGGTCCATGATTTCTATGATGACGTTACCACTCAGGGTCCTTGGCCTTCCTTAATCAATAGCAATTGATAAGAGGCCAGACAAGAAATTCAGACAAGGCTTTATTGGGGCCCCTGCTACAGCAGGAGGGAGTGAAAACAAGTAACAAGTTCCCTTGCTCACTTCCCGATGGGGGGGGCGGTCCTTATATGCGGTGAGGGTAGGGGTGTGTCCAGGTGACGGGCCAGAGGGGTGACTTAGCTGTTTTGCCCACCCCTTAGGTGGTGTTGTGTGCAGGGGGCATGCGCAGGACCCTGCTTTTGCTCCCGACACCCTGTTTTTGCTCCAGGCTCTTCGGAAGTGGCAGTTGAGTTTTTGGTCTTTTTGTATCTTGTCCATAATTTGCCCCAACTGTGCATGCATGCAGTTATTTTTAGTCCCTCATAGCCTCTTTGTATTTTGTTGCTCAAGGAGACGTTTGCCCAGGTGCAAGCTCTGCAGTACAGAGTCCCAGGTCCCAGGTCCTAGCCTGTCCCAATGAGACCGTGTTCTCATGATCAAAGATAAAGGCCCAGGGGCTTCCCTGGTGGCACAGTGGTTGAGAGTCCGCCTGCCGATGCAGGGGACGCGGGTTCGTGCCCCGGTCCGGGAAGATCCCACATGCCGCGGAGCGGCTAGGCCCGTGAGCCATGGCCGCTGGGCCTGCGCGTCCGGAGCCTGTGTTCCGCAATGGAAGAGGCCACAACAGTGAGAGGCGCGCATACCGAAAAAAAAAAAAAAGATAAAGGCCCAAACTCCAACCATCGTATCTGAGCTCTGGGTATCAAGATGGAAGAAGAGAAAATCAACTCTACTTCAATTAAAAATATAAATAATTTTTTAAAAAAGTAGACTAAGTCAAAAAAAAAAAAGAAATAAAAGAAAAAGAAATATCTGCTGTCCAAAAAAGGAAAAGACTATTAAAGCATAACTTAATAGGGGGAAAAGAAGATGGAAGAATAGACAAGAAAGAAAACGGGCAAAGGTCACATGCCAGCAATTGCTTAGAGACATTTCTTGGAAGTTGTTTCACTCACACTTCATCGGCCAGAATTTAAACATGTTATACATAAATGTAAGGAAAAGTGGGAAGTGAAAGTCCAGCCAAAATCTGAGGTTTTCTTACTAAGGAAGAAAGAGAGAAGAGAAACTGAGTTCTCTGCCAAGGCTGAGCCTTTTGGCTGATCAACCAGAGTTATTTATTTGACCAAAATAATCGTGGAAACAGATATGATGCACACAACACATTCACATCCCTCCCCAAGGGAGTGAAAGCAAAGTTTCAACTATTTGCTGCCTCCTAGCAAAGTCCACAGTCTATAGCCCTCTACATCCATCTCCAGGTGCTGCTTTCTTATCGTCTGGCAGTTAGGGGAAAAAGAAAAGGCAAGAAGAGCTAGACTTATCAGATATTAAGACCTATTACAATTCCAGCACAAGGATAGACGAACAGTTCAATAGGTCCAAAGAGAGCATATAAAATAGACCGAAACATTTATGAGACGTTGTTATATGATTGAGGAGACGTTATAATTACATGGGGGGGAAAGGTGGACTAATTAATAAATGTTTTGTAGATATACATCCCTGACTCAAAAGTAAACCCAAGTTGTATGAAAACTCTAAAGGTGAAAATGTAAAACAATTTGACGAGAGAATGACATTGGTGGAGGGGTGAGGCGGTCAGAAAGGGTTTCTTCTTTTTATTATTAAAATTCTTTGTTCAAGACTTGTGATTGCCAAGGGGGTGGGTGGGGGAGGGATGGAGTGGGAGGTTGGGATTAGCAGATGCAAAGTATTATCTATAGAATGGATAAACAACAAGGTCCTACTGTATAGCACAGGGAACTATATTCAATATACTGTGATAAACCATAATGGAAAAGAATAGGAAAGAGAATATATATATATGCATAACTGAATCACTTTGCTGTACAGCAGAAATTAACACAACACTGTAGATCAACTATATTTCAGTAGCATAACATTTTAAAATTTCATTGTTCATTTACTGCAAGAATTATTGTTCTTTGTGGCAAGTTGAGATACTTAAAAAATATTAACTATGGGTATTTTCAAGCATGTAAAAATTAGAGAGAATTGTATCATGAACTCCACTTACCATCACCTAATTTCAGTCTTTTAAAAACTTTGTTCTATATTTGTGTCCTCTATTCCTCCCTCCCCGCTTATTTTTTTTCTTTTTTGCTGGAGAATTTAAAACTAATTCTCAGACAATATATCATTTCACCTATAATGTGTTTAATGTGTTCCTAAGAGAAAAGGGCTTTTTAAAAATAATTAACTACAGTGCCACTTAGCACACCCAACAAAACTAATAACAATCCCTTAATATCATCTAAAGCCCCATATATGTTGATTTTTCCCAAGTGTCTCTTTACGGTTTGTTCAGATCAGAATATAAAAAAAAAGCTGTAAATAATTACTGGGTATGTTTCTTAAGTCCCTTTTAATTTGTACCAGTTGCCTTTTCACACACCCTCTTTCTGTTTTTCCCCCTGTATGTTATTTGTTTTGAAGATGAAAACTAGCTCATTTGTCGTGCAGAATATTGCATCTTTTGGATTTGGCTGACTGCTTCCTGTCTCCCCCTTAGGTCTTGTAAACAGGTGGTTTGAGCTGGAATTTTGATGAGATTCAGTTTTGGTTCTTGTTTGTTTTGTGTGTGTGTGCGTGTGTGTTTTGCAGAAGGCAAGAACAGTTCGCAGGCCGTGCAGCGTGCTACGCAATGCACCTTGGTCAATGCCCATTAGACATTTTGTGATGTTAAAATGGATTGGCCACCTTAATCCGTCCATTAAGTTTTCACCGACTTTTTGCCTAAAGATCGTCATGGCCATTGATGATAATCTCCTTAGACCCATTATTTTTCAGGTTCTGCAAAGTGTCTATTTCCTAGTTCTATCATCCTTCTGCATTTATTAGCTTAATTCTTCTGTAAAGAAGAATTTCCTTATTGTCTATGTAGTTACTTTGAAGTTGGTTCTCACTGGAGAGGTAGAATACGTGCATTGGTGCCTTATCAACCTCCAGAAGTGATCAATGAAATTTACTTGTTCGTATTATTAGGGACTCATGGATTTTTATATATTTAACTGCTTTTTATTTTCTATAATCATTAGTCATCTTGGTACTCAAATTGTCCCCACTTTGACCAGAGAGCCCCTTCAAGTTGGTTCCTGTGTCCGTTTCCCACTCTCCTTACACTTTGATAATTTCCTTGCTTTCAGGTCCAAGATGTTCCAAGATCATCTTTTATATTTTCAGCCCTGGATATGGAATCAGCAGTTTCTCAAGGGGGATATTTCCTGTTATTGAAAAATGATACTTGGAGACAAGAATGAGTGTGCTAGGAAAGAAGGGATTTCTTAAACAGGAAATAGAAACTGACACAGGAAACTGTTGATACATTTGATTTTGTCAAATTTCATTATCTAAAATTTTTTCTTTTCTTTTTAAATAAAATAAATAAATTAACTTTAAGTTTAACAACTTTCTGTGCTTCAGAAGATGCCAAAAGAAAAGGTAAAAATCAAGTCTCAGATTGGGAAAAGAATCTTTGACAAAGGAATCGTATTCAGGATGGACAAAGAAATCCTACAGATAAAAAGGGAGAAGGTAAACTCTCTATAAGAAAAAAAGTCAAAGGACATTAACAAAGAATTAACAAAGATAAGGAGAACAAATTATCAGTAAACCTATGAAAAAGTACTTTTCCTCACTGGTGATCAGGTAAATAAGTATTAAAACATCAACGATTTCATGCCCATCAGACTGGCAAAAATAATTTTAAGACTGACAAGGTCAAGTGTTTGGTAACATGTGAGGGGAAAATAAATCCAGGAATACAATTTTAAAAATTCCAGAACAAATTCTTTGCAGTAGATAGGAAAAGCAGGCAATCCAAACTTGGCTGAAAGTTCAAGGGCTCTGAGAATAATGTCAAAAAGAAACCTAGTTCCCCATAAAAATTAAAATAAAGAAGCTGGGTAAGATGCAGACATAGAGAATGGACTTGAGGACATGGGGAGGGGGAAGGGTAAGCTGGGACAAAGTGAGAGAGTGGCATGGACATATATACACTACCAAATGTAAAACAGATAGCTAGTGGGAAGTAGCTACATGGCACAGGGAGATCAGCTCGGTGCTTTGTGACCACCTAGAGGGGTGGGATAGGGAGGGTGGGAGGGAGACGCAAGAGGGAGGGGATGTGGGGATATGTGTATACGTATAGCTGATTCACTTTGCTATACAGCAGAAACTAACACCACATTGTAAAGCAATTATACTCCAATAAAGATGTGAAAAAAAAAAAGAAGCTGGGTGATTTCTCTTAAAAGGTGAAAAAATTATATTAGTAACTGTGAAAACATGCAATCACAGTCAATTTCTTTGCTCAGTTTATATATTCTTTTTTTTTTTTTTTTTTTTTTGCGGTACACGGGCCTCTCACTGCTGTGGCCTCTCCCGTTGCGGAGCACAGGCTCCGGACGCGCAGGCTCAGCGGCCATGGCTCAGGGGCCCAGCCGCTCCGCGGCATGTGGGATCTTCCCGGACTGGGGCACGAACCCGTGTCCCCTGCATCGGCAGGCGGACTCTCAACCACTGTGCCACCAGCGAAGCCCCCGTTTATATATTCTTTAGGTGACACCTTGAATGACACCAGACTACCGTCTACTTCTTCATGAATTAAACCGACTACTTGATTCCACAGCAAATGATGTTTAGACAGTCTTAATATGTTAAATGTGAATTACTGGTACTCAAGTTTTAAAACCCATTTATAGGCAAAATAGTAATGACTTTTCAGTTACAGCATGAAATATGGATGCTTTAAACCATGACAATATAAAAGCAGTGACTAGGTGGTTGGAGGGTGGAAGTAAAGACAGGAGAGATGGACAGCTGTAACATGGCTAAAGATTTATTTTGCAAAATGATAAGAGGTCAAGAGATTGTGATTTGTTGTAAAGCTCGGATGATAACGAATAGATGAATTAAAAACTTAAAAATATGTGACTGGTAAGAATCAGAAAAGTAGGAAGCTATTGCAAGGACTAAAATTTCATTTTCAGAATAGGGAATTTGTAGGCACTTTCTAAAAACAATCAATCAAGAGACAGAGGTTATGACATTAGTTAGAGTTCAACAGAAATGGCAAAATTTAGTGATCTCTGGGCTTTGGCACTATAGGGGGAAAGGGGACTACTCATTTCAATTTTATACTCTCCAGTCCTAATTGAATTTGTATAATCGTGTCTGACTTGAGGGTAAGAAAATCTAGGTATATTTACTAAAAGAACTCAGCAGAAAAAGCATCAGAAACCTTTGTTCCTCAAAGGGCAGAGGAGGGCATGAAGGTAGAGAATGTCAATGAAACTGTGGGAAGAGGGGAGAGAGGGTTGTGACCTCATGTCAGTCAGTTAACCTCCATGTGCCATTTCTTCATCTCTAAAATGAGATAATAATAGCACATTTACAGCATTATTACGAAGATTAATAAATATACAAGGAGGCTGATTATGGCTAGCACATAGTAGATCGTCAGTAAATATTGGTTCTTTCACTGAAGAATTATGTCCCACGATTCCTATCGTTCTGTCTTTTGTATTTACTCATTCTCCTGCAGTTTGATTCTGTTCTCACCAGCCCTGGACACTCACTAAGCAGGGAGCTTGAATGGAAGGTGGAGGGTGAATGACGTGTGTCCCATGCTAATTTGTGATGACTTTTCTCTGATTCTAACTCCTTGTGGTGTATCCACCTCTCTTATTCTGCTGGACTCCGGGATCCAGTGCCCCTCTCTTGCCCTGCTCGCCAAATAAAACCTGCTGTTTCTACCCACCTAAAATTTCAGTTGTCCAGCACATACAGGGACACATCATTTTCTTGATGCCTTTGTACTACCTTAACATTAAAGCATTTCATATTAAATTTTATATTTTATGACACCCTTTCTTGATCATTTACGTCTGCCTTATTCACACGTGGGATTGCTTTTGTTGGTCCTCAGCGGGTCCCTTACCTCTTCTATCTGCTGGTCGATCTGAGAACCCCCCACCTGGCAGGTACCAGGAGAACCGAGCTCTTAGAGTGGCTGAATTAGAGACATCTAAGGAAGGAACGATGTGTACTTGAGGTGCTCACTAGCTTTGCATTCCATTCCCCATATCAGAGTAGATCGAGACCTATCTGGGTGATTTCACACACCGTCTTTTTTCTCTTTTGTATCCTCAAGGGCAACTGAAGACTGGCTCTACCAGCCTGTAAATTAGCAGCAGCTATAAAACACCTCTGTCCTCAGCAACCACTTTCCCCTCGTGGGATACTTTACAACCATGGAACATGCCCAAAATATTAATGACACAAATTCATTACTCTAAATGCACATTCTGATGGATACATCGCAGAAGACGTGTGTGTGGACCAGGGCCTCTTTCCAGCTAACTTGGGGGAACAGACAGAGGAACAGATACGCCTCCACCACTAGATCTTTAATGAATGAGTTTGGTGAAGGCACCTCCCAGCATCCCAGCATCCCAAGAGGGCTTGAGTTACAGGGAGATTTGAAATGACAGAGACAGACTGGACCTCCCAGGTCAAGCCACTTGAATCACTTCACAAAAGAACACTGGCCAATTCATGCAAACCCTGTGCTGCTTCCACGTTTTATAAGTTTTCTGCTTCAATTGTTAAAACGTTTTAATTTTAACAATAGAGGGTTTGAAAATTAAGGAATGGGCCGTTCACAATGTCATTTTTGCACGCTTCTCTTCCCACTTCTTTTTGATTTATGGCAATCAGTTCACGTCGTAATAATAGTGTCACAGATTGCACTTTGTTCTGCATACGTTTACAATGGCTTAAGATCCTTAGGGCTGTTATTTTAAACTGTGACTGTAAATACTCAGAGGAGAACAGCCATGCATTTCTTGGCGTGTGAGCCGCCAGCAGAGGAAAGAGCAGCCACTCCAAAATGCAACCCATACCCCCTGCTGTTGACATGCTCTCTAATGTTGACTTAATGTAGAACACTGTAATCTATAAATATCCTTTTCCAACACCTTGGGACTCAATGTGTTGACCTTGATGCCTGGACGATAAGAAAATTCTCGCCCTGCCCCTCACCTCAGGTCTCAGCTGGAACCAGTCCATTGGTCCTGCTTGTATGGGTGTAGGGATATGATAACTCGCTGGGGGAGAGAGCTGGTGTGCAAGGATGCAGAATGAAGCAGGTTGGTTTTGCCAAGAGTCAATATCACTAGAAGCGAACCAGACTGTCAGACGGCACTGTGGGCGGCAAATGAGCCAAAAATGAGCATATTTTTTTTATTAAAAGAAACAAGCTCTTGAAACCAGGCTGTGTATGTAGGTCTTTGGCATGTGCAAACCACAAGGTCATCCATCCTGGACACTCTGAGTTGATCTAGCCTTTTATTAAAATGATTACTTTTTAGAGCCCTTCTATCCACATACAGGAATTCCCCCATGACTAGGGCTGAAAGATACCTGTTACCTATTGATTTGCCTGAGAGCAGGGATGAAAAATAAAGGTTATTCTCTCTCGGGCTACATGTCCAGTATGAGTTGGCTGGGGACCCTACTCTATGTCATCACCCGCAGTGGGTCCCCGGTCGATGGAGAGACATCAGGGGGACATCAGTGGTGGCCACAGAGGCAGAGGAGAGGGCACCGTGCTCCAGTGTGCACTGGCTCTTCCCACTTCCAAATGGAGGTATCCCGCATCACATCCCCTGGTACATCACTGCTTAAACTGAGTGCCATGGCCATACCTGAGGTTGAGGGTCTGGACGAAAGAGAGAATCTACATTTTCAATAGACTTAGTGACTTCCACAGGGACTCTCCACCTTCAAGGCCACCTAAGAAAGAAGTCTCGTCAAAGTATGGGAAGTGTTGTTTATATAGCTTGGGGAAAATGGAGGGGTGATACACCTAACTTCTTAGATTGACTTATCCCATCACCTCCATGCCATTGCTTCGTTATCATCCCTGGCCTGGCCAAAGGGGTATTTGATATGACTGACGTCATCTTCCGGTTGCTGGGCCCTCCTCGGTCACAACGTATGAAGTGGGGAGCATTCCTGGCAGCAGATCTGCCTGCCACGACATCACCCACAGACCTGCCCCAGTGTCCACTCTGTGAAGGTCCTTGAGCCAATATCAGAGAATACACAAAAGGAGACAAAGGGTTACCTTTCGCTCACCAGTCCCAGTGCGTACCAAGGGATCCCTTTACCCTTTTAAATGAGTTAAAAATTAGAAAACCGAGTACCTCCTAGTCAGTTAATTAACTCGTTGATTCTTGTGGCTAGAGCTAGCTGTAGGCTTTAATCTCCGCTTAAAGAGGCTCTGAAACTATCGGGGAATTAAGTCCTGGGTGCATGCTGGGAAATGACCACTCTGCATTTGCTTCATAGGTTTATGAGGATTTAAGACTCACAGTTCAACTCTCAACCCAACTGGTTTTGCCTGACTTCCACTCCACTATTCTTGCCCACCCCTCCTCAAACATACAGCCTTCCCTGGTTGACTTTTTTTTAATAAAAAGGTATTTTCACGTGGACCCTGGATGGACTGCGCTTGAATTCATTGGCTATGTCAGGCTGTAGAGGTCAAGCCCAGCACCCAGGACGCTCGCTGTCTGTACTCAGCAGGAACACAAATGCCAGTTCTTTCATGAACCGTCTGACTCCCCCACTTGTTCTGGCCTTACTGATGAGTTTTGCATGGAAGAGGGACCTTGTGTAAAACCTCACAGCACGCTTGCATAGTCTGTGAACTCAGTCATGTTGACCAGTAGAAGAATAACTTATCAAAGCAGTTCAACAATGTTACGCTGATCCATCGACACATCTGAACGGTAACTCCAAGGTCAAGGTCCAACTGGTTGGATGTACAGACACAGCTCTGCTCTTCACAGCTATAGTGAAATGGAAGGTGAGGATAATAATATGGGTCATTTGTTCCAAATTATTCAGAAAACAGATTCCACTCTCTGCTTGGCCTTAGCTGAGGAGATGGTGTCAAACGTCTTCCAGGAAGACCCAAAGAATTCCACCAATGTCACTGGCTTGTGACCCGGGGAGATACTATTCAATTCTGAGTGGAGTTGTGTGAAACCTGGGCTGACGGAATGAACAGAATGTGTGGGATTAGTTTAAGAGAATGATTTCTTTTATTTATTTATTTATGGCTGTGCTGGGTCTTTGCTTCTGTGCGAGGGCTTTCTCCAGTTGCGGCGAGCGGGGGCCGCTCTTCATCGCGGTGCGTGGGCCTCTCACTGTCGCGGCCTGAGAGAATGATTTCTTGCACAGAATATCATTATCCACAATTTTCAGACCTTTGCAAATAGCACTTATGGTCATTGTGAGCCCATTAAAATGCTTTTTAGGCATGAGGCTGAGCTAAAAAGTAGTCATTGCTGCAAATCCCAGTGACGAGCTGATGGCATTACTATGCAAATTACAGGCTTTGGCAAACTATTTGCTCAGAATCCTTCTAACACTGGTTGTGGAACAGAACTTCAGGAGCTTTCATTTAATTATGATTAAAGCAAATTCCTTCGTGAAATGAGGTTGTGATGGGGGAGAATGTGTTGTTTTTGTTTGAACAAGGAAAAAGAGCTCAAAAGCTTTTATTGATTCAGTAAATAAAGGAAAGTAAATACAGAAGTCAGTGATAGGACACTTCTAGTTAGAGCCGAAAGGATTCATTATGCTGCTGACTTATCTTTTCAAGTTCTCTCTTAAAGGATTACTGAGGAAGAAAGGGAAAGACCAAAAATTCCTCTTACTTAATGAATTAGGCAAAAGGTGACTATAAATTGAATTTTTATTAAGAGCAATTAATTTCATCCTGCTAAAAAGTCAATTGAGTCCAAATGTATGAAATCATTTTATAAGCACATATTCTCAAACAATTGTGGGAAAATGTTACTTTTGGCATCATTTTAGACTTGGACATATTGAAGTGTGCTATTAGTCACCATTCTATAAGTCCAGCGACCACTTGAGAACACTGACTTAGAAATGGAAAAAATAAAACACAGCACAGCATGAACTGAAAGCACTCAGCCCCAGGCAGGACAGCACTTGGGGTTTGGGATTTGAAAATCTCTGGTGTGTTGCCTAAGTAGTTCTCACTAACTTGCGCAAGGACATGGCAGTGACTTCCCACATCTGAAGTGTAAAGGCTACATTAGCCTCTGGTCATGCCATTTTGTAGAAAGCATGATAAATGCTTTAGATTCATCAAACGAGAAAGTAAGAATGAGATACACATTTTCCCCACATTTCCCGTAGTCACACAACCTAGGTGGCAGCT
Organism: Monodon monoceros; assembly: GCF_005190385.1. NCBI lineage: Eukaryota > Metazoa > Chordata > Mammalia > Artiodactyla > Monodontidae > Monodon > Monodon monoceros. The sequence continues at coordinate 40,944,035 of NW_021703786.1, read as the reverse complement.
GAGCCACAAAGAAGCACAAGTGAGTGTCCATCACCGTTTGGTTTAAACTCAGTCTTTCCCCTTGGCACTCTTTTGGTGCCACCTGGCCCAGCCCAGATTGTCTGGATGGCTCCCGGTGCAGAAAAAGGTCGAACGGGCTGAGTGGGGTCTTCCTGAGATCAGGTCTTATCCAGGATGTAGGGATTCCTGGTCCCGGCACATCTGGTCCACCACGGAGCCTCAGGACCAGCGTCCTGAGCAAAGCTCACCTCATGTCCACTTTCCATTTCCTGGTCATGCCTCATGTGATGGGGCCCATAGAAGAAAATGTGGTGCTCACCTTGGTTGAGGCTTCATCTGAGCTTCAAAGCCAGTCTACACATTGGCTGATGGTCTCTGTGGCTCCAGACTCCCCGTACTCCATACTCCAGCATCTTTACTTCTGATTTATTGGATGCTCATGCATTCCCATCAGCTGGATATGTGGCTGGCTCCATCCTTCCATAATGTCTCTTCGTTGTTCCAAGTGCCAGAGATCTTGTGGAAGAAGAAAGCCACCTTCTCTTGGACCCTCTCTCTATCACGTTAGCTACTCTCAAGGGCCAGGGGCTCTCCCAATTCTTTTGAAAACCAGCCCTCCTTTTAGCCTTGCCACCAAGCCCTGTTACCTGTTGGGGAAAAGTTCTGAGCTGAGTGTATCTGCAGAAGAAAGGTAACCAGCACAAGGGCAAAAAGACAAGTTCATCAGCTACTAAATTTCCACATGAACGTGAGTCTACTTCTGGACTTTCTACTCTCGTCTACTACTTGTCTGTCTATTCGCGTACCAGTGTCACGTTATTTTAGAGGATTTGTAGTGTATTTTATTACCTGGCAGAGATAATTCCCCTTCACGTGCTTTTCTTATTTGTTGTTTTTTCTGGCTTTCGTTGCAAGATTGCTTTGCATAGGAACCTTAGAATCAGCTGTCCAGCTCCATTAAAAACAGCCTGTTGGCACTTCTGTTTAGAGGATCTGACTCTTTACTGCATTCTATCCCAACATTTCCAGCCTGACTTCTCTCTCTGCTGTCAAATGTAAGACGTGTGTTCGTTTCTTAAGGCTGCAGTAACAAATTGTTACAGAAAGTGGGGTCCGGCAGCTCACCGCTCTAAAGCCAATAAAGAGGCACCGTTGGTGGAAAGTTTGCTTTATTTTGGAGGCTGGCAACTGGGGGTGGGTGGACTCATGTCCAAAGGCCGACTCTCCCAATGACAATCAGTGGGCAAGAGCTTTTAAAGGGGAGTTTCAGGGGTGTATAGCCGGAGGGAGGGGACTACATGTAGAACAGCACAGTCAGTTCCGACTGTTGTCTTGAAATCAGTCACGCGGTGTCTGATCTGCGTCATCTTGATTGTTTTAAGTACGGTTAGTCTGCAATTCCAGGGTCGATTCGTTCCCGTTTCCTTGAGGAAAATTCTCGGAATTGTGGCAGCTTATGTCATGGCTACAGCCTGGTCATCATGTGGTTAACTTCTTCCACCTGGTGGGGTTTCAGTGTCTATAAGGCAGCTCCCAGGAGATGGCTCAGAATATTACCTATAGCCCTCGAGGAGGAACTAAAGGTCCTTGACTTTGCTTAATGACTAACCTATTATTATTTTGTCCTGTTGGACTGCTTTCCTTTGCTTCTGCATTTTCTCACTTCTCTGATTCAACTTACTCTTTTGCTAAAGTTTTTCTACAGAGAAAAGGTAGGCAGAGGGCAGGGAGGTGTGGGGAGGACCACAGGGTCCTGCTCCCTTTTAAAAGGACCACAAATTATGTGGCTAAAAACAACAGAAATTTCTTCTCTCCCAGTTCTGGAGGCTAGAAGTCTGGAATCAAGGGGTCAGCAGGGCCATACTCCCTCTGAAGGCTCCAGAAAAGAATCATTTTTTTCTTCCTCCTAGATTCTGGGGGTGGCTGGCAATCCTTGGCTTCTGGCTGCATCACTGCCATTTCTGCCCCCCCCTGCCCCCGCCCCGGCCATATTGCACTCTCCTTGTGAGTATGGCTGTCTGTGTCCTTACATGGCCTTCTTATAAGGACACTGGTCACGGTGTTTAGGGCCCACCCGAATCTGGTATGGCTTCATCTTAACTAATTACATCTGCAAGGTTCTGGGTGGACATGATTCTGGGGGGTACACTATACAACTCAGTAAAGAAATATTTTTATACACAAGAAGATGTGTGTGGAGACCTAAATACTCCAGGCCAACAGGGCCCACAAAAGATACCTATTATCTTGGGAAAGTCTTCCCATGGTTTTGCTCCTACCTGCAGCCATCCTTCTATGGTACTGGTTCTGTTCATAGTCAACTTCTATGGCAAACAACGCTCTCTCAACCTCTCTTTCCCTCAGTCATGCTCTTGTAACTCTTGTAACTCTCTTCCTTCTAGATAATAGCTGTCTCCACAGTTCTCTGCATCTGTTCTCTTGAAAGTCACCTAAAAGCTCCTTTGACTCAGGTGAAGTCTTCTTGAGGGTAAAATGTGTAGTGCATGCTTTTACGTTTTGCACATTTAAGCAATCTGCCCTGGGACACCACTGGTATCTTTTGTTTCCTTCTTATTACTCATCCAGAAAATGTGTCATTCTATGCCCAAAGTACATTTTCCAGAGCTGCTTGGACCATTTTATTTTTAGCATCAACACACAAGTCACAACCTCATGGCCCACGGGCCAAATTAGAGGGGTACAACTTTAGAAAAGAACATTGATTTGGCTCTTCTTTGATAACTTTAACGTTCTAGTTTACCCAGCCCTCATCACTTCCCATTTCTTGGTATCCATGGTATATCCTGTTTCACACATCTATATGCCCACTCGCAGAGACACTTGAGTTTGCAGGCCCATTTTAGAGGCTCGGGCTGTGTGTTATGCCCATCTTTGCCTAGGAGCTGTCTGTGGTGCACCAGGAGCCCAGTACTTTCTTGGCTATGTTTTTGTAATTCTTAGATATGTATGTTAAAATCATTTGCCTTTATGGTGGGGTAGGGGTATTATTTTCTCTCACTGATTTATAAAATTTTGTTTTATATGTTAATTTGCTCTTTGTATGGTAAAACTTTGCCCCTTGTTCAACATTTGCCATTCAATTACTTCTATACAGAAAAAGTTATATAGTTTCCTTTAATTGTCAATTTTCTTTTATGGCTGTTGATTTTAGTACCATAATAATAAACTAAAGATTTTTTTAATGCCTCATTGAAATTGGGACTGAACATGCATAACACGTATAGATTAATTTTAAGAAAATTATGAGACCTCACTATATTCAAACTAGTCTATTTTTTTTTTTTTTTTTTTGCGGTACGTGGGCCTCTCACTGTTGTGGCCTCTCCCATTGCGGAGCACAGGCTCCGGACATGCAGGCTCAGCGGCCATGGCTCACGGGCCCAGCCGCTCTGTGGCATGTGGGATCTTCCTGGACCAGGGCACGAACCCGTGTCCCCTGCATCGGCAGGCAGACTCTCAACCACTGCGCCACCAGGGAAGCCCTAGTCTATGTATTTTTAAAATTTCTGCCACACTTGTAAATGGACTACTTTACATATACTGTAGTTTACAATCAACATTCGTTGTTACAAAAGCACATACATACATTTAAGAAAATTATAAAATACAGAGAACAAAACAAAGAGTATGAAAACATTGTATCCCACTACTCACAGAATGCCCTTTTAACAACGTAGTAGTTCAGATCCTTTTATAATTTTTTTATAATTTTTATACCAAAGTGAGTTCACATGGTATATACTGCTTTGTAACTTTTTTTTGTTAATATTATTTATCTTTCCATTTCAATAATTTTTTTGTCTTATCCAATGGCTAGGCTACAATAAACTTCCCCTGATTGACCACAAAAGTCTTTTTAGCTGTTTTTTTTTTTTTTCAAAATCATATCCAGTCCAGGACTACACTTCACATTTGCCTCTTATTTCTTTTTTTGTTTTGTTTTGTTTAATTCTGTTGATTGATTGGTTGGTTGGCTGATTGATTGCCTGTTATTTCTTTTAAGTCTCTTTCAAATAGCACTGGCTTGGTTTGAAATATCAGGCCAATCAAACTCCAGAATGTCCTTCTTCTGGAATCAGTTGCTTATTCATTGTGTTTTTTAGCTTGTTCCTCTATCCCATATATATCCTGTAAAATGGAGTAAAAGCTAATCTTGATGTATTCAAGTCAAATATTTTGTCATAGAATGTAATCATTCACATTGGGGATGTGTGATTCATGTTGAATCACATCAGAAGATACATGTGTTATCTGGTTGTCCCCTCTTTTGTGATGCTAAGACAGGACAAGGTCATTCTTTGTCAGGCTATGCACCAAGGTGAAGCTGGCCTCATGAACTGAATTGGCAAACTTTCTATCCTTTCCTAGGACGGTTTAAATGGTATGAGAATCCTCTCTTTTGTGAAGGCTCAAAAAACTCACCCCAAAACCACCGGGGCCTGGGGTTTTAATCACTGATTATCTAGAAGCTTCCCTAAATTATTTCACTATTAGTGATCAACTCCAGTTTTCAATGTCTTTTTTAGTTCATTTTTGTCATTTATATATTTCAGATATATTCTTTCTACTGCTTGACACTATGCTGTATTCACAGATTTTTGCCTGTTTAACGTCTATATTTTAGAATTTATTAAATTTTTCTTTGCGGCCTAGTATATTAATTACTTTTATAAGTGTTTGATGGATTTTTGGATAGAATCGTATTCTATTGGGTGTAAATTTGATATATAAACATGTTTGATAAAATAACCTTATTAATTACATTATTCAAATCTTCTATGTCATTATGTATTTTCAGTCCAATTGTTTAGTCTAATGATCACAGCTCTGCTTTTGATCATACATATTTATTTGTATATCTAATAATAATTTTTCTTTATATATTTCAATTCTAGGTCATTGGAACTATATAGGCTCATAACTATGATTGCCTTATCGTGGATTATTTCTTCCTTCCTTTTTTAAAAATATAATTTTGTTATAAATTCTGTTGTTCCTGATGTTAGTTTTGCCAACCTATTTTTCTCTGTTTCTTTTCTCCTTCCTTCTCTCCTTCCTTCCTTCCTTCCTTCCTTCCCTCCCTTCTCTCTTTTTCAAATTTTTAATTTATAATTTCTTTATAAAATATAAAGTTTAATTTATACTATGAAGGCAATTCTTCTCATTTTTGTTCTTCTAACTTACTATTTTTTCCCTTGTGCTTTTTGAAATTAAAATTTGCTTAATTTTTGCATCTAATATGAGAAATTTTTATGTTAATATGGATGTTTAATTCATCTATATTTAATGTTACAAATACCATAATTTCTTCTATTATTTTATTTTATGCTTTATGCTTTTTATGTTCCTTTTTTCTATGTTGCTTATTTTCTTTCTTATGTACATTTTTCCCCCCAGTATAATGTTTTTCAAAGAAACTTGAGCAAAATAATAGTTTGAGGGGAGGCTAATGGATGCTCTGGGGAAGAAAGTACATAACACATTCCATGATTAAACAAGGCAGGGAAACATTTAGGGATTGTTTGGAGGGAACCACAATAAGCATTTAAAATGTAGAGTTTCTAAGAATCTCAGCTATTAAAACAATCTGTTTAACTATGTTTAATCGAATTTCACAACCTTATTTGAACTGAGAACATATTTATCATAATATATCTAGTGACATGCTATGGAACTGTAGTTTGTGGGTCATCAGTTTGGGAAATGCACTCCTAATGATGTGGAACTCATATCTCCTACTTTAGGAAATCATTGTTCACCTTTGAGTGTTTTAACACTACATATTGAACCTATTTTTCCAACCCTCCTTTTGAGCTGATCTTCTGCATTGTGTGTCTTTTCATTTGGACTCTTCAACTGATTCTTTGAATTTACAGCTGCTCATGACCTGGTTTCAGGGTGAAATTCTATCACCATTAGAGTTTGCCAACTGAGACATTTTATTATCCAATGATTAAATTGAGCTATTGCAAGAGAAGTCTATAGTGACAACTATAGCTTGGCCTCAGGTAGATGTTCAGATCACTGTGGGTAGGAAAGAACATCTAACGGATGGTAAGAGAAACACAGAGGATCTGAAACCCGCATGAAGATGGATGGGAGATTATCACCTAAGATGTGGAGCTCGGCTTTAAAGGGACCAACGTCACCATATTAAGCTGGAACTTTTATTCCAAGGAGTTCAAAGAACTTCAAAGGCTCCATGACAAAAGTATTTTATTACAGCCAAAAATGAACATATTTGACTTTGAAACAAACACCGATGGTTTGATGGTTTCCTAGTTTTCAAAGAAGAGAAGAGATGGTTTGTGAACGGAAACTGGTAGCAAGTAAGGAGGACAGGGTTCTCCCTGGTAACCCTCTTACACATCTCCTCATGCGTGTTTGAGAGCTTCTCTTGGTGAGTATTGGTTGCAGCCCGTTAGAGGACTGTGAAATAAATCTAGCAAGTCACTACCAAAACTTTTTAAGAAACATGATAAAGTAATATAAAAAATGTAAAAGTGCCTCACATGTAATTAAGGGCAATGAATGTTGTATGAAATGATGTCTTACTTTATTTACAAATGTATCTGTATACATGTACTGGGTTGTCCTGTAAAAGGTACTTTCTACTGTGGGTTCTTTAAAAAGCAGTTTGAAATACACTCCACTGATGGTAGTTACCTAGCGATGGATTTGATGAGTCATACATTGCATTTGAATTTAGCTTCACAAAGTGTAGCAAGCTTTTGTCCGCAGTGAGGGGATCAACTTACACTCTCATCAGCCCCATCTGAGACTCTGAATATTCATCAACACTTTTTTTTTCAGAAGTGCTATTTTTTTCCAAGCTAAGAGGCATAAAGCGGTCTGCCATTTTCACTTTTTGATTGCTAGAAAAGCTGAACTTTTCATGGAACTAGTGGCCATTTGAGCTTCCTATTCATTGATTTATTTGTTCACATCTTTTGTCTACTTTTGCATGTTTTTGTCCTTTCCTTCTTGGCTGATAGGAGTTTAAAGATATATTCTGGACGCTTCATTAGTTAGATACATTGCTAATTTTTTTTTTCATTAGGAAGTGCAATACTTGATGGTGTATGGAAATTCAGAGACCTTAATATTTAATATGGTCAAATTTATCAATCTTTTCCTTATGATCTGTGCTTTCTGGGTCTTGTTTAGGAAATTCTTCCCTCTTCCAAGTTCATAAAAGCATACTTCTATGTATTCTTCTCACAGTTTTCAAGTTTTGCTTTACGGATTTATGTCTTTATTCCATCTGGAGAGGGTTTCTGTGCTGTTGTGTGAGGCAGGGGTCTACTTTTTTTCGGTATGGATATAGCCAATTTTCTCAACATTTAGGAAGTCATTCATTCTTTTTTTAAAAATTAATTTATTTATCTTTGGCTGCACTGGGTCTTTGTTGCTGTGTGCGGGCTTTCCCTAGTTGCGACGAGCGGGGGCTAGTCTTCGTTGCGGTGTGCAGGCTTCTCATTGCTGTGGCTTCTCTTGCTGCAGAGCAAGGGCTCTAGGCTCATGGGCTTCAGTAGTTGTGGCACATGGGCTCAGTAGTTGTGGCTCGTGGGCTCTAGAGCACAGGGTCAGTAGCTATGGTGCACCGGCTTAGTTACTCCGCGGCATGTGGGATCTTCCTGGACCAGGGCTCAAACACATGTCCCCTGCATTGGCAGGAGGATTCTTAACCACTGCACCACCAGGGGAGCCCAAGTCATTCATTCTTTACTCAGTCGTAAAGAGACCTTTCTCATATGCCACGCTCCCAGATATACGTAGCTCTGTTTTTGTTATAAAAATGATTGATGCCTTACAAAGCTGATCTTATTTGCTGTTAGACACTCCCTGATAACTCTTTGAAACAGCTGAGAGGAAATGATTTTGTAGCCTTGCGTTAATGTTGGAAGGGATTCCCATTAGCGAGAAACAGGAAATGCAGGTTACAGACATGAAATAACATTAAACTATTTTGGTGTCTTCTAGTGGGAAGCATTCTGTTATGAACCAGTGAGAAAGATACAAATATGATTGTTCCCCTTGAATGACAGGAAGATCTTCAAGGAAGTTATGGGCTGGTATAGTAGTTCTTACCTCTATCAGACCCAGCACTTCCTTCCTTATAACATTTTATAATCACTCCTATTATTATCCTGAATTTTCTTTTATTTATACAGCTAATGGAATCTATCTGCTCACATATCAACAAATCAACAGAACACCTTTTTGTAATATAAATGGAAAATAAAAGTGCTGCGTGAGAAACATGTTTCGCAATATGCAAATACTCAGGCATGACCCGCCGTAAAAAAGTCACCCAGTGCCTACCCTATGTGTAGAATCACCTTGACTGTGACAGTTGCAGGGGCAGGCTCATATTTATTGTTGTTATTTTCTGTTGACTCAATTACCACGAGAACTACTGTCGCTGAAATAGTGAACAATTAACTAGGTCTTTTAAAGAAAACAAAGTACAGTCTTTCCTTGACTTATATAGTAGCTGCCTTCCTAGAGAATTCAGGATACAGGAGAGTAGAAATCTACTTGGTATATAATGTGGAGTTAGATTCTAGGCTCAGAGGAGTATGAACTGGGTTTTCGTTGTACATAAATGTCCAGCTGAACATTCAAAACTCAAGAGAGATGAGGTTCATTCTTTTTGTTGGTTCATTCCTTGCATGGCAAGAAGGTACAATCTCCCTGGTTCTTGCCTGTGAAATGCTGGCAGTGCCCTCCAGGTCACTGTGACAACCAAAAAATACCTCCCCCCTACCCACAAATCCCCAAAGGCACCCCGCATCCTGGGAAAGTAACACCCCAATGGAACCACTCTAGTCTAGAAGTTAAGAGCAAGAAATACCAAAACTGCTGCAGTAAATGCTTAGGCAGAGGGTATGGGGTCCAACCGGGAAGGGGCTGGTGCCACTGCAGTGGGGTGAAGAGTGGTTAGCAGTTCCAGTGCTGACAGAGGACAGGAGCTGAGACCTCAGTGATAAGTAGACCTTCCTAGTCTGGCCAAGTCTGAAGAGTAGGGTTGAAAGCATTTCTCATAAAGAAAGCCTCCCCTTCGGTGCTGTTAGGAAGTGATTATGATGTAAGTCACAAACAATGAAGTTATATCCACAAAAATGTCACCAAAGCCAGACCCGACACCCCTCTACCCCCAAAGGATTCAAAACATTCTTCACCTTAACGAGGTCACAGAGGCAGACAGAAAAGATTCATCATTTTCTGAAGTGAGGAAGCAGGTTGTTTTGGTTTTGGTTTTGGTTTTTTCCTGGTAAAACCCATCCACCAAGATATCCCTAAATTTCTTTCATCTGAGACCCACACCTTGCTCCACTGCCTGCAGAACGGCAGCTTCACCTCAACCTTATCTCTTACGAGTCTGTTTTGTTAACCTATCTCTCCTTTGAACTGAAAGAGAGAAAAAAAAAGGAGAGATCTTTAATCTTTGAAGGAGCTTACTCCTTATATGACCCTTTAAAGGTCATTTCTCCCCCAGTACGTTTATTCTAGCATCGGTAGGCAGGTGATAGAAGACTAGTTGAATTATCATGCAGAATGTTCTCTGTATACATTTATTGGTGTAGCCAGGAAATTCACAGCTGGCATAGGCTGTATGAGATAATACATACCTCCTCCTCTAGAGAGGAATAGTTAAACCAAAACCTAATGTAAATGATCCCAGGTGAGATAAGTTCTACAGGGAGAAATTTTATCACTGAACAAGGCATTTCTTGCTGGTCGCCTAATGTGGTTGACTATCACTCCACTTACATTCTTTTTTTAAAAAAATTTGCTGCTATTGCTGGATATGAATTATGGATTCTATTCAACCTGGGGCATGATTAAGAGCATCGTGTCCTCAAAACTTTAATTAGAAAAGACACATGCACCCCTGTGTTCATAGCAGCACTTCACAATAGCCAGGATACGGAAACAACCTAAATGTCCATTGACAGATGAATGGTTAAAGAAGATGTGATACACATATACAATGGAATATTAGCCATAAAAAAGAACAAAATAATGCCGTTTTTAGCAACATGGAGGGACCTAAAGATGATCATACTAAGTGAAGTAAGTCAGAAAGAGAAAGACAAATACCATATGACATCACTTATATGTGGAATCTAAAATATGACACAAATGGACTTATCTACAAAACAGAAATGGACTCACAGACATAGAGAACAGACTTGTGGTTGCCAAGCGGGAAGGGGGCTGAGGGAAGGATGGATTGGGAGTTTGGGATTAGCAGACGCAAAAACTATTATATATAGAATGGGTAAAAAAGTCCTACTGTGTAGCACAGGGAACTATATTCAATATCCTATGATAAACCATAATGGAAAAGAATTTAAAAAATGCATATATATGCATAACTGAAACACGCTGTACAGTAGAAATTAACATAACATTGTAAATCAACTATACTTCAATAAAAGAAGAATAATATAAAAAGAACATCACGTCCTCAACGCCAGCCCCCTGCTTGCTATAATGAATAGTTTCTGAAATAAAAGCTGAAGAAATGAATGAAAGATTAACTCCAAGAAATCACATGAGCACATATACTCAGTTCACTCATTCTGCTATTGTCATTTCTGCACTCCATCTTAGCTAGACCCCTATATTTCACCATCTAAATCCAAGACAAAGACCCAAAGGGACCTTCAAGCAAGGAGCTCTCAAGCTAAGAGGCACTGGGAAAGTCTGCCTAAAAGACAATAGATGATCAGTTGATCAAAAGGTTCAGCACCCAGTATTTCCATTCATTTTCCTCCAGCCTGCCCATGCCCAGCCTGGGCTACAAGGCAAACTGGGAGAGAGAAGTAAAATACGGAGGCAGGTCAGTACCATTTAATACCTACACAAAAGGACTCCTGTGATGATTACCTCAACAAATGATGTTCAAAGTATTTCTTAAACTGTTAAGTTCAGCTATTTACTGAGCATCCAGTACGTGCCAGACACAAGCTTATATGTTTAGAACATGAATATGACAGGACTTAGCGTCTGTCCTAAAAGAGCTGACTACCTAGTGAAAATACTACCATTTAAAAATTGACTGTACCTTCAGGACAAAAATAAGACTCATTAAGAGATTCCTGTAAAGGGACTGTAGTCTACTTAGCTCCAGTATCCATGCGTCTAATATGTGGAAGATGCAGTGTCTCAGGGATTTATAAGACAAATCAAATCAAAGGATTTGGTAATGACCACTGGAGACCGGGGCACGAACCCGTGTCCCCTGCATCGGCAGGCAGACTCTCAACCACTGCGCCACCAGGGAAGCCCAAGAACAAATGCTTTGTAAAGGATGCAATCTTTTGGATTAAAAAAAAAAAAAATGAGGCAGCAATGGAATGAGTTTTATCTTAATATTATCTGACATTTATTTTAATTCTTACCTGACATTTTGGAATACAGGCTTTTGAGGGTCTTCTCTGCATTTCAATTTTTCAATAAGTCAGTGTTTTGCTTCCTCCCCTGGACAAAGTTGTATCTTACCTTGAAGGACCCTTCAGGAAGTTAAATCCATCTTGAGGGTCTTTGGTTTCAAACAATAGAAAAATATATCCAATCTTCCTTAAAAAGGGGAGCTATTATAAAGAAATGGGAATTTTACCTCTCCCAAGTGTGGAAAATGCCAGCCCAACCTCACTGGTCTGGGAAAAGTGTTGAGATCAAACTAGAAAGACACCCCTTCCTCACCTGCTCCCCAAGGACCACCACCAAGCTTGGACCCTATGTCACCATGGTCTCCTCAAGGGGACCTCAAAAATAGTTACTTGCAAGTATTTCACAAGCATGATTTCATTGATTTTCATGATTGTGGAAAATAGTAACTACCTCGCCAGATTGTTGCAGGGACCAAGGAGCTGGCTTATCTGCTGGACCACTGAAAATGAGCCCGTGTTTGAGAAAAGACCAATTTTTTTTTTTTTCCTGAAGAAAGAGCACAAGATCAAGAAGATCTGAAAGAATGGGAAATTACTCCTGAAGGCTTTTCCAATTAGTGATGAAATTGTAATTTTATCACTATTGATATATCGGGACCACCTAGCAGGCTGCCTGCAAATAGGTAAGGACATGCTGGAAAAAGGGAAAAGATAAGAAAGACCCCCCCGAGGAGTTTCCAAAGCTGTGTTCCTTCTAAGTGGTTATTAACAACTGCACATTTCCATGGCAGGCTTCTGGACAGCAGTCTGGCTACAGTGAACAAACACTTTAAATTGGCACATCCTCCAAGAGAATTTCAGATTTGTGAATTGATTCTAGAGAGACAGATAGAGAAGTAAGTATTTAGCTGAAAAAATTTACACCGCAGCATTCTTTATAAAAGTGAAAAATTGAAAGTAATTTTAATGAACATCCATGGAGAATATTAAATAAACCCATTTCATGAAAGCCCATACAGCCATTAAAATTGACGTCGGAGAAATATATTCTTCATAATGTATGTTAAGTGTAAAAATAGCCTATCAAATACGTTGAATATGATTTCATTCTTGCCCAAAATATATGTGTCATTGTATACGCAAAGGAAAAAAATATCAGGGAGGGGGTGATGTTTGCAGTGTTTATATCTGAGAGGTGGGTTATGGGGTATTTATTCTACTTGTAAAAAAATTTGTATTTTCGACTTTTTTTCTATAATGCACAAGTTAAATTTTACAAAAGGAATACAGTGAAACCGCTCATCAGTGGGGGAATCCTTTTGTAATGCCAATAATCATAACTTCTATATTTTAAAGTGGGGCATATCCTCTCCCTATAGAGAGCCCTTTACTTGCAGACGGAGAATTAGCAGCTTCTACCGTTTCTAGGAGAGGTTTTCAACAGTCTTTTTACTCAAGGGGAGTTAAATTTTAAGTAGATTTTTGTGTTTCTGCAGTAGAAAACCTTCCCCCAATCACCCAGCCTCCTTTCACTGATTTAGTTATTGGGTCACAATTTGGAGTTTTCTCTTTTTCTGTTTGGAGGAGTTGGAGCCCAGGTAAAGTGGGCTCAGGTTGCAACCTGGGTCCTATGGGAAGGGGGCTGCAGCCGTCACGTGAGTGGGGCTCCTGGGAAGGGGGGGGGATTTGACGGTCCTGCACTCCCCATCCATCAGTGTGCCCCTGCCCGGTTGTATTTCTTCAGAATACTCCCAGACCCTGAAAAGATTACATTGGAAACAATTCTTTATAGGTCAGTACTTCTATTTTTGACAGGTGAACCTGGATTGACCTCCATGGAATTCTGCTCCTGGAAGCCAGGCTACCTCTGCTTTCTGCAAAACCACGAATACGAAGAATTGTTTCATTAGCAGGGCTGAAAGAGGCATCACCCTAATTCTTGATGTGCTAATGAGTGCTGGTTCTTGAAGGTGTTAATGTTCAAACTCCAGTGTGGAAAATGTGTTCATTTCTGCCAGAGTTTCAGCCTTAGCCTTTTTTTTTTTTGTTTGCCTAATCCTGGTCTCAGTTCACATTTGGACTTCGGTCTAAATAAATAAATTAGCCATATATACACTTAAAAATAAACACGTGCTTGATATTTCCCCCAGACTTTATTACCAAGCACATTTACACAAAATAGATTTTGGAGCTTAAAAACAGCACCCCCTCTTTCATCTGAGAAAAACAATGGAATGAGTAGCTTTTATCACGTGTCTAAAGGCCTCTTTATTTTAGGGAGAATTTGGCTTTCCTTTCTAGAGTGTGCTGATCTTCGTTGTTGACGCTTCTGCATTTAAAAAACAACCTTTCGTTCTTTATTTGTTCTAATGCAAAGAAAAATAAAAGAGGATAAGTAAATATGGACTTTTCCCCCCTTTAATTCCTGGGCACATTGTGGATGCGTTGGGTTGCACTCAAGTAGGAATTGCTTGATATTTTACACCTCTATCTGCCAAGCATCTACTCTTCCAAAGCAGCTGATTGCTTCCAGTTCTTTTTAGAAAAGCTACTTCTAAAATAAGGGCGGGGGGGGGGCGGTATTCCCTGGTGGCGCACCTGCCGATGCAGGGGACGCGGGTTCGTGCCCCGGTCCGGGAAGATCCCACATGTCGCGGAGCCGCTGGGTCCGTGAGCCGTGGCTGCTGAGCCTGCGCGTCCGGAGCCTGTGCTCCGCAACGGGAGAGGCCACAACAGTGAGAGGCCCGCGTACCGCAAATAAATAAATAAATAAATAAAATAAGGGGGAAGATGGGTGCTAACGGTTGGGGTGGGTGGGGAGGAAGGTGATGGGGAAGGTGATGGGATGAGGAATTTCAGAGCTTTTCCCCTAATGGTGCAGAAGAAAGAATTTTTGACAAGGGAGAGTAAAGAAGAATAAAGCTGGAAGGAATGCTGGCGGTCAGGTGTCCCCACCTCATTTTAGCATTTTGGAAACTGAGAATCAAAAAGTTGGAGTCACTTACTTACTCTAAGGCTCCAGCCATAGGTGAGGGTCCGGTCTGGAGTTCTTCCCCCCATTGTAAAGTTTTACTCCCCACCTTCACCTGCACCAGTCTGGTTAGAATACATCCCTGGAGCTGCTGGGTGTTCCTCCTGTTCACGACCCAGTCTAGTTCAATTCTGTTGAATAATCACAGACTCAATCTTGTTATGTGTTTGCATTCTCCACAGTGCTGGGGGGTGAGGGTTAGGCTAGTGGAAAGAACCGAGGCTTCAGAGCAGCCAGATTCCACAGTTCACATCCAAATCCTACTGCCAACTGTTAGATCTTGGCCACGTTATAACCTCGTGGTGAAGCCTCGGTCCTCATCTGGAATATGGGGATGGTTATCCCACCACCCTGAAGGACTGCAGTGAGAATTAGAATGGGCATAAGCAAAACGTTTAGCTCTCTGTGGCTGCTCAGTAAACAGTAGCTGTAACTACTATTACTTCCACTTCTAAGATAAAATAAAACATAGTCTCTGCCGTCCTAGTGCTCAGAGTCAAGTGAGAAACACTTTGGGCAATATGGCCCTAGAATGTCTACAACTGGGCTACAGGATTAGTTACTGGATTCGTTCACAACTGGATTAGTTACAGTAGTCTTGTCAACCTAAACTATACTGTGGTGAGGAAATTACCTACATTTCCTATCAGAGACCCCAGGAGCAAAGAGGAGAAGAAAGAAGAGCCTGGAAATGGGGTAAAGTAGACCTGACGCACCCCAAATGTGTCTCATTAGCTTGTAATCTGGTAGCTGGGAAAACTCATCTATAAAACATGGAACATTTTCCCTCCTAATTCATGAGCAAACCTCAAAATGGCAGGAGATCAATCTGGAGCTTAGAGAGAATGTAACTACTTCCTCAAATCCTTTGTGCTCGTGTATGTATCTTCTTGCTATGCAAACAACCTGCTGAAAAAGCTAAATTGTAGTAATAGTTTCTTTTACATGACATACAGAACAATGCTTGATTGCTTTTTCTTTTTTCATTGCTTTGTCCACATTGGATAGAAATGACAGGGAACTAATTCACAGTGCTTGAACTGGTCCCGGGTGAACACCTTTTCCTACTACAGCATAAAGCAAAGAAAAATCACTTTTGTGTTCTTCACACGTTTAGTCTTACCAAACGTTTTCTACTCTCTGAGTCTACATATTACAGAAATATCTGTACGTGGGTCCATCTGCAGTTGGATTGAGAAGACCTCCACCCTGGCTGGGGTCTACTTCCAGATTTCAAGGACGTCACTCAGAAGCACAATTCTCATTAAAGTCTCCTAGTTAGTAACTAGGAGTAACTTGACGAAGCAGCCACCTCGCCTCCCAAAGCAATGAACCCACTGAGTGCCCACCTTCTAAATAATTCACTGAAAGAAACCAGGGCACCTTGGAGCAAAGAGCTGGTCTAGCAGTAGGACAAGAAATTTAAGATGACCCTGGAACATTGTGCCAGAAAGTCGGAAAGAGTCTGAAGAATCACGGGCACGAATCTAAAGGGCACAGAAGTCTTCTTGAAGGATCCCACCAAACAAAGCAGGGACACTTTGTGCATCAAAATATTGGGTTGTGGGCTTCCCTGGTGGCGCAGTGGTTGAGAGTCCGCCTGCCAATGCAGGGAACACGGGTTCGTGGCCCCGTCTGGGAGGATCCCACGTGCCGTGGAGCGGCTGGACCCGTGAGCCATGGCCGCTGAGCCTGCGCGTCCAGAGCCTGTGCTCCGCAATGGGAGAGGCCACAGCAGTGAGAGGCCCGCGAACCGCAAAAAAAAAAAAAAGAAAAAAATATTGGGTTGCTACCACATATCTGATGAGGGTTAACATCCAAAATACTCAAGGAACTCATACAACTCAATAGCAGCATAACGAAAACCCGACGAAAAATGGACAAAGGACCTGAACAGACGTTTTTTCAAAGACATGCAAATGGCCGACAGGTACATGAAAAGGGGCTCAACATCACTACTTATCGGGGAAATGAAAACCAAAACCACAATGAGATATCCCCTCACTCCCGTTAAATGGCTGTTATCAAAAAGACAGGAGATAAGGTTATCATACCAAGTGAAATAGGTCAGAAAGAGAAAGACAAATACCATAGGATATTACTTACATGTGGAATCTAAAATATGACACAAATGAACCTATCTACAAAACAGAAACAGACTCATAGAGAATAGACTGGTGGTTGCCAAGGGGAGGGGGCTGGGGGAAGGATGGATTGGGAGTTTGGGGTTAGCAGATGCAAACTATTACATTTAGAATGGATAAACAATAAGGTCCTACTGTAGAGCACAGGGAACTATATCCAATCTCCTGGGGTAAACCATAATGGAAAAGAACATAAAAAAGAATATATGTGTGTGTATAACTGAGTCACTTTGCTGTACAGCAGAAATTAACACAACGTTGTAAACCAATTATAATTCAATTAAAACACAAAGGAAACAAATGCTGGTGAGCATGCGGAGAAAAGGGAAACCTTGTACAGCGTAGGTGGAAATGTACATTGGTACAGCCAGTGGAAAACTGCATGGAGGCTCCTCAAGAAATTAAAAATAAAACTACATACGATCCAGCAGTCCCTCTTCTGGGTATATATCCAAACGAATGGAAATCAGGATCTCCAAGAAATATGTGTACTCCCGTGTTCATTGCAGCAGTATTCGCAGTAGCCAAGGCATGGCCACTGGTGAATGAATGGATCAAGAAAATGTGGTATATTTACCCTATAAAATATTATTCAGCCTTTAAAAAGAAGAAAATACTATAATTTGTGAGAACATGGATGGACCTGGAAGGCATTATGCTCGATGAAATAAGCCAAACAGAGAAAGACAAATACTGCATGGTATCACTTCTTTGTAGAATCTAAAAAGAAAAAAAAAAAGTCAAGCTTATAGAAACAGAGAATAGAAAAGTGGTTGCAGGGGCTTGGTGGGGAAAATAGGAAGAGGCTGGTAGAAGGGTGCAAACTTTCAGTTGTAAGATGAATAGGTTTGAGGATCTACTGTAAAAAACATGGTGACTATAGTTGACAACACTGGATTGCAGAATTGAAATCTGCTAAGAGAGTAGAACCTAAATGTTCTCATTTCAAGAAAGATAAATATGAGAGGTGCTGGATTAACTCGGTGGGGAGTCCTTTCATGATGGATGCATATATCAAATCATCACGGTGTACACTTCAAATATTTTACAATTTTATTTGTCAATTATACCTAAATAAGGTTGAAAAAAATACTGTATTACCACCCATATACTGATTTAAGTAAATAAATAAATGGAGGAGAAGGGAACACTTTCTTTTTTAAAAAATTTAATTTAATTTTTTATACAGCAGGTTCTTATTAGTTATCTGTTTTATACATATTAGTGTATATATGCCAATCCCAAGAGAACACTCTTTCTTACAGTAGAAGAAAATGATGGACATTAAAAAAAAAATCACTCTCGAGCACCCATCATAGTGGTAGGTGATTAGGACTCTCTTCAAGAGAGAGGATCTCTTTACCCTTTCCAATCCCATTTAAGAACACACATCATTTTATCTGCTGTGTCTCATTGTCTCCTTCAGTCTGAAATAGTTCCTTGGTCTTTCCCTGTCTATCATGTCTTTGTCTTAAAGAGTACAAGCCTTTCATTCTTTGGAGAACCCTCTGCCTGAGTTCTTTCCCTATATTTCCTCGTGATCAGACTCTGGTCATACACTCTCGGCAAGAATTCCCCAGAAAGGATCCTGCCTCTTGTCTGCCTTCCCTCGGGGGGAACATAATCTCCATTCATGCCGTGTTATGAACTGAATGTTTGTGGCCCCCTAAAATCCCCATGTTGAAGTTCTAAACCTCAGTGTGATGGTATTAGGAGGTGGTGCCTTTGGAAAGCAAGTTTCGATGAGGTCATGAAAGCAGGTTCCTTATGAGGGTATTAGTGTCCTCACAAGAAGATGCAGAAGGGCTTTCTCTCTGTGTGTCTCTCTGTGTCTCGCTCTCCTCTCCATGTGAGGCCACAGAGAGAAGACAGTGGTCTATGAACCAGGAAGTGGGCTCTCACCAGACACTGAATCCGCTGGCATCTTGATCTTGGACTTCCAGCCACCAGAACTGTGAGAATAAATACCTGTTGTTTAAGCCCCCCAGTCTATGGTATTTTTGTTATGGCAGCCCAAACACTGAAACATGCTGTCATCAGTAATCTTAGCCTCGATCACCTAACCACGTTGGTGTCTTGCAGGTTTCTCCACCCTAAATGCAGCATTCTTCCCATTAGAACTAGCCAGGTATTTTGTAGGGAGATCTGTCTCTAGCCATCTTCCTGCCTGGCTCCAATGTCCACGCAATGTTTATTACCCTGCAGGTTGACATCCTGGGTTTCCTATGATCATTTTGAAGTTACGACCTGGTAGGTTTTAGGGACCACAGCAGCCGTCCTTTCGAACCTGAACATGGCTGAGACTCACTTTTTCATTAGGTTCCTGGGAAGAAAACTACCTAGTATTGAATTCGGTGGACTCACACCCATGAATCACTTTGAAGTCATCTGTTAGCCTTCCAGGAGGAGGACACGGAGGAAATGGAGCCCAGCTTAGAGGAGGATTGTTTCACTTCTCCCAGGACCCTTCCTGTTTCTCACACCGGGTGAACAGCCTCGGGCTACTGTCACTCATGGCTTCCCAGGGACTGCCTCTTGTCTGGAGATTGTTTTGCTTCTCCTGATTTCCTGACCTTTCCAATTGACATGAAGTTGTTTCCTTTCTCAACCTTGCAGCCACCCTCAGCTGTCTGAGGAGCGCTCACCAGGAAATGTTTGCTTTTCATTAACTTGTTTCTCTCTATTAGTCCCATTGGAGAGCAGAAGAGCACGGGAGACAGGGGTCTCTGTTCAATTAGCCTAAGCAGACTTCCCACCCCAGGCTCTGGACAGCTCTGATCAATTCACCACTGCAGCGCCCGGAAAACCCATGTTATCTGTCAATGCCTGGTTGGTTCATCTACACAGGGCCTGTTCAGGATGTGCTAGGCACTCTCACGTGGCATGTTTTAAAATGTTTACGGTAACACTGGATGAGCTGGTTTATTAACCCCATTTAAAGGCCAGGAAATTGAAGTTTAAAGAAGCTAAGTAACTTGTCTAAGAGGCTCCACCTGGGAAATGGTGGGCCCAGTTTTGACTCTTTGGACATCAGTTGTTTTCCATTCTTACTGTCTATTTGAGGAAGTCGAGTGGGCTTTGGTGTGTGGCTATACCTCCCTTGGGTACTATACGGGGCAGAGGAGAGAGGGGAATAGGGCTGGACCAAAACGTAGCTGTAAGCACAGGCACCAAGTCAGGTAAATAAAATCCCACGTATATACAGCTTCTAATCGATCCGAGAACTTGGAGAGGATGGGGAAAGCATGCCAGGTCCTTATGGAGCAGGGGGAAAAGCAAAGAGCAGGTAGCTCATGTCCCCCTTTTCAGCCCATGAGGACTTATCTGAGGCAGAGGGGGAGAAGATATTCACCCCAATTCTCCAGCTAATGAATGTCAGAGCCAGGACGGGAATCCAGGTATCCTGACCCGCTGAACCTAAAGGTAGAACGAAATGTCTATAAACCGGGGACACAGCATAAGAAACAGGAAAATTGAGGCACACAAGGAATATTCTACAACACTGTTTTCAGATCCTCAATCCTTTCACTATCGAAGCAAATAAGAGGTATTTAAGGGACTCAGAATTCTCAGGAAAAAATATAAGAGCATAAAATCAGCACGTGAACTCAACTTATTGGCAGCATTGATGTAATGACAACAAACGTTTATTTCAAAAACAAGTATATTGAGGAGCATTTCACATATCATAAAGTTCACCCATTTCACACAAATGGACAATAGGCACATGAAAAGATGCTCAGCATTGCCAAATGTTAGTGCGAGCTGGTTGACAATGCCCAACTGCATCTTCAGAATTGTCATCCTCTTAAGCAAGGCATGGATGTTTGCAGAGCAGAAAAGAGGTGCACACGCAATGCCCCTAACTAACAATGAAGGTGGGAAGCTATGATTTTTCACACACTCCAAGAATTCAGCCTGTCATACAAAGGGGCAGAGAGTGTGTCTTTTGGAGGATGGGGAGGAGATATGCTCACCTCAGTCAAAGAGTTGACCCCCTATGAACACCTTCTAGGGGTGAGCATTGGGTTGGAGGATGCTCTGGAAAGGAGATGGAACCTACGTGGAACCCGGGTCCATCCACTTGTCTACACAGACCTCACCCTAAGTCTCAGAAGAGCAGACCTCTGAAAATAATCTTCCCCAGGATCCAGAAAAAAAGTTTCTGGTAAATACCTGGTATCCTTAATAGAATACAAGTTAGCATAGCCCCAAACAGGAATGAAAAAGCATGAGGAGACAATTGTCAAAGGTGAAAAGACAACAAGATGAAATATAAAGGTAGGTGATCGAACTAAGGAAAAATGGCAAGGAAACCAAAAGGTCAGCAGCAGAATTAAAATCCACATGGGATGATGTAGACAGCCAGAGTCACCTTAAGGTAGTGATATCATCACCACCCTTACATCACACATCATGATGTAATGAACACGATGTAAGCAATGGGGAATATGAAGACAGAGAACAGAAGCCAACTCTTAAGAGTCAAATATATTTCTGAAGAATAAAACAAGTACAATAGAATGAATAATCAAATGCACATACATAAAAATTTTGTTTATATTTCATTTTTATTTTTCTACAAAAGCTCTGCAGATCAGAAGACTTCACCACATTACACTGGACAAAAATATGAAAGGAAGTCCAACACCTAGAAATACCAGAGCAAAACTTTTCCTAATAAAGACAAAGAAAAATTCTATAAATATCCATTAAAAATTGGGAGAAAAAAACACAAAGAAATACAAATCTAGTGGGTTTCAGATTTCTTCTGCATTACGTCAAACAGCAAAAAATAATGGAGTTGAAAAAAAATCACTTTGATAACCCAACACTGTAAATCAACTTACTTCAATTTAAAAAAGCACAGTTTGAGGTTTGAGGGAAAAGAATTGTGATTAAACAATGGTAAACTGTCATTTTTTTCTTTTATATATGAGGGCGAAAGAAAGATTGCTGACTATCCAAAAACTTAATGTATTCCCCGGGTATATTTCTTGAAAAACATTACTTGAAAAATCATCCCACATGAAACGTGGAACGCAATTAAGGATTCGAGACCAGGAAATCCCATATAAAAGAAATGGCTCTGAGCATTAAAACAGCTGAACGTGGAATTAATTCAAAATATTTGTTGAAATAATCATTTTAAAGCCAACATTTATTTAGCTCTTACTATGTGCCAGGCACTGTGCTAAGTGTTTCCCATATATGTTTGTTTATAAAGCTTAACGCAGATATCAAAAACTACTCTTCTTTTTTGTCTTTCTTCCTTTTTCCTTTTTTTAATTGAAGTATACTTGATTTACAAAGTTGTGTTAGTTTCAGGTGTACAGCAAAGTGATTCAGCTTTATATGTGTGTGTGTATTCTTCAGATTCTTTTCCATTACAGGTTATTACAAGATGTTGAATATAGTTCCCTGTGCTACACAGTAGGTCCTTGTTGTTTAACAAATTACTCTCCTAATAAAAGATGTTTAATATCAAAATAATAACATAATAATGTAATCTGGGTCTAAGTATTCAGATTTTATAACTAAAACCAGTCCGTGAATGGAGAGAGGAATAAAAGTGCTCAGCTCTTCATCTTAATATGGGAAAGACAGAGGGATTCAAAAGATGCTGTTTTCTTTTTTTTTAATTGACTTTGAGCATTAGTGGTATATTAGACAAGATACAAAGTTAAAAATCTTTAACGTTCTAAAGAAAATGACAGATTGGAAACAGTTTTGGTGACAAAAATGGCAGAAAAAAACAGTTGGTACGTTAAATGGCTTTATAAATCAATGGAAGAAAACCAACAAACACGTGGAAATAAAACAGAGCAGGATCTGAACAGGCAATTGACCACAATCATGTAAAAAAGGTTAACTTCATAAGTAACTTTAAAAAGTGCAAATTAAAACAGCAGTGTCATGCCTGCTATGTTAAGCCCATCAAATTGGCAAAAACTCAAAAGAATGATAATCCCTGGTGTTAGCTAGGCTTGAGGGAGACGGCCTTTCATATACTGCCAGTGGAAGTGTAAATTGGTAAATTGGTACTCTTGTGGAAGGGAAATTGATAGCAGAGATCAAAAGCTTTCTAAATGCAGATGCCTTTGGATTCAAGAATTCCATTTCCAAAGGACGGACTCAGAGGCAGCCACAAAGATTTAACTCCAAAGATGGGAAAAGCTGTACTCATGCGAGGGGCTTCTCCTTTGAAATGGAGGATGATACTGAAGCCAGAACGAGGAAGATGGCAGTAGCTAAAGATGAAAAGGCTGAGACTCCCTGAGTGTTCCATCCTCTGTGGGGATGTAGCTCCCGGGAGCCCCTCACTTCTAAGCCTGGTCCCTTGGGTGTGGCAATTTCTCTGTTCTATTTCCTGTTGTTGTCCCTGAGGCTTTTCTAAAGCCCTGTTTAAACACTTCAGGTCATCTCCATGGCACTCCAGGCAACTAAGGGAAGGGTGGGGAGCTATGAAGAACCAAGCTAGAAATATAGTGGGTGCCTTCAGAGGCTGGCTAGGCCAGAACTAGAGACACAGCACAGCATCAGGGCACGCAGGTGAGTGTGTCGCGGGCAGATGGCCCCTGGTCCCTGACACTGCATGTTCCCCCTGAATACTGGCCGGAGCCGCCACTGCTGCCTCTGCTGGAGAAAATCCTCCATGTTCCCTGCATGTTTGTGTCTTTGGCTCCTGGTCAAAGGACGTGGAAAGGACACAGGTACCCCAAGTGTGTGGAAAGCGTCATCCACTCGTTGCCATGAACTGGGAACGTCTAGATTGTTCCTGGTTTTCTCAGCTTGTGCCTCACCATGACTCTTGTGGTGGGAAGGGGGCTTAGAGGCCAGGAAGCTCCCTCCCCCTCCCCGCCAAAACCAAACACCTTTATGCTGATACTATTGATAATAAAAACGTGCTTTGGGACGATGCTTCTCTCGTTGCCCATTGATGCCAGCCTAATGCTCTCCCCGGGGGTCCTCACTTTATCTATCCCTCCCTCCCTCCCTGTCATTGAGGAAGAAGCCCTCCTCACTCACTTCCCAAATAGCTCTTGGGAACTTGGAGAGAAAATTGGAAAAGAGACTCAAAGAAGAATTTTGTACATAGAGCAAGGGACCTAAGACATAAATTCATATTTATTTACATTTAGGATGACAGTTCAAGTTGAAATTCTCTTTGACCTGGGTCCCGTTATCCTGCAAGGGGGTGGGCAAAGCCGTCTTGCATGCCCACAGAGCTTTACAGTTTACAAATTGCTCTCACATGTACAATTGGACAAAAATCCAACGGCGATAGTATTGTGCGGAGTTTATGGCAAGGGGCTGTGGACGGCAGGGTTGTCATTATGATATAACTATGCATCTAACATTGAGCCGGTCGGTCAGTCAGTACTTTGGGCCCTTGTTTTTTGAACACCTAGTACGTGCCGGCCATGCTCTTCTGTATTGCAGGGGGTACAGGGAAATTGAGCCACAGTTGCTGACCTCCAGCAGCTGGCAGGGAAGGGAACGACATAAAGAAAAGTCTGTGATTTAGCACAATGAGTAGGACAGTAGAGACGGGAACGGTGGAAACAGCAAACATCAAGTGTGAGTCGGGGGTGCTGATCTGGCCCGTGTTCATTAAATTGGCCAGTTGTGTGCATGGACGTGCGTATGAGTGATGGTGAGGGCACCTCCATAATAAGCACTGTCCTGTCTGTGCTATTAGGACGTTCTCAGTCACTGGATGTCCCCTCCTGTCCGTGTTCTCCCAGGAGTCTGCTATGCATTATAATTCATTACCCTTTCTTTTTTTTTTTTTTTTTTTTTTTTTTATGGTACGCGGGCCTCTCACTGTTGCGGCCTCTCCCGTTGCGGAGCACAGGCTCCGGACGCGCAGGCTCAGCGGCCATGGCTCACGGGCCCAGCCGCTCCGCAGCACGTGGGATATTCCCAGACCGGGGCACGAACCCATGTCCCCTGCATCGGCAGGCGGACTCTCAACCACTGCGCCACCAGGGGAGCCCACCCTTTCTTTTACTGATTGAGCATCTATGGAACTGGGGTGCATTCTCATAGACTGGACCCCAATAAATAGTGTTTCTAGTGTGTACAAGAGATTGGGAAGGGGCTGGGGGTGATTTTCTCCGCGACTTTCCTTTGTACAATTATGGTAGGGGTGGTGGGAGAGGGGAAGCCAAGTACAGCTAATCCCGGGAGGCAAGGCTACTTGGGCCGGGGTCCTCCTCTAAGGGAGGGGTGGTCTCCAGTTCGGGCTGTCACATTTCCCTTTTGTGATCACAGAAGGCCCCTAGGGACTCCCTCCAGCCCAGCCAAGCGATAACCAGGCATCCAGACTCAGGCTGACTTTACAAGGAACACCTTTGACCAGGAGGTTAGCTCGTAGCTTTGTGTTCATGAGATCTAAGCTGCTGATTCAGCCTCAGAAAGTCCTGCCAAGGTCCCCGGGCCATGGGTGGTAGAGGCCCATCAGGCCAGCTGCCTTTCCAGGGCACAGCCCCGGACACCAGGAGCGCCAGGTGTGGGGATGTGGTGAGTCAGCCTGGACGCCGCCCTCTCACTGGAGGAACAGATCCAATGACAATGGCTCAGGACTGCGGTCGTCCAGCCTTGGAGAATCACATCGGAGCCCTGGTTGTCGTCACAGGTAGAGAAGTACGTGTCCCTCCTGGAGTGCCAGCCAAGTTACTGTGAACTTGAAAATACCGAATGAGTACCCAAGTAGCAGGCAAGTCAAACTTGGGAAGTTCTTGCTAATTTCACCAAATAAAACAGTAAAACAATGTAAGTTATCCCCCCTCTGTCTTGATTTAGCAGTTTAACTGCCACTGCGTAAAAAGCAAATCCACTTCTGCATTTCCTCAGTACCACCTTTCTGCAATTTACTGGGAATAGAATTTGGAGAGGGTTTGGTACCATCTGCCTTCCTACCCTGACCTCAGGAAGTAAGGGTTTCTTTCCTCCCCAAAAATCAGGGGCGCCCCAGGGATGTGCTGCTGTTGGCCCTGCATTCTCGAAGGGGCATGGCACTGCTTCTTTCAAAGAGCAGGAGCGGGTGAGCTGGAATATTTTCTGTGTACATATATGTCCATCTACTGCAGCATCCTTAATGGCTAAATATTACATGACGTTGCAAGGATGTACAAAGGCTGAGAGAGGAACCTAATCTCGGAGTCTTTGTTCTCAAAGTTGGGTGAGTTACAGCATCACCTAGAACACTTTAAAAATACACCTATACACGACCAAATGTACAACAGACGGCTAGCGGGAAGCAGCCGCACAGCGCAGGGAGATCGGCTCGGTGCTCTGTGACCGCCTAGAGGGGTGGGATAGGGAGGGTGGGAGGCAGGGAGACGCCAAGAGGGAAGAGATATGGGAACATATGTATGTGCTTAGCTCATTCACTTTGTTATACAGCAGAAACTAACACACCATTGTAAAGCAATTATACTCCAATAATGATGTTAAAAGATAAAATAAATAAATAAATAGAAATACAAATCACTGGACCTCAGCCCCAGAACTTCCAACTCAGTACCTCTTGGGTGGGGCTCTAGAATCTGCATTTCTAACCAAGTTCCCAAGTGATGTTGATGATACTGGTTTGGGAACCACATGGTGAAAACCAGTCTTTTAGAGACAGACAGGAGTCAGGAGAGAAGGCTCGTGATTTTTCAGTAGTGACCCTCTGCCAAGAAGGTTCTTCCCGAACATCTCAGCCTGGTAAGGAGCAGGGCCTTCAAGACATCCTAGGATGTCTTTTCTGACTTTCTGGCTTATTGAGTAGAAGTCACCCATCCCTTCACAAATGAAATGCATAAATATCATCTTTCTTAGCCTTCCTTCTCCTTTCTGGAGGAAGGGACTGACAGTTTCCTGTGGATCTTTGGGATGATGAAAGGGAATCCTCCAGTCCTTTGTCCCTCTGCTACTTGGGCAGGTCTGTAAACCCATTTAATACATCTGCTGAAGATTAGTTCCCCGGGGTTTGAAGACACCAAGTCTACTGGCCCCAGGGTCATTCATTACTGGGAAGCAGAGTCACTGCTCCCTCAGCCAGCAAAGTTTTCACCTCCTGCTTCTCAGATTGGGCAGTTAAGGGGGAAAAAAGCTTTCATTCTTAATTGCCAATGATTTAAATAGTTGGGTCAATGTACTGTAATTTCTTCTGAGAGTGGTAAGGACATCTGACCTCTGGTCAGGCACACAGGGTGTGACCACTCACCTGACTGTAGCTGTCACTTCTCTGTGCTATCGTAGCATGCTTGTGGAAGGGCTTGCTTTCCTGGGGAACAGAAGAGAAGGGCAACAAGCTCACACATAGACAAAGACCCTCAACAGACTTCTCTCCTCCATGCCCAACAGGCACCTCGCCAACCACAGACCAGCATTCTCAGGACTTTTCTGAGCCCGGTTTCATAAGCGAGCACCCAGCACTGAAATAATTCACCATCTTCCCAGGCAAGACGCCTACCTTTGCTGTAATAACAACTATAATAACAAGCACAGGTGACACGTACTTGTTATTAAAGTCCTGACTTTGACAGTGGGTCTCTAGGGATGCAGTCCTGGCTTAGACCATCGTCACCATGTGCTCCCAACCTGTTTTACTGCTCAGGGGCCCTGCTCCTTTTCTCCCACGCCCTTACACAGCTTCCTCGCCCTAAGATGCCACAGGTCAACCTTAGAAGCCCAAAGGGGTCTCCTTCCATGACTCAGCCTTAAGGTGAAAAACTATCAGAAGATATGTTCTCAGTGAGAGGATAGAAAACCAGGCTGTCCTCAAGCCCCGGCAAATGCTTCTTTTCATCTTATGAATCGGAGAAAAGTGGTTCTCGAACTGTGCTTCCTGGGCCAGCAGCATCAATATCAAGGCAGAACATTCTAGAAATGCAAATTCCTGGGGGGCCACCCCAGAACAACTGAATCAGAAACTCTGGGGTTGGGCTCAGATCGTTGATTCCCGAGATATTCTAGATGTTCAAAGAGCAGGGACTAGATTCAACTTGGTCAACTCTTTCAATATATCGCTTGTAATATAAGCTGTGTGACCATCATTCCTGCCCATTTGTCTAGTTTCTTAATTAAAACTTACATTTGTAAGCACTTTGCCACTTAGAAGTCTTTTTCCTGTACGTGAACAGATATGACATGTACAAGCAGCTTCTGAAGTTAGCGGCGATCTGCATTTTACTGATGAAAAACTGAGATTTTTGTCCAATATCACATGTTTCGAAAGTGATTAGATGACTTCCCTGGTGGCGCAGTGGTTAAGAATCCGCCTGCCGATGCAGGGGACACGGGTTCAAGCCCTGGTCAGGGAAGATCCCACGTGCCGCGGAGCAACTAAGCCCGTGCGCCACAACCACTGAGCTTGTGCTCTAGGGCCCACGTGCCACAACTACCGAGTCCACGTGCCACAACTACTGAAGCCCACGCACCTAGAGCCCATGCTCCGCCACAAGAGAAGCCACCGTAATGAGAAGCCTGCATACCACAACAAAGAGTAGCCCCTGCTCGCCGCAACTAGAGAAAGCCCGCACCCATCAATGAAGACCCAACGTAGCCAAAAATAAATAAACAAATTTATAAAAAGAAAAAAAGTGATTAGAGACGAGTTCTGAAACTAGAATCTGGATGGTTTTGCTTTCATCCCACAACTCTCCCTCGATTCTACAATCCCACCCAGTCTCTGTATGTCTTGTTCTCCAGTCTCTCTTCTGTCTACCTGGTTTATATTGAGCTTCCGTCAAAGCTGATGGCTTGTTTCCATAGAACCTGCTTTGCGGTCTCTTATTCCAGAATCCTTCATTCTCCCGCAGCCTCCTGTTTTGAAAGCACAGGATATTTCTCAAACTTCAACATCCGTACAAGTCACCTGGAGATCCGGTTACAAGGCAGGTTCGGATTCAGGGCTGTGGGCTGGGCCTGGGACTCTGCATTTCTAGTGGCATCCAAGTGATGCTCCTGGTATCCACAAGGGCGGGAGGACAGCTTGGTGCTTTTGTTTGCACTGTCTTTCTCTCTGAAGACACTGCAAGTTTCTTGGCAGCTGGATCAGTGTTTATATCCCTGCGTGTAAGGATTAGCTCAGGGGAGGAAAGAGGGAGGAGAGATGGAAACGTGGATCCTTTGGCATCCATCTTTTTGAGCAGAGAAGTGAAAAGATAAGTTGTTCGCTTCCAGCGTCTTGACCCTCACTTCTACCTCACCGTGCAAAAAAACCCCGTAAAACAAAACAGAACAGAACAAACCCCAAAGCTTCTTTGCAATTTTTCAAAGGCCAAGCAGAGATAGATTGGAGAGCTTGGTGGCTGTGGAAGCTCAGGCTTCTCTCTGGGACCTTGCTTCTCCACGTACAGATGACATGTGCGTGGACATCTTTTAAGCTGGAGAAAATGTCAGAACTGGGGCCTCTCGACCCCTGCATCACCTTTTCGAGAAGCCGCCCCGATGCCAAGGAATCTGACTGGGTATAGCACTGGTACCTTCCTAACACTAGCATTGAGGAGATAATCTCCTCAACTCCATAAATACCACAGCTAAGTACTCTGGCGGGCAAAACTGCTATGATCTTGTAAAACACATCGTGGCCATCTGGCAGAGGCTACTGACGTGGTCAGAAGGAAAGGGGACATGGTCAGTAATGGTCACATCAGTTTTACAATCCTCCCCATGCAGAGCCAAGTGTGTGGCTTGACAGATGAGGAAACGGCGGCCAAGACCCTGTCACTGTTCACAAATCTTGAAAGACGTACAGAGAGTCTGTCTCTCTCTGTGCAGGAGAGAACCAGAGCTGGGGTCATCTGAGTGGCAGCTGTAGGCAGACGGTACAGGTGGGTCTGAGAAAAGGGGTGACAGCCGCGAGAGGGGTTTCCAAGCTTCTCCAGGCCCGAGGACATGAGTTCCCTGGTCCCACCCCGAGCATTGGGAAATTCACCTTTCTACTTGGCCTCTTGGGTGACCACACGTGCCATATAGCTGCATCTCAGAAGCAATGGCTGGGTGACAGCATCTGTGCGCACCTGCACCCCCTTCTCCTCGACCATTTGCTGGCCAGAACCCAACCTCTCCCCTCCAGCTGTTCTGCAGAATTCACACGGCTGACCGTGCGCTGGCCTTGGTGTTCGGTGCCCTTGCACACGTTATTCTGTCTGCCGAAGTGCCCTTCCCTTTCTCTATCTGATAAGCTCCCCTTTACCCTTCAAAGCTCAGCTTGCTAAAGAGCCCTCTGTCTCCCCCCATCCTCCCTTCATACCTAGGCTGTGCCGACTAAAACTGGGCGCCTACAACCTGGAAGAGTGAAGTCGCTGGCCACAGCAGTCTCTGACCTTCCACACCCCCTGAGAGGGCTTCAGGGCGGAGATCAGGCACGAGACACTCTGTGCTCTGGGAAAACTGTCAGAACAGGTCTTCAGATAGTAAGATAGTTTCAGGAGAAGATTTTATGAGCCCAATTGCTTGCATCTTCTCATATCTAGAAAAGCGCTCAAATCAGTAACAGAACCATCCGTTCCTTGTGACCAGCAACGACCGTCACGAGGCCAGCAGCCAGCCTCTGCCAATATGTGTGCTTGATTGCACCCCCGTCACCAAACCCACATACGTACTGACCCCTCCCCACCTCCTCCGAGCAGGTCCTCAGAGCTCCCTGAGAGGCTGCTCCCAGGCTGCAGTCCTCACTTTGCCCCCAGTAAAACTCAACTCACAACTCTCACGTTGTGTTTTGTTTTTTTTTTTCAGTTGACAGGTAGCACCCTGTGCCTCTCTACGTGCTTGTGTTTTGATTTTGTTGATTTGTCTCGTCCACCAGGCTTATCTCCTCCTCTTTCAATTCTTGGTCTCACGGTGTCTAGTAGAGTACCAGGCACACGGTAGACACTCGACAATTTTTAAGTACTTAAATGTGTCATAATGAATCTCCGTCTGTGATTATTATACCCAGTGAAAGACAAGGTCATTTCTCTCCAGAGGGAGGTAGAGTGCACAGCTCACCTCCTTCCTGGTTTTAGTGTTAACCCAAATGTCACACGTTAACCTAAATGTCACATGTCTCATGTCACATGTGCTGGGCGACAGGGTGGGTTCCAAAGCCCTAGTTACGGTGGCAGATTTCCACTGGGGGCAAAGCCTTCAGACTCCTGTTCCCACGTATCACCTGGCACTTCAGTCTTCACCGTGACCACAGCCATACCCCGTTTGAAAAGCCATCGAGGAGTCCAACCCCAGACTTCCCTTAGGGGTAGTTATGGGGTGAAGAATGCTTTGAAAGCCAACCAGAGCTCCCAGTCAGCAGAGCCGTCTTGGGCTGCCTCACCGCAGATCCTGAGACAGGGGTGCAAGCGTAAGTGGTTTATCTGGGCATGAGCCAGGACACGTGGCTGGGGGTAAGAAGCTAGTGTGACAAGGGCGGCAGGGAAGCCAGTGCAGGGGGAGCTGATGAGCAGGCTCTTGTGCAGGCAACCAGAACAGTCCCACGAGGACCTCAGGGAGTGGACGCGGGCCACACCTCAGGCTCATCCTATACTAAGGCAAGAAGCTGGGGTATCCATTCTCACAATTTTTTCATCCATTCGCCAGTCGGTGGGCATGTGCTTGTTTCCAGCTTTGGGCTATGATAAATGAAGCTGCTTTGAACATTCATGGGTTTGTGTAGACATGTGTTTTCATTTCTCCCGGGTAGATGCCTAGGAGAGGAATGGCTGGGTAGAATGGTAAGTATATGTTTAACTTTATAAGAAACTGATTGTTTTCTAAAAAGCTGGCTCCCCCATTTTACATTCCTACCGGCAATGTCTGAGGGTTCAAGTGTTACTAAAAGAGCAAGCCTGTGTTTGTCTTTTGATTTTTCTTAACCATGTGTCTTGAAGAACAAAAGCTTTAAACTGTGGAGGCCAACATACATGTGAGTGTATTTTCTTCTGTGATTTGTGCTTTTTGTGTCACAAAGATTTTCTCCCATTTTTTCCCTAAAGTTTTAGTTTTAGCTCTTTCATTGAGTTCTATGATCCAACTTGAGTTCATTTTTAAGTATGGTTGAAATAAGGGTGGATTATCTATCTATCTATCTATCTATCTATCTATCTATCTATCTACCTACCTATCCATCCATCTACCCATCTATCTCTATCTCTATCTATCTATCTATCTATCATCTATCACCTATCTATCTATATATCCATCTATCCATCCAACTATCAATCTACATATTTGTATATTGACAGATGGATAGCTAATTGTTTCAGCACCATTTATTGAAAAGCCTGTTTTCCCCAATGAACTACCTTGGTGATTTTACTTAAAATCACTTGGCCTATATTGGGGTGGGGTCTATTTCTGGACTCTTCTCTGGTTCACTGATCTACAGTTCTACCCTTGCTCCACTGCCATGCTGCCTTGGTTACTGCAGGTTTAGAGTGAATATTGAAATCTAGTAGCCTATGTCCTCCAGTTTTCTTATTTCATAAAATTCTCTGGGCTATGCTAAGTCCTCTACATTTTAATATAAAATTAAAATCAGCCTGTCAGTTGCTACCAAAATTGTCTGACGTGATTTGGATGGAATTGTGTGGAGTCTTTGTATCAGTTTGGGGGTCATTACTATCTTCATAGCACTCAGTCTTCTAATCCATGTCTTCTTTATTTTCCCTCAGCAATGTTTTGTACTTTTTAACGTAGAACTCTTGCATATAATTTGTTTTCTTTTAACAGTTTCACATCTTTAGGCTATTGCAAATGGCATTATTTTTCACTTCAATTTTAGATGTGACTAACAGATTTTTAAATGTATCCTTCTTAGATTATCTGTATTTATGTACATATAATTATTATGTGTAGTGCTTTGTTTACTTATTTATGTATTAATGTCTTGTTTTAGACATGCTTTAAGGAAGCTTACAAGAATATATAAAATAAAACCGAAGAGTAGAAGAAAGAGAGACAGAAAAGGGAAAGCAAAAGGACAGGGACATCCAGTAGAGTCAGGCGCGAAGCTAATACACATACATCTTATACAGTCCTTGTACATTTGCTTTCTACATTTGCTAGTTCCAAAATGAAGAGTGAAATCAGATTATTGCATAATTTAGAGCATCCTTAAGTGGCACTCCTAAACCGAATGCTCCCAGAAAGCACAGCTATTTCTTATCCTTTTCTCCAACAGGTCCTCAAAAACAGGACAGAACACATGTACTAGAACGAATAAAATCCTCAACAAGGTCTTTACGGAAATTATGCTGAGTTTTATGCTGTGCCGTCCTTATGCCAGTTAAAATATAGCCTAGCAGTGCTAAAAACGCCCATCTCCAAGGCAGTTCCATTTATCTGCAACCACACAGCTAAGCTCATCCTGGATTCCTTACCCTCAGAAACCACCTGAGATCATAAATACCTGCTGTCCTAAGCCTGGGCGATTTATCATGCATCAACAGATAACAAATACAGGTTTTGGTCCCAAACTACCACTGATTTTTATTTTTTTTATTTATTTTTTTTTTGGCGGTACGCGGGCCTCTCACCGTTGTGGCCTCTCCCGTTGCGGAGCACAGGCTCCGGACGCGCAGGCTCAGCGGCCATGGCTCACGGGCCCAGCCGCTCCGCGGCATGTGGGATCTTCCCGGACCGGGGCACGAACCCGCGTCCCCTGCATCGGCAGGCGGACTCCCAACCACTGCGCCACCAGGGAAGCCCTAAACTACCATTGATTTAGTGCTTACTTCATGCCAGACATTTAAGTCCTGTGTAAGTATCATCTAACTTAATCCTCACATAACACTATGAGGAAGGTACCATCACTGGGCCATTTTTACAAGTAAGGAAATTGGGGACCAGAAGTACTTGTGCCAAGACAGCCCGGGATGTCTGATTCCAAACTTTGGGCTTGTATTTGCTCATCTGCCTCCTCACATCTCTCTTCCAAGTGGATCCTACCAACGGGTCCTTTATGGGATGCTTTCTCAGTGGGGACCATATTGCCTCCAACCAACCAGGAAAACTGGTTCTTGGGTAGTATGCAAAAAAAAAATGTTAGGGACTTCCCTGGTGGCGCAGTGGTTAAGAATCCGCTTGCCAATGCAGGGGACATGGGTTCGAGCCCTGGTCCGGGAAGATCCCTCATGTTGCCCAGCAACTAAGCCCGTGCACCACAACTACTGAGCCTGTGCTCTAGAGCCCGTGAGCCACAACTACTGAGCCCACAAGGCACAACTCCTGAAGCCCCTGCACCTAGAGCCCGTGCTCCGCAACAAGAGAAGCCACCGCAATGAGAAGCCCGTGCACTGCAAAGAAGAGTAGCCCCCTCTTGACGCAACTAGAGAAAGCCCGTGCGCAGCAACGAAGACCCAACGCAGCCAAAAATAAAATAAATAAATAAAATAAAGAGTAATAATTAAAACAAAAGTTTTTAGCTAGCTCAATGGTCTGTGGTTCTTCAAACCTCCAGCCTCCCGATGAAATCTTGTTCCTGATGACTTAATTCCTTTTGGTTCGGGAGAATTTAAATTAACATTTTTCTCCTTAAGAGATCAATAAGGACAAAAAGACTGAGAAATACTGCTTTATGACAAAGCCCATCTTAGACATCTTCTCAATGGCCCATAGTCTCAGAATAAAAATCTTCCTTGCATACAGCAGATTCTTACTTCACAGTGTTTGGTGAATGGATTTTCGTATACAAGGTTCATATCTTCACTTTGAAAATAACTGCCTCAGAAATAAATAAATGACACAAGCCAAAGTGATGCTCTGGGCTTCCACAGTAAGGAAAGTCCTCAGCAAAGACCAAAGACACAGACACCCCTGTAAGCAGCGCTCTTGGGAGTGAGGTTCAGAGCCGGCGACACGAGTGAGTACCACGTGTCAGGAACCATGATGGATATTAGTCTACACTCTTCAATTCCCTGGCAACTGACCTTATTATACCTGAACAACATGTTTGACTGCACTTGCTAATCTGTGGATTTCTAAAAGTAGATAAAGAGTCCAGACAGCTAGAGCTCAAAATGAAATGAGCTTACGGTTTTCATGAATTACAGCAGATGTCTGACAGATCCACAATGCAGACTTGGCCCCCTCCTGCCGGTGCCCGGGGGAGAGCCCTGTCCTCAGTATGACTGGTCCGTGGGCACATTCACCCATTTACTCCCAAATCGAGGGCTGTTTCCCCGGCAACCCTCTAGTCTGACGTAAGGCAGGAAGGTGATGGCTGAGGCTCAGGGGTCCCTCCCCATCCGTCCCTCCTAAGCATACGGATAAGTTCTGGGTTATAGAAATCTCAGAAGGATGTGAACAGAGGCTGAGCAAGGCTGACACCACTGCCCTGGGTGGCCCAGCTGGTCTGCAGCAGAGGTGGGCTGGTGTGCTCAGTGCCTGACACTCAGCCCAGGGTGCTTCCCATCAGACCGCACCGTCCCCCCAGGAAGCTCGCTCTCGGCAGCTCATCTCTGGGGCAACGAGTATGAAGGAAAATATTTTCTCCTGTAAAGTTCATGGCTTCTCCCTCTGCATTCTCTCTCCCCTCCCCACCCAACTTCTGTCTGGCTTGAGTTTATTGTCAAAACACACCCAGTCAAATCACTTGTGTGCAGACGTTTTTTGCTGGCCTCCGCGGATCCACAGGAGAGCTGCTAACAACGGCCCTTCCTGCCTGTGCTTAGCTCATCCTCAGAAGGAAGGGCTCATTATCCTGGGCTGACGGCGGCCTGGACCGTCTGGAAACAGTCAGTCAGGATTCCAGCCACAGAGCTGAAGTCTCAGCATCTTCGCTGGGGTCAGATCTCCCCCAGAGCAGTTCTCAGCTCTTGGGGGGCTGTGTACCTGTGGTCCTTCAGGCCAGGCTCCTCGGAGCTTTTGTTGGGGGGTGGGCAAGTAGGTAGGGGGGCACTTCTGTCCATAGATGACTGCCCATCAGGGCCAGCTACGCAATTTTCAGGTGCCTGTACAAAATGAGAATTGGGGGCCCTTTGCTCAAAAAGCAAGAAAAAAGTAGTTTTCCTTTCTCCTGAAGTCTCTCTCTTGACGTGTCATAGTGTGATTGGCTATTTAATGTTGTGCTAATGAAAGGAACTAAAATTTTAAATTGTTAGTGTACATTTGATCATTCCTCTTTATACTGTGCATTGCCAGTTTTAAATGCAAACGTAAGGGCATTTAACTCACGTGCAGAGTCACCAGATTTGCACACACTGTATTTCGGAGCAATCTTACCAGAAGAGCAGAAACACTGCCCAGTAGTAACTCAACTATTTCTGTTTCACTTTTTGATACCTGCCCATTCTACCAAGTCTCTCACCTTTGGCTTACTGAAGAGTGAGGAAGGACAAAAGGAAAAGAGCTTTTTCTTTCCTCCTAAGTCATCACTGTCAGCGTAAATGGCTGGCTGCCCCAGAGAAGTAACATAAATAAGAAAGGATACAGCAGGGTTCCCTGGTCCATCGTGATATTTACAAGGCCACTGCCACCTTTCTGCATTTGAAGCAAGCTCTGGCTCACACGGAAAGCATAGCCTTTCGGCTGCCCAGTGTCCTCGATCACTCAGTTGTGCTTCCCCTGTGCACACGTGGACTCTCGCTGAATGCCAGGCATCCCGGTTCTACCAGGGTTCTGTGATCACGGGGCATCGTGAATGCAACGTGCCAGTGGGGCAACCTGTACCTCTTCTGCTCCTGGGCACGTCCCATCGTGCCATCAGACTTCACTTGCCAATCAGAAGTTCATAGACAAAACTGTCAGAAGGTTCAAGACCACAGTGGCGGAGCATTAAGCCAAGTGTGGGTTCCTCTGAGCATGGACCCTGGTGTGACAGCACACGTCATGGGTCCACGAAGCTGTCTCTGGTCCCAACTCTAACCCCGAGACTTGGGCCTCCCTCTGCTACCAAGGGATAGAGCAGGAACTCCAGAAATGGATGGAATCAGGAAGTAAAGTAGGGCACTAGAACCAATTAAAAGTGCACTCGGATTCAGAGGTTCTCCATCCTGACTGCCCATTAGAATAACCTGAAGGAACTTTTTAAAAAGTCCAATGCCAAGGCCCCAGGCCTGGAAGTTCTGATTTAATTGATCTGGGTAGGGTCTAGGTAAGCTGTCCTGGCGATGCTTCTGTTACAGCCAGACTGCGCCGAAGTCTCCCCCTCCAGCTCTGTACCCATCAAGCCAAAATGTTTATGTTTTCTCTCCTGACTTGCTAATGCCTTTGTTGTTGGAGCCATCCTATTAAATTGTTTCAGTTTACTGTATTTGACACAAAACAACAGATTTTTGTCTCACTGGGGTTTTTTTTTAGCTAAAATCTAATGTTTTTTCATGGTGTTTAAAATTCAGTTTGGAGAACATAAAACCTTTTTCTGCACCTCTTATGAATGGTCTGGTTCTTCATTTCAGATCATCCCAGATGCCAGGTGATGTTTCCCTTCCGTGTTAGGGATTCCAGCTGACTTGGGACTACTGTGTGATTCCAGTGGGTCTGGCTCTAGAGCTCAAGTTTCAGATATACTCCTGAAAAATAGGGGACTAATCCATCCACATATTTCTGTAAACTTGAGAGTGACACTATTTAAAGAAATCTCACACTGAATCTCTTTGTAATGGGAATAGTCATCTCCTAATTTGACTTTCAGTCAAAAAATTTAAGTTTCTTAGCTATTTTTATCATTTAGGGCAATTAATATTTACAAATTAAACCCTCCTTCTTTGGCCAGATGTTTTTTGCATCCCATTCTCATGAAATGTGTAGAGTGGACATTAGAAAATATTTAGCCCACAAATTACCCAATCTCATCAACCATTAGTGACTTGGGATAACACTGGTGACTGAGTCACCTATACAGAGACCCAGACTCTGTACCTCTAGTCCAGGGCCTGAATGGTCATCGTACAAAAGTTCCTCAGCTGATTTTGACGATCAACTATGTTTTAGAACCATGAATCTAACCCCAAATCCTTATTTTTTAAATTTTATTGAAGTCTAGTTGGTTTACAATGTTGTGTTCATTTCTGCTGTACAGCAAAGTGACTCAGTTATACTATATATATATTCTGTTTCATATTCTTTGCCATTCTGGTTTATCACAGGATACTGAGTATAGTTCCCTGTGCTACACAGTAGGGTCTTGCTGTTTATCCATCCTACTTTTAATAGTTTGCATCTGCTAATCCCGAACTCCCAATCCATCTCTCTCTCCCACCGCCCCCACAATCCCGCACAATCCTTATTTTTTTAAACAGGGACACATCATCCTTACTAAACTTACTAAAGTCAAATACTAGAAACAAAACACTAAAGACATGTTCTTAGCCAAATGTCTAGAAAATATAAAGAAATAGAAAAAGAAAAAAGAGAAGTTATCCTTAATCCCATCAACTAGACAGAACTACTGTTTGTCCTTCCAGTCTTTTTTACAAAAATGTATAAACAAGGAATACTCAAAATACTGTCACAACGAGACTCCAAATAAGGTTTGTTGACTGTTACACTATCGGGTATACACCCACTGCAAATCAACCCTGTGCATAAACATGATTTTTTTATCCAAAAATATACAACATGGTATATCCAGTTTGGTAGCCTGATTTTTTTTTTTTGCTTAAGTGTATTATTAATTTAAAGGTGAAATTCCACAGGGTTCAGCCCTGAACGTTTCATTCTTTTCACTCTGTGCTCTTTCCCTGGATCCTCCAATCTATATACTTGCATGGCTTCAGTGAACACCTATAAGTTCACTGCCAGATTTTACCTGCAGCCCAGGCTTCTTCCCTGGGGCTCTAGGCGTGTACACACAGCTGCCCATCAGCAATAAGCCCACGGATGTCTCTCCAGGCACCTCAACCTAACTGGGTCCAAAATTGAACTCACGATATTCTAACATCAACTCTGTCTGAGAAGGTGGGACCACCATCCATTCAGAATCTCAAGCACCATCCACGACTCCTTCCTCAGCCTCAGTGCTCAAGTTTAATTGATTCGACTTCCCGAATATCCCTTGAACACAATCATTTCTCTCCACTGCTCTCTCTCCAGACCAACCCACCTTAATTTGTCACCTGGACAATTTCAGTACATTCCTACCTGGATCCCCCTCCTACTTTTATCACCATTCAAGTCAGTGAACAAATAGCAGTACGGTATTTTGAAAAAATTCACCATGTTTTGCCCTCAGTAATTCATTTTTGCTTTCTGGGCACTTAACGTTAGAAATATTGCATTTTGAGGCTGAGGTTTGCTGTCCCAACAGAGGACCAAACTCTGAAAACGAAAAGTCAAAGCCTTCACTTTTTACTTCTAAAATTGGCTCATAAAACTGTAAAATGGTATAATAATTTTTAAACTAAAATTTTGTTTGTAAGCGTATGGGCTTTTTGGGAAAGAGAAGCATTTTGAGCCCTCAAAGTCCTGAAGGACTTTGAGCATAAAGCTAAAATTCAGACACTGAGATTTGGAAGCAGACATCATTATGTAAGAGTGAGTTTTCCTCCCAAGAGAACACAGCATTCAAAGGGTCCGGGTCTAGAATGGGGAGGGAAATGATAGAAATGCCAGATAATTTGGGGAGATCCCAATCTAGAGGAGTCATCATTTTGTAAGGTATATTCCAGGAAGACTTTAAGGTACATTTGGAAACTTTATATTCTGTAAGAGCCTGGGGAGAAAATTAATAAAGGAGAGTTGATCTTATGATCATCTCAATAGAGACTGAACGAGCATATGATAAAATTCATCATCTATTCAAGATTAAAAAAATATCTTAGGGTTTCCCTGGTGGCGCAGTGGTTGAGAGTCCGCCTGCCGATGCAGGGGACACGGGTTCGTGTCCCGGTCTGGGAAGATCCCACATGCCGTGGAGCGGCTGGGCCCGTGAGCCATGGCCGCTGAGCCTGCGCGTCCGGAGCCTGTGCTCCACGACAGGAGAGGCCACAACAGTGAGAGGCCCGCGTACCGCAAAAAAAAGAAAAAAAATATATATATATATCTCTTAGCAAACTAGGAAAAGAGAAATCTTTAATAAAATAAGAGTAAGTACGATAAA
The DNA here is from genome assembly GCF_005190385.1 of Monodon monoceros. Classification (NCBI taxonomy): domain Eukaryota; kingdom Metazoa; phylum Chordata; class Mammalia; order Artiodactyla; family Monodontidae; genus Monodon; species Monodon monoceros. The sequence goes on along the minus strand of NW_021703786.1, from coordinate 40,904,420 downwards.
ACTACAGTAAGAATTGTACTCAATAACAAAGTAATATAGGCTTTTCTCTTTGAGCTTGAGAACAGGGATACTCAAAATTACCACTTGCATGTAACTTCACACAGTTAACTTGCAAAAAGGCAATGAGAAGAAATAAAAGATAAAAATCGTAAAAAAAAAAAAGAAAACCCTCATTTTTCACAGACAGTATGATTGTGCAACTGGGAAATCCAAAAAAAAAAAAAAAGTCTAGGGACAAATTATTAACCAGATGGCCTTTAGTTCCTGACCCTAGGTATTCTACCTCTTGTGGACCAGGTACCGTATAATGCAGTCACCCTGTAATTCTGCACGCATTAGAATCATCTACAAAGCTTGTTAAAACACACTTCCTGAGCCCCACCTGGGAGGATCTGATACAGACTTTTCGTTCGCCTTGAAGGACAGGGCTCCCCGCTTTGCTGGATGTCATTTCTGGGCTGGGGATCCAGCTGTGCCGCGTGATGAGGCTGCCCCACCGCTCCATCAGGCTGGGGATGGGGCCTACGACTCCACAGCCATCTGCCCACCTCCCTCCCCTTTGGCTGGAAAGTGGGTTCCTGGGTCTGATGCTATGTCAGGCTGGTCCCAGGGCAACAAATCAGACCCTCAGTGAGCCCCTGGATGGTGGTCCTGGAGAGGCACTGTGGGCAATGGGACCTTCTGAGGTCCCGAGAAAAAGCTCTCAGAAACAAAGATGCAGATACAAGGCAGCTGGAAGCCGTCTGAGGAATAGTGTGGGTGAGGTCTGGGGAGTAGGGAGAGCTTGCACCACACAGACTCAGACTCAGCAGACTCTCTCCCCATCTCCACGGCCACCACTCGGCCCAGACCCCCAGCCTCTCCTGCCTGGGTCACTGCAATAACCTCTCACTGGTCTCCTTGCTTCCAGCCTTCCCCCTACCCCCAGTATTCTCCTTTGGCACCATAGTGGGAGTGATGCACTTTTCAAATATAATTCAGAATACCCACTCCTCTGCTCAAAGCCCTCCAGTGGCGATTTCAGGCAGAGAAAGCCCACAGGCTTGCGATGCCCTACAATACCCTCCATATGGTCTGATGACCCTCACCCACCCCATGCCCCTTACCCCCTTGGCCCACCTCCTGCCAATCTCCTCCTTCACTTGGCTCTGGTCACACTGGCTGCCTTGCTGTCCACCAAATATGCCTGACACCCCCGCTCGAGGACCTCCACAGTGGCCACTTGCTCTGCATAAATCCCCCTTCCCCACTCCTCCCTCACATCTTTGCTCAAATAGCACCTTCTCAGTGAGACCTGGTCTCTTTCCTAAAATCGCAGACTGCCAACAGACCCCCCGGGTCTGTTCCTTTCCCCCTGACTATGCTCTACTATTTCCCACAGCCCCTGTCACCTCCAACATACTGTATAATTCACTTACTTATTATTTTTACCCCTTATTATCTGTTTCCCTCCACTGGAGTGTCAGCTCCACAGAGGCAGGGATTTTCCCAAACACCTGTGTGCCTGGCGCACAATCTATCTTTCATCATTCATAATGTGTCAGGAAACATTTGAAAGCTGCTGCTGTTAGAAAACTTTGCAAAGGAAGAGATGGTGGAGGGTTCCTGGGAGCGTGTGCCACTCTCTCTTGATCAGACTTGCCTCTGGGAAATCAGGCTGCTCCACAGTCAAGGATAATTGATACGTCCCACTTCACTGCCCAAGGGTGCAACTTCAGATCCTATTTCTTGTGTGTCCAGGGCTTATTCCACAAATTGAAAGAAGGGCTTTTTTCTCTCCCTCCCGTGGTAAGTCCAAAAACCATGAGGAAATTTACCTGTCACAGGGGATTCTGCGTTGCTCACAATCGCGTCATCGGTAAGAAACCCATTGTCTGGTAGGTCCGTGGAGGGTCCTGCCTTCGGCTGGTACATAGCTGTCATTCTCAGGCTTTGAAGAAGGGCTACACTCACTATGGGTGAGCCTCACGATGCTGACCTGGGTTTCCAACACTGCGGCTCCTTTCTAATATATGCACAAGTAAGTGTAAGTAAGTGCAAAAAATTGCATATGCTTCCCCAAAAGTGTACTCATTATTCCTGGAAGCCTAGAGCAGAAGGTATTTCATCCTGAGCCCAGAGCCATCGTCTTGGGATGATCTGGGTCCTTACTATTAAGCCAGGGGTCCCCAGACAAGAGTGCCTTGACTCTTGACTATAATTTCCCCCCAGAGACCAGATGCTCATTTTCTGACAACTGGCCCCAAATGGGAAAACTCAGCCCGCCAGACGTGTAACTTTGAGCCTCACATCAAAGGAGCCAAGAGCTTCGTCTCTCCCCTACCAAACGGTCTTGTTACCAGGGTAGGGATAGTTCTGTCCACCCACAAGGATGGGACACCTACCTACACCTGGTCTAGCCAAAATATCCTGTAATTGATTATCTGGGTGTTCTGGTGACCTCGCCAGGACAAAAGGGAATAGCCAAGGTGTCTTAATATCTCTGCACCCTTACAAAGAGGAAATATCCCATAAGAGGGAAAACTCGTCAGCTCTGGATTCATATCTAAGCCTATGACAAGAAAGGAAACCCACATTAGGTTGTCAGCAACTAGAAGATAATTCCCCTGTGTGGTGTGTTTCAGTGGCTTGTTCAATAACACAGCTATTTTCTATTTAGTTCCTTTTTTTCAAAATAAGAGCTCTCTCGGTCTCTACCAATTCTGAAAACACAGCAGTTACATCTAAAATACTATTTTCGATCCATTATTTGGCACAGTTGCCAAACAGAAGGTTTTCTTCCCCCTCAAGCCATTTCTCTCAATCATCAGGATGGAACAGGAAAGGGGAACATTCCAGGGCGCAATCCTTAAATCCCTTGAGAGCATCTCAGAGTGTGCTATGCCAGCCTTTGCTGGGATCTGATGAGTTCCTTGCATGCGATGTTCAGGCGCTTTTAAACACCCAAGTTGAAATGATCTCATCCCAGTAGGCTGCCTGCATAATTTTTACAACATCGGCTCTTCCAGGCCCTACTTCCATGGCTAACCTCAGCCCTGGAACAAAAAGAGACCACATGCCCTTTTAGGAATCCCCAAATTTGTTTTCAGAACTCCAGTAAAGATGGATTTTTTAAAAAAGTGATTTCTCACCGGTTTCATTTTTCTCTAATTCTTCTGCATCCTCCAGGGGAAGAGGGACAAAGGGAAGCAGCAAGTCAGAGGGACCCAGGGATGCTCCGTTGGTTCCCAATGGCAACCTACCCACTTTAAAGCTCAGGAACAAAAGGGGTGGCTTGCCCCCCAAAAAGGCCATTTCTCTTTGCTTCATCCAACATCAAGCCCTATATTGACATCCTTTCCTTCTGAACTAAAGTGAGATCCATTCCTGGAGCAGGCTGGATAGACACAGCTTTCACAGGTGTGTATTCAGAGCATCCTCTTCTCTTTAGAGAATAAGGGAAGCAAATTCCACCTGTGGCTCATTCCTCACTACAGCAGACCCCAGTGTTCATAGCAGCACTATTTACAACAGCCAGGACATGGAAGCAGCCTAAGTATCAACCGACAGATGAATGGATAAAGAAAATGCAGTACATATATACAATGGAATAGTACTCAGCCATGAAAAAGAACGAAATAGTGCCGTTTGCAGCCACATGGATGGACCTAGAGATTGTCACACTGAGTGAAGCAAGTCAGACAGAATCATATGGTATCACTTATATGTGGAATCTAAAAAATGATACAAAAATGAACTTATTTACAAAACAGACTCACAGACATAGAAAACAAACTTATGGGTACCAAAGGGGAAACACGGGGTGGGGGGGGGTGGATAAATTAGGAGTTTGGGATTAACATATACACACTGCTATATATAAAATAGATAACCAACAGGGATCTACTGTATAGCACAAGGAACTCTTCTCAGTATTTTGTAGTAACCTATAAGGGAAAAGAATCTGCAAAAGAATAGATACATGTATATGTATAACTGAATCACTGTGCTATAGACCTGAAACTAACACAACATCATAAATCAACTATTCTTCATTTTAAAAATAAATTAATTAATTAAAAAAAGAATGATGTGAAGTGACTGAAATCCAGGAATGGACGGCTACCTCTGTGGTGATAATACTCTACGTAGGCAGCTTTACATCCCAAGGAAGAGGCGTTTAGGCGATACTTTACATAGTTGCGCCATGTGTAGTCACACAGTTGTTCCCGGAAGCGAGTGAGGAGACTGGGTTCAAATCTCAGCTATACCATCTCCTGCTGTGGATGCCTTTTTTTTTTAATTAATTTTTATAGGAGTATAGTTGCTTTACAATGTTGTGTTAGCTTCTACCGTACAGCAAAGTGAATCAGCTATATGTGTACATATATCCCCTCTGTTTTGGATTTCCTTCCCATTTAGGTCACCACAGAGCATTGAGAAGATTTCCCTCCGCTATACAGTAGGTTCTCATTAGTTATCTATTTCATACATAGTATCAATAGTGTATATAGGTCACTCCCAATCTTCCAATTCAGAGCCTGGAAAATAGAATTATCTCCCATGGTTTTCTGAGAATTGATATGTACAAGGACTCTGTCAATTCAAACTCACTATACTACCTATACATGGTTGCTAGTTTTTTATAACACAGACACTGTGCGAAGATACTTATAAAATTTGCATCCCAATATAAGTCTATGAGGGGAAGATGATTCTCTTCCTATTTTGCAGATTAATAAACCAAGTCTTAGGACAAACATGCTGATGCTGTGTTCCATCCTCAGATATCTTGATTTAATTGAACTGAGATGCAGTCTAGGCATTGGATCTTTCTACAGCTCCAAGATGGTTCCAACGGGCAACCAGGGCTAAGAATCCCTAGCTTAGGGAAGCTAACTCCTTGCCCTCCAGGTGAGGACCGGCAGCTTAGTTATCACCAGGAAATGCAGACCCCAGGCCCCCCAGCCCAGCCCTGTTGAATCAGAATCTGCATCTTAACCTAGCCCCCAAGGGATCTGTGAGCACATTCAAGTTTGAGAAGCATGGGACTAAGTCACAACGCAACCGTAGAAACTAATTTATTTTAATTTTTATTTTTTTTTTTACTGAAGTATAGTTAATGTATAGTGTTCTGTTAGTTTCCGGTGTACAGCAAAGTAATTTAGTTATATATACATATATTCTTTTTCATATTCTTTTTTTTAAACACCTTTATTGGAGTATAATTGCTTTACAATGGTGGGATACTTTCTGTTTTATAACAAAGTGAATCAGCTATACATATACATATGTTCCCATATCTCTTTCCTCTTGCATCTTCCTCCCTCCCACCCTCCCTATCCCACCCCTCTAGGTGGTCACAAAGCAGAGAGCTGAGCTCCCTGTGCTATATGGCTACTTCCCACTAGCTATCTATTTTACGTTTGGTAGTGTGTATATATGTCCATGCCACTCTCTCACTTTGTCACAGCTTACCCTTCCCCCTCCCCATATCCTCAAGTCCATTCTCTAGTAGGTCTGTGTATGTCTGTTTAGATCTTCTGCACATTTTTGGATTGGGCTGTTTGTTTTTTTGTTACTGAGCTGCATGAGCTGCTTGTAAATTTTGGAGATTAATCCTTTGTCAGTTGCTTCATTTGCAAATATTTTCTCCCATTCCGAGGGTTGTCTTTTGGTCTTGTTTATGGTTTCCTTTGCTGTGCAAAAGCTTTGAAGTTTCATTAGGTCCCATTTGTTTATTTTTGGTTTTATTTCCATTTCTCTAGGAGGTGGGTCAAAAAGGATCCTGCTGTGATTTATGTCATAGAGTGTTCTGCCTGTGTTTTCCTCTAAGAGTTTGATAGTGTCTGGCCTTACGTTTAGGTCTTTAATCCATTTTGAGCTTATTTTTGTGTACGGTGTTAGGGAGTGTTCTAATTTCATACTTTTACATGTACCTGTCCAGTTTTCCCAGCACCACTTATTGAAGAGGCTGTCTTTTCTCCACTGTATATTCTTGCCTCCTTTATCAAAGATAAGGTGACCATATGTGCGTGGGTTTATCTCTGGGCTTTCTATCCTGTTCCATTGATCTATATTTCTGTTTTTGTGCCAGTACCATACTGTCTTGATTACTGTAGCTTTGTAGTATAGTCTGAAGTCAGGGAGCCTGATTCCTCCAGCTCCATTTTTCGTTCTCAAGATTGCTTTGGCTATTCGGGGTCCTTTGTGTTTCCATACAAATTGTGAAATTTTTTGTTCTAGTTCTGTGAAAAATGCCATTGGTAGTTTGACAGGGATTGCATTGAATCTGTAGATTGCTTTGGGTAGTAGAGTCATTTTCACAATGTTGATTCTTCCAATCCAAGAACATGGTATATCTCTCCATCTATTTGTATCATCTTTAATTTCTTTCATCAGTTCCTATAATTTTCTGCATACAGGTCTTTTGTCTCCTAAGGTAGGTGTATTCCTAGATATTTTATTCTTTTTGTTGCAATGGTAAATGGGAGTGTTTTCTTAATTTCACTTTCAGATTTTTCATCATTAGTGTATAGGAATGCCAAAGATTTCTGTGCATTAATTTTGTATCCTGCTGCTTTACCAAATTCATTGATTAGCTCTAGTAGCTTTCTGGTAGCATCTTTAGGATTCTCTATGTATAGTATCATGTCATCTGCAAACAGTGACAGCTTTACTTCTTCTTTTCCGATTTGGATTCCTTTTATTTCTTTTTCTTCTCTGATTGCTGTGGCTAAAACTTTCAAAACTATGTTGAATAATAGTGGTGACAGTGGGCAACCTTTTCTTGTTCCTGATCTTAGTGGAAATGGTTTCAGTTTTTCACCATTGAGGACGATGTTGGCTGTGGGTTTGTCATATATGGCCTTCATTATGTTGAGGAAAGTTCCCTCTATGCCTACTTTCTGCAGGGTTTTTATCATAAATGGGTGTTGAATTTTGTCAAAAGCTTTCTCTGCATCTATTGAGATGATCATATGGTTTTTCTCCTTCAATTTGTTAATACAGTGTATCATGTTGATTGATTTGCATATATTGAAGAATCCTTGCATTCCTGGAATAAACCCCACTTGATCATGGTGTATGATCCTTTTAATGTGCTGTTCGATTCTGTTTGCTAGTATTTTGTTGAGGATTTTTGCATCTATGTTCACCAGTGATATTGGCCTATAGTTTTCTTTCTTTGTGACATCTTTGTCTGGTTTTGGTATCAGGGTGATGGTGGCCTCGTAGAATGAGTTTGGGAGTGTTCCTCCCTCTGCTATATTTTGGAAGAGTTTGATAAGGATAGGTGTTAGCTCTTCTCTAAATGTTTGATAGAATTTGCCTGTGAAGCCATCTGGTCCTGGGCTTTTGTTTGTTGGAAGATTTTTAATCACAGTTTCAATTTCAGTGCTTGCGACTGCTCTGTTCATATTTTCTATTTCTTCCTGGTTCAGTCTCAGCAGGTTGTGCATTTCTAAGAATTTCTCCATTTCTTCCAGGTTGTCCATTTTATTGGCATAGAGTTTCCTGTAGTAATCTCTCATGATCTTTTGTATTTCTGCAGTGTCAGTTGTTACTTCTCCTTTTTCATTTCTAATTCTATTGATTTGAGTCTCCCTTTTTTTCTTTATGAGTCTGGCTAATGGTTTACCAATTTTGTTTATCTTCTCAAGGAACCAGCTTTTAGTTTTATTGATCTTTGCTATCATTGTCTCCATTTCTTTTTCATTTATTTCTGATCTGATCTTTATGATTTCTTTACTTCTGCTAACTTTGGTTTTTTTTTTTTTTTCTTATTTCTCTAATTGCTTTAGGTGCAAGGTTAGGTTGTTTATTTGAGATGTTTCCTGTTTCTTAAGGTAGGATTGTATTGCTATAAACTTCCCTCTTAGAACTGCTTTTGCTGCATCCCATAGGTTTTGGGTCGTCATGTCTCCATTGTCATTTGTTTCTAGGTATTTTTTGATTTCCTCTTTGATTTCTTAAGTGATCACTTCATTATTAAGTAGTGTATTGTTTAGCCTCCATGTGCTTGTATTTTTTAAAGATCTTTCCCTGTAATTGATATCTAGTCTCATAGTGTTGTGGTCAGAAAAGATACTTGATACGATTTCAATTTTCTTAAATTTACCAAGGCTTGATTTGTGACCCAAGATATGATCTATCCTGGAGAACGTTCCACGAGCACTTGAGAAAAATGTGTATTCTGTTGTTTTTGGATGGAATGTCCTATAAATATCAATTTATTCCATCTTGTTTAATGTGTCATTTAAAGCTTGTGTTTCCTTATTTATTTTCATTTTGGATGATCTGTCCATTGGGGAAAGTGGGGTGTTAAAGTCCCCTACTATGACTGTGTTACTGTCGATTTCCCCTTTTATGGCTGTTAGTATTTGCCTTATGTATTGTGGTACTCCTATGTTGGGTGCATAAATATTTACAATTGTTATATCTTCTTCTTGGATTGATCCCTTGATCATTATGTAGTGTCCTTCTTTGTCTCTTGCAATAGTCTTTATTTTAAAGTCTATTTTGTCCATATGAGAATTGCTACTCCAGTTTTCTTTTGATTTCCATTTGCATGGAATATCTTTTTCCATCCCCTCACTTTCAGTCTGTATGTGTCCCTAGGTCTGAAGTGGTTCTCTTGTAGATAGCATATATACGGGTCTTGTTTTTGTATCCATTCAGCCAGTCTGTGTCTTTTGGTGGGAGCATTTAATCCATTTACATTTAAGGTAATTATCGATATGTATGTTCCTATTCCCATTTTCTTAATTGTTTTGGGTTTGTTATTATAGGCCTTTTCCTTCTCTTGTGTTTCTTGCCTAGAGAAGTTCCTTTAGCATTTGTTGTAAAGCTGGTTTGGTGGTGCTGAACTCTCTCAGCTTTTGCTTGTCTGTAAAGGTTTTAATTTCTCCATCAAATCTGAATGAGATCCTTACTGGGTAGAGTAATCTTGCTTGTAGGTTTTTCTCCTTCATTACTTTAAATATGTCCTGCCACTGCTTTCTGGCTTGCAGAGTTTCTGCTGAAAGATCAGCTGTTAACCTTATGGGAATTCCCTTGTGTGTTATTTTTCCCTTGCTGCTTTTAATATGTTTTCTTTGTATTTAATTTTTGATAGTTTGATTAATATGTGTCTTGGCGTGTTTCTCCTTGCATTTATCCTGTATGGGACTCTCTGTGCTTCCTGGACTTGATTAACTATTTCCTTTCCCATATTAGGGAAGTTTTCAACTATAATCTCTTCAAATGTTTTCTCAGTCCCTTTCGTTTTCTCTTCTTCTTCTGCGACCCCTATAATTCGAATGTTGGTGCGTTTAATGTTGTCCCAGAGGTCTCTGAGACTGTTCTCAGTTCTTTTCATTCTTTTTTCTTTATTCTGCTCTGCAGTAGTTATTTCCACTATTTTACCTTCCAGGTCACTTATCCGTTCTTCTGCCTCAGTTATTCTGCTATTGATCCCTTCTAGAGTATTTTTCATTTCATTTATTGTGTTGTTCATCATTGCTTGTTTCCTCTTTAGTTCTTCTAGGTCCTTGTTAAATGTTTCTTGTATTTTCTCTATTCTATTTCCAAGATTTTGGATCACGTTTACTATCATTACTCTGAATTCTTTTTCAGTAGACTGCCTATTTCCTCTTCATTTGTTAGGTCTGGTGCATTTTTACCTTGCTCCTTCATCTGCTGTGTGTTTTTCTGTCTTCTCATTTTGCTTATCTTACTGTGTTTGGGGTCTCCTTTTTGCAGGCTGCAGGTTTGTAGTTCCCGTTGTTTTTGGTGTCTGTCCCTAGTGGCTAAGGTTGGTTCAGTGGGTTGTGTAGGCTTCCTGGTGGAGGGGACTAGTGCCTGTGTTCTGGTGGATGAGGCTGGATCTTGTCTTTCTGGTGGGCAGGTCCACATCTGGTGGTGTGTTTTGGGGTGTCTGTGACCTTATTATGATTTTAGGCAGCCTCAGTTCCCTGTGCTATACAGGAAGATCTTGTTGTTTATCCACTTTATATACAGTAGTGTGTATCTGCTAATCGCAAACTCCTAATTTATCCCTCCCTCAACCCCCTTTCCCCTTTGGTAACCATAAGTTTGTTTTCTATGTCTGTGAGCCTGTTTCTGTTTTGTCAATAAGTTCATCCGTGTCATATTTTAGACTCCACATGTAAGTGGTATCATATGGTATTTGTCTTTCTCTTTTTGACTTACTTCACTTAGTATGATAATCTCTAGGTCCATCCATGTTGCTGCAAATGGCATTATTTCATTCTTTTTTATGGCTCAGTAGTATTCCATTGTATATATACCACATCTTCTTTATCTATTCATCTGTCGATGGACATTTAGGTTGTTTCCATGCCTTGGCTATTGTGAATAGGGCTACTATGAACATTGGGGCACATGTATCTTGCAGAAACTAAATCTGAATCCAGAGCTGACTGCTTGCAAAGCCATGTTCCTACTATGGCCTCTTCCCCTGCAACTGTGAATACATTTGAAAGTACTTTCTAATAATTATAACCTTCTCATCTGATTCTCACAGTAGGCAAACAAAGATATTCATATCCATTTAATAGATGACAAAACAGAAGCACAGAGATTATGAGTCCCTGTCTAAGACATAGAGAGTAAGACACTAGGATTTGAACCCCAGTTTCCTGACAAATCAGAGTGATTCAATGATGTATTTCCTTAAGAATTTTTTTTTAACTTTTGAAAGATATTTTCCCCCTTAACCCTGGCTGACATACAATACCCTCTTCTCCTTTCTCCAAATTTTGACATTGTTCTATCCCATGCCAAGTGGCAACAGGAGTTTGCTGGGGCAAATTCAACTCTGGAACGTTCTCTGCCACTAAATCACAGCTGCCACCGGAACTGCCACTGCCAACTCCCCCAGACTGCCGTAAAACCACATTCCATCTGCAGAATGCTGCCAGGACAGTGCCAATGAAGAGTGGAAAGATGTACTGAGAAATATTGGAGACACAACAGAAAAACAGGTGTTCCCAAACATCCCCCTCGAGCCCACACTGAGGCGTAGCGAACAACCCAGGGAAAAACACATGGGATAAAGAGTCATTTGTTAAAACCCGGTCATAAATCCCACAGAACAATGCCACATTGTCAGGCTGCCCTCTCATAACGTTTTCCCGCCAGTAACACTGGTACGTGTGTGGCTTGAAGAAGCCCCAGCAGCAACAGAGAAGACAACCCTGGTTTGCTGGAATATTGGGCGAGCTCAGGCTTGCCAAGTCCATCCTACGAGGTGAGTCATAAATCTCAACAGGTCTGTTTTTTCCTCCCTGCAGTCGGGATTGTGTCGGCTCTAGTGTAAGCCTCGGAGTGTATTTTGTGGTCTGATTGGAGGGGACCATGAGCTTCATCCTACTCCTCTTATCCATCTTCTCACGCTCTTTGCTTGGAGCAGAGGAATGACACAATTAAACCCAGAATCCTTTGAGAACATGAGTATTCATGGAAGTTATCACCCCAAAATACTAGACTTAGAAAAGATCCTGGAAATTATCCAGCATAAATATCGTTAAGCACAGATAAGCAAGCAGCCCCGTGGCTGGTCCTTAATGACCCTCACCTCCTGTATCCATGCCCTTTGTAGACCCACAGCGGACCTGTGTAACCTAGAGGATGCTGTCGAAATAATGGCGTGTGACTTCTGAGGTCCAGTCACCTCGTTCCCTCAGATCACTCGCTCTGGAGGAAACCAGCCCCCATGTCCTGAGGACACTCCAGCAGCCCCAGAGAGGGCTTCACATGGCCAGGATTGAGGCCTCTGACCACAAGCAGCACCGGATACGTAAGTTAGCCGCCTGGGGAGGACATCTTCCCACCCCCGTCGAACCTTCCGACGAGCAGAACTGGAGACCCTGGGCTGGACTGCCCAGCCAGGGCCTCTGAACTCCTGAGCCACAGAGGCTTTGAGATCGTATGTGGCGACTGTTATTTTAAGGCACTACGTCTTGAGCGAGTTGTGACACAGTCATAAGTGCTTAAGAGAGCAGCCAAAGCAGGGACAGGACAGATGCAACATGACAACCGTACAGGATAATCTTTCCAGTTAAAGTGCCTCCTTGTTTCTACGGTCTACAGGACTTCACACTGATGCAGGAGGTCCCAACGAGATCTGACTGCCAGCTCAGCATACTCCAGCCGCATCGCCTCCTACTTACTTCCCAATTACCTCCCCTGCAAGAACGTTTATGATCCCACTTTACAGTCCGCCTGGCACTCTCTGCCCCCAGAGCTTCACACAGGTGAATGCTTCTTGGTGGTCAACACTCAGCTCAAATGTCACTTTGGAGAGATTTTCTTGTCACCAATCCCAAGAAGGCTCCTCTCCCCACACCTCCTGTCCCCACTGATACCCTGTAGCTGCAGGATATCACACAGGTGATGCTCTTCACAGCACCGGCCACGCTCTGAACTTGCCGCACATACTCCTGCCTAGACTTGGTTACTGTCATTTCCCCAACAGACACAAGTTTCACAAAAGTACCTTGTTTGTCTTATTTTCTCCTGTATCCCTGGAAGATCAAAATGCGCTTGCTGTGTTTACACGATCAACAATATTTGTAAAGAGAAGAATGGAGATTGGGAAGGAAGAGGGGAGGAAGGGAAGGAAAGAAGGTTAAAGAATGAGCTACATCTTTGAAATCTTTTAGTGAAAACAGTAGCGCCTCTTTGAATTACCATACATCGAACAAGCACCTACTTTGCACAGACAAGTCTTGTGCAAGCTACTGAGGATGGAAACTAGCCACACAGCCTTGTCCCTCAAGGGCAACTTGACTTTGAATTAATTTATCAGAATCCCTTCCAATGACTTGGAAGTCAAGAGTCAAGGAAGGAAAGAAGTCTAAAAGGGAAGCGCAGAGGTATGGGGGCGGTGGGCAGGGTTTGCGGGTCTCCAAGCCAGCTTGCCAGGAGTTGAGAAAAGTACCGAAAGAAAAGTCCAGAAAGAGTTCTGGCCAGATTTGCAAATGATTTGCCAGTTTTCTGTAGAACCAATCAGAAGCACAGTGTTGAACAAAGTATCTACAGCCTGTGAACAAGCCAATACTCCATGGGCATCTTTGGAAAATGAGACTTTTGGGGGGTCTCTGAAGAGGGACTGAAAAAGTCACATCCTATGGGACCCCAGTGAGAATACTCTTCCTCTCCCAGCCCCCGAGAGCCTTGATTTCCCCCACTGCCATCTTTATCCCCAGATGGAAACAGGTGGTGTTGGGTACAGAAGGATGCGGCTGGGAAACACAGCAAGCAAAAGGGATGTTTCTAATTGGTGTGCCTGGCCCTTCTGAATGGAACAGAACGATTTACATTGTTTGAATCATAAAAAATCTAGAGAAAAATTCCAGCGGGATCTCTGACCCACGACACCCCAGGCTCTGGGTCAGTATCACCCACTCATCTGTTTCTATAATCCTTTCCATTTGTACTGGGAAGGAAAGATTTGGTCCACTTGGACTTGTTTCCATCCCGGCAGGCTGGGCTCATGTATCTCGCTCACAGAACTGATGCTAAGAAATGCATCTTTAGGATCTAAACCACAGTATGAGGCTGCAGTACAAGGAGACCCAAAGAATGAAGTCATGAAATGAATTTCAAGAAAGGAAACTTTGGGCCAAAGATGAAAGGCCTTCTTAACTGTGAAAATCTATTAGAATATGTAATGCTCTCTCAAGAATAGAAGCACCATTGCTTACGTTATTTAAGACAAGGGGAACAAAGGGCTGGAGAACGTACATTGATCCCACTTCAGCCCCTGAGAGGATAGGAAAAATGACCTAATGGTGATTTCCTATCGCTAACTGACATGATCATTTGAATCTGAAAACGTTAGAAAGTAAGGAACCGGACTCTCCCGTATCAGGAGTGCAAGCGGGCCGGCGCCTTTGGCATCTCTGCAGCTTTTGGTGGAGGGAAGTGAACGTCTGTGCAATTCCACGCGCCCCACAGATGATGCTGCTGGATGGGCTCAAACTCGGGCACAGCCAAGATGTCCGAAGAGGGTCACGGTGTCCCACACCCAGTACCAGAGCCACAAGCCAGCCAGGAGCCTCTTCTAACTGCAGTGAGACCCATAGTGTCTAAGAAACAAGTCTTCCCGGAGATAAGAAAGCATAGGGGGAGATGTTTAGTCTTCTCGTTCAAAAGGCATCAGCCTAAGCGCTCCGTTCCTGTCCTGGGGGTAAACCTAAGCGGCATCTGATACCAGACGTGCACGCTGCAGCGTTAGCGGAGAGCTCTGCACTGTCCCTGAGTCACGGGATCTCAGACCTGGAGGGAACCTCGGGGTTTCCCTAAGGCACCTCCTCCTGTGTTAAAGTGAGCCGTGTTCTAGAAAGTGGCACAAAATCCAGGAGAGTTCTGGGAACAGCATCAAAGCGGGGTATTGGTGCTTACCTGAGGCCAGAACAGTGATCACTGGAGTTTAGTGAAAGAAAGGGCCTTGTAGGTAAAGCGTCTGGAAGGAGGAAGAAAGAACAGCAAATACTGGCAGAACCTGAACAATGTGAGACTCTCTTGAAAACTTTCCTAATTTGTATGCAGGCTGCATCGCACTTTTTCTTGCGTAAAAACATATGCACTTTGAAGGCTGAGTTGCTCTGTGGGTTGAGAGAGGAGCTGGGAGGGGCAAATTCATTTTTACGGGGGGGTCGGGGACCATGCATTTTCCATCTTTATGGAAAGATGGTGCCCTAGCAGAGTGCCCTAGGTGCCCTAGCAGAGTGGTGACTTGCATAGTTTAAAGAGTGAACATGAAAGAGGGTTTCTGAGATCTAAGGTGGGGACAGGAACCCTGGTCCCCTTGGTGGTGGTGACTTAATCTAAGCCTTTCAGACAGAAGCCACCTTCCTTCTGCTTTGGATCCTCGGAGGGGCCAGGGCTGTCTCAGTCACCAGGGGGAGAGTCACTGGCCCAAGCAGGCTAAGAGGTGGGGTTTTTGCCTGGGTGGAATAAATCATAAATAAATGCATCTTGGAGGCCGACGGCCTGCACAGCCTAATCAGACCCCCGACAAGCCCCTTGCCCCCTCCAGGGCTTGCTTGTTTTCACCAAGAAGGAGGAACCCCTGAGGGTCCCCTCTCAGCCCCCAGAGCACTGGGCTGAGCCTCCCAGGGGTCCCAGCTGGAGCTGGGAGCTCCCTCTGGGCTGCACACTTTGAAGGTGCAGGAAGATCTCCGTCCTGTGGAGGTTTCGGCAGGGGGGAGGGGTGCAGACGAGGGCTCTCCCCCTCCCTCGCCTGGGGGGATTAAGGACGCTCCATTGTCCCCGGCCTGATGGCCCCAGAATTTGCATACATCAAGTCCCCGAGCTGGGATAGAGGCACCGGACTGCACCTGCCGCCCGGGGTTCCCAAGGCTGACGGCAGTCAGACCTTGCAGGTAATCCATTTGGGTCCTTACAGATTGGGGTCCAGGCTTGGGGTGAAATAATGACGGAGAAGGGAACGCAAGGCACGGTACACACACGGCTGCAAGTGGTCAGGGGTCTGGGAAAGCCCGGGCTTTGAATCCGGGGGCGCTCTTTTAAACAGGCCTTTATGTGGAGAGCCTTCCAACCTCCTAAGCCTCATTGAACTTGAAAAGCTACAAGCTCCCTTTCTTTCCGAAGACCCTCTGGCCTCTTCGCTTATCTGTTTCATCGAAGCCATTGTTAGGGGCTGCATTAGTGGGAACCGGGATCCTCCCGAGGAGGCGTGTATCATATCACAGATGTAAAAAACGGTAGAACAAAGGTCTGAGCCGTCCAGGGAGCCCAGGTCACGGCTGAGGGGATTCAGGTCCCTGCCGGTGCTTCCCCGCATAAATAACATTTTCCAGATTACAAATCGCTTACAAATACAGACAGTGCATTATTGCTGAGAACGACGATTTCCATTTGACAGGTGGTGAAACTAAGGCTTCAGGAAGGGACGATGCCCATCAGTGATGCGTCCTGAACCGAAGCCCCTGAATTCGGATCCCAGGTCCCGCGTTCTCCCGCCACATGGCACCGCGTGTGCGAAACACCAGGGGAAAGAACTTTAGGACGAGGCTGCATCCGGCTTTTCACTGAAGCAGGGCTGAGCCAGTATACCTATGATGTATCATTTTGGTCTCGGAATATATTTCTGGCAAATCAAGGAAAATAATTTAATGAGCACCGGAGGTATGTGGGACCGTGGGCGGGGGGTTGGGCACCAGGGCTCCGGGTAAGCTGCTCCCAAAGAATCATTAGCAAATGAATGGCTTATTCAAGTGCCCCGAGGGACTGCAATGGGGCTGGCCTGGGTCTCCAGAGGAAGCTCCACCAGCTGGTCCCCTGCCTGTCCCCCACCCTCCCCCAGCCTTTCTTCCCTTCTCAAGCCCCGGGCGCTCCACCACCCTTAACATTTGTTCTCCAAAATCAGGAAGGGTCAGAACACCATCCCCTGGCAGTTGTTGGCCAACTGACCTCATCTTAATGTCACTGGCTTTTAGTCCAGTGTTATATCTCACAGAGACCTGCATTTGGAACTTAAGGAAAGAAAAATCTCGTGGAATTTACACAGAGCAAATTCACTCTTTGAAGATGGGACAATTCTAGGAGTTTCAACAAATCACACCATTTTGTAACCAGCACCACAGTTCAGGCATAGAACCGTTCCATCACCTCCTAAAATTCCCTCCTGCCCCTTAGTGGTCAACCCCACCACCATCCACTGGGCCCATTGTTTTGCCTTTTCTAGAATGTCAAAAAATGGAGTCACACGTGTGTAGCCTTTTGAGTTGGGCTGCTTCTGTTTAGCATAATGCTTGTGAGATTTATCCATGCTGTTGCGTGTCTCTGTACTGCATTCCTTTTTCTTGGTGAATAGAATTCTATTGTATGGAAGGACTATGCGTGGTTTATTCATTCATCAGTTGAAGGACATTTGGGTTGTTTCCAGTTTGGGGAACTTTGGAATCAAGTTACTATTAGACATTTGCATACAGGTTTTTGTGTGAACATGTTTTTATTTCTCTTGGGTGAATGCCCAGGCATGGAATTGCTCATCATATGGTTAGTTTATGTTTAACTTAAAAGAAACTGCCAATGGCTTCCCTGCTGGCGCAGTGGTTGAGAGTCCGCCTGCCGATGCAGGGGACGTGGGTTCATGCCCCGGTCCAGGAAGATCCCACATGCCGCGGAGCGGCTGGGCCCGTGAGCCATGGCCACTGAGCCTGCGCGTCCGGAGCCTGTGCTCTGCAATGGGAGAGGCCACAACAGTGAGAGGACCGCGTACCGCAAAGAAAAAAACAAAACACTGCCAAGTTCATTTCCAAAGTGCCTGTGTATCATTGTTGCACTCCTGCAGTGTCAGTGAGAGTTCTAGTTGCTCCTCCATCTAGTGTTGTCTTTTATTATTATTGGTTGCCCATCTAACAGGTATGTGGTAGTATCTCATTGTGGTTTTATTTTGTATTTCCCCAATGACTAATGTGTCTGTGTATTTTAAGACCTTACTTTTCAAAGAGTTTAGGTTCACAGCACAATTGAGACGAAGTTATAGAGATTTTGCTCATACCCCCTGCTCCTACCCCCCTTCTATCAAAATCCCCCACCAGAGTGGTACATTTATTACAATTGATGAACCTACCATGACACACCATTATCTCCCAAAGTCTGCAGCTTACATTAGGGTTCACTCCTGGTGGTGTATATTCTACAGGTTGGGAGAAAGGCACAGGGACATGTATTCACCATTAAATATCAGAGTATTTTCACTGCCCTAAAAATCCTCTGTGCTCTGTCTCCATGGCTTTGCCTTTTCCAGACTGTCATGTAATTGGAATTAAGCATATATAGCCTTTTCAGATCGGCCTCTTACACTTAGTAATATGCATTTAAAGTTCCTCCATATCCTTTTATGGCTTGATAACTCATTTTTTTTTTTTGGTGCTGAATAATATTTCATTGTCTGGATGGACCACTGCTTATGTATCTATTGGCTTACTTCACCTACTAAGGACATCTTGGTTGCTTCCAAGTTTTTCTTAAGCTTTTATTATGGAAAATTTCAAACATATCAAAAAGTGTTAATCGACAGAAGACTATAGTGAACTTACTGTATCTATCATCTAGCTTCAAAGATTATCAGTGCCTGCCCAATCTTGTTTCATCTATACCCCTATTCATTTCTCCCTGGCCCCTGAACAGTTTGAAGCAAATTCCAGCCATGAATCATTTATAAATATTTCAGTATCTACCTCCAGAGATAGGATTTTTAAAAGCTTAATCATAATATTACTCTCACTTTTAAAAATGTACAATAAATCCTTAATATATTAAAAGTTTTATAGTGTTCATATTTTTCTGATAGTCTTATACGATTTTTTAAATTTGGTTGAGATGTCTCCCCAGGTTCAAAGATTCTCCTTTCAGATCTTTCTTTCTTCTTGCAAATGTGTATTGAAGATACCAGGATATTTGACCTGTAGAATTTCCCATAGTCTGGATTTTGCCGTTTCAGGCACTGTGGAATTTTCCGTAGTGTCTTTAACATGAACCTTGTATTTTGTGTAAATGGGCAGTTAGATCCAGAGGGGGTCTGAATCTAACCTGAATCCAGATTAATTCATGAGTGTTTGCAAAACGGTGACTCAAATCTTAGCATTCTTCCTTCCTTCATTAGCTGAAATACTCCTTAAAATACCACTTTCCTCATTAATTACTTAGTTACCCAGTGCTACACATTATATAGAAAAGGCAACATAGATGCATGATTATTTTCTTTTGTTTACACATTTTCAAAATAATGGGGATAATTCTCAGAATATTCCAAAGGTGAGCAATTTCTTTAGTATCATTATGAGCTCATATGTCATGTATTGGTTTGATATTATTTCAATCCACTTGTTTATGACTTACGTGAGGATGTTTTATTCCACTTGCTTAGGGCAAAGACACACAAAAATTGTTTTTAGGATAAAGTTGTTTCGATAGGAGAATGAAGTAAGCTGTCAGGTGCCATACCCCCCCCCCACTGGTGTTGATAAGCATTCAGTAGTTCAGCTATTGTGTATTGCTGGGCCCCCATCCCACAAGTTTCTGCTTCAGGAGGTTGCCCCCGCTCGCCACAACTAGAGAAAGCCTGTGCACAGCAACGAAGACCCAACGCAGCCATAAATAAATAAACAAACAAACTCTATTTTAAAAAAATTTTTTAAAAAATTGATATTGATGCTACTGGTCCAGGGACCACATTGTGAGAAGCTCTGTTCTAGAGAAAGTGTCTGATTATCGCACCAGCCACAGCTGAAAAGATGAACTTGTCTGTGATCAAAAGGACAATATGCACCCCGATGTTCATTGCAGCACTATTTACAATAGCCAGGACATGGAAGCAACCTAAGTGTCCATCATCAGAGGAATGGATAAAGAAGATGTGGTACATAGATACAATGGAATATTACTCAGCCATAGAGAGGAACAAAATTGGGTGATTTGTAGAGACATGGATGGACCTAGAGACTGTCATACAGAGTGAAGTAAGTCAGAAAGAGAAAAAAAAT
Organism: Monodon monoceros; assembly: GCF_005190385.1. Lineage (NCBI taxonomy): Eukaryota > Metazoa > Chordata > Mammalia > Artiodactyla > Monodontidae > Monodon > Monodon monoceros. Next base: position 40,884,918 of record NW_021703786.1, on the reverse strand, counting down.
CATATATTAACACATATATGTGGAATCTGAAAAAATTGGTATAGACAACCTTATTTACAAAGCAGAAATAGAGACACAGATGTAGAGAACAGACGTATGGATACCAAGGGGGAAGGGGGATGGGATGAATTGGGAGATTGGGATTGACACGTATACACTATTGATACTATGTATAAAATAGATAACTAATGAGAACCTACTGTATAGCACAGGGAACTCTACTCAGTGCTCTGTGGTGACCTAAATGGGAAGGAAATCCAAAAAAGAAGGTATATATGTATACATATAGCTGATTCACTTTGCTGTACAGTATAAACTAACACAATATTGTAAAGCAACTATACTCCGATAAGAAATTTTTTTAAAAAGGGAAAAAAAAGAAAGTAAAGCTGAAAAAAAAAAATAGTGCAAACCCATAATCCTCATTAGTTAATCCAAGTTGCCTTGGTTTATTGCATACCCTTAACAAATTGTTCTCCTATTTTCTTTTAAAAATGAACTTTGACTAATTACTGAATATAGCAGGCATACATTTTTAGTAAATTCAGAAATGTGTAAAAAAAAAAAAAAAAAAGGGTGATGCCTCCTCATGCAGATAGACAATGGGCTTTTCCTCTCTCCTGTCTGGTGTCCTGATGACACACCACAGCTCATCTCTCATGGACCCCATCACCAAGAGTTCACAGCACTGTCAAAGCTAAGTTCATTTAAACTTAAATTTGGAAAGAAGCCTACACTTCCTATTACTTTGAGAAGTAGGAAGGAAGACTGAAAATGAAGCAAGGCTTCAAAAACCAGAGAAGCAGCAAATGCGTTGTCATAGCCCCGAAAGTTATTAGGAGGGCTGCTCAAGATAGAAGAGGCTCTAACTATGGGGGCTTTTTCCTTCCTGATGTTTTAGTTACATTTGGTTGTGAAGGTTATAAAAATGAATAAGACATGACCCCAGTTCTCAAGGGGTGTACAGTCCAGCTGGAGGGCTGACCTAAGAAGGAAGCAGAAGGACGTTGGACCAGAAACTCAGGAAGCACACTGTCAGGGCACACGGGAGGGGAGGGTTGACTCCAACCCAGGGATGCACAGAAGAAAGGACCCGCCTCCCAGGAGCGTCTTCTTTGTCTACAATTCATTTAATCCTCCAGACACCCTCCTGGGGTCAGTTATCTGTGAATCTTATCAGTGTCAGAGCTCTTCCAAGGATGAGTAGCCCTTTGAGATACGAGAATAATTAAAAGAAAGCAATGAACCACTGAGCTGTCTGAACTTGAACTCGAACTTTTATTATTCTTGTGAAGGCGTGGGCTCCTACAAATATAAGGTGCATTATACCTTAAACCTACTTCAAAGCTTTAAGTATTTGACCATGACTTAACACAAGCTAAAGACAGGACAAAACAAGACAGAAAACCTCGTAGCACACCTTTCTGCAGTCTCTCCCCTCTCTCCAATTCCAGCACCAGAAGCAAACCTCATCCTTGACTTTGGGAGCCTGCAGGCTCTCCTATGAGTTCTTGGGATGCTCTGATGCTCTGGCCACAGACACTAGGATCCCAGACTTTACTAGACCCCTCGGTCCCATGTTAGGCATCAGAAGCTCAACAGAGAGACCCCACAAATGGCATTGCGTCTACAGGCAACCAGCAGAGAAGAGAGGGTTATTCTAGGTCAGAGGGAGAGAGCTTGTCACTCTGTGACCTGAACGAATAGGCGACCTAATAGATGACTAATAATAGATGATCATTCCTGGAATGATCATGAGTTCACATTTCCTGGTCTTGGAACAGGAGCTAAGAATACTCCCCCTTTCAGACTGAAGGCACCTCAACAGTTCTCATTTCACAGATAAGAAAAATGAGGCACAGAGATGTTAAGTGATTTTTTCCCCCCGATCTCACAGCCTGTCTGACTCAGTCACTACGGCACGCTGCTTCCCAGGGAAACTGAGACCCCCCTCGGTGGACAGGGCGTCTCAGCCCAGAAAGTGCCTTACTTGTTAATTCCTGTTTTCCTTCCCCAGAACCTCCAGAAAGCGCTACTGCTGTGCCCTTCAGCTCTCTGAAGGGATTGTGAAATGGTGTGGCTGCCTGATGCCTGGTTGTCTCGGAAACACCAGCATGGAGCTTAAGGCTTACATCACTGATGTGCACCTGTGCACACATCCACGTCACACTCAGGTGTACGCACACCTGTGCACTGGGTGGATTCTCACCTGTTTCCGAGTCCTGCATCGGGCCCTGAGCCCTGACATGCTGTCTATATTCCTTCACCTGGGATGTTCTTTTCGGCTCTTCTCAGGACAGCCTACTCCGAGCCTCCTGGGTCTGCTCATCGCAGCCCTGCCTTAGGGCCCCTCTTGCACCTGGAAGGTCCTCCCGGATACGTGCCTTCTTATCCTCTAGCCGCTGCTTTGAAGCATCACCTCTTCCAGGAAGCCTTCCTCTCCTAATCACAGGGATGATGTGTGAGCCCTGGGCTTCACCCCTGCTGGGGCTTGTCCAAACTGGAAACTCCTATTCATTCCTTTAGTTTCACCTCACTGGATTAGCCCAGACTTCATAAACTCGTGTCACCAGTTAGAGAAATGAGGTGTCTCACGTATCCATTTCAGCAAGAACCCAGGATTTGTCCAAATCGGACCATTAAAATAAGGTCATTGAAAAAAAAATCTCAGGTGTTGAGGCAAACCATCCGGCCACAGAGTCAACTAGCTGCTCAGGTACAAATGATGCCAGATTCAGTTCAGATTCATGGAAATTTTTTATTCTGTAGGATTTTTTTTTAAATCTTTTTGCAGCGGAGTTCGAAGGCAGTGGGGATGAGGGGAGAAGGAGAAAAACACAGGAAATGTACAGGATTCTGGAATTTGAAATGTATGGGGAAGACAAGTAAATTCTCCCTTGCAAAAATCAAAGCACAAGGTAGTGGCTGGAAGTTCAATTAAATGGACCACCTGCAGAAAATGGGGACCAGAGGAAAAACACCCCGTTGGCACAAAGAGAAACCACACGTTTCTAAAAGCTTCTGTCAGTGGATCGTTAAACCTGCAGTGCCACTAAGTTTCAGGTTTGGATGCTTTGGCAATGGTGGCGGGGAAAATGCCAAGGCACAGGCACCAGGCTGAACACTCACTTTGCGATTCCTGGCAGACACCTCCACTCCCACGCAGAAGGTCTGGGGAGTGTTCAGGAAGCAAAGCACTTGTGTCAAAGCAAAGGAAGCCAGCGGCACTTCCACAGCTAAGCTGCACATACACTCTGGTTTACTTTCGGAGAGCCAAGAGCAACTTCTACCCCAATGAAAATATTCTCAAGGTGAAAGAGAAACAAGACCACTCCGCTGACCACATTCATCCGTGAACAAAAATTACTTATGCTTCCTAGTTTATGATATGGTTCCTGTCTTGTATTCACACTTTGGGGTTGATATTACCCTTATTTTACAAGGGAGGCACTTGAACCTCTGAGAGTATAAATCATCTTCCAATTAACGATCATTAAAAATAATAATGCCTAGTATTTCTTCAACACTTTCTATACACCAGACACTCTGCTAAGAACTTAATCTACGTGATCTCATGTATTAGTCATGAAATCATCCTTATTGGTCCTTGAATCCCCTTCCTCAGCTCCCTGGAACCATTTGACTCCTGTCTTATCCCTTGGATGGTTTCCACTCATGCTTAGAATAAAAGCCAAAGTCCAAAGTTTACCGTCATCGTGATGTTAGGCTCTTACCCGTCTCGGGGACTTTGTATTTCGCTCCTCCCTCTTTCCCCAAACACCCTCACCCACACATCATGCTAATCGCTAATATCTACTCAACCTTCGTGTCTCAGAGTAAATATCGCTTCTTCCAAGAGGTCTTTCCTAACCCTCCTGTCTAAATCTGGTTTCCCTATTGTAAGCTCACCAAACACACTGTACTTTTCCTTTGGAACACTTACACGTTGGTCATCCTTTATTTGCTTGGTTATACCTTTTCTATCTGTTCTTTTGAGGCCAGGACTGGGAGTCTTTGGGGCATCCCTGTATTTTTATTACCTGGTGGCACCTGGCACATGGTGGGTATTTAACAACTGTTAACAAAACAGAAACAACGTTTGATAGTAAATCCTAAGAGGTGAAAAACATACACAACATGTACATTATTGGGATACGTGTTTGTGGGTACAATTCCTCAACTTTTAGAATATAAAATTCTATATAGTGTAGTTTTTTGACTCTCAGAATCAAATCATGGACAAAGTGTAGAAGGCTGTGCGGACACTGTAGACAGAAGATAAATGTTAATGACCTTGACACAGTAAGAGCAAGGGTATAGTTGACCAAAGTCAGGGAATGGAAGTGGGGGATGGAGAAGGTAGTGGGTCCATCCTAATCTTATTAACTCGGGTGTCAATATATACTGTCCGAAGTTGACTTATTGAGAAGCGGAGGTTTAAATAGATGATTTAAAATTAAGTGTAGCCAATAACAAAACCAAATATAAAAATGTGCATGTCAAGCATTGAACATTGTGGGTGGACTCATAAAAGATCAAATAGTCATCGTTCCTAAGAGGGAGTCTATAAATATCCCTAAAATGGTTAAATCAAAACACAGAGATATCAGCATTTTATCTCCAGTTATGAAGGCGCCTTAATAAAAACCAGAACTGAAGAAAAACATAAAAATTGTCCTTGAGGAGTGAGATCCCTGGCTTTTATCACAGGCTATTCTGTGCTATTTAACTGTGATTGTCATAGTTTGGGTTCTCCCAGAAGTAGACCTTGAATCAGGTCTTGGAGGCAAGTTGTCTACTGGGACGCAAAGACTACCTGCAAGAAAGTGGGGGAAATGTTATAGGGAAGAGAACCACTAAAGACTAGGTTATTAAACCAGCTATTGCAATGAGCAACTAAAGCTATTTCCACAGGAAAACTGGAAAATAACGTAATCCAAGCATTTTATAATTATCTTTTATCTCTTTATAATTATCTGAGAAGCAAGGGACCTGGGGGTATTTATACGCTGATCCTCAACAGTCATTGGCTGAAGGCTGCTCCCTTCAGCCTTATAGCAAATAGCTATAGCAAATTAGGGTGTTGCTAATTTCCCAGCACCTCCAGCCCACTGTACATGAGGGGGCAGAGCAGCCTGCCGTGGTTCTAGAAAACAAGCTCTCAGGCACAAAGATGCAGACACTGCCAGTCAGCCGTTATGGGGACCAGGCACAGGGTGAGGACCCAGGGATACAAATGAAGCACCCATAGCTTCTAGTACAGTTGTCATGTGTGCATATTACTTTGGTACCAACATAAGTAAACATGAACTAGCAAAATGTGTTTTAAAATTTCTTATGTATCCACACAAGGAAATGAGCATTCATGAGGCATCAGCCATGGACCAGAAACTGTGTTAAAACAGGTCCATTTATATAGTCTTATTTAATTCTTCCTATAACCCTATTGTTGTGCATTACGATCATCTCTTCCAGATAAGTTAAAGAGAGCTCAGAGCATCTTTGTAAATATTAGAGGGGACTCTAGCTTCTAAGGTAAGTCATTACATGTAAATATAAGCAAGTATTGAATAGGAGTGAGAACAAAGTTAACCCTAAGTTTTCTAATGCAGAAAATCCTATGAAGGATGAAAATCAGACAGTAAGGATGACAGGAGAGATTGGTGCAAGATGGCGGAGTAGAAGGACGTGCGCTCACTCCCTCTTGCGAGAGCACCGGAATCACAACTGACTGTTGAACAATCATCAACAGGAAGACACTGGAACTCACCAGAAAAGATGCCCACATCCAAAGACAAAGGAGAAGCCGCAATGAGATGGTAGCAGGGGCGCAATCACAAAAAAATCAAATCCCATAACTGCTGTGTTGGTGACTCACAAACTGGAGAACACTTATACCACAGAAGTCCACCCACTGGAGTGAAGGTTCTGAGCCCCACATCAGGCTTCCCAACCTGGGGGTCTGGCAACGGGAGGAGGAATTCCTAGAGAATCAGACCTTGAAGACTAGTGGGATTTGATTGCAGGACTTTGACAGGATTGGGGGAAACAGAGACTCCACTCCTGGAGGGCACACACAGGGTAGTGTGTGCATCAGGACCCAGGGGAAGGAGCAGTGACCCCAGGGGAGACTGAGCCAGACCTACCACTAGTGTTGGAGGGTCTCCTGCAGAGGCAGGGGGTGGCTGTGGCTCACCACGGAGACAAGGACACTGGCAGCAGAAGTTCTGGGAAGTACTCCTTGGCGTGAGCCCTCCCAGAGTCCACCATTAGCCCCACCAAAGGGCCGGGTAGACTCCAGTGCTGGGTCGCCTCAGGCCAAACAACCAAAAGGAAGGGAACCACCCCACCCATCAGCAGACAAGCAGGTTAAGGTTTTACTGAGCTCTGCCCACCAGAGCAACACCCAGCTCTACCCACCACCAGTGCCTCCCATCAGGAAGCTTGCACATGTCTCTTAGATAGATTCAACCACCAGAGGGCAGACAGCAGAAACAAGAATAACTACCATCCTGCAGCCTGTGGAAGGAAAACCATATCACAGAAAGGTAGACAAGATGAAAAGGCAGAGGGCTATGTACCAGATGAAGGAACAAGATAAAACCCCAGAAAAACAACTAAATGAAGTGGAGATAGGCAACCTTCCAGAAAAAGAATTCAGAATAATGATAGTGAAGATGGTCCAGGATCTTGGAAAAAGAATGGAGACAAAGACTGAGAAGATGTATGAAATGTTTAACAAAGACCTAGAAGAATTAAAGAACAAGCAAACAGAGATGAACAATACAATAACTGAAATGAAAACTACACTAGACGGAATCAACAGCAGAATAACTGAGGCAGAAGAATGGATAAGTGACCTGGAAGACAGAATGGTGGAATTCACTGCCATGGAACAGAATAAAGAAAAAAGAATGAAAAGAAATGAGCACAGCCTAAGAGACCTCTGGGACAACATTAAACACACCAACGTTCACATTAGAGGGGTCCCAGAAGGAGAAGAGATAGAGAAAGGACCCGAGAAAATATTTGAAGAGATTATAGTCGAAAACTTCCCTAACATGGGAAAGGAAATAGCCACCGAAGTCCAGGAAGCACAGAGAGTCCCAGACAGGTTCAACCCAAGGAGAAACATGCCGAGACACATAATAATCAAACTGACAAAAATTAAAGACAAAGAAAAATTATGAAAGCAACAAGGGAAGAATGACAAATAACATACAAGGGAACTCCCATAAGGTTAACAGCTGATTTCTCAGCAGAAACTCTACAACCCAGAAAGGAGTGGCACGATATATTTAAAGTGATGAAAGGGAAGAACCTACAAACAAGATTACTCTACCCGGCAAGGATCTCATCCAGATTCAATGGAGAAATCAAAAGCTTTACAGACAAGCAAAAGCTAAGAGAAATCAGCACCACCAAACCAGCTCTGCAACAAAGGCTAAAGGAACTTCTCTAAGTGAGAAACACAAAAGAAGAAAAGGATCTACAAAAGCAAACCCCCAAGCAATTAAGAAAATGGTAAAAGGAACACACATACCGATAATTCCTTAAATGTGAATGAATTAAATGCTCCAACCAAAAGGCACAGGCTCGCTGAATGGATACGAAAACAAGACCCACATATATGCTGACGTAGCCTGTGCTAATCAGCCTCCTGGGACAGAAACTGGAGTGTGTAAGGGCAGAGGAAACGTATCTGGAAGGGTGTGGGGGACTCCTTGTAGGAATGGTCCCAACTCTCCACTCTCTGTGTTATCTCTACTCTTTTCAATGTGATTTTACAGCTCTGCTCATCAAAATGTTGAGTCTATTTTTTTATTCCTTGAATCTGGGCTAATTTTTATTTCCTTTGACCCCTAGAATACGATGGAAGCGATGCGGTGTCATTTCCAAACCTAAGAGACCTCACACACTCGCATGCTCTCTTGGACCACTGCCTGCTACTTGAGAAGCAGCCTTTATAACCAGCTGGAAGACGGGAGACTGTGCTTCCCGTTGGAAACTGTCAAAGATGAGCTGGTCCCAGCTCACACGGCAACTGAATGCACTTGCGCGACTGACCCCTAGAAGAACTGCCCAGCCAAGGTCCAGCTCAAACTGCTGCGCCTCAGAATCACGTGCTAAATACTATTTATTGCATTAAATGCTGGGCTTGGGGTAGTTTGTTATTTAGCAGCGTAGTACGAGATTCCTCATCGGCCACACTGGCAGAGTGATCAAAGAATACTTGTTAAATTCGTGAATGGCCTTTCTCTGTTTCTTTATTTCCTATCTTGACGTAATTTTACAATATTTACTTTCACCAAAAAATACAAGCATGTTATGCTTCACCAGAGATGTCACTTTTTGTGGGTGTTTGAAAATTGTATCACATTTTTCTTTTTTTTTTTTGCGGTACGCGGGCCTCTCACTGTTGTGGCCTCTCCCATTGCGGAGCACAGGCTCCAGACGCGCGGGCTCAGCGGCCATGGCTCACGGGCCCAGCCGCTCCGCGGCATGTGGGATCCTCCCGGACCGGAGTATGAACCTGTGTCCCCTGCATTGGCAGGCAGACTCTCAACCACTGCGCCACCAGAGAAGCCCTGTATCACATTTTTAATAGCAGCAATGTGTTCCCCCACGGGGACACAAAGACAAGCTTTGGAGTCTGGACGGATTAGGTGTATTCCCATCGTCCCTCTACACTTACGATGAGACTATTACCGATTTATGACAATAGATGTATTTGTGAAGATGACAAATAAGAAGAACTCTAGATAAGGAAATGAGCTTTGAGGCATACCCACAGATAAGCATGTAGAGAAAGCAGAGAGAGGAATGACCACAGGAGAGAGATGGTTTTCAGATGTTCGTTCCTTTTATCTGTTACTTTGACTCACGTGGTGGCTAGGCTGAACGGAATCTGCCTGTTGATTTCATTAGTTGCTATATTTTCTAGGAACTGACAGCATCTAGCGTCATGAATCTTACATTCAGACGGAGAGATTAAAGCAGAATTAAAGGGGTGGAGTGAAACATCTTTGGCCCTCTTATCTATAAGAAGTCTCAGTTAGCTTTAATCGGTGCATGGAAAAAGGAGCTCAAAATCCATACTTTTCCTCTTGGCCTTTACTTCAGGTCCTCACACGAGTGTAAGATTCTCTTCCAGGTCTGGAGAGAGGGGTTGCCTCTGAACCCAGACAAAAGGTCTGGATGAAAAAGGAAGCAATTTAGTCAATCACTCACACACTAGGTCTCCATGCCAAACATCTGGACATTTGGAAGCATCTGGGCAATGAACCATTGCTCAGTTTTCATCTAGAAATGTTGGCAGATGGAGCCCCAACCAAAGACATGGAGATGAGTTTGCCATTACAGTTTTGTGGAGTCCAGCCTCAGAAGGTCTGTGGTTCGACTTGAATGCTAGACTTGAAAAGGAACTCGTATGCAATCTAGTGTAAATCTTTTATTTTATAGATAAAGCGGAAGTCTAGAGAAGGGAGGTTCTTGGCTAAGGGCACCAGCTACTTGATGAATCATCCAGGTGTAGACACTAGGCATCTTGATGTCTACTTACCCCTATTTCTCTACTTTATGCCTTGCTGAGAGACAAGGAAAACTTTTAACTTGTGTATAAACTGAAAATAAATGACTACTCCTCACCCCAAATAGGTGGGATAGAAATAATATTTATTCTCACTAACTTGAGTGGGTAAGCTTATCTGTAGAACGCTTTAGAGCTTGTTCTGTGCTTTAACACTTTCATTCTGGAGCATCATAACAATACCAATGGCAAACAGAACAGTTTACTGTGTCCTTAATTATACATAATTATATATTAATTATACAAATTAATTGATGGTCTCATAGCCTGCAGATGACAAAGCTGTCACTTTTCCCTGCATTTACTCTTGCAAACATTTATTGAGCACCACCTGCATGCGAGACATTACACTAGGAGCTCATGTGTACCCATGGGTGTTAATTCCAGCAATAAGCACATCTTCTCTGCATCAGTCAGCTTTGGCTAAGTCACGCTGCAATAACAAAACAACCACAAACAACCATGGCTTGGAGCACAAAGATTTCATTTTGAGTCATGTTGCATATCCCAGCTCTGTTCTATGTCATCTTCCTCACTTCAGGATCCAGGCTAATAAAGTAACCAAGAGCAACATGTCCTGGACATGATGTTTACGCTACAGCCACTGTAACCGGTCTTAAGAGACCTGAGTTCTTGGGGGAAAGTGGAAACAAGAATAATAAGAAAAGAGCAACCCAGAGATAGAAAGGGAAGCCATTGTTAAGAGCTCTGAAAAGATGATTTCATTAGTTACAACTGTAGTAACAGAAAAGTGACTGACGGGTTTGCATTTCAAACAAGGGAAAAAAGAACTATTGTTTTGTGTGAGCCGGGCTGGGTATGGGATTCTGAATTCTTTGTTATATTCTCTGGCAAGAATTCAGCTGGCCTCTTACATTTTCCTGTCAAACCCTGAAATGGACTACAGCCTTTGAACTAAAATGCCATCTACCCAACCCAAGACTCGGACGGCTCTGAAAATATTCACTGCTCAGCCGTCGATTTTAAATCGCTCTTGCCCTCGGCTACTTTAAATCATCTCTCCACCAACACCCTGGAATACGTTAGACAACTTTATTGCCACATTCCTCGCCACTTTAATTTTTGTAAATCATATTCTAGCACTTAAATTTCCTCATGGAACTGGGCGATTTTTTTTTCACGTGAGCTGTTGAATCGAACAGCTGAGTCCAGGGCTTGTGGGGATCACTGCACTGCATCCTTAAAAGGGGACAGGAGTCATTGTTAGCTGACCTCCTTGAATTATTTTGGTGCTTTTGGACACAGCTCATAATTATCATGACTAGTATGATAACCTGACATGGGTGATTCTGTGGAATCTGAACTATTGCATGCCCAGTGTCAGCCCAAATAAGAACAGAGGAACTGGCAGAGAGGGATTGGTCAGAATAGTTTTCCTCACTCTAATATGGTGTTAGAACCATTGGAACGGATTTATTTTTAACCCCCAAATGCAGAGTAAATGCTCAATGAAGATCTCTCCTCAGTTTATACTTTTACTTCAAAATAGCCTTTTAAAAATTATGAAAGTCATGGTAAATATGGTAAATGATGAATATGGAAAATGTTGTAAATATAGAAAGATCACAAAAAGAAAAAAAATTCAAAACCCTACTTTTCAGGAATAACTACTGTGGCTATTTGGTATAATTACCTTAAATTAGTCAGTTTCTCACTCTGTATGTGTGTATGTGCACTGATATATTTTTTAACACAATTAGAATTTTACTCATGCTAACAAGAATTCTTATTCAAAATGACTTTTTATGACTATCATATAGATGTAGTGATCAGTCCTTTATTGTAATATATTTATGTTCAACTTAGTTCTTCCCTGTTATAAGCAACGGTACGATAAGCATTTTTAGACAAATCTTTCCATTTACTCACAATGATTTTAACACGATTATTTTAAGACAAATGATTTTTGATACATAAGTCCAAATCAGCCATCAGAACAATATAAGAAATGTTTGAGGACTCCTAGCCCACACTGCATATTACCTTCTTTTTTTCCCAATTTTTCAATTTGATCTTTGAAAAATAATATCTTTTTAATTACTTTCATTTGATGAGGCTGCACTTTTTTCCGTTTTTTTTTTTTTTTTATATTTGCATTTTCTGGTTGTTTTGTAAACTTCTTATTTGTGTCCTTGCTCATTTTATTACTGGGGCACTTGTATTTTCATATTGATTTTTAAGGACTTTGAAAAATAAGTGGATGAACAGCCACTTGATTGAGTAGAGAATTCTTAGGGCATATTCTATTTCTGTCAAAGCTTGGTCGACCTTGCTTCCCAGACCTTTGCTGAATAATCTTGTAAATGTCGTAAACGGCTCAATTTTGTCTTTTTAGTGACATGTTTACTTCAGCGGTTTTCAGCTGGGCTCTCGCGATGGTGGGACGGACAAGGTGGGTAGGAATTGCTGCTGGCATCCAGTGGGTGGAGGGCAGGGATGCTGCTAAGCATCCTACAAGGTGCAGGACAGCTCCCACAGTGAAGAACGATCTGGTCCAAAAGGCCAACGCTGCTGAGGCTGAGAAACCCGGATCTCAGTGATTGGAGAATGCATTCTTAAAATTAAATACCTTCCCCAGGATATATCTTGGTTTCAGTCATTTAAAAAGAAAATAAAGTTGCCTGTCATATGTTAAGACTTATCAATGATGATTCAGAAAATCTTCCGCTGTTTAATTGGCTTTGTGTCTTTTTTGCTTTCCTCTGATTGGCATCTCCACGTGATCCCTTTATGCTGTCTTAACATATGCTCTTTACTATTTCCTTAAGTCTCACTGTGATTTTATTCATCTCACACAGTTATTGTCTTAGCACTATCAGATATGTGTACATCAATGTTCACGGCAGTACTGTTTAAAACAGTGAAAAAGGTGGAAGCAGCCCAAGACAGATAAGTGGAAAAACAAAATGTGGCATATACATACAATGGAATATTATTCAACCTTAAAAAGGGAACAGTAACTTCTACAGAATACTTCGTCTTCTCAAATTTCATTCCTTGTTTCATAAAGCCCATCAATTATAATTATAATGAAAAGTAAAACATTGTCTCTTTTAATCATTCTTACTATTCCTGGACTAAGTCTTCTCCAGGAGTATAGCCTTCATCTGTTTTTGCAGCTTATGTTCAGTTCAGTTCCTTCTCTCTCTTTTTTTTTTTTTTGGAGAATTTTCCTCTAGCTCTACGTTACGTTTTCCTTTTTGTTTTGGTTTGCTCATCTGAAATGGGTACTAGTCTATCCAGTCTTATATTTATCACAAAATAGTGTCAATAGACATGCTCTGGATTCCTTTCTTGCTTACCTGGGCTTCATTTCAATATTCCCCATAGCAGACAGAGAGGGAAGGCTGGTATAAATGCAGAGAATTAGCCAGAATTTCAGTAGGTGGAGGTGGGAGGGGGGTCATAGAAGCCGATTAACTTTGTCATTAAGCTTTTTTTTCTTCTATGTGTCACAAGGTACCCTTGCTGCCAAGTTGGGGGAGTATGCTTTCCCTTTGAGAGGGTGTCCCTATGGTCCCAGATTGACCATCTGCTTCTTTTTATTAAACATTGTTTATTGGAGTATAGTCTATTCACAATGCTGTTGATCATCTACTTTAAAATAATATGGGCTTATTGCTTGCGGATTAATAGAAACCCAATGAGCAATATGTGTTTCAGAAGATACAGTCACATATTTCTTTCTTGTTTTTGAGGCTGCTGGTCTACCGAAACGACTACAAGTCAATTTGGATCTCTGTGTATCCAAGTGTCTACTCTTCCTATTCCAGATTTAAAGTTTTCCAGCTAAAATTATACTCTATACTGCTTTTAAGCAGACCCTTGACGTGCAGCCTCTGTGGAAAACAGTATGGCAGTTCCTCAAAAAATTCAAAATAGAACCAGCCTATGGTCACGCATTTCTACTTCTAGGTATATACCCCAAAGAACTGAAATCATGGACTTGAACAGACGTTTGTACATAAATGTTCATGGCAATATTATCTGCAACAGCACAAACGGTGGAAGCAGCCCAAGACAGATAAATGGAAAAACAAAACGTGGTATATATGTACAATGGAATATTACTCACCCTCAAAAATAAAAAGGCAGGAAATTCTGATACATGCTACAACATGAATGAACCTTGAGGGAATTATGTTAAGTGAAATAAGCCAATCACAAAATCTGATATTGTACGATTCCACGTATATGAGCTTAAGATCTGTACATTGTACTGTATTGTTGAAAAAGAGTCCTGAGTAAAGTGAGACATGGCAGCTTGCTTTTTATTTTTGTTTTTTCTCATCATATCACCGTGGCCAACCTCCAGTGCTCATCCTTTTAGAGTAGGGTGGTAGCGTGGTTTTCTAGAATGCTTCTCACTTGCTTCCTACAACATCACATTGTGTTTTGGGGAATAGGGGAGGGGCATTTTCTCAGATTCTCGTATCTTCCTTAGCTTTGGTTCAAATTTTATTGTATTTGGCAGAATTTCCTTACAGCATATGCTAACTACCTTGCCCTGTTTCCCCCCTAATTTTGCTTTTTAGAAAAATCCTTTTGGTCGAGATAAGGGGAAGATATGCTAGTATCGTCACTTAAATTATCTACCAGCTTGTGTACCCCGGGATTATCCCTTAATCTACTCCAAGGGCAACTGCTTGGCCCTAGCTCATTTTTGTACCAGAAGTCTTATTTTCTTGCTCTGGTGAGAAATTTTAACCTATTCCTGTCCCCCACGCTGTCAACTCCATTAGTAAAGGAGTTCTTTGGAGACCACTATGAAACGCCAGTGGCCATTTCATTTGACACCTACAACAGTCTTAAAATGTTTGTTTGGAGAAGTGTGTGATAAATACAGTAAATAGCAGAGGGTTGAAAGAAAAGGAACAGAGATAATTAAGTGACTTGATGTGAAGTACTGATTTATGAAGGACGGTTGAAGATATTAATACAAACCACATTGCTTTCCTGAAGACCAAGTGAAAGAGGGGGATTGATGAGGCGATAACTGCTAATAGAATAAACAACCAAACGAGAAAGACATCTGTGGGTGGTATCAAGGGCATAATTCCAAATTTGCAGAAGGAATTTAATACAATAAGTTTCCTACATACGAACGAGTTCTGTTCCAAGGGCGCTTTTGTAAGTCCAGTCTGTTCCCAAGTCCAACAAAGTTAGCTTAGGTAACCAACTAACACAATCGGCTATATGGTACTGTACTGTAATATGTTTATAATACTTTTCTCACAAATGATACATAAAAAACCAAACACAAAAAATAAAGAAAACGCTTTTAATCTTGCAGGACAGCACCTTGAAAAGTACAGTAGTGCGGTACAACAGCTGGCATCCAGGGGCACATTTGCATCTTTGAAAGTTCACAACTTGAAAGTTTGTATGTAGGGGACTTACTGTAAAGAAACATGTAGGCTGACTATCAAGAGAAAGTTCCAGGTAGTGGGAGGCCTGGAGCATGGCTCCTGAAAGCATGGGTTGGCTGCCACAGACCTGAAATTCTGGCAACAAATAAAGCCCGAGGATGCTTATGACAGAGCATCTCACAGAGACCAAGCACGTGTGAGGGGTTCTCTCTCGAAATCTTTCTCTCGCCTTGCTTTTTACTCACAGTGGCTTTGAATAAAGAAAAAGGAAAAATGAATAATGGAAGAACAAAGAAGTGATAATGGGATATTTCTGTCAGCCCTTCATTTCTGTCTTAAAAAATTTCTGTCTTAAAAAACCCATTCCAGTCTAGAGAGATAGAAATAGACTAGTATTCTAGTTTATTAAAGACTAAACTGGGGGCAGGTAATAGGGAGATGCTTCTCAAAGGGTACAAACTTCCAGTTATAATCCGAATCAGTTCTGAGGATCTACCGTACGGCATGGTGATTATAGCTAATAATACTGTACGATATACTTGAAAGTTGCTGAGTACATCTTAAATGTTCCCACCACAAAAAAGAAATGGCAGCTCTGTGATATGATAAAGGTGGCAGCTAATGCTGTGGTGGTGCATTCTGCAATACATAAGCGCATCAAATCGTCACACTGTACGTCGTAAACTCACAAAACTTACATGTCAAATGTATCTCAATAAAGCTGGAGGGAAGGGCTTCCCTGGTGGCGCAGTGGTTGAGAGTCCGCCTGCCGAAGCAGGGGACACGGGTTCGTGCCCCGGTCCGGGAAGATCCCACATGCCGCGGAGCGGCTGGGCCCGTGAGCCATGGCCGCTGAGCCTGCGCGTCCGGAGTCTGTGCTCCGCAACGGGAGAGGCCACAGCAGTGAGAGGCCCGCGTACGGCAAAAAAATAAAAAAAAATAAAAATAAAATAAAATAAAATAAAAAGCTGGAGGGAAAAGGCTGGACTAGTGACCATCATACATCTGTGATACAATCTGTCTTTCTGGTCAATAAAGATAGAGAGAGTAGTGATAGGTAGTAATAAAGAGAGCAGCTAGATCTGGAGAACTGGTAGCCATTTAAACACTGAATCTGCCTTACAGAGTCACAGAATTTTTAGTTCCTCCCTGAAAGACATAGATAACCGTGTCTGGCACACATTCCTGAGTTGTTTATAGATACTAAAACCACCACCAAATGGTAAAAGCTAACTGCATGATGACCGGACGGTAGCCATGACATAAGCTGCTCCATCCGACACAATTCTGAGAACCGGCTTCAAGGAAATGGCAATAAACCGACCCTGGAATTGAAGATTAACTGTGCTTAAAACCATCAAGATGATGCTGATCAGACCGCCGCATGATCAGTTCCAAGATGCTTGTTGGAGCTGACTGTGATGTTTTGCACATAGCACGCCCGCCTGTATACCCCTGGAAAGCCCCTTTAAAACCTTTTGTTCCCTGATGGACAAGAGGGAGTTGGTTCTTTGGGACAGGAGTCCACCTTTTCCCCGGGATTGCCAGCTTCCTCAATAAAGCTATCTTTCCTTTTACCCACCACGTGTCTCTCAGTACCGGATTCTTGAGCAACGAGCAGCCGAACCTGAGTTCAGTAACGTTTTCTCCATAGCATGACCAATTTATAACACACTCATTCATCTCCTCATTTGGTCAATTTATTTATGCATGCTTCCCAAATGCAGAGTTTTGGTCCATTTTGTTTTTCACTGCTGTATAGCTGATGTCTGGATCCATGCCTGGCATGCAGTAAGCACTCAGTAATAGCTGTCCAATAGGTATACATTTGAAAATGCATGGTGGTGTCTGATAATTTTTTTTCCAAATTAGTCCATGAATTCAATGCAACTCAAGTCAAATTTCAAATACCGCCTTTCACTGAAATTAAGAAGTGGATGCTAAGATGCATATGGACGAGTAAAGCAACAACCAGCAGAGATTTGGAAGATGTAGGAGGGATGATCTGCTCTTCCACTGATTAAGATTTATTATAAAACCATATTAATAAAGTCATGGTAGTAATCTAGGAACAGGTAAAACAGTGGGGTAGAGTAGAGATCACAGAAACAAGCCAACTACACACAAAAATGTGATAAAAGACAGAGAGCTTGCATAACAAATGGGTAAGAAAATGATGTAGTATTCAATAAACAGCACCAAAAAACTGGCCATTCATAAGCAAGAAAATGAAATTACTTCATGCCGTGCACAAAGTTAAATTCCAGCTGAATAGAAGAATGAAAATCTAAACGATAAAATTTTTTGAAGGAAATGAAAGAGAATATCATCGTAAGTTAGGATAGGGCAGGATTCCTCAACTGAGAGGAAATAACACAAACCATGAAAGGAAATACTTTTATAAATTTCATTACATTTAAACATAAGTATTTCCATATGATATAAGGCAAAAATAATGTAATAAATTTATATTGTTTACAGATTGGGCAAATATATTTCAACCCATGTAACTGACAAAGAAGTATCATCCAGAAAACATATCTTTTTAATTCTACAAATTAATTTAAAAATACCAAAAAACACACACAAAAAATGAACATTTAACAGACGAGAAAATCTAAATGGTCAATAAACATATGGGAAAAAAACCAATGTCACTTATAACCGAGAGAATGAAAGCTAAAACAAGCAAAAATGATGCACTAGTTCACTCCCAATAGAAGGGCACAAATTAGAACATGTGAAATTCTAGTTGACATGGACGTGGGAAAACACAGACCCTATTACCTTGCTGATGGAAGTATGTCATAAATTTGTAAAACTACTTTGAAGAGCAACTTGACGACGTCTATTAAGACTCAAGCTGTATAATCCCCAAAACGCAGTAATTTCACTATCTAAGAAACTCTAGAGCAGATGTACATGGAGATAAAGAATATTCGTGGCACTGTTGTCTGTGAAAGCAAACAAGTGAAAAGAGCTCAAGATACACCAGTGGAAGCACTGATCAGTTGTGTTATATCCACAGAATACTTTAAAGCTGTAGAGATGAAATTAACTAGATCTTCGTGTGGCAACCTAAGTCCTGATTAAGCCGTGGACGTAGACTCAATATTAACGAATATTGAGTGATTAAACGAGGGACCATGGGGGAGGTGGCAGCCTGGCGGGCTGTTCGTCTGTTTGCTTTGGTGTGTGCTTGTGTGCGTTGATTTCTTCGGGAAGCGTGTGCCTGTGGTTGGACCACAGAGAGGTTTCAGGGTACGTGATGCATCGACTTTCTCACAATCCACTTGTGCAAGCTGCCTGTTGTATTGGGGGTGTCCCCACCTGCCGGCTCAGGTCACTGAGCTAAACAGTGCACCAAAGGCCCCGCACAGAGCAGGAATGCCGAGTATCAGGCTGCACACTCACCGTTATTTGCTTTCCTGCTCATAAACTTAGCTTGTGTGATAGGCCTCCTGAGGCTCACATCAGACCTACTTCACACACACGTAATTGTCAACCCTCCCACCAACACTGCTGATTGATTATGTGTCCCCCATTGTACACAATGAGTCTCGAAGAGGTGAAGTGACTCCTTTCAAGCCACATGGCTGGTAAGTGGGGGAATTAATACCTAAACTCTGGTTTTAAACCACAAGCTTTCCGCTGAAATATGTTACCCATAATTTAAGTAGCCCTGATTTCTACTCTTCCAGGCCGAATATATAAGTAGCGCGGATTCTCTGGAAAGTTCAGAGCCAGCTTCCTCCTCCTTGGGGACACTCCTTTAAGTAGAAACTAAATGACCTAGAATAAAGCGTTGCTCTTGCCGTGGAGCCTTCACAGATGAAAGCCGTCCTCTGACCCATGAATCCAAGCCGTGCAGACCACGCTGCTTGTGTTCAGGCCAGGGCTGGGCTGCAAATTCCTCTCTAAAATTCACTCCCAGCTACAGCCCTTGTTCGTATTCAGTAGCACACAGCCTGTTCAGAAAATTAGGTCTGGCTGTGCTGTGTGTCCTGCATCTGGACCAATTAGCTTGAGCATGGAGCTCATTGTGAAACGGGGTCAAGTGTAGAGATTCAATACCTGAGAAGGCTGGTAAGCACCAAGAGAAAAACGTGGCCCCTAAGCTTTAGAGCAGTGGTTCCCAAAGTGTGGTCCCTGTGCTGGCGGTATCAGCATCACAGGGGAACTTAGGTGAAATTTAGATTCTTAGGACGCAAAACAGACCTGCTAATCAGAAATTCTGGGGGTGGAACCCAGCAATCTGGGGTTTCATTAGCCCTCCAGCTGAGTCTGAAAGATGCTCAAGTTAGAGAACTATGGGTTTCAAATATATTTGTCACAGCATTTGGGTACTTACTCAAAGGGGCAAAAAGGAGGTGTGATTGGTTATGTCAGCGCTCCTCTTATTTCTCTAGGAGAAAAAAATCACACAAATATCCAGTCTTCTCATGAAGCACCAGCCCTGCACAAAAATCAACCCCATAGGGCTTCCCTGGTGGCGCAGTGGTTGAGAGTCCGCCTGTCGGTGCAGGGGACGTGGGTTCGTGCCCCGGCCCGGGAGGATCCCACATGCCGCAGAGCAGCTGGGCCTGTGAGCCATGGCCGCAG
The DNA here is from genome assembly GCF_005190385.1 of Monodon monoceros. NCBI lineage: Eukaryota > Metazoa > Chordata > Mammalia > Artiodactyla > Monodontidae > Monodon > Monodon monoceros. Next base: position 40,865,337 of record NW_021703786.1, on the reverse strand, counting down.
AGCCTGCGCGTCCGGAGCCTGTGCTCCGCAACGGGAGAGGCCACGACAGTGAGAGGCCCACGTAGCGCAAAAAAAGAAAAAAAAAAAAAAATCAACCCCATATTGCTTTAATTTTTAAAAATAATGTTTTTTTAAAATAAAAATTTTATTTTAGAAAGTAAATTAAAAATAATATTTAAATAAATATGTTTAAATAAATCCATTAATAATTAATTAATTAAATATATTTTAAAACTGTTTCCCAAAGGAAGGAAAATTTACTCACACTGATAGGGAGGTCATTTCAGCCCACCGTGGGATTCTGGAGAGGTGAGAAGTTTTGTGATGACATTAAGTCACCCAAGAATGGAAAACCACTGCCTCATCTTGTTTCAAAAATTGCTGGAAGGTTCTGGGAACTTGACACCCACTGCTGTCTGGACCACAGGGTTAGACATAAGAACAGGTGGTAGGGGTGAGGGTGGTGTCTATTCTGATAGGAACCCCAGCCCCAAGGAGACTAGCGGATCCAGCACGCAGCCCCGTATCTGGTCCATCGACCCCCGGAGAGAGCCAGCCTGCGGGACATACACACATCTCCCCACACGAAGATGAAAAACTAGAGCGGTCCGCCTGGCTCTTGTCACTGATGGACCTGACAGCTTTATATCCTCAGTGGAGGGAGGAGCTGAAAGGAGGTGCGGTGAGTGTATCTGTGTGACAGGGAGGGAAGATGGATATTTTTATAGAGGAAGAAATACACTGAACAAGGGAAATTAGATGGGAAGACCATAAAGGTCTCAGGTTGGCAAAACCAATTAGTAGATGTTTACAGAAGATAACCCCTGAGGTCACATAGGATTTGCTTTGATGTCAATACTCTTGGGTTTGAAAAATGGATTAGCAACCTCCATACCACTGCGCCGCCGCGGAGAGACCCAATCCCCCTTCCGCTGGAGCCTCTAGCCAGCTGTGCACCCTTAGGCAGGTGATTTAAAGTCTCAGGCATTTCTGTGAGAGGAGAGGATTATATGAGATCACCCTAAAGGTCCCTTCCAGCTCTGACATGCCAGGATTTGAAATCCTCTTTGACTTCTGGAAATTTGGGGGGACATTTCAGGGCTCTATCATCCATAATTTGGCTTCTTGGGATTTTCTGTGTGGTCTATGAAATTCCTTTACCGAATTTGGAGGGAAAGAGAGAGTTTCTCATTTTTTCTACATATAGTCTGCCTCAGCCGCTTGGAAACAGAAATCATTTAAATCTAAATGAGAACAAACTCCAAGAAATATCCTCCCTCAGGGGTGTTCCCAGCTACCTGATGAGGTATGCCTTAATGTGAGCCATTGGTTCGAAAGCCAAAATCCAGAAGCTATGGTGTCAGGTCCAACGTAATGCTACCTGACTGACGGGTTTTTGAAACTTTGGAGTGTGTTCTCATGGATGCTATAGTTAAAAGTACAATAGGTGGGAATGTTTGGACATGCTGGGAGATTAAAAAGGGATTCTGGAAGGAGCAAAGAAGGACATGGATTTGGTATCTCACACCTCTCCGGAATAGAGTGGAGTCCAGGTAAAAAAGTGACACAAAAGTGGAGCTGGGGTCTGACCCTAAGTCTGCCTATAGACAAAGGAAGGGCTGTTTCTATAACTTCTACTATTTCTGCTATGATGAAAAATCAGCTGCTCCCATTAATTCAACCCCTCCTGTGTCCCAGCCACTATGCCAGCCAGTGATGTAACCTATTTCAAGGAATGCTGCCAACAACTGTGGAAGGATGTCCTCAGTGTTTAACACCCGGCTCTCCATGTATATTTATATATCAATACGTAAACAGAAAAAAAGTTCTGCTCCGTAGCTTTCTGCTAATTTTCATGGTGTAAAGACTCCCACCAATGACCACTTTCAAGCTAGCAATATTACATCACTGAATGCTGAGTTGGGAAAAGATGTGAAGGAGGGTCTCCCATAGGCAGGAGCAAGCTGGCTCCACACACCCCCTGGTCTTTATCCTCACTGCAAAGACGAAGATCCACGGACACTGACTTGGCCAAGACAGCCACACAGCAAGTAAATGTCAGAGTCAGGTTTTGCACCAGGCAGTCTGATTCCAGAACTTGGGCTGTTCATCATGATGGCTCACTGTCTATCCCTAAAGGATAGCAGCCTGATGTTTGGGAGAATGCCTAATGCAAACATTTCCCTCCACCCACTGACCACAACCTCCATTCTAAAGCGGTGCTTGGTTCAGTCACTTTACTGTCGTTATTTCTACAGATTATGGGTACATGACCGAGAACTTGCTCTCCTCGAGGCTTCCCATCCTGCACCCCTATTTCCACCCTGATCCCCAATAATTCTGTCCATCTAGGGTTCTACTCCCTTCTCATATGAATCCCAAGAAGAATCGGGAAATATTCTGAACCGTCTCCGTGGCCTTTCACCAAGTTCCGGAGGTTCAATATTCTTCGGTAATTTTTAATCAGTGAGTCAAAGACCACTTGATCAATGTTCACATGTGGATAGAGAAGGTTACAGAGAAGTTTGCAGCTAGCTCAGGGAAGTTTCTATTTCCCGCTTGACTCTCTATGGATGGATACACTTTTTTGGTGGAGTCACTGCCATCTGTCCTGTGAAGTTATGTTTCATGAAGCATTAGGGAACTGCATCTGATTTGGACGGAATATCTCCATGTAATAAGATTCATGGAAAGTAGAAACCCCTCTCTCGAGGTCAGAAGCCCCCAGCTGCAGACCCAGCTCTGAAGAAGAGTCAACTGTTTTTATCTCGATCTCCTCACATGGGAAAGAGGGATAGTAATACCCGCCCTGCCTTATCTCTGCAGAGTGTTCAGTGGGTCTACATGAAAGGGCTTTGAAAACTATAAAACACTGCACAAATATAAAGCGGTATCCTCCATCACAGAGGAATACTGACTAAGGGTCTGCGTCATTCTTCAAAATTCAGAGAATCCTTTGGAAACAATGTTATGAAACTTTTACTTGTATAATTCTTCTCAGAACTCCAAAGAGATCAGTTTCTTGATAGGTGGAAAGTATCTTTCAAATTTAAGTGTCTGGGCTCACGTGTATAGGAACTATACTGAACTACACTGAAATCCGTATTGATAGAAGCCACAAAACTAAAACCTGTAACTTATGTCAATCTAGATATTATTTGTATAAAATTTCATATTAACTAATTCTTTTCAAAGAAGGGTTAATTTTATTTAAATCTCAGAATTCATTAAGATCTTAGTACAATACATATGTCCTTTCATTTTCTCTAAGGAAATCATAATACAAAAACACTGCAGTGAGTATCAGAATTATAAACGTAAGAATAAATTTAGTAGCTATTATTTCTTTTTTTCTTTTTTTTTTTTTTTTTTGCGGTACGCGGGCCTCTCACTGTTGCGGCCTCTCCCGTCGCAGAGCACAGGCTCCGGACGCGCAGGCTCAGCGGCCATGGCTCACGGGCCCAGCCACTCCGCGGCATGTGGGATCTTCCCGGACCGGGGCACGAACCCGTGTCCCCGGCATCGGCAGGCGGACTCTCAACCACTGCGCCACCAGGGATGCCCAGTAGTTATTATTTCTTGATATTTTCCCAGAGATTTGTCTTTTATTGAAAAAAAAATGTAATTTACATTGTTTCATGCCTTAGAAAGGGGAAATCATAGCACCTTGGAAAATACACTGTGTAAAGCTCATCGTTTTTATGACTATTCGATTTCATTTTGCCAAAAATAGATCACTTTAAGGGAAAAAAATCATAAAAATAAAAAGCAGTGCATGGGACATACTAAGCAAATATATCTCACATTTTTTTTTTTTAGTTATTAAGGATTTCTATCAGATAGGTAAAAAGTTACATACAGTAGGCCACTTCAGATTTCTTACTCCAAACATAATTGAAACAAATCAAAGAAATATAACAACATTACACTGATAAGAAAAAAAAACACTCAAAAATAGTAAAAACAGCTAAAAGGGGGAAAAACAAGTAAATAAAACAGAAGTTCATAAGAGAAAGGAAATGCCTCCAGTGACGTAAATATACAATTTAGCCCTTTGGACCGACAGAGGCACTGACAATAAATTAACTAAACTCAATATTTTCAAAACATGTCAACCAAATGAATCACTGACTCATGCTTTTAATTACAGTTACAGTAGTTCTGGTTTATGGCACAGCGTTTTCTTTTTAAAATACATTCCTGAAGGTTAAAGATAAGAATTTGGTGGGAATTACTGTAAGAAGTTTCTCATTTTAATTTCCTGACAAAACAGAACTGTATCATTTTAGATGTGGAGAAAATATACTAAAGTGTGGCTCTCAAATTTTAGCAGCACGAGAGTCAAACTCAGATAGCTGGGCCGCGTCCAGGGAGAGCCTCTGATTCAGCAGGTCTGGGTGGGGTCCCCAGTATGCATTCCTAACCAGTTCCCAGGGGATGAGGATGCTGCTCATCCAGGGACCACACTTGGAGGACTGCTGTTCTGGAGTCGCTAACTTGTGCAAAAGAAAAATATACATTAGCTAATTAGCTGTAATTGGACAGGCCTGTTAGCAATAAAGTCTGTGCTAGGAGATGTAAAGAAAATCTGGGGCTTCCCTGGTGGGGCAGTGGTTGAGAGGCCGCCTGCCGATGCAGGGGACGCGGGTTCGTGCCCCGGTCCGGAAAGTCCCACATGCCGCAGAGCGGCTGGGCCCGTGAGCCATGGCTGCTGAGCCTGCGCATCCGGAGCCTGTGCTCCGCAACAGGAGAGGCCACAACAGTGAGGGGCCCGCGTACTGAAAAGAAACGAAAAAGAAAATCTGACATCCTTTTTTTTTTTTTTTTTTTTTTTCCCTTAAGCCGGCCAACACAGACAAACTGGAGAAAAAGTGTAGGGGGGAAACTTAGCCCAAGAAAGTCTTCAAAATTGGATCAGAAAATAAGTTAACTTGACACTTCCCAAAATTTTAAAATCATTTAATCTAAGTAATTAGCCAAAACACCTTAAGATAAGAATACACCTTTCTCATAAATCACATTGCTTTACTGTGTACAGAGCATATTTAATTATCGAAAGCCTGCACAGTGCTTACCACGGGCTAGGCGTCATCCAAAGTGCTCTGCAGAGGAAACCTCACTGAATTCTCTATAAAGAAGGCATTATTCTTCCCCACCCTCCCCCCAGCTTACAAGATGAAGAAACTGTGACACAGAGAAGTTAAGTGAATTGCCAAGGCCACACAGCTGGTAAGGGGCAGCCCAGGGATTTGAACCCAGGCAGTATGAGTCTAGTATTTATGCTCTTACCCACCAAGCTCTGATCCTTGATAATTAACTCAGGTTAAGACAATCTCATCATATAAAACCTGGCTACACCTTAGACTCACCTCGGAGGCTTCTGAAATATACTAATACCTGGACCTTCTCTGACCATTGAATCAAAATCTTTGCAGGTGGGGTCCAAGAATCGGTATGTGTTAAAGGTGCCCCCAGATGATGCTAGCGACAGCCAGGATTGAGTGTATTTCACTATAATGGCAGGTCACTGGGCTGATCCCTCAGACCTGCTTTTTCTTTGGAAGCAGCTGGGAGGATGGCAATGCTGAAGGCTCTGCTATACACGCTGGGGAGGAGAACCCAAAGAGGGATGGTACCTGATGCTTTTCTATAGGGACATAGCTCTAAAAAGCCAGACCTAAGAAAGAATCAGACAAGCACATGAGTTCTGTCAAGACATTGGATTAGCCTCCCTGTGGCTTTGGGACACTGTTGATCAGACCTCTTTGCATTGACAGGTGTACTTTTCCTGTGCTTTTAGTTCCTTCTTGTTTCTTACAGAAGAAAACTACTTATCACACACACCTTGATTTTTCACCTTGGAACGTCTGACCTGAACCCTCTGGCCTAAACTCTGTGCCTTGTGTGTTACCCGGCAGGACAGCATCAGTCCCCAGGCAGTGGATTTCAGGGAAAACTTAAGACATCTGGTGGTACGACCAGCCAGCCTAGTGAGGATTTGAGACTCACATCTACAAAGAATTGTGGTTGAAACTGTTATGAGGAAATGCCTGGCCTCAGGGTTACATAGTTTCCCTTTGAAAAATCCTTCCTGTTTCTTTTAAGCATACGATGGCACCAGAGCCGCATTAAAACAAAAGTTACCACAGGGCTTTAATACCACTTAAGTGAGATTAAAGAGGAAATGATTACTAAGAATTAAATGGCCCCCCCAAAAAAAAAAGTAATACTAATAGTGTAGTATTGGCACAAATTAGCACTCAATAATTGCTGGTAAGGGCAGCAGGATCCACGTGGGTAACATCAGCATCTCCCGTCATCACATATATAGACTTACACGTCTCATCTTACCCTCCCAGCCTCTGCCATGCATCCTGTTTATCATCAAAGGAAATAAGCCTGGGAGTTAAGGACCTTCCTCCAGCACATGGCACGAATGGTGGGGGCAGAGTCGTGATTTGAACCCAGCTCTGATGCTAAATCAGGAACCAGATACAGTACTTATGGGGTCCCTTGTATAAAAATGAATTAAGAATTTCAAAATGGCAGCAGAAGAGCATTAAACCAAGGGGGGGGTCCTTCAAAAAGTCGGGGCCGTGTGACTGCTCCTTGCTACCCACAGTGGGCTCAGAGCCAGCAGCATCAGTATCCAGAGAGCTAAGCAGAAATCCGGAGTCTCGGGCCCCACCACAGACCCACTGAATCACAGTCTACATCCTGACAAGACTCCCCAGGGGGTCTGTGTGCCCCTTAAACTTAAAGAGGCATCACTGCTCTGAAGACTGAGCCCTCCCACCCCGTGCTCACCTTCAATAGACGGATTTCCAGAGCACTGGGTTGTGCTCAAGCATCTCTGCATCACCACCCTGGGGTGCACACATGACCACGTTTTTTATTTCTCCAGGTAGTTATATGTGTACCGTCTGCACAGGAAGCCATGCCTCTCCTTCGTGTGTCCTTCCTTCCACCTCGGGAAAGTCTGAGCCACCTGGGCAGGCAGGTCATAAACCCCCTGAGAGATGCAGGTCCACAGCTGCAGGGATGCCCTTGTTGGCTTGTGTCTGTAGTGAACCCCGAGTTGGGCTCGTTGAGTTGTTCTTTTTTTCTTTTCTTACTTTTTTTTTTTTTGTCTGCGTCAGGTCTTAGTTGAGACATGCAGGATCTTCGTTGCAGCGCACGGGTTCTCTCTAGATGTGGCACGCGGGTTTCAGAGCGCGTGGGCTCTGTAGTTTGCAGCACGCGGGATCTCTAGTTGAGGTGCGTGGGCTTAGTTGCCCCGTGGCATGTGGGATCTTAGTTCCCTGACCAGGGATTGAACCCCAAGATGTCCAAATGCTTGTCCCCAAAACCTGTGACTATGTTACCCCACATGGTGAAAAGGACTTCCCGGATGTGACGAAGTTAAAGATCTCAAGATGGGAAATTGTCCTGGATCATCCAGGTGGGTCCCACGTCATCACGAGCATCCTTAAACGAGGGAGGCTGTAGGGTCACAAGGGTCCTTATACGAGGGAGGCTGGAGGGTCAGAGTCCGAGAAGGAGATGTGGCAAGAGAAGCAGAAGTTGGATTGGTGTCGGGCCACTAGCCCAGGGATCTTGGCAGCCTGCAGAACATGGAAAAGGCAAGGACCAGGCTCTCCCAAGACCTACCCTAAGGAATGCAGAGCTGCCAACTCATCTTAGACTCCTGGCCTCCAGAGCTGTGAGAAAATACATTTGTGTTGCTTTAAGCCAGTTAAGTATGTGGTCATTTGTTAGAGCAGCAACAGGAAACTAATATGTTTCTATCTCTTCCTGAAGCAACCGGCTCAGCGTACGAAGGGATTTCGGGCAGGGCAGCCCTCAGCCGGCTTCCAGATCCCCTAACACCCGTCTCCCGGTAGAAGAGGCGTTTATCGCATACCCAAGAGAGGGCACTCACGTGAATTTTCACCGCTTGGTAATGTGCTCCAATGAGTGATTTATTGCCCTAGGTCAGTTTACTTCTGGGAATTAATACTCCTAGAAATAGTAATAGAAGACGCTGGCTTAATTTGAAAACTCCCCCTCATCAGTCATGAGGCTTCCCAAGACACTGCGGAAGAAGTGGGGACGCCCACTGGGCCGCTCTTCCACTTACTCCAAAGCTTCCTTCCCCTCCTCGCTGCTCATTCCAAACTGGGGGTCTTCCCGAGTTCAAGGCTCTCCCCACCCCACACAGCCTGTTCACTTGTCCCATCCAAGGACAAATGGAAATTTTCCACTTCCATTGCAAATTTCCCAGGACCTCTATGGTGACTCCCCTTACTTCTGATTTTGGTCAAAAGTACAGGTATTGTCCCCAGGTGATGGCAAGGAGAGTACAGGGTGACAGGTGTCCCCTCTGACCAAGGGGGGTGTCCCTGTACACCTGAAAAGCACTTCGATCCTGGCTGCATATTTGAATCCCTTGGAGAATTTACTGAAAATGCCCCACGTGAATCAATTAAATCAGATTCTCTTATGGTACGGCTTGGACATCTAAACTTTAAACCCATCTTCCAAAACGTAGCCCACCCCTGACTTCATGATGATCCCCTCAGGAGACGAATCCTTCAGGTAAGGGGGCTCCCCTGCAGAATCCACCGCAAGCTTTTCATACCAGAGTCCTGCCCTAAACTGAGAGTAACCTATGGGGACTGTGGCTTGGTAGGTGCTTAGAATCTGCAGGTGCCTTTGATGCCATCCCCTTGGGCTCTCAGTGCTGACAATGCCATTTATTAGCAAAGACATCTCACCTCACTTAGCCTCAGCTTCCTCACCTGTAGAATGGAACGACAGTCCTTAATTCTTGGAGTGAATGGGAGAATTGAGTCAGATACCAGCGCTCCCTGTAAGCACCCCACCGTGAATATCGTGGTGCCTTTCTGTGTTTCTCCTGGAGCCTGGGGCTTGGGCTGTGCAGGGAAGCAAGTCCCCAGGTACCCAGCTGCTGGGCTGTCCTGCTCGAGGACAAGCCAAGAGGCACTTCACCCATGGCTGTTCTGCCCCATACCTGACCTGTACATCCTGCGGTCACTGCATGTTGATGGACTTCCTGAAGGCAGTGCGGTGACTGGGTGTTAAAACACCCAAGGTCTAGGCTGGGTGCAGAGGGCAGACATCTATTGCCTTGGAGTCTACAGGAATGGCCAGCCCCTCACGCCTTCCACACAAGGACGATCGGTTATGCAGACGCTGTACCTGGATTTGATAATTGATGATTGAAATGGTCACAGCACTTGGCTTTAGATCTTGTTCCGAAGGCAATGAATCTTACCGGGCACACACCAGGTTGTCATAAACAGCCAAGGATGGAACCTTTCAGGGATACCTCCTCTTCAACCTTCCCCAGTGGGAGGACTTTTTGTGAGTGGGTATCATGCAGTGGAGGATGGATGAAAGCTCTTCTCCAGAGCAGCAAGCCTCCTATCACTCATCTCAGGGTCTGCTCGAGGACCCTGTTCTGCTCAGGGGAGAAAAATGGTGACCTTTGTATTCAAAACACCCATGCAAGGAAGGGGTGGCAGTTGACAGGAATGTTTACAGTGTGAGGTGGACCTTCTCCAAGGCCTCTGGAGGATGACCAAGCTCCCAGATGGGCCTCACATCCTGCAGCCCCAGACAGAAGATAGATTTTGGAGTGGGATGAAGAGAAACTAGGAACCAGACAAGGAGAGGAAGGGGTATGATGCGCTGCCTGTCTCTACAAAGCCCAGATTGCAGCCTGCAGGGAACAGGTGTGACAAGATGCCAGGAGCTCTGCTATCTCCTTTCTGAAGCTGTGTGCTGCGGCAGGAGAAATACCCTGGAAGAAATTAGCCAGAGTGATGCTCTCCATGCAGGGGAGGGTGTGTAAGATTCAGAGACTGGGGTGCTCCTTGAGGAGCCGCCAAAAAGAGCTTTTCCGGAAATCTAGGACTACAAGATGTTTCTGCGGTCCTTCTGTAAACACCGTGAGAACCTCATCACCATGCAAACTACGTATGCACAGTGGGAAAAGCTTAACTTTTGAAAACCACTGATTCTGTGGAACCTTCACAAAGGTACGAGAGATGATACAGGTGAGAGGTTGAAAAAACCCACAGGGCACATTTTCAGGCTGGAAAGGAGCTATGGAGGTTGGGATGAATGCTGCTGAACTCACACTGCAAGAATCCTGGTCCTCTTGACAGAAATGGGAAAATTGGGAAACCGGTGTAGGAAAAATCTCCCATCCCTAACAGGGTGAGTCAAGTTCAAGTCAAGGTGAATTTACTGAGCTTTTCTCTCATGAAAGGCATCTGACACAGAGCAAACATAAGACACCTGTGGATATGCAGAAGGAGAAAACGTCTTCTGAGGTTAGAACATCGTCCATGGTATGCGGGACAGCCGTCTCCCACGAGGCTTTGTCAGGTGGTATGACTTGGTGAGTTTCCACGTTCAAGGTTTGGCTCCCAGCCTTGCGGGGTCAGAAACTTGTTCTTTCAGCATCCTGGGGCTGAGGAACAGATGCGTGAATCAAGGTCCAAAGACGAGGTTTTAAAACCAGTGTTCTAGCTTAATCATTTACAATGGGAGATGTCATCTACCAGAACTTCACCTCTCAGCGTGGACGGCTCATTCCTTCCTTGTGGGCAAACCTACCTATGAAGCCAATTCATAATTACAAGTCTTCTTATTGGGAGAGAAATCAGAAGGAGAAGCAGCTAAGGTTACTTTTTAATGAACAAGCTGAGAATGGCTGATGTCAGGTGGCCCCATGATGAAATGGGCGCCAATGGGCTCGGAAGCCACATCCAACATCCAGTCCCCCTCTCTCTCTGAGACTATGCCTGACACCGTCAGGGACTTCCCATCTCTGTGCTTCACTGGGGAACCACCACACACACCCTTTTCAGAATGATGCGTTCTGCTCCAGACAACGGGTTACAGTAAAATGCCTGGGGCCATCCTGCTTCTCTTTCCTAGCATCTCTCTCACTGGGTCCATTATGTGTCAACGTCACAACACTAATGGAAACCCATCTAATTTTCACATTTGTGTTGGGGGTAATGCTTGAAGGTACTTCTGACCATATCCTATGAGAGCCACCTTAAAGATACGTGGACCGGAAAGTAGAAATGAGATTTCTATAAGAGGCTGATTTCTAAGGCAAGGAACTGAAGGGGAGGGTCTAAGGATTGAAAGGGCACGTCCAAGGGAAACCTGCACAGAGGCGTGTCAAAGCCTGAGGCTTTGGGAAGGTCTAAAGTGTAAGAATCATAAAAGCAAGCCGGCAAGTACTGGGGGAATGGAGGCAGTGAGATGACAAAAGACCAAAAAGAGAAAAATTCCAAAAGAGAGAAGCCAAGAATGGCACAGGTTACCGACACAGCCATAAGAGGGTCTGATGATACATTCTGTAGATTAAAACGTGTTTGTGCCCTTTTTAAGACAAGATTTTTTTTAAGCAACAGGTAAGAATGTCCATTGTAATGAGAGATACAGTTAAAGGCTATCCTGGGGGCTGAAAACTAAGCACTTCACTATGATTTATGTTTCACATTTATCGCCAATCCAACAAGATGATGATGTTTGGATCTAGAATCGATATGGATACTACTAGCTCTTTCTGACTTATCCTGAATCTGTATTTCGAAGTCTCCTGGGATAGTATACAATTTCAGAACAAACTCGTTAATAAAGCTCCTCCCAGAAGTTTGCTCTCAACTTCCAAAAGCGCATCTCTAGCTCATTTATCACTAGTTCATTTGAATTAGGATGTGAAACTGTATGAAAGGTAGATTTTCCATTCTTTAGATATTAGAGTTCCATTGTTCTTTCCCCCAATCAGAAGTCTTCTTGACCATTTATGATACTAAAACAAGTTATGACTGAAATAGCCTCCTTTCTCCTCTTCACGTTGGACTTTAGCCAGAAATTACATGACGGGACAGGAGGGTAACAATCCTCTTAAGAACCTATAGAAAGACTTAACTTCTGATGAAAAACTAGGTTTACACCAGAATATGTAGGGGGCAGTTGAACCTCCTGGAACACATACAAAAATTCCCATTTAAGCACTAATTTAAGATACATTATTTTTAAACAAAATGACTGGGGACATCTACAATTTGAAGAAAGATCCCAGGTTTATCACAGAGTATGCAACAATCTTGAAGAAACAGTGTCAGTTAACAGTAAGGAAAGTCAGACCAAGGGGAGAGTTTTGAAAGGAAATATTGTTTTAAAAACTAATTGTGCCCTAGAAGAGATAGTCTCTCTAAAATGCTCTTAGATAATGGTCCCCTGCCATTTCCACTGAATTCTGTCCTCCCTAATTTGAAGTATTATAGTTTGGAAGTATCCAATAATACACCCAACGTGGGCTTCAGGCCATGCATTTGATAACGACTTCAACATTCCTCTACTAGGTGCCCAATAATGAGAAGTGGACATTGCCTGTGACAAGTAATGTGCTGGAAAAAAATAAAAATGAGGGAGGAGAGAGGAAAAGACCTAAATCTCACAATAAATTCTAGAACATTCTCTAAGCATTTTATTCCAAAGCCTTGAACTCTGTTGCCCCGAGCACCACATGATCACCAGTACTTTGCTAAGGGTGACCTCTCCCGTAGAGAGGTAAAGGATTCAGCAAGACATGAAAATTTTTAAAATTAATAAATAAGTGATTCTCCCCTAGGAAATCAGAGTCTTGGTTGGAACATTCCTTTGGCTTAGCACATAAGCACTTATCCTTTTAGCCCTAAAAATGAACACCAGTGAAATTAGGAAGTGTCTGAGTTCCACAGCAGACTAAACAGGATAGGAGATAAAAAAAAAAAAAAATTAAAGAAGAAAACACAGAAAGCCTGAAAAAGGGAAAGAAAAATTGACATGTAATCCCTCAAGTTAGTCTAACACCTCATTATGTGAGCTACAGATAGCCATCCTGACCTTCACATGCTACATGGGACATCGAAATGAGTGAGGCAATCGATTGTGAATTCCTTCATTTTCCTTTTAAAGTTATTTTTTTTTATTTTAAAAAGCAAATGGAAAATGTATATTTTGATGAGGCACGGTGTTATTTTTTGAAAGTCAGCTGAAGGACGACTGGAGAGCACAGCAAAGTCTGCTAAATGCGCTGAGCCCCTAGAATGTGAGTTTTGCTACTTTTTTTTCTGTGTGGGCTTTTTTTTCATTGTTTTGGTTTTGGTAGACTTGTTGTTTGGAGGAATGAACATCATTGTTTTATTCTGGAGGGAAGTTCTTGATGGTGTCTGATGATGTGTTTTTCCCCCCAAAAGTGACTTAGATATTAAAATTTGGTGCTTATAAAAAAGAGTTAAAAAAATAATGAATAGCAATGCTTCGATTAAAATTACAAGTGAGAAGAAAAGAGTCTTCCTACACCAGTTTCCCAATTTTCCCATTTCTGCCAAGAGGACCAGTATTCTTGCTGTGAGCGAGCTCAAGGATCGGCAGCATTAATCTCAACCTCTTTTCTCCCCTGAATATGTGTCCTGCTAATTTTTTTCAACCCCTTGACTGTCTCATCTCCCTTTTTCCACCCTCACGGACCTAATTCTGGACTTCATCAGCTCATGTTGCAATAAACGCAGTGGCCCCTTTACCATCACCCTTGCCTCTCAAGTATTTTCTAAACTCCTCCATCAGGTATACCTCTTATTGCCAGTTAAATCACATCCAATCCCCTCAAGAAAGTTGTCCATAATTTGGCAGACACCACCTACTCATCTTGTTCTCACTGCTCTGATACATCCCGTACACTCACTGTCATGTGGTCCATCTGTTATCCGTTACACTCACTGTCATGTGGTCCATCTGTTATCAGTTCAAGATGGCTATTGGTTCACATAGCTGGCAAATTTCTGCTCAGCCAGGACCGTGGGATGGGCGTCTCTTCATGACCACAGGCTGTTTGGGTTTCCTCACGGCATGGCAGCTGGGTTCCGAGGGTCAGCGTCCCAAGAGAACCAGGAGGAAGGTGTATCACGTTTCATGACCTAGCTTCAGAAGTCAAATAGTGTCACTTCCACTCTGGTCACGAGGCCACCCAGATTCAAGGGAAGGGAACATCGTCACCACCCCTCAGTGGAAGGAGTGTCAAGTCACACAGTAAAAAACATGTAGAACTGGAGGTGACTTTGTAGTGCAAAGGAATAGGAATGGGTGATTGGTTTTAGGAGAGCAGTCAAGGAACACTTCCTATCCAGTGGAGCAATGCACCATAGAATCACATTCTCAGATCTTGGAGTTTTCCATCTCATCTTAGAACTGAGACAGCTCAGACAAACAAAAATTGTGACTTTCCCAAGTCATGGTTAGTGGCAGATCTGGGATCAGATTTTTATTCAGGAGGTTTCGATGGGGGTTTGAAAATGTATATGTTTAATAAACATCCAAGATGATTCGTATAAACAGGCAAATTCGTGGAACACTGAGTTGAAACTTGCCTCTCACTGTGTCTGCAGTTACCGAACGACACATGGGCAGTTGGTTACCAGAAATCCAGGAGGGCGTGGTTACGTAGCCTGAATATTTAAGGTCCTCTCCAAATGGAAGGCATTATTATTAGTCCACAGCCCGGGTGCACACACTAATCTCCCTGGATAATTAGGAGAATGACTAGTCAAGTTCCCATCCTGCCCGGGAGAAACGGGAATCAAGCACCAACTCGTTGGGGGAAATTGAATCCATGCTGGTGTGCTGGCTTGCTGCCTTTTCCCCTCGGATGATTCAAGAAGAAAGTAGCCTGTTGCCACAAGCAGAGGGTTCAGGTACCAGCTGCGACTGGGAACTGGCAGAGGCAAGAGTGCCCTTCATTATGCAATTATCCATAATTAGGTGCTCATTACTATTTTATCATCGGGGAGCCAGCACCCACCTGTGCAGCGCTGTCGCGGGGACTGGCAAACAAGTGAAACAGAGCCTTGCTTTTTCTCTAAGAACGTGACATCTTAAACCAGCAGTTCCAACCTGCACAGGGGATGAGTTTGCACCGAAACGCAGACAGATGCAGGTGCATGGGGGCCAACCGTTTCAATTATGCATTTGCCATCATCCTTGTGTCGCTTCAGGTTGTGCTTGGGGTAGATGGATGATATAGACTGAGGACAGATGGAAGGAGGGATGCTACTTCATCCTCAGTGAATGGAAACTAGTGTCTATTCAGTACAAGCCTCCTCAAGTTAGAAATGAGGGCTTGGGCGGTGAGACTTCTGACATTCAGACTTGCTTACTTTCTCTGTAAAAGAATTCCTCATCTATGAAGTACCTCCTGGACCCATATTCAGAGTGAGGACTCTCTCTGTCTTTATCATCCTTTTACCTCCTGGCACCCAGCACCTGGGAAACGCTGGGCATTCACCATCTATTTCAATAAGTGGGGATGTCGGGATAAACACAAATGTTAGCCACAGAAGACTTACAGGGAGGGCTGAACTTTGTTTTTGTTTTTGTTTTTTGCGGTACACGGGCCTCTCACCGTTGTGGCCTCTCCCGTTGCGGAGCACAGGCTCCGGATGCGCAGGCTCAGCGGCCATGGCTCTCGGGCCCAGCCGCTCCGCGGCATGTGGGATCTTCCCAGACCGGGGCACAAACCCGTGTCCCCTGCATCGGCAGGCGGACTGGCAACCACTGTGCCACCAGGGAAGCCCGGGAGGGTTGAACTTTAATTCACAGAGAAGATGCTTGTGATGAGCTTGTTAAATAAGAGGACAGGATAACAAAAGTTGAATGATTAAGCCAAGTATGTAGGGAGGGGGGCTACTTTTCATGGGTAAATAAACAAGAAAATTATGGACTCTGAATTAATAGAATCTGAATCAGTAAGGGTTTAACAGGCGAAGCGAATCAAGCACCTTCAAAATCTGTTTTCACCAAAGTGAAAACGTTTGGGAACTTGTATCCCAGAAATGACTAATGCTTTGCAGAATAATCCATTCTTCCCTGTCTTCCAGAAAAGAGAACGTGTAAGAGTTAATGTACTGATTTGTCTATTAAAATGCATTGTAAAGCACCACTAGTCAAAAGATTGTGGTGCTAGCACACCAACAGACACAAGTACTTTTAATTGAATACAAGTTCAGAATTAGCCTCAGCGTATGTCAGGGTTCTGGAATTAGTGATGATGACTGCACAACTGTGAATATACCAAAAAACACTTCATTTTACACTAAATATACACCTAAACTATAAATTTTGAATATGATAAGGGCGCCACTTTTTAAATACTTCAGAGATAGCATTGGTTCAAGTGAATTGATATCGAAGGAAAGGAACAGAGCATCAGTTTACGTACCACACCAAATTGACTGAAAATCTAAATACTGAAAGAAAAAAACCCAGAAGTATTTTAGACAACAACCCAGGCAAACTATTTTTTATGATCTTGTTGTGGAAGGGACTTTTAAAGCTTTATAGAAGTGCTCCAAATCAAAATTGAGAAACCTAAAACATAACTTTAAACTTGCATAGTGCATAGCCAAAAATTTTTTAAATATCATGTACAAGGTCAGCGCAAGAATGTAAAGGAAAGAAAAAGTTGTAGCATGTGATGAAGGGCTAATCTTGGTGACATTCAGAACTCACACAAATCCATTTTTTTAAATCACCCAATGATCAGAGGTGATGTCTGTGCAGAGGTGGTGATGAAGCGGACCAACGCAGTGGGAATAGGAAAGAGCAAACAGTCCCCGAGGTGGTCAGGCTTTCACACCCCAGAGTGTTCCATTTGCTCTTTGCCATAAAAATGACAGAGGTGGGTGAAGGGTTTGCACCCCTTGTTAGCCATTAGCATTAACAACAAAGATGAAAGACCTCAAAGGCCATTTTCCTCACTGAGATCTGAACTTATCTCCCTTTGCTGAATCTTAAATTAATAGTTAAATGATGGCAAGGCCTGTACCAAGGAGGTCATGTTTCCAGCCAACATTTCCTGAAGCCATGAGATATCAGTGGTTTCCCCCCATAAATTTGGAAGCTGTAGTCTGACAAGTGTAACGGTGCGGGGGGATCCACACTCAGTCACATTATCTTAAGTTTATCTTTTAGCAGCAGATGTAGGCTGCTCGCCTACCTCTTGTAACTACCCAATGGGATGCAATATAAGAAGAGCCCATATATGGAAGCTTTGGTGGAGAAAATCCTTTTAGTTTTTGATCTTCTCCTTTTCCAGAAATTCTGACAGTTGCTGGAAACCATTATCTACTTACCAGGGTTTAAGTGTTGCTTAGATCTCCTTGATTACTTTTAAGCTAAGATCCAGTTGAAAAGAGAGAACAAAGGAAGTTTGTTTGTTTGTTCCAAAGAAATTGGTTGGAATAGTCCTAAAAGACCCTGTGTATTCCATTTTGGTCAAGGGAAGGCCTTTAATTCCACCTCCTGCTTTTAAGTCTCAGTGTAGATAATACTTTTCTAAATAGCCTGTTTATTATGCTGCCTTTTTAATAGCATAGCAGTAGTTTCCGGAGAGCAATAGGGACTAAGAAAGAATACTAACATTTATTGAGCACCAGCTGTTTACACGGTGCTGTGCTTTTTCATGTATGTTGCAATTTAACTCTCTTAATAACCCAGTTTGGCAGAAATTATTCCCATTTTACAGATGAAACTATTGCGTACAAGCGCTGGCACCAGTGGCATCATTTATCAACTGATCTGGAGAGCCCAACTTGAGAACCATTGATTAAGTAAGACCTTGCTCAAGTCTTTGACAGCTCTGCTTAGTATGCCGTCATACCTTCATGCGATTTATTCATTCAAAATACTTATTGAGTCTCAACTCTATTTTGAGCACTGTGTTAAGTTCCAAATACAGAAGCTATCAAGAGGGCTTCCCTGGTGGCACAGTGGTTAAGAATCCGCCTACCAACATGGGGGATACAGGTTTGAGCCCTGGTCTGGGAAGATCCCACATGCCATGGAGCAACTAAGCCCCAGCGCCACAACTACTGAGCCTGCGCTCTAGAGCCTGTGAGCCACAACTACTGAGCCTGCGAGCCACAACTACTGAAGCCCATGCATCTAGAGCCCCATGCTCTGCAACAAGAGAAGCCACTGCGATGAGAAGCCCGCGCACCTCAACAAAGAGTAGCCCCCACTCGCCACAACTAGAGAAAACCCGTGTGCAGCGACGAAGACCCAATGCAGACAAGAGGTCCATTTCTCGCTTTTATAGAGCATTTCATCTTTGGGGGAGAGACAAATATTAAACATATTTATGTGACTAAATATATCATTTTAAAATTGTTATAAATGCTATGAAGGATTGCAGAGTGCAACGAAACTCAATGAGAGAGTTTTCATCTGGGCCCCCAAGGTTAAGAAGTGGGACATGAAGAGGGATGCTAGAAATGAAAGAGATCTGGAAGAAACAGCATCCATAGAAAGAGTGCCTGTGATAACAGAGAAGGCCGGCGTGGCTGGAGGTTATCACTAGGCAGATGCCAGGAGGTGAAGCGTGAGAGGTTAGCGGAAGCCAAATCATGGAGCGTGTACTCGGTCATGGAAACAATTTTGGACTTGATCCTTAAATCATTCTGGAGCTGTCGGGCAGGTTTAGGCAGGGGAGTGACATAATTGCTTTGCATTATTTTAAGATCGCTTGGTTGTTAGAAAATAGAGTGGAGAGGGCCTAGGGAGGATGTAGGGAAACTATTGAGAAAGTTAGGACTGTGGCCTAGGTGAGAGATGAGATGGGGTTGGCGAGAACTCTTCGTGCGTGTGTGTGTGTGTGTGTGTGTGTGCGCGCGCGCGCTCGCACGCACATGCGTTCCCAGGCTTTGGAGAAATGATAATAGAAAATCTTTTGGAGATGACAATAGAAGTCTGGAATCAATGAATCCAGATTTGAGCAGCTGGAAGGATGGGGTGTTATCTACCAAGAGGGAGGAGTCAAGGCAGCAGCAGATTTAGAAGAGGTTTGGGGGAGGATGAGGTTGAGAGTTCAGTCCTGAGAGTGTAGAGGTAGAGATGCTTCAGTGAAGCAGGTGGCACATCGGCAGCCGACTATGTGATTCTGAAGTTCAGAAGACGGGTCTGCACTGGAATACGAATCTGCGCACTGTGTGCACCACATTACATACGTTGTTTCATTTAATACTCACCATCGTGTGAGGAAGGCGTGATTATTGTCATTTTATAGATTATTTAAGACTTAGCTTAAGCACTGTGCCCAGGTTCACACCAACGTAAAGTGGTAGACCTGAGATTCTGACCCACGAAGTCTGATCAGGGTCAGCTCTACTGACTGCCCAGGGGATGGGCCCCCTGTAATGGTCCATGTGGTCACTGCATGTGTCGTACAGAGGCAGGTGGTATCTGCTGTGGGGGAATCTCTGGGAGTCAAAGTCCTTGATATTATATCCCGCACAGCTTTGTTTCCCCAGGCTTGCACCTCACAGATCTTCTTCTACTTCCCATCAGGTTACAACCCAATAAGCCCATATCGTTAAGTCACAAATGCACTGAATTCACCTAACCCACCACACACCACAGCTTAGCCTAGCCTCCCTTCAATGTGCTCAGAACACCTACATTAGCCTACAGTTGGGCAAAGTCATCTAACACAAAGCGTGTTTGATAATAAAGTGTTGGGTATCTCATGTAATGGATTGAATACTTTACCGAAAGTAAAAAACAGAATGGTTGTCTGGGTCCAGGATGGTTTTAAGTGTCAGTTTTGCATCCTGGTGACGGCAGGGCTGGCTGGGAGCTGTGGCTGCCCCGCCCAGCATCACGAGAGAGGGCTGTACCACGTATCACTAGCCTGGGAAAAGCTCAGAATTCAAAGCATGGCTTCCTACTGAATGAGTATCGCTTTTACACCATCTTAAAGTAGAAAATTGTAAGTTGAACCATTGCAAGTCCGGACTGTCTGTAAACACACGCACAGGAGTCTACTTCAGAGAGACTCTATTTTTATTTAAACTATCCCTTGTTTATGCAAATCTAGATGGCCCCCCTTTTATCCTACTACTGTTGTTTGCAATGAACCCTCTAGTAGGAGTGTTTGTAGGGGTGTACAGATCCCTTTAGTATGATCAACCCCAGTGAGGGAGTTACTGAGCCAAAGGATTTTCACTCAGGGAGCAGCCACACTGCTGTCCAAAAATACATACTCCCCCCAGAATTAAAAGAAAGTATCTGTTTCCCTGCATCTTTGATAACACTGGGAATTATTAAGCTTATACATTTGCACCAATCTGATAGGAAAAGTATGATGGCTCATTGTTCAATATTATATTTATTCCACTGAGTGGGCAGTGTCCTACTGATCACTTTTTTCTATACGCTGCTGCTTTTTATATCTTGCCCATTCTTCCAGCGTCATTATTCAGCTTCTGACTCACTTATAAGAGTATTTTATGCATTAAGGAAATTGGTTCTTTATCACGCATCTTTTACTCTCATATGCTTAGAAGTTTCCTGACCCGTATATGAGGAACTTAACATGAGTTACCAAAATGTAGGGAGAGAAGGTAATTAACTTTTCACTTCTCATCACTGGTACTATAACTTTTAACTTCTATAACTGTATTGCTGTTGTAATTTAAAAGGCCACGCCCATTTCTCTCGCGCGGGATATTTTAGACCAATGAACTGAAAACATGCATTTTTTAACCAGAGATACAGGGGTCTCCTCTATTTTTCTTTTTTTTCCCCATCTCTCTTCTTGTTGCTTTAAGCTCCCAAGTTGCGAGTTGAGAGCTCTTCTGAGTCCGGAGAGCCAGAGTAAAATTCTTCTGTGGGCCACGCCGATGTTAATGGGTAACATTCGGTGCAAACGCCTCCTCCGTTTTCACATCTGCAGCTTTGTCCAGGCCTCACCTCCGAGGTGCCTGAAAGTGTGAAGCCAGCCAAGGCGTAATGTGTATTAGCAACACAAAGAGTGCACAAGGGGAGACGCGGGGATGAGCTGTAATTTACTAAAGATTTATTAGACCTCATGAAATCTGCCCGAACCACCCATTTTTCTATCTCATCAGCCCACGTCTAAATAGGATGGCTTTGTTAGCGGGCGATGGTCATTTAGAATCATACAGGAACAAATCGCGCTGCTTAAAAAGGCGTACCGACGGGAAGCCGCACGTTGGAGAGAGTTCATGCTCAGAACAGAGAACCCCAAATCTGGAAATGAGGGGATGCTCCAGTCTCTCCAGGGACCTCCCCTTGACTTTTGTTTGTGGTCTAAGTCCTTTGGTGTGGCTTGTTTACTGCAGGATGTGAATAAAGCTCTGGGGAAGGTGAGGTGAGGTGCTTTCACAGAGCAGCCTGGGGTGTGCGAGGGTGGTTTTCAGGGTGCCGCATGTGCCGCGTTTTGGGAAAACGTTGCCCAAACCTTAAGACTCAATGGAGCACATTCGATAGTACTTTAAATCTCAGCTCAGGAGAACAAGCCCTCTCTGGGGCTACACAAACGTCAAAATAGCTTCTCCCTAATGTGAATGAAAGGTAAAAGTTATCGGGGCTTGGTTTTCATTTAGCCTCAGGATTGCAGCTCATTAACAGATGTTAGAAAACTCTCCTGGATTTTATAACTAGGAACGTCCCTCTGGGCTGCCTTACGCTGCCGCTGCCGGTGCCCCGAGTCTCTGTTTGCCCATCTGTGCGGTGGCTTGATGTTGAAAGCTCAGGACAAAGTAAGGCGTCAGGGAAAAAGGTGAAGGCTTACTGATTTCTCCCCCTGGAAAATGATCTCACTACCCTCAACTCAGCTTTGGAACTTAAAGGATAAAGGGAGGGCTCTGTCCACCTTCATAAAATTCTCATCGTGCTTATTGCTGAGGTAATTTAAAAAAAAACCCACATTCTCAAACTTAACAAGAAGAGGGATGAATTGTGCCTTCTGTTGGTCTTAGAAGTAGTTAAGTAGGAGTAATGGGATACAGTCAGATGAGAAAGGCCACAGCGGGAACATCCACGATCGGGCCCCTTGAAATCAACGCCAGGGCAGAAAAGAAATATGTGCAGAGTGAATTGCATATCATCCAAAGGGCAATGCGTTCTTGGCTTTCGATAAAGAATTTGGAGGAAGCAGGAAGACAGGCAAAACACTCTGCTTTAAGCCATGCCTAGTGGTTCTGGTGAATGTCTAGGGCCAGCAGCGAATAGCTTTACAACCACATTTATGTCCTCATCATCATGTGTTAGACTGTGGGTTACAGACGCACACCGGCCTTCATCTGGCATTGCCAAAATCTCTTCCTACACGATGGGACGGTCCTCCATGAATGCAAATTAAACCACAATTGTCTTGTCTGTAATCGTCTCAACTAGCAAAGTGCCTTTCTTTGGTGAAAAGGGCCCTCCCGAACTCCTTGCTTGTCTACCCCTAAGGGCCCAGTACGTGCGCCATGCTTTATCTCTTTCTTGTGGCTTTTATCCACACAACATTAAAGGGACTCTCTCCCCTTTATGCAGGCAAATAAAAAGTAGATTTAGAGAACAAAGATGAAAAGCACACATTCCACTAATGGCATACTTCAGAATCCAGCGGCCTGGTTGTCAGACGCTGGCCAAGTTAAAAGTTGCACTGGGTCCCCTGACCTCAGAAATTCAGATGAAAAAATGAAATCAAGCGTGTGCCCGTAAGGACTTGTAGTACATTAACATGAAGTTGTGTCACTGGCAGCTCTTGAAAAGGGATTTCCAGGCCTGCCTTTTAGCCTTGGTTAATGGGGGAAGAAGGGCACCAGAGCTACAGGCTTGCCATTTGCCCTCTTCATCTGTTTCCATTTGAAGAATATTTTCTCTACAGCTAAAAGCAGGTACTAGCGCCTCGGCTGCACCATCACTTCTGAAAGAGGAACTCTCCCCCCACTCCCAGTCCAGCCGTCCTCAGTAGGTGTGTCCCGCAGGAAACTTCAGGGGCTTGTGCAGTTTCTCCCAAGCAAATATAACCATCACAGACCAGACGTGCAAGGGAGGTAGTGCGTCTGTTTCAAGGTTCTTCCAGGTGCAAAAGCTTTGCCTGGGGGGGCCCTTTGGGACCTAATCTCTGTCACAGCCTGGACAGCGCAGAAGTGGCTCCTCCGATCGTTATCAGGGAAGCCGACACACCTGGACTCAGGGGCCATGCCAACCGTAGCCTCACGCTAGCGTTACACGCAACTTCACTGCAACCATCTTCCTCATCACTGCCACATACCCTCCTCGTCTCCATAACCACAGGCCCTACATCCCCTTAAAGTGGCCACCGCCTGGCTCAAGCAGAGCCCTCTGGCCTTGGTTCCAACACGTTTACTCTTTTCTGCTCTCCTGCCTGTCACCCCTTTCCTGCCCATCCAACATGTGGCTCATTTCCAAGCCCGTCCACTCACATCATCTCATTTCCTCCCTTCCTATATTCCCTATGAGCTCAAACTACCAGTGGAACTTGACTAGTCTTGGGAGTAAACCCCTATTCAGGCATTTACTAGTCCTGCAAAGCCAAGTCCATTGGCTCTCCTGATGCCTCGTGTCTTTCCTCCAAAGTCCCAGGTGATGTAAACAGAGCTACCTGCCCGGGAGCTCGCTGTGCAGTGGGCATAGCATGGACTTTGGAGAAGAAAGCCCTCAGTTTAAATCCTAGCTCTGTCACTTAGCAGCTTCTGGGCTTTATCTTTCCCATATGTCACCACAAGGTAGGTGAGAATGAAAAGACATAATGCAGAGGGCCTGGCCTATTTTGGTAGCAGTCACCAAGGTGGTCCCCAGTCATCTTCGCCAGCCGGTACCCATGTGTAACCTTCTCCTGCACTGAATCAGGGCTAGTCTTCTGCGACCAAGAGAGTTCGAAGAAGGTGATGGTACGTGACTTCCGAGGGTAGTTAAGAAAGGGCATTGCAGTTTCCGCTCCACACTTTGTGCCAGGCTGCCCACCCAGGGCCCCTTAAATTCCTCCTCCTCTCCTCTCTCCCCGCTGCTCTTCGCAGAAGTCCTGGCTGCCTTGAAGAGGCAGACAATGACACGTCCATCACCGGGAAGCCTCTCCCATCCTGAGCTGGCACCTCCTCCTTTTGTTTGCTTCCGAGCATTGTTCAGGATTGATTTGACTGCAGTCCAAACAACGGGCACCACAGTAAAAGGCAACAGACTCGAGTCACTAAGCATTTGAGCAAGCAGCGCATTATCCAAAGACTGCCCTTCCCGTTTTGAGTTCAAGCTTGAAGAGCCACTTAGAAAGAGAATAAGTAGATCTCTTGACACAGTGAATGAAGTCCAAACCAAACAAATTCCTCCCTTGGTGAAGTCTGGACACTGACACTTTTTCTTTGACTGGGGCAAATTGTGATGGACCCTTGAGACCAGCCCTGCAAAAATAGCTGGTTTCCATTTCAAGTGGCCCACCTTCTCCTAAACGATACTTGTTCCATTTTTATTTACAAACTTTTATTCCTTTTGCTCCTAAGTAAAACAAAATAAAAATGCATTACCAAGAGAAAAACTCTGTTAGCACTGCTGGACTCTCATGTGTATGTCTGTCTGTAAAGCCATGTTTTAAGATGGATTTTGAATTTATCAAGAACCTCTTCTTTGAACACCAAATATTCATCTGCCATAGTTTAGCAGCTCCTTGGTATTTATACGGGAGTTCTCTAACCTTTTAAACCGGTTCATACTGTTGGGAATGTAAATGGTTTCCAAATTTTCACCGTGCAAACCACACTATGGTGAACATTCCTAAACTAAATCTATGCTGTGTAGTGACAGTTGCAATTTCCTGAAGTAGAATCACTGGGTCAGGGAAAGGACATTTGAAAGACTTTTGGAATATCTGTCAAACTGCCCTCTGGGTAAGTTGTTGCAATTTTCATCCCACCAGTCATATATGTACTCTTTTCAGTATTACAGCATTTAAATCATTTAAATTATGTGTCAAATGACAGACTCAATGAATCCTCAGTGTTTACACAACTGTCTTTGATGATGAATGAAGAGCAGCATCTTTTCATATCTTGGTTCCTCTGTCTATGCGTGCGTGTGTGTTCACTGTTTGTCTACTTATATAGACTCGTGTATTTTTTACTGGGTGATTTTTAAACTCATTTGTAAGGGGTCCTTGCACATTAATGTTAACAATATTAGCTCTACCTCTAATCCTGTTGCAAATGTATTCAATACGTCATTTGTTTTAGTTTTGTTTATGGTTACTTTGTTTAGGTGATCAAATAAATGTCTTTTTTGGTTATGAGTTCTGTCGACTGAGGGCCAAGGCCTCTGTTTTGGAGAAAGTGCCAGACGTCCAAGGAAGCGATGGGCCACTTGGGGAGAGTCCCGCCGTTGACATGAGGTCCCATCACCTCTGCTCTCAGGTCTTCAGTGCAGCTGTCTCTGAACGTATCGTTCTACAAAGGGAAGGGGGTCTCTAGACAAAGTTATCCCACCCTCCCACTTTGCGCCTCCAAATTAGAAGGTCTGATTCTAACTTGGCCTCCCACCAGGATTTTCTCTGCTTATTTGCCAAGGTGCTAAATTCTTTTGCATGAAGAAGAATGATCATTTGGCTTTTGTGAAGTCATTAAATCTGGTCTTATCTGTACTATGTGTTTACGGCAAACTCCTCAAAGTTTGGGGCATGAGACATACTTCCCTACTTTCAAGGCCTATTAAGGTTTTGTGCTATTTAGCTTACCTTGGACCATTTAAGACAGGTATCAGTACTTCTGGTGTCTCCATATTTCCAGGAACATTATTTTATTTGTCATGTTACCCATTATAAATGCATTTTCCCATTGCTGTCTCCCTTTTATATGGCTAATATACGGGAGAAGTATTGACGTTTTGTTCTTTTAACAGGAAATCTCACTCTAGCCATTTCCCAGTTGGCCCTTGGATTACCTGGGTATACAATTAAGTCATGTGAAAATAATACTTTTGTCTCCTTTTCCAATATTTATACATTTTTGTTTTCACGTGTTGAGACTGTAAGAACAATACTGAGTAACCCTTATAATAATGAAAATAATGAGACCCAAATTTTAATAGATATGTTTCAAGTATCTCAGTGCTAAGTGAAATGCTTGTTATACATTCTCTGTGTCAACCTAAGGGTGCTACTGCTACATTAGCAGATAGCTGGCTTCACTACTGCAATGTATTGAATTATTATCAATGTAAATTTTGCCAAATGTTTTTTAAATCATCAACAGATAATCATAAGTACTGGGGATTTCCTCTTTTGACTTCTAAAAGATAATGCCAGTGGATCTTCTTATATTGAGCGATCTAGCTCAGCATTCTTAGTCACAGTGTACTATTCTTTTAAAACACGACTGCATCTGACCTTTCAGCTGCTTTGTGAACATTTTTCACACTCTGCCATATGACAATTTGGTTATTGTAGCTTTTCGTTCATTCCAAAACCTTCACCCTACCTGTAGCATGCCTAAGTCTGGACTGAGGTCATCATGTCATTTAAACAAATCTCTCAGATTTTGGCAAACATTAAATTAAAACCTTCAAAACATATCTCACTAATCACAGAAAAAGCATTTGACATAATGTTTTTTTCATGATAAAAATACTAAGCAACTAGGAATAGAAAGCAATTTCTTTAACCTGATAAAGAAAATATATGAAAAACCCAGAGCTATCATCAGACTTAATAGTGAAATACTGAATATTTTCCCCTAAGATATAGAAAGGACAAAAATGTCGACTCTCACCACCTTTATTTAACATTATCCTGGATAAGCCGGCCAAGGCAATTAGGCAATAAAATGAAATAAAGGGCATCCAGATTGGAAAGGAGGAAGTAAAACTTTCTCTACTTGCAGATGAAATGATCTTATTTATAGAAAACCCTAGGGAATCCACTAAAAAAAAAACTATTAGAACTAATAAACAAGCTTAGCAAGGTTCCAAGATACAAGATCAATACATAAAAATCAATTGTATTTCTATACAGTAGCAAAGAAAAAACTTAAAATGAAATTGAGAACATTCAATTTGCAATAGCCTCAAAAAAGAATAAAATGCTTAGGAATAAATTTAACAAAAGAAGTGCAATAATTATTCTGACAACTACAAAAACATTATTGAAAAAATTAAAGACCCAGATAAACAGAAAGACATCCCATGTTCATAGATCAGAGACAATAATATTGTTTAGATGGCAGTACGCCCAAAATTGATCTGCTGATTCAAGGCAACCCCTATCAAAATTCCAGCTGGCTTTGTTGCAGAAATTGGCAAGCTGGTCCTAAAATTCATTTGGAATTCAAGGATCCCAGAATATCCAAACCATGTTTTTTAAAAAGCTAGAGTACTCACATTTCCCAACCTCAAAATTTACTAAAAAGATACGGTAATCAAGACAGTGTGGTACTTATGTAATGACATAAATCAATGGAATAGAAGTGAAAGTCCAGAAACACCCTCACACTTATGGTCAACTGATTTTCGACAAGAGTGCCAAGGCAATTCAACAGGAAAAGGATAGTTTTTCAACCACTGCTGCTGGGACAACTGGATAGCCACTCATAAAAGTATGAAGTTGAGGAACTTCCCTGGTGGCGCACTGGTTAGGAATCCACCTGCCAATGGGAAACGGGTTTGATCCCTGGTCTGGGAAGATCCCACATGCTGCAGAGCAGCTAACCCCATGCGCCACAACTACTGAGCCTGAGATCTAGAGCCTGTGAGCCACAACTACTGAGCCTGCGTGCCACAACTACTGAAGCCTGCCTGCCTAGAGCCCATGCTCCACAACAAGAGAAGCCACCGCAGTGAGAAGCCCGCGCACTGCAACAAAGAGTAGCCCCCACTCGCCGCAACTAGAGAAGGCCTGCGCACAGCAACGAAGACCCAACGCAGCCAAAAATAAATAAATAAATTTATTTTTTTAAAAAAGTATGAAGTTGGTCCCTAACCTTATACCATATACAAAAATTAACTCAAAATGGATTAAAGACCTATATGTAAGAGCTAAGGCTATAAAACTCTTAAAAGAAACGTGTATATCTGTGTGACCTTGACTTCGGCATTAGATAAGAAACTATAAGCAAAAGCAACAGAAGAAAAGTAAATTGGAGATCAAAATTGAACACTTCTGTGCTTCAAAGGACATCATCAAGAAAGTAAAAAAGCCAACCCTCTGAATGGGAGAAAATATTTTCAAATCATATATGTGATAAAGAGCTTGTATCTAGAATATATAAAGAACTCCTATGACTCAACGGTAAAAAGACAACCCAGGGACTTCTCTGGTGGTCCAGTGGTTAAGACTTCGTCTTCCAATGCAGGGGGTGTGGGTTCGATCCCTGGTCAGGGAGCTAAGATCCCACATGACTTATGGCCAAAAATCCAAAACATAAACCAGAAGCAATATTGTAACAAATTCAATAAAGACTTTAAAAAAAATGGTCCACATCAAAAAAAATTGTTTTAAAAAAAAGACAGTCCAATTTAAAAATAGGAAAGGATCTGAATAGACATTTCTCCAAAAAAATATACAAATAGCCAATATACACAGGAAACATTGTTCTGTCTCTCTCTCTCTGTCTCTCTCTCTCTCTCTTTCTCACTTTCTTTGGAATTAACTGTACTGAATTTATATAGATTTTGGTCCAGGCTCTTGACAACTCCTCTAAACTTACAAAATTCTGTGCAGGTTTGTCAACTGTTACTGAAATCCAAGACTGAATATACTAAAAAGGATTAGGATCATTCCAAAGTAAGAAATCTATGAAATAGAAGTTGTAATGATTTGTCCATTTGAGGAAGAATGACTCATAGCTTACGCAATGCACTTTTAAATAATTTCTTCTTCTCTGTCCTACCAACTGGATCCATAAAACTTAGAGGAGAATGAATAAATAGCTTCAAGTTACGTCCTATGCTGCTTTGAATTGGGGGAAATTTAAAATTAACTTTATAACTGGAAATATTTGCCCACTCAACCTCTCTAAACATATTTAAATGTCTCCTAGGCTTTAGACGAAGGCAAAAAATATTAATGCAATCGACAAAACCTTACCCGACTGAACTCGCCTTTCTTGCCTTGTCTTGATCCATGCTTTTATCCACTCTATCGCTGCAGCCCAGCCCAATGGATTCTTTTACTTGCAAAAACACGACACGTTTCTTCTAAACGTGGGATGTGTACATGCCAGTCCCTCTGCCTGGGCCTCCCCGTCCTCCTCCCCAAACCCTTTCTCTGGTAACTCCTCTTCCTTGAGGTCTGTTGAAGCAGCCCTTTGCTTTAGACCAAATGTTTGTGTCCCCATAAAAATTCATACGTTAAATCCTAACCCCCAATGGGATGTTAGGAGGTGGGGCCTTTGGAAGGTGATGAGGTCATGAGGGTTGAGCCCTTGTGAATGGGATTAGTGCCCTTATAAGTAGACCCCAGGGACCTCCCTCACCCCTTTCATCATGTGAGGACACAGTGAGAAGACAGTCATCTGTGAATCAGAAAGCAGATCCTCCCCAGACACCAAATCTTCTGGCGCCTTGATCATAGGGTTCCCAGCCTCCAGCACTGTGAGAAGCAAAGTTCTGTTGTTTATAAAGCATCCAGTCCATGGGGTTCTGTCACAGCAGCCTGAACGGACTAAGACATGCATTTGCACGCCGGTCTTCTCCAATGCGCCTGATATTGCCCGCTCTCCATCCTTTGTATCCTCACAACATTGCACTGCTCATGCAGGGAGCTCATCCTGCTGTAATTTATTCATGTGATTGCTGTTTAGTATCAAGATCGTATCTGATTCTGTATCCCCAACACTTAGAAAATTCCTAGGTCACGTGGGTACCCAAGTATTTGTTGAAAGAAAGAAAAAAAACCAGATCATTTTACAACATAAGAAACAGACTCGATCCTTTGCATTTTAAAATTTGTGGTGTCTGGAACTGTGGAGATAAAACACATTTGACTATTTTCAAATAATTCTGCTGTTCATGGTTTTATTTTGTTCTTATTGCTTTTACCTATATAAAGATAAATATCTGTCATGAGCAATATTTCCTCACATTTACAGATACCTTCATGAATATTTTGCCCATGAATCTTTTACTCATTGACCAGATATTGTGATGTCTTACTGCCCTCAATTATTATTTTTCAAATCTTCATTTGAGTTCCAGAAGGTAATAAAAGCTTCCCATTTTTCTTTTTGACCCTTGGAGTCTCAGAAATTTTTAGTCCTCTTGATTTTGCATCTTTACAAGTGCCTATTTATCCATCAAAAAAGATACACATTACTTTCATCTCAGAGACAAAACTACCTATTGGTAGAACCCAAAATAAAAGGGAAGGGACATGGAGTTACTCAGAGGAAAGTTCAGATGCAGCTGTAATATCTATAAGCCAAAAGTCAGAATCTTACAGTTGATTCTTGGAAACTCCAGTATAACATTTAAACCCCACTTAAAATGACTACATGTAGCATTTATTTTTGTTTGGCACTCTGTGGACACTTACAGTAGGGAGTTGTCACAAGATTCTATGAAAAGATAGATAAAGAAGGTCTGTTCCTCTTTGCCAGCTCTACTGTAGGTAATAATATGCCAGCCAAAGCCACCAGACAGGAGAAAACCACACACCATCACTCCAGGTTCATCTACCATAAATGAGAAAATACATGTGACAGCAAGTGCCTGGTGCTGGCCCAGAGTTGGCTCTCTGGGTTTACTTGTTCACCTCTTCAACTCTGGGGGGTGGGAGTTGAAGCCAATTTACCTCCTTACATAGAGCCACAGCTGGATTCTTTCCCAGGAGTTACATCTGTGCATCCTCACCTCCCCCGTGTTCTGACCCATGTCTGCATTCACATCATGACGTGCTTTGCTTTCTCCTCATGCCCATTGGATACACTTTGGATACAACAATATCCTCCCATCAATCGTCCCTAAATCAAATATTAGCCTTTAGTCTTCAAGAGGCACACTGTCCTAAGATAAACTCTGAGAGAAGGGCTTTTTAAGAGATGTGTCTGCTGAGTTGTCAGCATCAACCTTGACCTGGGTCTCGAGCTGTTCTGGCCAAATGGCAGGCAGGACCTGAGATCTGGCTATTTCAGTTCTCCCATAAAAAAAGGATAATAAAATGAATGTTTGGTGAGAAAAATGCTTTTATGGAAACTTGTGTAATTCAAACTTTTTGCTGGTGGTTTAACATCAGATTTTACAGGGTAGTTAAATAGTTGGCTGAATTTCTTAAAGGTCTGGGGAATTTCAAAGCAGAAAGTATACTCTTTGTAGTTTGTCAGTCTGGAGAACGAGGCAGGCAGCGAGGATACCTCCATTTCAGGTTGTCTGCTGCAGGGCTTGTGGGCTTTTTTCTCTGGATAATCCTCCCTTTTGTAATCTACTCACATTAAACAAAAGAGGAGGAACATAGCACATGGTTTGGAGGAGCTGTTGGTTCCCCAGGAGAGGTGTAAGTTAACCCTGAGTTCTCCACACCCTGGCAAGGTCATTTGTAGTCATAAATTTGAGACAAAGTCGTTGTCTGTGAACAGAATGAAGCTCATCTGGAGGCTCACACCCACAATCCTCACCGTTTGATGTAATGACCGACTGAGCTCCCTCCGACAACCGTTCCTTTATGAATGATGCTCAGATGGTCATGTCCTTGGTTCCTGCTAGGACCTCTGAGACAATGCAAAAGAGAGACTTCAAGGACGTTTTAGGCACTGCCCTCAGAAAAGGATGAGCAGAGGGCAATCCAGGTAAAAGTATGCATGAGAAAAAATGTAAAGGCCCCATCCATCCCATGCCCTAGGAAATCATCATTACCCAGAGCATCAATTCTGGATTAAAGAAAAAAATTAACAGACTAACAGAATAATGGTCCTTTTAAAAAATAAGATATTTTATGTATGTTACAGCATTCTACAACCAACACTTTCCATTGTCCTGTCTCTCATTTCAGTAAATTTGTGCAAATGTAGGATTATTGTTTGCAAATTTGTGGACTAGGTGATTCTAGATTAGAACACAGAGAATCGCACACCATTGTTTTTAGAGGTAATTCCACCGTCCACTCTTAGGAAAGTGGGACTTATGCTTTAACTATCTCGAAGTGAAAGGACTGATGCTTCCACGTGGACCATGGATAAGCATTTGCAATATGCCTGGTTTGGTTTAGGTGTAAAGCAGGAGCCTAGGGTCCTAGGAAGAGCTGAGAAAAAGGGAAATAAGACATAGACCCCCTGAGCATTTGCATATTGCATCCTAATTGATCAAACACCAACGCTTGTCCTCATTTTTGTGTTTAGGATAGAAATCTCTGGATGAAGAGAAAACTAAGAGGATACCATTCTACTAGCCTTTTCATTTAATTATATATATATTTTCACATTTGTAATGGCAATGTGGATAAATCACACAATTGTAATTACTACACCAAGCATATGTGCATTTTCAATTTTTGGGTATATTTCCAAATGGCTGTACAACGATGGTGCAACTTATTCTCATCCCTGGCTGAAAAAAACTGAACTTGCTTCTCTCACCATTATAAACTTGCTTCTCTCACCACCATATATATATATATATATATATATATATATATATATATATACACACACATATATATGAATTTGCATTTCTTTACTAAGTAGTGAGGTTAAATATATTAATATATTTCGTACATCTGGCCATTGTAAGTTACCTTTTTTTATTGAAGAGTACCTCCTTTGTTGTTTTATTTTTAGTGGTATGAGAAAATAAATACTTTGCATGTCATAAGAAACACGTATTTTCCCCAGTTGGGTCTCAATGCTTTTAATCAGGGAGAAACATTTATGTTTTTATTTAAAAATTTAGAGTGTGAAGAGCTCTGGGTTGCTGAGAAGAGGAAAGGGGGCAGTTCAATATTTTCTGAATGTCTCTGAATACCTACATAAAAACAGGGCAGTCAGATAGCCAAAGCAAAAATCCATGGAAACCATTTCATAAAACTAAGTGACAGGGACTTCCCTGGTGGCGCAGTGTTTAAGAATCCGCCTGCCAATGCAGGGGACACGGGTTCAAGCCCTGGTCCGGGAAGATCCCACATGCTGCAGAGCAACTAAGCCCATGCGCCACAACTACTGAGCCTGCGAGCCACAACTACTGAGCCTGCGTGCCACAACTGCTGAAACCCGTGCGCCTAGACCCCATGCTCCGCAACAAGAAAAGCCACCGCAATGAGAAGCCCGCGCACCACAACGAAGAGTAGTCCCTGCTCGCTTCAACTAGAGAAAGCCCGCGCGCAGCAACGATGACCCAACCCAGCCAAAAAAAAAACCTAAGTGACAAGTTATCCCCACAAAGACCAAAACCCGTCTAAGTACCAACCATGACAAACATAAGACTGCACAGTACCTGGGTCCATACACGGAAGAGGAAGCATCAGGGCAGCGTCTGAGGGACTTGGGACAGGAAAGCCTGAAATATCCAAAAGAGACTGTGTGAGTCTCCTAGGGCTGCCATATCAAAGTACCACCCACTGTGGGGCTTAAACACCAGACTTCTATTTTTTCACAATTCCGGACACCAGACGTCTAAGCTGGCAGGGTTGGCTTCTTCTGAGGTCTCTCTCCTGGGCTTGTAGATGGCCATCTTTCTCCCTGTGTCCTCATGTGTTTTTCCCTCTGTGTGTGTCTGTGTCCTAATCTCCTCTTCTTATAAAGACACCAGTCAGATTGGATTGGGGCCCCACCCACATGACCTCATTTTACCTTAATGACTTCTTTAAAGGCTCTATCTCCAAATGCAGTTACATGATGAGTACTGGGGGTTAGGACTTCAACATATGAATTTTGTGGGGACACAATTCAGCCCATAACAGAAACTCCTTGGAAAGCAGGCTGGCCAATCTGAGAGCAGCAGATGAAACTGAGAGGGGCAGGTAATACCCACTACAGCAGCGGGTGAGTTCAAGGGGCCTGAGGTCAGAAGGAGCTGGAGTGGTCAGGTTGTTGTGACCCCTCAGAACCGACCTGCCAGGGCACCCTTCCAGGACAGGGCCCTGTACTGAGAAGAAACGACTAGAATTTGGATCAAAAGTGAGCAGAAAAAAGGGCATGAGAGGAAAAGGAAAGAGAAGGTAAATAAAAGAGAGGAAGTGGAGGAGAGAGGAGACATTTCATGCCACCATGGTTTTCAACAATTTAATTAATTGTTTCACAGAAACAGGAGAAAATGGAGTGCTGTAAAGTTAGAAAACCTACTTGGAACCACACGTCTTTCAAACTTTTAGATGAACTAAGTTCATCTAATGATGAACAAGAGAAAATATTTACATCAAATTCCACAAAAATGTATTCAGCTTTATTGATATGTACTTTACATACAATGAAATTCACATATTTTAAGCACACAGTCTAACCGTGTACATCTTACTGGTTCTATTTCTCTAGAGAACCCTGACTAATACAGATTTGGGTACCAAGAGTGGTTCTAGAGAAACAGAATTTTAAGGATGAGTTTCCTGAATTGTTTCTGGAGTTTCAGGAGTTGGAGCTCTAATCTGATTAGGTTTAAAGGCACTAATGGCTTGATTTCAAGTACTAAACAAAGCACCGGTATGTTTACAGTTCGTGGCACGATCTGACAATCAACATACATAAAATATCTCCACTGGATGCTCCTTATCAACCACTTATAAAAGGCAAGGAACTGGGTGACTGTGTATATGATACCTTCAAACATTTCTGGAAAACTAATAAATGCAATGAGATTGGCTGGTTATACCTCATGTCACTGGACATAGTGGTGAACAAAAAAAGGATGAGCTCAGGGATTGGAATCCCAGCTCAAGTGCCACATACATGACCTAAGAGCTTCCACGTGTGCCCTAAAGGGGACCCTTATCTCATTCAGCTGTGAGGCTAAGATGGCTGGAAATCAGACACACAGTCTCGACATGCATTACAAAGCAGGCTGAACTTCCCGCCTCCCACGGTGTCTGCGGTGAAGGTGAGGGCGTTGACCGAGGAAAAATGGAGTCCTGTAAGTCGAGGTGGGGACGTACTGGAAGAGCCTGATGAGGCTGGGGGTGCTAAGCCCCGAGACGCTGATGAGCATTTCTGCTTTGCTGGCAGAAGCACCCTCCTCACCCCCAGTGGAAGAAGCCGCTCCACCTCTGCTGAGCGGGTTCACCCATATTACCTGACGAAGCCGTAACGGCCTCTCCTGCAACAGCCGCCACTCAAGACAATCCCGGTCCTCCCCAGGACCCACTCCCCCCACCCCACCCTCTTTGCTTCTAGATCCATAAGCAGACTCAAGTCCCAGCGAGCCCCTAAAGGTGAGCTCCAGAGCACAGCCCATTAGGAAGTGCGCCGCGCTCCAAGAGAACCGCTTGAGTTTGCTCATTTATACAGAAGAAATCTGGAGAACACGTGTGGGAAGGACAATGGTGAAAGGAACATCAAGTTGGATCAGGCTGAATCCATTGATACGGGCTCACTGGGCAGAGATTCTACATTTATGGCTGTAACTCCGGGAGCTACAAAAGGCTCTGTTTGGCTAGTTGGCTGAAACATGGACCAAAGCTGGCCCACAGTGACCTAATTGGAAATGCAGGCCGTGCCTTGGCTCAGTGTCGAGGAGGGGCCTCAAGCCTTAGGGAGACTGGAATGGAGAGTGGACCTGTCATTGAAGACCTATTCACCCACACTGAGAAGGTCCAGAAGACATTTTTTTTTTTTACCAACTTTAGGAAATACATTTGTGGAGGGAGCCCCAGCATCGTCAAGAGCTGGGTAATCGCTCTTCTCTGTAGGCCAAACCTTAGAGTCATTGCAGTCACTGAACTGGCCTCACTAAAGCCATGGGTGTGCCCTGCCCTAGCATTCTTCCTCTGCCCCAGTAAAGCTGTAGGCATACCTGCCCCCGCACCCAGCAATATTCTCCTGCCTCTCTAAAGCCACCGACGTGCTCCCCACCCCAGTACCCTCTCCCAGCCTCACTACAGCAGCAGGCATGTCCCATCCCCAGGGCTCCTCGCCTGCATCACTGAGTCCACAGGTACGCCCTGCCCTCAGCAATCTCCTGCAACCGCAATAAAGCCAGCGGGCAAGTGCAGGACACATGGGGAATCTAGAGTTAGTCTTATCCTAACGGTTAGTTTTTATTCTCAAGGCATAGGCTTGGTGGCATTTCAGCTAGATGCCAAGGTATTAATGAATTGTTAAGAAGATCTCTCTGCTCCGTTAGCGCCATAAATCGCATACCCCTCTGGCACTGCTCTTCCCTCAGCGCTGCTTGACCTCTAGTATCTATTCTATCTTAGCCCCCAAAGCAGCTGTTAAGCCCTGGACAGACTCACCGTCCTACGTGCTGTATATTCCTCAGCAGGGCTCACAGGAGATCCTGGGGCACAGTCTTCCAGGCCTGAGTCTCTATAGAGCTCCACCCCCTCTCTTACTCTGTGCCCAGATCCCGTCCATTCAGCTGCTCTGAATTCTGCTGCCTTCTTCCTGAGCTCAGCAAAACTACCAGACTCTGTTCAGAGTCCAGTTCTCTGTGCTTTAGTCAGGAAAGCGTCCGAAGGAAAAGAAGCTAGGCAATTAGAGGGCTCATCCTATGGGTCTCCCTTTTTATCCGCAACTGCCTCAGCTATTTTTAGCAATTTTATAGTTGTTTACTTGTAGGAGGACTGGTCCAGTTCTAGTTACAAAATTCTGTCTGGAAGCAGAAACCATCCCATAAAAATTTATCATAAGATGAAAGATAGCCAGAAGCCTACTAATACCGTTACATCAACAATGAGAGCACGCCAAAAGACATGCCTCAAAACATATCTAAACGGTAACAGCTCATTTAAAAACAAGATAAAAGGCATTAAGTATATCATGCAAGATAAATCAGAATTAGGAATATTCAGAAATGAGGTGCCAAAACTCAGACGAGATTTATAAACCAAAAAATAAAAACTTAAAATAGTGAGAATACAGAGAGAATAAACAAACAAAAATAGTGCCCTAAGGGAAACAGAAGGTGAAAAGAAGGGAAATTTTAATAATTGAAAACTTAATGAAAGAACAGAAATAGTAAATATGTGTAAATATAACAGGCTATTTTTCTTCTCTTGAGTTCTTTAAGATATATTTGACAGCTAATAGTAAAAATTATAACACAGTCAGGTGGAGTTTTTAATAAATGATATAATATATAAGGTGAGGAGAGCAAAGGGACCTACATGGTGGTAAAATTTCTACATGACACTTGCAGTGGTAAAATATTGATTCTAAATAAGTTGTGAAATGTATCTTTTAATCTCTAGAGCAACTGGAAAAAAGGTAGATAGATAGATAGGTAGATAGATAGATAATAGACAGATACAGAGATGACAGATAGATGATACAGAGATATACACACACAAAAACACAAGAGGTTTTTTTAAAAAAAAAAAACAATCCTGTACACACAAATTTGAATTGTAAATTTTGATACAAACTTATGAGGTTTTTTATGTTACATGTAATATATACATTTTTTCCCCTACTTTTGTCTACTGAAGAGATCCATGACCAGTCCAGTAAAGAGAGCATCCTTAGTGCCCAGATATGGGACTTGAATTATCATTTCCTACCAAAATAAATATTCTGTCTTGTTTGTAGAAATGGATAATTCTACATCTATATTGATTCCCTTTTACTCAGGGTTAATTTGAGAGGTATTTGTGGGTTTTTTCCAAGTGCTTTGAAGTTTAAAAACAAACTTATACATATTTAAAAATGCAACAGAGCTTCCCTGGTGGCGCAGTGGTTGAGAGTCCACCTGCCGTTGCAGGGGACGCGGGTTCGTGCCCCGGTCCGGGAAGATCCCACATGCCGTGGAGCGGCTGGTTCCGTGGGCCATGGCTGCTGGGCCTGCGCGCCCAGAGCCTGTGCTCCGCAACGGGAGAGGCCACAACAGTGAGAGGCCCACGTACCGCAAAAAAAAAAAAAAAAAAAAAAAGCAACAAATATGACTTTTGAATTATATTAGACTGTCAGAAAATATGGCCTACACAAATTTCCTTCTTTGCAAATTAACAGATTCATATAGACTCAAATTTCATAACTGCTTCATTAAAAGCTAAAAAGGAACAAGCTGAGTATGGTATAAAGTTCCCTGCAATTAGAAGCTTGGTAATGGGATTTTTAAAACTTTCCAGAATGGCATCCATGTGGGGAAATAATCTGTTTATGAGATTCAAGTGGGTCACACCCCACACACGTAAGTCCCCTGTACTCTCCTTTCTACCCCCTGCCCAGGGGTGACACAGGCCCAAAGTGAGCCCATCAATCGTGGAACTCTTGCTGGGGGTGCTGGGAGGTACATTCTCTTTCCACGAGGATTACCAAACTGGCAACGTGTCAGCCACAGCTGCCTGTGGTCAACTTCGTGGCCATACTGTGAGTGAAGGAAGTCAACACAGAGCAGGGCAGAGAGGTGGTGTTCTACAAAAGTAGCTGGAGCTCTGGTCCCAGCCTTGCCTGAAGCTTGCTGCACTTCTACATATCCGTTTCCCTGACCCAATAAATTCCCTTCTCTGCTTAAACAAGCTTGATCTGGATTTTCTCTTCAGCCCAGAAAATCTTGATCGATAGAGAAACGAATTTAGCCTCTCCCCCAAAATGAATAAGTTTGTGTGCTGATTTGTATGCTGAAGACACAGGCGGTGTACACAGAAGAATGAAGTTCACCACCGGAGTGTTTTCTCTCTTAGCCTGTTGAGGTGGTGCTGCCTAAGGGAGAGACTCTTGCTGATCTCGGGTATTGTTAGAACATACATTTTTGACATGGCACATATTTGCAACATGAACCCAATTCACAGCAAAACCAATGGCGCCAGAACTATCATTGTCCCGATACCACTGGACCTCAGAAATTTCACAGGGGCCCCAGTGCTTTCAGAGGGAAAACATCAATCATCCATGCAGTAACGCAGGATTAATTCCCACGTTCAAAAGCATTTGGTCCTGACAAACCGTGCGCCTTCCGAGGACGACTTCTCGTTTGAAGCTCATCCTCCAGCAAGGCTTATTGAGATCAATAAATGTCCCAAAGCACTGAGGACTCACTTGTCTCTTTTATGTTTTCCTTTGCATAATGACAAAAACAAATCTAGGGGCATTTGGAGCAGTTGTCTCTACAAAGAAGCAATCTTTGGGGACCCTGTCAGCCAATGCCTTAAAGAGGTAAGATTTAAATGTCCAAAAGAGGAGATAATTTTCATTTTGAGGATAAGACACTAAAAAAGAAACCAGAGAAAGAAAACTCCATTGATTTAAAAACCCTTAAAAGAAAATTTGGGGAAGAAAGAAAATCTCAGATTATGGAATGGAAGCCCTATAACTTCTAGCAACGGGGCATGAATATATATCATTTTTCTCAAAATAACGCCCTTAAGAATTTTTATTAATCATTCAGAATACAAAACCAGTCAAGCTATTTTTTTCAAATGACTTCTTCTTTAACTAAGTTGACCGTTTAAGTCAACCAGGTACATACTCACTGTGTGTGTGCGTGCACGCACAGACATGCACATGGGCACACGCTTCCACATGTTCGTAGAACAACACTCTGAAGATAGTTTGCAAAACCTTAAAAGTTTTGTGAAATCCATTTGAAACATCAAGTAAATCTTTCTTTAATTTTGGAGTCATTTAGGGACATATTTCACTTCATCCACATCAGACTTTTGATTTAGCAACTACAGATGGAGAATTTTTCTACCAAAAAAAATAAAATGGATTTAAAAAAATTTTTTGCTTCTTTACTCATGGTAGTTCACCAGGACCAGGAATAAAAATATGTGCTCCTAGAAGTAAGTCTATGTGCAAGGTATTAGAAAACCATTTCCTCTTAACCTTCAGCCTCTATGCTGTCAAGTTAACCCTCTATAATAAGGTTAGAAAGGGGAAAAATTAATGGAAGTCCACAAAAATAACCTACAGCTGCAGGAAAGACTGGGTGTTTGCATAAGTTAAACCGAGTAAACCAGAATTAGATGTGTAGACACACAAATTCCTGTTCAGTTCTGCTAAAATTCTAGAGTCTGTCTATGATGATATGCAGTTAAAGTCTTTACACAGTCTAGATATTAAGCCAATGGTGAGAAGAGGGGGAAAAAGTAGTTGATTCAGACGACCTTCAGTGTTGGGAATGAACTAGTAACTGTATTTAGTCTTTTGAGGTTTACTTTTTTCAAGGACGACTTAGACTCTGAGCTCAATCCTTTCAATTCTTCAAGGACTATCTTTCTCGTTCAAACTCCACTATTCCATGCCCTTCGTTATACAGAAAGAAGTGTCTGAACTCTTATGTAAGCTACATTTGATAAGAAAGGACTAGAGAGCTATCACAACTTTCCCTAAATTCAGACAGAACTGGGACTAAAGGAGAGAGTATTTTTTTGTTTGGTTCGTTGGGGTTTTTTTGCAAGGTGGTGGTGGTGTTGCTTAGGTTTCTGAGTTTTTGGGAATTCCAGACCTCTGCCTGACCCATGACTGGCAGTGAGCCTCAGAAATTTGCTCATTACGCACCATGAATAGCAGCGTCCGTCCCCTGGTTATTGCAATCAGTGTGTCCATCAGTTGGAGAACCAAGCAGATATAATGGCTGATGAATTACATTTTATGATGCAAATGGCCCTGGGAGGAATTGTGTTCCGTGTATCCCAGATCCTTTCTCCTTTTAAAAACCTCGTTTTCAATGTCTTGCATGTAACATTTAAAAAGTTATTTTTATTGTTTTTGTTTCCTTAGAGAAAAGCCTTATTGTCAGAGTAAAGAAGCTTGCAGGACCAAATCACAAAAGAAATTTAGTGCGAAGAAGTAACAAAAGAAAATGAAGGAATTTTTTTTTTTACGTTTACCATTGGTTTGGAGGAGAAAAAAAATACAAAAGATTTCATGAAGACTACGTGATCCAAAGAGTCTTCAAAGAGGAAAAAAGATTCTTTGAATACAGCCCTAGTAACTAAATTAATATTTTTCAAGCATTTAATGTCTATAACCTCCAGCTATTATGAGAAACAACGTACTGTGAGCCTGTCAGGTGTGAAGGAAAACTGATGAAGTGACAATATGGGAAAGATAGAGCAGACTGACTTTCCTTTTCACGTAAAATAACACAAAGAAAAGACTGTTTTCCATTTTGTCAAATTTTCTCAATGTTATTTATTCTTTGATAAAAAATCTAGTTTGGTTTTTTTTTTTCCATGACACAAAATGCATGATGGCTGTGTTGTCTTACTCAGGGTCATCTCTATACATCCTCCCAGAAACCGTATACCTCTCACTGCACAATTTAGGGTGAACGCCCCTGATGAGCAACAAGCATCTTACATTGTCCCCAAATGCACAGATACTCAACAGGTCCTCAAAGAACTCTCTCTCTCTCTCTCTCATTCCCAGTGGATTAAAAACAGCTTCTAGAAGGTTTCTTTCTCTACCCCTCATTCTCCTGTCTTTATCATCTTATAGACATGTATTTGTAAGCAGCTCCTTGTTATTAAACATCCCTTCCTCAGCCTCCTTTTCTCATTTGATAAACCATCCGTTCACCTGTTTCATGTACCTCCTCTGTCGTAGAATAGGTTACACTAAAACAAAAACATATGCCCATTTGTGTTTTTACTAGAAGAGCAGCAGCTTCACCATCTGGCCCCTCTACTTTTCCAGAATTTGCTGTCCTACACTTATTTCTATTGGTTCTCTCCTTTAACCGTGGATAACAGAGTTGCTCTGTGTTGGCTGCATCTGAGATTTTCTGTGTCACTAACACATGCGCTGTCTGCCCCTTAGATTCTCCTGTCCCTCGCCTGACATATGCCTTCAATATCCAGCACCTCCCAGGATGAGCTGCACATTTTCATATCCCCTTTCACATCCTGGACATAATCGAGTTAATAGAGAGCTGAGGTTGGATCATGCCAACCGCTTTTATAACTAAAAATCTCTTTCTTGATTTCACTGTCGATACTATGAGCTCATTCAATCCCAGACTCTCCATACTTTGGACTCTGTTGATAGCCTAGCCACAAGGGAACCTGACCACACCCACCCCACTTGTTAGCAAGTGGAGGAGCGATGCATGATATCTAAGAAGCTGTGAAGTCATTTGATGCCAGACTTTCCTCGGTGTCTCCAGGTTGAGGCTTTATGTGCATATCTGACCGAACTTAGAGGGCAGATCTGGCTGCCCTCGCCAGCTACCTTCTGGAGCTCTGGCCTTTCTTCTTCATCACTTTCAGTCAGTGTCATCCAAGTTATCTATTTAATTTTTTTTCTTTTAAAGGATTCAGTTATTTACATTCTCCTTGAGCAGCTTCCATTCTTTTAGTAAGCAGGCCTTACTTTTCTAGTCCTACACGTTTCAAATGTTAGATAATCACAATCACGGGGTTGAATCTAAAGTGTTTTCCTCCATAAATATCTCCTCAATTGAGCATACGTGTCCCAAAGGGAGATATGAAGTCTTTTACAGCTTTTTATATGCCTTTAGTCCCTAGACAGAGCTTTGTACACAGTAGACAATGATGTGTTGCCTGATTTTCAATCCAGGGCACTAGTTTCTCTTAATTGTTGGTGTATTCCACCCTCAGTCCAAAGACCAAGGTCCTATTTTGTCTGAGTAAAAATAGCCACTCCCATTTGGTGAATATTGAGGCAAAATTGGCAGGTATTGCTGTGGGTAATAGCGGAAACCTATGTTGTTTTAAATATAAATTGACATGGAGTCATCCTGTAGATGGACAACAGAGAAACTCATCCTGTACATGGCTAGATAATAATGGATACTCTGGACTAGACGCAGCAAAAAGTGGACATAAGTTTGAAGAGCAGAAACAGACAAGAGCAGCACTAAGGTGGGAAAAGAAGCCAAAGAAAGAGTGAGTTTTGTAAAAATCTGAGCTAGGAGGGAAAAGGACAGAAAGAGAAGAGAGGTCGGGATGAGCACTGACCTGGTGGACATCCCTGGGACCAAGGACTGCACAAGGAGAAAAGAGATCCCAGGTGAGAAAACCTGGAAGGTTAAAACAGCCAAACGGAGCCTCAGATGGCTTCAGAGAATCTATTTTTAAATTAAATCCAGCCTAAGTCCAGTCATAAAGTTTCCCTTTTTTTCCTCTTAAGGACCAAGAGCTGATGGGAAAAGAATAGCCAATCCAGAGGTAAAGGTATGAAGCAAGTTCTGACTGAGAAATAATCTTAGGTATCGAGTTGAGCAAAGAAAGACTAGGCATGGTACCTATCATTTTTGCACCCGGATGTGAATTATAACTTGAGTTGCGTCTCCCTAGGTATAATAAAACAGTCTCTGCTCTCTAAATGGTAAGTGCAATCAGAAATGGATGAGTAAACAGGTTTTCAAGAGTTTGAAAATCCAGACCATGATTTCACAGTCTTAAAACTCTCTTTTTTATGACTTGGACTGGCCACAAATGCTATGGAGGTCTTGCTGGCCAACATGGATTAGTCGATCATGTTAGCAGTTTTTCACTCAAAAACTAATAGCAAGGCACAGGTATATCTTGATGTGTGTTGATCAGGATGGACATGAAAAAGTTAGACACATAAGTGAGCTGAAAATAACAGACCTAGGAGGTGTCCACTGGGGATCAGGCTGAGGATTTGAGGGTAAATCAAGGACACGAAGTTCAGGGGAGGATGACCCCATGAGAAAGTCTCCCGAAGTCACTGTCACAAGAACTAGGTGAAATTACGGCTACAAATAAATGGACTCTCTCCTTGACTTTATTTTGTAAGGACAAATACTTTTCATCTGTGGCACATTTTTGAGAAGACAAACTCTGATTGTCGCCAAATACGTAGCCAAAGGGAAGTAGAAGGAGATTCACCAAAAGCATTTCTTTAGCAAACAGCATGTCTATTGTATGTGGGTCTTTTAATTGGCTGTGAACTGAATTTCACC
Organism: Monodon monoceros; assembly: GCF_005190385.1. Lineage (NCBI taxonomy): Eukaryota > Metazoa > Chordata > Mammalia > Artiodactyla > Monodontidae > Monodon > Monodon monoceros. Next base: position 40,821,504 of record NW_021703786.1, on the reverse strand, counting down.
TTCGGCATTAAGTAGAAGTGTTTTTTCACTATCCCCATTGCTTTAGTGTTTACATGACATATAACTACTGAGGTGACCTCTATTATGAAACCAGCGAAATAGCAACGTAGATTGATCCAGAGAGAAGCCAATCCCAGTGGGTAGGGGCTACGTGTTTCAGAGCCTCATCATACAGTTATCCGGATCTATGGATGGATGTGAATACGTAAGCGGGGCTTCCTGGGCGGGGGGGGGCTGGGATAATTCTGTTGCGCTGATGTCTTCACCGCTGCCCTTGTACCTTCAAGAAGGGATTGCTGGTGTATGTTTCTTTGACTTCTGTCACCAGTATTAGGAAAGGACCACGTGGAAAGCCATATTTATGTACATCCTGTCCAAACAGAATTTCCCGTGATAGAGACTCTTAGAATCTCGGAAGAAAGCCTATTTTGGGAGATGTGAGAACTAATTACTGAAAGCAAAAGGGTTCAGTGCTCTTGAGGAGAACAGAGCTGTCACAAGTGATATAAAGCACCACCAACCCCACCCCCAGAAATGTGAAAGCTACCAAATTCTATAGTTTAAACAAAGAGAACGATTACTGTGAATGAAAGAGCTGTGGGACAGATTTCAGGGAGAGATGGCAATTGGACACATATATTTAATTCCTCCCAAGCTGGATTCTTGCTGAAATGATGAATAAGAATCATTCACGGGCTTCCCTGGTGGCGCAGTGATTGGGAGTCCGCCTGCCGATGCAGGGGACACGGGTGCGTGCCCCGGACCGGGAAGATCCCGCATGCCGTGGAGCGGCTGGGCCCGTGAGCCACGGCCGCTGAGCCTGCGCGTCCGGCGCCTGTGCTCTGCAACGGGAGAGACCATGACAGTGAGAGGCCCGCGTACCGCAAAAAAAAAAAAAAGAAAGAAAGAAAGAACTTTTGTACAACAGAGGACCTTATCAAGAAAGTGAAAGACAACCTACAGAATGAGAGAAATACTTGCAATCAGATGTCTGATAAGAGTCTAGTATCCAGAATTTATATGGAACTCTTACAATTCAAGAACAAAAAGATAAGCAACCCAATTAAATAATGGACAAATGACGTGGAACAGGCATTTCTCCACAGAAAACATACAAATGACCAACAAGCACAAGAAAAGATGCTCAACACCGCTGGTCGCTAGAGAGATGCAAATCAAAACCACAGTGAGGTACCACTTGCAAACACTAGGATGTCTATAACAAAAAACAAAAAAAACAAGTGTTGGTGAGGATGCAGACAATTAAGACTCTCTTACAATGCTGACAGAAACATAAAATGGTTCAGCCACCGTGGAAAACATGGTGGTTCCTCGAAAAGTTAAACATAGAATTACCATATGACCTGACAATTCCACTCCTAGGTATACACCCCAAAGAACTGAAAATAGGTACTCAAAAAAATACTTGTGCAGAAATGTTGATAGCATCACTGTTTACGATAGTGAAAAACAATACCCCCAAAGTCAAAACAATCCAACAGTCAAAAGGTAGAACCAACCCAAATATCCATTAGCAGATGAATAGATACACGAATTATGGAATATTATTTGGCCATAAAAATTAATGAAATACTGAGGCATTCTACAACATGGATGAGTCTTGAAAACATTATGTTAAGTGAAAGAAGCCAGACACTAATGGTCACATATTATATGACTTCATTTATATGAAATATTCATAACAGATTCATAGAAATAGACATCAGATTGGAAAACTGCCTGTATCTCGGGGTGAGGGCAGACAGTGGGGATTAACTGCTTAACGCATATGGGATTTTATTTTGGAGTGATGACAGAAGCAGAAAGTGGTTTCTATTTTGGAACTAGATGGAGGCGGTGAGGTTAGATAGAGGCTACACAATATTGAGAATGTACTAAATGCCACCGAATTGTTCTCTTTAATCAGTTAAATGTATGTTATGTGACTTTCGCCTTGATTAAAACACCTCCTTCAATCTATAATTCACATCTTCCACAAATTCTCTCAAATATCACAAATTCTCACCGTCATTATGTATCTTCAGAGGCGACTCCTACAGTCAAAGGCTGCAGAGGTTAACATGTGAGATTCACGTGAGTCCACGGAGGTTCACATACAAATGCAAATAAAATAATGCATTTGTTGAGCTAATTTTTTCCCCTCAATGGACATGTGGAAAAACACCAACGCACCCTCAGAGTTCTTTATCTGCTTTTCTCGCTCTCAGGGGAACGTTCTCATTACACTGGGTTTGAAGACAGAAAACTCATGACAGAAAGAAAAACAAGAGGCTCACTAGCACAGACTCCTTTTCTGAAAATAACTCAATTCATCCCGAATTCTTAGGCCATTTCCATTCCTGTGGGGCGTGAGTGGCAGGGAAGCATTTGATCATGAAAAGATGAGAAGCATAACACAAAATATTTTTTCACAGCCAATGATGTCATCCTTCCTTGAAATCCTGCCTCAGCAGATCAAAGATAAAAAAACGGGGGGGGCAGGACAAGGAGTGGGGAGACACCACGGATAAAATGCCCTCTGGAAAGACAGACGTGTCCTTTCTCCCGCCTTCCAGAGCCTTCCATGTGGAATATAAATGTTTAAGACTTTTGATAATGACGCATGTAAGGAAGAGAAAAGAGCTTTCTTCACAGTGGGGTTTCTTATCTGCGCTGACCTGTCAGCTCCTTCGGATGGAGATGTGGGCCCCAATTCTCAGGATTTTAGAAAAGACTGTGTTAAGATGGGGGTGGGTGTGGGCAAGAGGAAGCTGAAATGTGTGCGAATGGTTTAACATGCAAATGCCCGCACTTTCTTTTAGGTGGAGGATCAAGGTTTGGGTATTTTCAACGTCTTTCCACTCCCCTTCTCTTCCCATCCCAGTTTAGCTTCAAGAGGCCTGTAGATGTGACAAGGGCTTTGTGTAGGGAATTCAGGCGCATGAAAGGGCCAAGGAGACCCAGTTGAGGGAACAAACTTTTGGGGGTCAGTGGGGTCAGGGTAGAATAAATGTGTGGCTTTGTTGTCATTAAGGACATGCTCTCAGCAGGGTGTCCTGAGCCGGGCACACAACGCACAGGCCTGTTTATTCAACACTGAAATACCTATGGACGGGTCTTGGGGAGAAAAAGGAAACTTGAGCAGCAAAGGGCTGCACCTTCCAGGATTGGAACATTCTCCAGAAGCACAAAGACCTGCTTTTTTCTAATTATAGACTCACAAGAGCCTGTGCATAACCCAAAATTAATTGATTAATTAATCAGTGCATTAAAAGAAGAGCTTCTCCTAGAATATTTTTTTTCCGCCTGTTTTTTTTTTTTCCTCTCTCTCTCACATTTTTTTCCCTCCACACATGGACAATCCAGGTCATTGAAAGCCTAAGATAGAAACAGTCTCTTAACAGTGTTTGAAAACAGCCTTTGTTTCCATGGAAGTGGCACAGGCCTGCTGTGGTTTCCTTCCAGAAAACATTTACCTACCTCGGAGGGGTTTTTTTGTGAGGATTAAATGGGAGAAAGTGCTTAACACAGTCTGAGCACATAGTTAGAGCTAAATAAATATTAGCTGTTGTTCGTGTGTGTGGCTCTTACGGGGCTCAGTCATGAAGAGGTCGTTGAGGAAGATGGGGAGGGTGCGGCGTCCCAGCTGAGCTGGAAATCAGATGAGCAGCGAGGAAGGGGTGGCGGAGGGCTGAGATCACGAGGAGAATGGAATCCTTTAGGCAGCGGAAAGGTAGACAGGGGGGCATTTCCCAAAGCAGAGTTCAGGAGTGGCTCGAAAGATTAAAATAAGGAATAAATTTCCGTACAGAATCTCCTGTTCTGAATTTTTATAAAGTCACGTGCATCTGCCCATATCTGTCTTGGGGCAACGAGACAGATGAAATTTTGAAGAACGCTGAGTGCCAGATTATGCTTTACACGCTGTCAGAGTTTTAGGGCATCAGAGGAGAAGATGGGCCAGTCGACACACAAACACGGTTCCAAGACAAGTAAGAGCAAAGGCAGGCCATAATGTCAACAGGAGTTCAAGGAAAGGAGAAATTAGCATAGGCGACATGGTCAGGAAGTAGCAACTGAGAGAAGCTTCCTGATGGAGGTGCTCAGTGGGCAAGAAGGAGTGGGGCGATGCCGTTGGAGACTTAGCGTTGACTAGGGGTTTGAGAAGGCGAGGTTTCCGGAAGTTGAGGGAGAGAGTATACTACGGTTTGGCAAGTGAAGAGTGTGCAGGAATGAAAGTTAGCTAACCCTCGCATAAGGTGGTTGTGATGGTGGTGGTGTCATGTGTGTCCACCTGTATATGTGTTCGTCAACCAGAGAAATTAGGGTAGTGATGGAGAAAGGGTAAACCCATGAAATTTCAAGAAAATGTATGACAGCCAAGTGGCTGCCTGGAACTGGGGGTTAGAGAAAAAGGAAGAAACAGGAAAACTCTACGTTTTCCATCATAGGAAACTGTAGAGTAGCGGCATCATCGGAAGAAAAGTCACATTTGGGGAAAGCTCTTGTTTTGAGGGTGAAGAAAATCGCAATCTAACTCATGCGGAATTAGAGGTAATACATGCGGGATGGCTCGAACTGTGTAGAAGACGAATCTACTAAATCAGAGGAGGGAAAACATCATCAAGTTTTGGGCGATGGGTATAAAATGGACTGTTGGTAAACTTAGGAGCTCAGACTAGGTTATTAACAAGACTTCTTGGAAAAGGAAAATAGAGAGGAAGCTGCAAAACATTTCCTGTCTTGTGGGCATGGGAATACCCAAGAACAAAGTCGGAGTGTAAACACTTGGCCCTACGTCTTTGGCCAAAAGCCCACTATGTGTGCATCACTCTGGGCTACCTTTCAATGTCCCTTCCTCTTTATGGTGGTGAGAAGAGTCACATGCAAATGTGATAAAGGGTCATGGGAACCATCATGGTCCAGCTTGCTGTACCTCAGGGTGGTGGTGGGGGAAGATCTTGGGGGGGATTAGAGGAGAGACTTGCACCACAGACTAAAGATGAGATTAGGAAGGGGAGAATTTGAGTTCTGTACGTACAAGGGGATAAACTGGTCCTGCTCGGATATATCTCATATGATGCGCTTTTACTGACCTATTATACTTCCTGTTGACTTCGGCTATGACCACTCTAAATAATAAACTCATACACTTTTTTCTATCCATTTTGTCTCACTGGATGCCATCACTACATGGAAAAACCCCAAGTAAGGAGGGTGAGCTAGTCAACCCAAAGGACCAGGCGATGAGTAGCTAGAAGTACCACAAGGGAGCCGAGTCAGAGGTCAGAACGATGTCCCCTGAGGACAGAAACTGAGTCTGATCCACAGGATGCTCCATAAGTGAGCCAGTGGAAATTTAAGATTGGGATGCTAGCTCTAAAGTGAGCAATATAAACGGGAAGCATGTTGCCGGGCTGCCACTTTGAGGGTGACGTGTACAGTTGCACCAGGGGATGGCTTTAGGGTATCAAGGAGGCTGAGTCAGAAGCTTGAGTCATAAACAGACTGTTTCCAATCCATAGGAAACCTGTGGGGAGTGGGCTTCATCCATGCCCTTGGCTGGCAGGGGTTGAGGGAGTGTGGGGAAGCTCGGAGGTTTAAGACAAAGGTGAGCTAGGACCTGACCCTGGGTGTGCCCCTTGTAGCCACCTCCGTCACATATACGGGGTCAAACAAATGAGTTACCGGCATCAAGGAATCAAGAAGTCCTCCATCACCTACGTTTCTTACCTCCAGCTCTCCCCCTGTAATTCCTTTGCCTTGGCCTCAATTCATTCAGCTATCTAGCAAACATTAATTGTACTCTTATGGGTCAGGAATGCAGTGCTAGAGATGCGATAAAAATAAGATGCAGAACTTTGCCTACTGTCTACACATAAGTAGACAGGCAGTGTACGTGCTCTGATTTAAAGAACCGTAGGATGCTTATGGGAGCCCCAAGAATAGGCAGCTCTGTCATAACCCACTCTCACATCCTTCCTCTCACCATTTCCATCTCTATTATCTTGGAAGCAGGGTGCTGCTGCCATGGTGGTGATGGCTGTTCTCTCTTCAGTGTGATAGGAGATCCAGGGAGTGACAGAGACGGCATGTGTCCTCTTCAGAGGAAAGGTGGAGGAAAAGGACCATGGAGAGAAAAAGCCCTCGCTCTGAATGACCTCCCTCTGCTGAAAACCCACAAAGGAGAAGCAACATCACAATTCGCAGGATAACCTTCTGCCAGCAATATAGCTGCTGGGGCTCAGCAAGTCCCGGCATGGCTGCCCGGCCAAGTCCATGATTAATGATGTTACTGCCAGCAAGATGAGCCCTCAATTGAATAAGGCTTGGCTTTTAACAAAAGCTTTGCCTAAGCAGTAGAGTGACCACAGGGATGACCAACTGTGGAGTGTCCCAAACATCGCTAACAGGGAGAGAATCAAAAAAGAGAACCAATCCAGGGTGATGGGCAGAAGCAGAGTCTGATGGGGAAGAGAAATGGCACGATCATTTGGGGATGGTACGGTCATTTCCTTCCCTGAATATGGAAAGTACATAGCTGGAGGGGTCTCATTTTTCAAATGCAGAAACTAAGGCCCAGAGGTTAAGGAACACGCTCTTGGACACAGGTACGTTGGCGGTAGAATCAGGACTGGGTCTAGGGTCATCCCTACTCTCACACAATCTTCATAAAACTTGGCAAGGTCTTATAACCAGGCATTTTCTAGGTCTGGAAACTTACCAGAGGTATAGGTAGCTATCCGCTTCTCCGTTCATCATTGGTTGCTGAATTTCATCAAGGAAGATTTGTTATTTTTTCAAGGGGGAGTCAAGTTCTTTCATGCTGGAGGAAGGCTGCTTCTCACCTTTATTCTTGAACCACCTACTTGGGTATAATATTGTTGAATCATACTTCTTTCTCTTGGATTTGTAGACATTGCTCCATTTTCTTACAGTGCTGAGTGTTATTTGTGGAGAATCCTGACATCAGCCTAATGACTTTCTGATTTGCAGACGGCATAATATTTTTTCCTAGATACATCTTTTTCTAGATTGTTTTTTTCCTTTAGCATCGAGTTCTGTCAGCATAACCTGAATATGTCTACTGTTGGTTGCATATGTCAAATGTTTCCTTAAAGTGATGTCTTCGACTGCAGATTCAATTCTTTATTTCAATAAAACATCCATTTATATTGTTCTTACATATATTTTCCATTCCATTACTTCAGAAACAGCAATTATCCCTTTTCACTCATGTAAGTGGGATAGGTACTTTTCAGTTTTCAAGTACCTGCCCACCTTATCAAGGAGCTCCTTCACAGCGAGTCAACAATTAAAACGATCTCTCTTAAGAACTCTCCAGAAGCTAGCACAAAGTGCATGGGGTGATTAACTCTGCCTGGAGTAGTCCAGGAAGCAGACTTATATTCTATATAAGGAGCAATAAGCATTAGCTAGCAATGAAAGAGGCTGCTTTATCATGTGTAAACCCCTCGTCACAGGAAATAGTCAAGAATAGACAGGCTGACCACCTCTCTATGACCTTACAGTAAGTAGCCGAACTAAGTGATTGCAATGATCCCCCCGCCCCGAGTTATCTGCAGTGAGGTGGATGGACCTAGAGTCTGTCATACAGAGTGAAGTAAGTCAGAAAGAGAAAAACAAATACCGTATGCTAATACATACATATTGAATCTAAAAAAAAAAAAAAAAAAAGGTTCTGAAGAACCTAGGGGCAGGACAGGAATAAAGACGCAGATGTAGAGAATGGACTTGAGGACACAGGGAGGGGTAAGGGTAAGCTGGGATGAAGTCTGAGAGTGGCAGGGACATATATACACTACCAAATGTAAGACAGATAGCTAGTGGGAAGCAGCCGCATAGCACAGGGAGATCAGCCTGGTGCTTTGTGACCACCTAGAGGGGTGGGATAGGGAGGGTGGGAGGGAGGCACAAGAGGGAGGGGATATGGGGATATATGTATATGTGTAGCTCATTCACTTTGTTATAAAGCAGCAACTAACACACCACTGTGAAGTAATTATACTCCAATAAAGATGTTGAAAAAATAAAATGATACGCCCCCCAGCTCTGTGGCCCTATGAAGAGTAGTGTCAACTGGGGGCCTTGTCATCAGAGTCTTTGGTCAAGGGTGGACTTCAGGGCTGGTGGGTAAGTCATCCATCTGCCTTCCTCTCTGTCAAAGGTCCCCCACCCCCGAGGACAACCTTTTATTCTGAATCTGGTGATTGATACCAGAAAAAGTCGGACAACAGAAGGGCCAGGGCCAATGTGACAGCAGAAGCCATTTTTCAGTTACTTCTGCTAAGGATGAGGTAGTTTTATGGCGAGCCAAAGGAAAAAAAAAAAAATAGGCGATGTAAGTATGGAATGTATTCCCTTTATTTATTTCCCTCCAATGAGAATTCTAAACTGTGAGCTCCCTAAGAGCATGAAATGGTATTGACCTTCTCTACTAATCTACTGGCAGTGTCCAGCATTGGGCTTGACACCCAGCCTAAACACCTAATATTTGCTAAGTAAATAAACAAATAAAAGAAGTCATAAACTTGAACTAATGAGTTTTCAAGCTTGAAAATAAGGAAATGCGGTATCTCCTATCACCACAAGGCCTGTATCGCCAACATTTTAAGCAGCATTCAGACTTCAGTCTGGATGACGCATGTGTTTTTGTTTGTTTAAGTGTGAGAGCACTAATAACCCCTTAAGGTTCTAGGGTTTCATAAAAGTCTATAGAAAAAGGCATTCTGGGGGTTCCACGGCTGGTGGATGAGGACGGAGCATCAGAGTATATGAGGCCCAAGTTTGAATCATGGCTTCGCCACCTCAGGGACATTGGATATGTACCTGAAATTTCTCTGAGGCTCTGTTCTCACCTGCAAAGTGCTGGACTAACACTTCATAGAATTGTTGTAAGAATTACGTAAAACCAGTTACAGGAAGCACTTAGGAGGGCCCCCAGCACAAGTTATTGGTGAACTTAGCATGCCAATTTCTGCAGCCCTCGCCGTACCCAGAGACTCCAGTTTTTTCTCTGCCTCTTGGTATGTAACGGGGAGGGGGTCAGTGATCTTGATGACTAGACATTTATGTGCAGTAGAATTTCTTCCCATTTCACCCATGCCCGACAGCTCCCTGACACCTAGTTTAGCCACACCTGCTGTCCCATTAAGTATTAGACATGAAGCAGACAGAAGGAAAGTGCTCACTTTTCCAAATGATACAACATTAGGTTTTATTTTAAGAGGGATGAAGGAGATTTATTCAACTTGCCCTCCCAAAGGAGCTCATTTAGATCCCGACTGCATTGGCTTTAACCGGTGGGCAGACCTCATCACATACCTTGGATGCCCCAAGACGGTCCACAGTCCCATGAGACTAATTGATTAAGCTGCCTTTACTCATTCCCTTAAAGCCCATTTCCAGATTCCAACATTTCTGAACTCTAATGTCCCCATGCATCATCCACAACTTGTCTATGCTCCCCTATGACTCTGCCCAATAAAGAGCCGTATGATGGAGTCAACTTTAATGAGGGAATCGTTGAGTCCTGAGAAAGAGGCAATGAAGGCAAGTCATCCCCAGATGGTCCAGCCCACAGCCATCCAGACCTTAGGGCTGGCGCTGACTGCAACCTCAAGTTTGCTCAAAGAAAAGAAGCCTCCAAAGACCATGAGGATATTTAATTCCCTCTGTGAAGAATGTGGTTCTGGGATGCTGTCTGACAGGCTGGAGGACAGCTTCCTGCACACAACTCTGATTGGCATTTCCCTGCCGTTTCTCTTGAGTGCCCGTCATGGGTCAGAGACTGTCCAAAAGGCTGGGGATGAAAGAGAGAACATGGCAGACAAGGTCCCTGCCTTCATGGAAAGTGAATTCTAGTGACAGGAGTGGGCGGGAGACAAAAAAAAAAAAGTGCAAAATTGAGATCTTTACCAAGTGAGTTATAAAGGTGATGCAAGTAATCACCACAAGGTGATGGGTTAAGAGTGATTAGGTGACTACTTAGATCCACTGGTCAAGGATGGCTTCACGGAGAAAGAGGCGAATTTGGAGGAGAAAGACCCAGCCACGTAAGAAGGGAACTGCAGGCAAAGGGAACGGGTAATGCAACAGCCATGGCAGGGGTGGGTGTGTAGGAGAGCCACACCCAAGAGGTAAAGAGGCAAGGAAGGGGGCAGGACAGATCGGTTCATCGCTAGTGGCCAGCTCACATAGGATTTGGTGAATCTTGGGAAGAACTGTGAATCTGCCTTTTAAAATCTTGTCTCCTGGAGGTGGCCTGGGGTAGAGAAGAGTAGAAAATGATAACCCAGAAGAAGGACAACGGCACACATGAGAATCCAGAAGGGTCAAATGTCTATGTAAACTGGAGCCAACCTAAACCCCAGGTCTGAATTTACCCCAGGTCTAAGCATGTGAGTCCTACTGTACTTTCTGAAAATCTTCCTAAATTAATCTCGTTGCCCCAGTGGCTCTCTCTTTAAGATCTGGGTTCACTCAGGTACTGGCTACAGGTGAATTCGGGATCAGAAGTGTTAAATGGAAGGTCTTGAGGGGTGCAGTCAGCAGCTGGGTTTCGACACCTGCTCTTCTCTAAACTAACTGGGGGACCACGGCCAAGCCTTTGCCTCTTCAGCGTCAGTCTTCTCATCTATGCATTGACTGTTGCGCTAAATAATCTTCAAGAATTTCTGCTAACAGTCTGAAGTTATATGATTCCATGACATCTGGTGTAAGCCCTATAGACATGTTAAAGAAAGTTAAACACAAACACGTTTGATCTCTTCACATACAAGACCTTATAAATAGCTGAGAAAGCCACATGCCAGTGGCTGAATTGTTAGAGATGAACACCAAGCCAAGAGGAACATCTTGCATAGAATTCATTCCAGTCCTTGGGATACAGGGAAATCCCTATTTTCCTCTCTCCTGAACCTCTCCCCACCTCCCACCCCGCCCCAGATCCCTGCCACTACTTGTAACTCTGGCAGGGAGGCATTCTCGTTTGCACAATGCAAGACAATTGCGAAATGAAGCGAAAATGGCTTTGCACATTCTGCTACTAATTGGCAGCTCAGAAGTAAAAGGTAATAAAACCCCAAACCCATTAGGAAAGTTTCTGCCACTATTACTGGTGGTCAGGCGCCCTCTGCTGGTGGATGCGACAGCGAGCCGCCAGACGCTGAGGGCTGTTTTCATTCTGGGACGCCTGCTTCCCACAACGACCTAGAATGCAGGTGTTTGTCTTCAGGGATTTCCTAATGCAAAACAAGATTAAACTGGGCCATACCTCACTGGAGAGAAATCCTTTCATGCCTTTATAAATCCAGGAAGCTGTCTTAGGAAATCTGTAATAGAAGTGAACACAGAGCACCCCGTGCTCAGAGACAGAAAACACTGTTTTTGAAACTTCCGGATGGAATACAAACATCCATTCAAAATGAAATCTGATTAGAATTCAAGAATATTCGTTTTTCAACATTATGGACTTTGAAGTTGTATGGAAGAAAAGAGGGTTGGCATTCCTGGGACAGAAATGGAAAATGTCTTCGTGACCAAGGAACACATACACGATTAAGGAGTGACCACGTGCTTTGTGACATGGAACTGAGCCCGGAATGTGGTACTGGGTGGTGGGTAGGGTCCAGGATCTAATCAGACCTGGCTTTGAATCCCAGTTCTTCCACTCATTAAAGAAGTTACTGAAAGCCCCTGACTTTCCTTTATATGATATTCTCTTAAGTGTGTTAACACAGTGTACAGTTAAGTCCACTAAAATCAATCTCACTCCATCAGCACCAATGTACTCATTCAATAGGGGCACAGAAGAAATGTAAAAATACTACAGAGTGGATGACAGAGTTCATTCACTCACTCCCTCATTTAGATTTATCATACTGCAGTGAATACTAAAGAGAATGAATCAGACATAGACCCTGCCCTCAAGGGGAAAGAAGTCCAGGAGAAAAGATAAGATGCATAGACAAATAGCTATGGTGAGGCAGAAAGGTCCCCGTGATGTGAGAGATACACGTGATCAATGGGAATCTCAAAAGATCAATTCTTTCCAGTTCTGAGGAACCCGGAAAGGCTTTCCTTTCAGAATTACATCATTTCTATGATTTCTGAGCTTTCCTGAGCACCAGTCCTTGACCATGTGGAAAGGTAAGACTCAGAGTGTTTTAGTCATCTGTTAGCTTCGGAAGAATTAGTAATAAAGATATATTTTAAAACTAAAGAAATGAAAAAATAAGGTAATTATGAACTTAGAGGGAGAAAACATTGTATAAGAAGAAAATATATTCATAGTACATTACTTGGCTCAGCAATGAATAATACTTACATTTTTACAATAACATAAGTTCAAACTATGGAATTAACCAAAAAGTACGACTGAACTTTGCTGGGAGTAGACAAAGGACAATATATGTATGTAAGTGTGTAAGAGAACTGAATGATCATTTTCAACAAAGAAGTTAATAGATAATGTCTACAATTATGATAGTGTGAAATGTAACGGTATAAATATAATATTTGGAAATACAGAGGTTTAGTCTAGAGGAATCAGTTAAAAGTTGAAAGCTGTTGTCATGAGGGCAGGGCTCTGGGCAGGGATAGGATTGGGAACGGGCTACTGATTTTTATTATGACCAACACAAGCTATCTAACTTTTTAAAGCACGTACATCTGTTTCATTAAGTAAGTTTTCAATGAAAAGGGGGAGGGGATGATGTCGTGGAGACATGTTTTGTCTGTTCATCTTCTTCCCACTTATTCTGGGAAGGTAAACTTTGTTTTGTCAAAACTGTTTATTCCACTTTTAAATACATGGTTCCCATGGAAGATTACATTTTCTCAGTTATCCCTTTTTCCTGGCTGTGATTGATTGGTCCAGATTTGAGAGGGAAAAAGGAGATGAGAGAGAGAGAGAGAGAGAAACAATGGCATCTGAAGACAGAGAAAGAAGACAAAGTTCTAGCAGTGGTAAATCCCTAGTTCCATGTATTTCTCAGGACCAACCTTATCCTTGCTTTTCCAGTAATTTGGTTGTAAATTTTACTTCAACTGGGAAACTTCCTACACCCTATATGCATTTTTTCACACCTAGTTTGAGATTTCATTTTCTTTTCTACAAAGTGACAGTGACCACACTCCTCATCTAAAATGGCATTTGAGCAACAGTCCCTGTGCAGTCTTCCAAAAAGTCTCGGGAGGCAACTATGTTGGCACAGTGGGTGGTTTGGGTTTTTAAATGAAGTCTTTCCCATGACTAGGAAGCAACCTCATGCTTGAGCTGGGAGGAATCCTTGAGTTACAAGGCAGCCATTAGTGGTACAGGATCAGGGCAAACGCTGAGCGGGGTGGGGGTGGTACACAAGAGGCTCTTTTTGAGGCATCAAGAGTACAGCTGTCCTGGGGCTTCCCTGGTGGCACAGTGGTTAAGAACCTGCCCGCCGACACAGGGGACACGGGTTTGAGCCCTGGTCCAGGAAGATCCCACATGCTGCGGAGCAACTAAGCCCGTGCGCCACAACTACTGAGCCCATGCGCCACAACTACCGAAGCCTACGTGCACAACTACCGAAGCCTGTGTGCCGCAACTAGAGAAAGCCTGTGCACAGCAACGAAGACCCTACGCAGCCAAAAAAAAGAAAAAGAGTACAGGTGTCCCCAGACCTAAATAGACATTTCTCCAAAGAAGACATACTGATGGCCAAGAGGCACATGAAAAGCTGCTCAACATCGCTAATTATTTAAAAAATGCAAATCAAAACTACAATGAGGTATCATCTCACACCGGTCAGAATGGCCATCATCAAAAAGTCTACAAATAATAAATGCTGGAGAGGGTGTGGAGAAAAGTGAACCCCTCCTACACTGTTGGTGGGAATGTAAATTGGAGCAGCCACTATGGAGAACAGTATGCAGGGCCTTAAAAAACTAAAAATAGAGCTACCATATGATCTAGCAATCCCACTCCTGGGCATATATCCAGAGAAAACCATGGTTCGAAAGGATACATGCACCCCAGTGTTCACTGCGGCTCTATTTACAATAGATAGCCAAGATAGGAAAGCAACCCAAGTGTCCATCGACAGGTGAATGGATGAAGAAGATGGGGCACACATATATACAGTGGACTATTACCCAGCCATAAAAAGGAATGAAATAGTGCCACTTGCAGCAACATGGCTGGACCTGGAGATGATCCTACTACGTGAAGTGAGTCAGAGAAAGACAGATATCATGTGATATTGCCTATGTGCGGAGTCTTTTTTAAAAAAATGATATAAATGAACTTATTTACAAAACAGAAACAGCCTCACAGACACAGAAAACAAACTTATGGTTACTAAAGGGGGAAGGTGGGGGAAGGGATACATTGGGAGCTTGGGACTGACATATACACACTACTATATTTAAAATAGATAACCCACAAGGACCTACTGTATAGCACAGGGAACTCTGTTCAATATTCTGTAATAACCTAAACGGGAAAAGAATTTGAAAAAGAATAGATATATGTATATGTATAACTGAATCACTTTGCGGTACACCTGAAACTAACACAACATTATAAATCAACTGTAATCCAACATAAAATAAATTAAAAATTTTTAAAAAGAGTACAGCTGTCCCCTTCCCTGCTTCCTCACGCCCTGTCTTTCTAAAACCTACTTGGACATTAAATCTCCACAAGCATTGGGCAGAAAGTGGTAGGGATGACTGGTTATATGCAATGCATTCTAAGAGGAAGAGCCTAGTTAAGAAAAGGATTGGAGGAGGACACAGAGACGGGAAGAGCCCGGGGCTGGAGTGGCTGCAAATTCTATCTCTTCATGAGGCTCAAAGATCAAGGTAGCAGCAGAAGGAAAAGCTGTCAAATTTGTAGAGTAGAGCAGAACTGGAAAAAAAGCCTGCTAGAAATTACACTTTGGGGAGTTAAAAAAAAAAAAAAAGGAGACATAATCGATGCTGCAAAAGGAATTAAATCCATGCAGAGGATGTAGAGGGAACAGTCCAAAAGGAAATGATGAGAAAGGAAGTGACAGATATAGAGGACCACGAGAGACAATCAAAGGGAGAAAAGGCTGGAAGAAATGAAGCACAAGCAATTATCAAAGAAAAAGCACAAATCCATCTTTAACACTCTGAAGTTTAAAAAAATCTATATAGAGAATGCAAGCTTCTATGTTGTCCTAAGCAAAACAATAGGAAAATGTTCACCTAATTCCAGAGCACCGTCTAAAGTCAAAGGATTCATATACCTTGAAAGTATTTCAACAAAAAGAAAAGGTTACGTACAAAAGGAAAAAAATAACCAGGCTGGCCACTTACTTTTCACCTGCAGCATTAATGCTACAAGACAATGAAGAAGCACCTACAGAGCTCTGGGCGAAAACTATTGAGATGCAAGTTGTCTTTTATAAATGGAGACAATTAAAAGATATTTTTATTAAACAAGACCTTGAAAAAGATCCATGGAAAACAATTACTTGAAAATTGTCTCCAACTACTGGGGGATACTAAAATATTTCAAGCTCAGAAATGGGGGCGTCATCCCCATAAATGTGATGTGTTCAGCACTAAAAACTACGGAGAACTCTGGCCCTTTTATACCTAGTTCTCTCCAGGATAAATGTAAATCTAGTCGTAACAATGAATCTAATATCTAAACATCTGTTCCTTTAAAAATAATGTAAAATTCATGATCTCACAGAAAAAAAAAAACCTGTTTAAAACATCAGCTAATATTAACAGAGGCCGAGAAACACAAGGAGAAGGAAGAAGGGAGGGTTGTGTACTCAAGAGCTGGGTACCCTCTGAGAAGGTACACTCTGACTCTGAGAATGAGCTCACAGAAGGACAAAGAGGGGTTTTAAATATTAAAAGATAAACATCAAAGAAAGTAAAAAGCAAAGAAAACATGTTCCGTACGGCAAATAGGAGTAACAAATGAAACAGCACAAAACGATATTTTAAAAGTATGAAACTGTATGTCAGAACATGAGAGAGGCCTTTTGTGCTAATAAACGTTGACGTAAAGTGCCTCTCTTAAAAGGCAAAGGCTCTTGGGTTGTTTTTCCAGAATCCAGCCAATCACTGTCTGTGAGAGAATACCCCAGACAAAGGTAGGGGGGATGCTGAAGGTAAAATATTGGACAGAGGTACTCTGGGCAAATTCAAACAAAAGCAAGGAGGGCTACAAGCCGAAATATCAGACACCAACTTTCAGACAAAATCACGGAAGGGAGCAAAATCCCTTCTTTTTGATGACTGGGACCAACGTTTATGAGATTAATAAAATAGCAAGACAAATCTAACAAAACTCCTATAAAATGGACACATAATAATAGTTGGAGATATTAACATATTCTCTGTTCATGACAGATCAACAAGCAGAAATTAAGTGCATGCACTGAAGTAACAAAGTTCATTGAATAAGACACCACTGATGGCTCTTACGAATGAATAATAACAATTAACATTCAGCATTCATAAAATATAGCCTTTAAAAAAATTAGAACATTTCAGGTCACAAAAAAGTCTCCAATTCTTAAAAAAAAAAGTAGTACAGCGTCCCCTCCTATGCCCTTTTCTGACCAGAATAAAAACTAAAAATGATCAAAGTATTAAGCCATAGAAACAGAACATTTTAAAGTATTTCTCTAAATAACTTATGGGCAAAAAATAATTCATACCACAATTTGAAAATATAAATAATAAAAAGAGACTACTACATATTACCTCTCCAAGATTTTTTTGGAATATGTCAGTTCTGATGTGTGTGTCTTCTGTAGAAAAAGATTAGTAGGAAAGATCAATGTGTTATGGGTAGTGTTTATTTTGTTTGTGTATGTGAATTTGTTTATATGCATGCATTGCTTTTCTACATAGAATGGGTACTTGGTACTTTTCTACATAGAGTGGATACATATGGCCATATGTTTGCATTTTTGAAGCTGAAAAACAGTTCTGGGGGCAGGTGGCAAGCTCTTATCTTTAAGGCAGGAGGTGTAAGTTATCTTTAGAGAAGATACACCCTTCTAGCAGTACAGATTTGAAGCAAATACATAACCAATGTTCTCCTGGAATCAGTGAGCTAATTGCACTGAGCAATGTTGAAGGTCCTGTTCAAATAAGCAAACTAAATCTTTTTTAGGGACAAGATTAACCCAGAATTGGAAATTTATTTTTCCTAAATTAGATATAAACTGCTCTGTGCCTAAAATGTCTTGTTTGTTCTTGAGAGATAGATGCATGTTCTTATTCAGACTTTTACTGGAAAACCAGGCTATAGCTGGAAGGATCAGGGTTTCTCAACCTCTGCCCTACTGACATTTGGGGCCAGATAATTCCTTACTGGGAGCAGGGGTGGTGATGTCCTATGCAGTGAGGGATGTGTAGCAGGATCCCTGGTCCTCTACCCACTAGATTCCAGGAGCATCTTCCTCTCCAGTTGTGACGACCGAAAATGTGCTCAGACATTGCAAATGTCCACCTCAGGGCAGGGGTCGGGGGCAAAACCAGCCCTGCTTGAGAATCACTGTGCTGTGACCTCACAGCAGTTGAACTGAAGTTGATGCTGGGTCACCTGGGTGAATACTGTCCCTATGGGGCTGACTATACCACACTTTATGAGAACATGCTGAAGACAGAGTTGGAATTCCTTGGGGTCTGGAAACAAGACGACTTCCAGGGGATGAGGAAGGACATTTTCCCAGATATAAACTGAAGTTTGGGTGACAGTCACAGCCTGGTGTGGCTGTGCTCAGAGAGGCCAAGGAGAGCTAGGTCCCTTTCCAAACCCTAAGGAAGGGTCAACAGTGGAGGACAGTGGCCCCCATCGAAGTGGCAATCACATTACGGGCAACAGCTACATGGGAGCCAGAGGAAGGGGATGGGCAGAGGCACAGGTGTGAACCACCAGCCACAGGCACCGACAGCAGCTGACGAATGAGCCCACAGAGCAGTAAAGGGAATCTGGGTCGGGCACCAGTAGCGACCACTACAGTCCACCCACCCCTTCCACCACTATAGCTCTATGGGCTTCTGATTCTAAGTTCTCTCCCCCCGGAGAACAGCTTCTCCGGGATCCTGATTGGTCACAATTTCTGGGGACACTTACAAGAACAGCATGAATTACACCCCTGGAGCTGTAATTGATCTCAGGGCTTTAACTGATCTGATCTTCCTCTTCACTTCTCCCATCTACAGGTATAACCGGGCTGGGGGTACCAAGAGGAACCCCAACGATCACCCCCATGACTGCCTTATTTAGCAGGAATTCTACCTCCTCTTGATGATCAGGCTACCCCTCTAATGTGTAACTGCCTTCTTTGGCTGCTGACCTCCCGGCACAGAGAGCCCCCAGTGGCCATATGGCAGATGTAGCTTTAAGCTTAGTGGGACTTACCCTGTCCTTTGATGGAAGCACCAGTCTTTCAGGAACCACGACCTTGAGACTCATCGACTCAGGAGAAGGAAGCACAAATTCTTCAAGGTCACTGGGAATAACAGTTGTAGGAGGTACTCCAACTTCCACCGCTTGCTCTTGGACCCATGTGGTCTGTCGACTGGCGACCCAGCGCCAAAGGAAATGCCCCATCCTTAGAGGGTGTCATCTCAAAACAGATGCCTCAGCTGCACCTTGAAGAGGCCATTCTACTGTCCTATCAATCTGGCAGCTTCTGGATGGTAGAGTACGTGGTAAGACCAGTGGATCTCCTGTTCATGTGCCCACTGCCATGCTTCCTCTGCCCACGCTTGGACTGACAAGATGCTATGCAAGAATGCATGCTGGAAGGTCAAGCCCTCTGTGAGCCTTGGGAGGAACGGTGCCGGCTGAGTAATGATGCAGACAGAAAAGTCAAACTGTCACCCAGAATACATGTCAATCCTAGTGAAGATGAACTGTCTTTTCCAAAGTAGAAGGGGTCCAGGGCAAATGAACAGTCAAGAGCAGCTGGCTGGCCTTATTGATGGGATGGTGCCATAGACTTACTCAGCTTTGGTCTCTTCTACTGGCAGATTGGATGTTCAGCAGTAGAAGTCCAATGGTTAGCGAACGCAAGTCCACGCGCCCAACGTACAGTGAGGCCAAACAATACCAAACTGTCGGAGTATCGAGCAGAGAAAGGTTTATTGCGGGATCCTGCAAGGAGATGGGTGGCTCATGCCTTTAAAACCCCAAACTCTCCGAAAGGTTTCAGCAAAGCCCTTTTCTAGGAAAGGTGAGGGAGGGGCGTGGTTAGTTGCTGCAAATTTCTTGGCGGCAGATCCTTTGTTCTGGTGGTCAGGTCATGGTCTGGTCACAATGTTCTTATAAATCTCCACCAAACAAATGCTAGTCTCTGTTCTGACAAGAAAGGGCAAGGTCCCAAGGCACAACTTTCACTCTCCGAGGTCCAGGCCCCGGCTAAGAGGAGGGGGTCCCTGCGCGGGCCGGTCACCCTGTCTGGGAGTGCTCGTCCGGAACCCAGCCTGGGTCCTGCCGCCAGTGCCCAGGCCCGGCTGAAGAGGCAGCTCTCAGCTGGTGGCGCCCTCAGGCCAGGTCCCCAGGCCGTGCCCAGCCGTCATCACCGAGTGAGTCTGGCGCCCAGGACCCAGCCGGCCCGCAGGCTCCTCAGGCCACCCAAACGGGGCCGGGCGGGGTCTGTGGACCGAGACCCAGGGTGACTGCCGCCACCGGTAGGTCGCCGAGGCAGGGATGGGGAGAGGTTCACCGCTGCTTCAAGCCTAGGCCTGGCCTGTGGGCGGCCATGGGAGGGCTCTGGAGCTCTGCAGGACACAGTCCCCAGCCTGTGCCCGGGGGTGGGGGGCGTGGGGGGAACCCCAGCTCACCCGCCCGCTCCAAGGCCGGAGGAGAAGACCTCGATCCACCTCTCACCGCACACGCCACCGCGAGGACCCCTCCAAGGCCGACCATTGACAGAACTCCACCTCTATCCGCCTCGCTCCAGGTCTCGCGTTGAAAGGTCTCGCGCGAACAGCTGCGCGCCCGCCCCGCCCCTATTACACAACCTGGCAAGTCTGGATCTCGGTGACTAGGAGCCAAGGTTGTGGAGTCCGCGCACAGCTTCTGTTTCGGCTGTCATGGCAACCCCATTCCTGAGCTCAGGATCTAAACAACCGAGTGGCCAAGGGCAGGGGTTGCCTGTCTTTAACTGGCTGAGTCAACACAGCCAGCTGAGCGTTTAGTGCCTCTTCTTTGGATGTTTAGTAGTAGAATAAAATAACACAAAAGCATTACACTTGGTGCCCAATCACATACATCCAACCTCATGTCTCTTCCCCAGATCTCCTTGTCTCCTCCTCCAGTCTTGCTTCTTCCAGGCGTTGACCAATCCAGCTAAGCTCTTTGCCATTGACCATGCGTCCATATATAGTCCAACCACAGGCCAATGATCTCTCCACGCAGAGCGCCACCTGCAGCTCTGTCCACTGGGAGGATTTCTTCTCATTTCTGGTTTTCAGGGCCACCCCAAGGGGGCTTTAGTGCAGAACTTGAGTTCAAACCTACTGAGCTGACCTCCTTTGTATATTAAGAGCAGGAGTTTTCCTCCTCTGCCAGCTAGACGTAGAGAATGATCCGTGAGGCCAAAGGTGAGGGAGAGGCATCAGTATCATAGAGGAAGGTGACGGGGTTCTGCAACCTGGGCCACCTGTGCTGTTTGAACCTGCCCCACCTCAATGCAGAAGTACAACTTCTATCTTGCAATAACCTTCCGAACCTTATGAGCTGGTTGGGTCTGAGAGCATCCCGTTTATTAATTGCAGTTCTGGCTCCACGGACAAACCTAGGTCCCATGGATAGATGTTCTGTCTCTATTAGGGATCAGTAGCAGATCAGTTGTTGTGTGTGTGCATGCGGTTTTAGTGGTATCTAGGTGCAGACGGCCTGGCTTTGCTCAAGAACACAAGAATTCAGAGAAAACCCTATTAGTTTACTATTGGGGCTTGCTAGAGACACAAGATATTCCCAGGGGCAGGGCTGCTGACACTGCAGCCTGAATCTGCTTTGGACCCCTATCTTGCTTTGGCACCTCTTAGAAATGTCAGCCTTCACACTACTAAATAAATGGGTCAGAGCAGTATTCCCAAGGGTGCGGTATGCTGTGTCTAAAACCCGAAGAGGTTTTAGTAAACCTTTGGCTAAGCCCTGTCTGCTTTCTTAGTAGTAGGAGGTGCACGGAGCAATAATATGCCCTTTACTTTGGAAAGACGACCCAGTTTCCCCAGAACACAGAACCCCTGGATATTGAAGTGATGTATCAGGCCTCTAAATCTTTGTAGGGTTTATTTCCCTCCTTCTAAGGTGCATGTATGTGCCTTACTGCTTCTTTCTCATCCGTCCAGCTTACACGATGTTAGCAAGATGGGCTAATGTGTCTTTTACAGAATGCCCAGATGGCCCAGATCCTTTCAATAATATAGCGACAGAGAGAAAGAGAATTAACATATCTCTGGGGCAAGAGCATGAATGTCCACTGCTATTCATCCCATATGAATGCAAATTGCTTCTGTCCTCCTATTTGGTAGGCATTTACCAGATCAATAGCTCCATGCCACTTACCAGAGTCCCTAATAAAGGTACCACTTTCAATACAGCAGCTGCAATTGGTTGTACTACTTGGTAAGGTTTGCAGTAACACACTGTTATTTTCCATGATTCTTTTGGTTTCTGTAGGACCACCACCCCCGCTGCCAAGTCTTTCCAGGTGAAACCCAATTCTGTGCCTGCAAGTGTCGTTCACAAGCCCTAAGGACCCTCAGCAGGGTCTTCAGATGCACTGAGAGGAAGATCCCACATTCCCAGCGATCTCTGATGAAAGACCAGCAGAAAGCTGACCCATTTCAGAGGCATGTACCTGGATAGGTCTGATCACTCCGTGTGGAAATATTTGGCAGGGTATTTTCTGAAGACCATTGATGTAGAGAGAAATCTTTTCCTTTGCAAACAGAGAAGAACAAATATTGTCTTGGAGAGAGTTCTTTGTAGAGCCCGTGCCCCCTGTGCACAGGCTGAAGGGCACAGCAGAGCACCACGGGGACCGCATCAGCTCTTTCTTGTGCAAACAACTCAGGGTAGGGCTTGTGGCGCCAGTAAACTCCAGGTCCACCACTTGTTAGCTGTGTGACCTTGGGCAAATTATTTAACTTCTCTGAGCTTTAGTTTCATCAGCTGAAAAGTTACGGATGAGAAAAATACCTACTTCATGGGATTGCTGTGAAATTGCATAAACTAACATGTGACACGCTTGCTGGTAAGCTCCCAGTAACGATTAAGCATTTCCAGCACATTATAACCATCACTATTTTTAAGGTCGATTTGGGAGTGAAAGATATTTTCTCTAAGAAGACATGAGAAAAAGGCCTTTCTTCATAATCCTTTGTACATGAGAAGATTCCCGAAGAAGGTAGACAAAGGAGATGGGTCTGTTGGATCCAAATCATCTAGTTCAGCTCGTGACCTCTCTTTGACTTATTCACGTGAAAACCAAGTCCCTAATACTCTCAGATCTTTCTGGAAGCTTGGTTATGGAATCTTATAGAAAATGAGTATCTGAGTGCTGACTATGAATTTCGATCATCTTTATTTTTGCTTGAAGTCTAAATTAAAGAAAACGAGCTTCATAGTCTCTGGGACAACGTATCCAGCACCTAAGTGGGAAGGGGATTTTGATAACTCTCACTTCAACATGTCAAGTGTTTTGGAAAGAGTGGACGTGGATATGGGTGGTCGGAAAACCATGGATCAGGAATTTGGGGGGCTCTGGGGTCTAGGCTCCAACTTAGCCACACAGAGGCTGTATGGTGTGTACACTGAATATATTGGGAAAAAAGGGGGAGAAAATGAAGTTTGAAATACCTGGGGTGGAATCTCAGTCTCTCCACTTTTCAGCTGCATGACTTTGGAAAAGTGTTTAATAATTTTTCTGAGCTTCATGGTCCTTATCTTGAAAAGGAAGAAGATAAAATAATTCTCAATCTTGACTATACAGTAGAATCACCAAGTTTTTTTTTTTTTTAATAGAAATGCTGGGCCCACCCTAGACCAATTGAAGTAGAATCTCTGGAGTAGGATAGAATCTCTGGAGTAGGATCTCTGGATATCAGTACTTTTTAAATTTAAATGCCCAGGGAAGGCTGAGAATCGCTGGCAGGATAATCTCTAAGTGCTGACATTGACTCACTCCAACATGGCAGACAATCCAAACATACTTATGGGGAGCTTTGAAATGTATGCTGTGGGCTCCATTGCAAAAACAGGGACAAAAAAAGTTCACTTTCTGAATTTGTCTTATGTCTTCAATGGCATGTTTGTAGCCCTAAGCCTTTGCAGCAGAAAGGAAAGAAAGAAAGAAGTCTTTGCAGCAGAATTCCTTTCTGGGCTGGAAGCTGGTGCAGCCAGTGCAACTTCCTTACCATCTTAGCCATGGATACTTTATAGAAAGTTGCTTGTTAACATCAACGCTGAAAATCATACTTAAAATCATATTTCAGGGCTTCCCTGGTGGCACAGTGGTTGAGAGTCCGCCTGCCGATGCAGGGGACACGGGTTCGTGCCCCGGTCCGGGAAGATCCCGCATGCCACGGAGTGGCTGGGCCCGTGAGCCATGGCCGCTGAGCCTGTGCGTCCAGAGCCTGTGCTCCGCAATGGGAGAAGCCACCACAGTGAGAGGCCCACGTACTGCAAAAACAAAACAAAACAAAAAAAAATTGTATTTCAGAATGATGATCAATCACTGCTCGTTCTCTATGATACTGGAATTCCTGATCTTTACTTTTTTAGTTCTCCGATACCCATTTTCCTCCTAATTACTATCTGTTATTTGTTTGTGTGGCTCTTAAAAAAAACTAGAGCCATATGCTATTTAGACACCATCCTGACTTCCCACCAATCCAGTGTCTGAGTGACAACCAAAAAGACTGGGGTCAGGAGATGCCCGTCTACTCACTGCGTATGGAATCGGTGCCCCACCCGGGTTAGCTGAATAGAAGATCAGGGTTTTAAGCCAAAACCACAAGCTATCACAGCCATTTAAGGCAAAGTACTGCTAATAACAGCAGAATTAGAAATCTTCATCAATTCGTTTTCTGGGGATCCTCTACTTTGTGAGTAAACTCTGTGAGTATTTTCATTGAAAAAATAATCTCAAATTACTCTTTTCTTTTTATCAAAATAAAAAGACTATAGGTTAAAAATTTGACTGTGAAGGATCATGATTTGTATGAAAGCCCCACGGTGGTTCTGTAATTCCAGTATTTTTACTTGGATCAGTCAAGTTGCATAAGTGTTTCGGTCTTGCCTCCAGGTACTGACTTGGCCTCTCTGTACAAAAAGTTTCTTGTAAAGGGCCAAAAGGCAGGCAAAGTGCTTTAGGAAGAGAAAGCATAAGCAGAACAGAAAGTCAAAAATAGCCCAATTTAGTTAATATTTAACACTTTACATTTTCATGCAGTGGGTTGAAAATTTAAGATCCATCAGTGGTCAGGAAAACCAACAATATTTCTTTAATATTTTAGTACCTGAGACCACTTAGCCGTAAGGGAAAGGTGGCCTGTTATGAAATATGTTTAATCATGGAAGATTAGATTTCCAAAAACGGCCAAATTTTCAGTGTTAGGAAAACCAGCCACCCACCTGCTATTCACAGGGACACAAGCCAAGACCACCAGGCTCAGAATTCAGCTCTGAAGCTTACAGGGGTGATGACTCCCCGCTCCCTTTTCTTTCCTGATCTTACTTATCAGTCAAGGAGTGTCCCAGTCCCTAAAGACTGTTCCCTTCTGATGCCTGGATCTCACTCCTGGGGCCCTAGTCGCTGCTGATGGATTCTCAGGAGCCCAAGGAGGAGTCCTCACCCTGCAGGTGTAGGTTCTCACCCTGCTACCCGCTCTGAACTCTCTCACACCCCACATCTCCCAGTTCTGGCACTTGTCCTGCTGCTTCCCAACCTGACACCAAATTCCACGCCCTTGTGAACATAGATGCTTCTGTGGATCTGAATTAGTGAGCTCTTGATTCCTCCAAAATGGTAGACTTTAAGCCAGAAATACCAAGATTCAGAACCCATATTCAAGCTACATTGTGTCTCATCCTGTCTCCCTGGTATGTTGTTCATGAGGATTTACCAGCTGTAGTATAAAAAATATATATATATATATTCGGTCTTTATCCCTGATTCCTGACACAGAAACCCTTGTGATTTCCTAAGGAATAGGAGCATCTTTTGCGATTGATAAAAACCCTCTTTGGACCACACCTGAATTTATGCTAATGAGGTGAGTCAAGGTGGGCTCCTAGATGGCTTCAGAATGGGAGCTGGTCACTAGAGGAACCAACCACATCATTAAAGGATTAGAACTATCAGGTCATACCTACCTCCAGGGAGGGGAGACGACTGGAGATTGAATTCAATCACCGATGGCCAGTGACTTAATCAATCATGCCTATGTGATGAAACCTCCATAAAAAAAACTGAGAAAGACAAGGTTTAGGGGAGCTTCCAGGTTGGTGAACACATCAAAGTGCTGGGACGATGACGTGCCCAGAGAGGGCACCATGTCCCTCCCTATAACTCACCTTTTGCATCTCTTCCATCGGGCTGTTCTTGAGTTGCATCCTTTAGAATAAACTGGTTAATGTAAGTAAAGCACTTTTCTGAGTCTACGAGTCATCCCAGCAAATTGTCGAACCTGAGGGGAGCCTGTAGGAACCCCTGATTTATAGTTGGCTGGACAGAAGTGCAGGTAGCCTGGGGACCCCTTTTGTGGCTGGCAGCGTAAGTGGGGGCAGTCTTGTGGGAACCCCCCACCACCACGAGCTTGTGGGGTCCGCACTAACTCAGTGAATTGAATTGAACTGCTGTAGGCTGCCCAGCTGGTGTTGGAGAATTGGAGAATCCATGGTGGAACAAGGTATTTGAATTGGTTGGGGAGAAACCACACACCAACTGAGAAGGAATCCTTGTCTCTGTCTGAGAAGTCTGAGGGCTGGGAAGGTCTTTCCTACTCACTGTCTTTCGAGTCTATGTCACTGCTCAGTTAGAGAAGAGAGGGATAGGGCTGTCAACTAACAACACAAGCTATTTGGGCATTCTAAGGGAAATCACACTCAAAATTGGTTACTTGGCCAAGTCATTGACTTGGAATATCTACTTTGTGGGAAACCAGTGTAAGCACCAAGTTACTGCCACTCTGCCCACATTCTTGGCTATTTTTCAAAGAAAAATTAGGCCTTGGAACAATGTTACAGTGTTCGGGCTGAGGTTAACTAAGGCTTGGTTATGCCTTGGGGGCTCTGTCACTGCTTTGATGCTGTGATTCTTTCATTGATTTTAGTCCATTTGACTATTTATACGCCAGTGTCAAAGTCTTACCCAGCATAACCACAAGAAGCTGCTGACCCTCATCCATAGAGCAGACATGGGGCAGCGGGGGCGAGGGGCACAAGTCAAGCAAGCCTTGCTAGTGTTTTTATACAGGGGAGGAAATACAGCGACATATGGAGAATTTATTGGTCTGACCCATACATTGGACGCCCCTTTCACTTAACAATATTCCTTTGAGATTACATCATAGCAGTATATATGGATACATACCCCTTATCCTGCAGAGAGAAGGTGTGTTTGTCTAGGAATGCTGAAAATCCTGTGGTCTACAAAAGCCTACAATGCTTCCTAGTTCTTCTAATTCCCAGGGACTTCCATACTTATGGTCCTCTTGGCTTTTAGCTCCGGACACATTCTCTGTTTCAATCCTCACCTCCAGACCCAGAATTTAGTCTCATCTTCTTTATGAGACAGAGAGAGAGAAAGAAAGAAAAGGAGGGGAGGGTGGGGTAGAGAATAGGGGGAGGAAGAGGAAAGGGAGGCAGGGGCAAGGGAAGAAACAAAGCCAGTTCAAAAACGTTTTCTCAAGTTTAATATTTTACCAAAAGCATGGTGGTCATGGGAATGGTTATGTCATTGACTATATTCTTATTCCATCTTTTTGGACCCTTTCTGTCCCCTGACCACTGCCCTCTCCCCTCCGTATTCCTCCCCAGTTGGACCTCGGAGACCATTCATATACACTGCTATGATGTAATCTCAAAGGAATATTGTTAAGTGAAAGAAATTTTAAAAAAGAAACATATGTATATTATTCTACAGTTTATCTTTTTCTTTAAAAAAAAAGGGCATTTTCTTATTTTTTTAAAAAAGAACAATAGAAAGACAAACCACAAAAAAAATTTTTTAAATGATTACCTGTGGGAGAGGGAGAGAACAGGGTAGAAGAGGTAAGATTTATTTGAATATATCTGGTGTTTTGGATGTGACTCTAGAATAAAGTAAATATTTTACATAATTATAGGACAAAACTAAATTGAAAAGCATTCCCTAGATATCAAGAGTAAAGTGAAATAAACGAGCCTCACTCTGTATACAATTAGTGGCAGAACCACTCAATGAGAAACTATTCTAAGTGAGTTTGACAGAGAGTAATTTGTAAAATTTTGTGTTAGATAGCCCAAGGACTAAAAGAACTGGAAAAAAAAAAAAACTTTTTAGGAATCAGTCAGTTGGTGGTAAAGTTAGTACTGCCATGCTGGGACTGCCATAGCGTGGAATACATCAAATGTATGGTTGTGTTGGTGTCATTGAGAACTGACAGTATCAGTGTGATTGGAAGGATATATAAATGTAAGATTGACAAGGTTAAGTAAAAACCCTGTAGTTTTGAGTCTGAATTGGAAGTATGCTTCTGAACTCATGATGTATTTTAACTTAAAGAATACATATTTTCTACCTCTGTCCACTGGAAAGGCCTAGAAACAATGGCCAACCCACAGCAATGAGCACCCAGATTGAGGTCTCTGAATAGCATTTCCACTAAATGATTCTTAGAGAAATGGCTAATTTCAGGACTGAGGCAGGAAAAATACAAGTCAGGAATAGTTGTCATTCCAGAAAGCAAGAAAATTACCCAAGACTGCTAGGGTTTGTATCACAAGGACCCAGTCTATGGTCTAGGCTCCCAATGGCTAAAAAGAAGAGAACTTGAACATCAAAAAGAGTAATCAAAATTAGGATGATCTAAAACACATCAGATATGTTTAAATTCATGAGTTTGTAACAATTCTCAAACAAGACAAAACGAATAAACAAAAATTAGCCCTACCAGCCACCTTTAGAGAATGCTACAAAACAACCTCATTATTTTTTAAAAGTAAAAAAAGGAAAGAATCAAATATGTATGCTATCTTTCCTATACA
The DNA here is from genome assembly GCF_005190385.1 of Monodon monoceros. NCBI lineage: Eukaryota > Metazoa > Chordata > Mammalia > Artiodactyla > Monodontidae > Monodon > Monodon monoceros. The sequence continues at coordinate 40,793,234 of NW_021703786.1, read as the reverse complement.
GTCTGTCATACCCAACAGTTACAAAGGGACTTTTTAAAAAGTAGAAGTATTGTAGCTAATAAGTGAGAAATGAATGACAAATTTTGAATGTCACCAACACCCCCGACCCCCCCCCCCCGCCCAGTAAATTAGTGGATCGAGATCAGGGGTCGGCAAATAGTTTCGGTAAAGAAACAGAAAGTAAATATTTCAGACTTTGTGGGGCATAGGGTCTCTGTCACAACTATTCAACTCTGCTGTTACAGAGCAAAAGCAACCATAGACAATACGTAAACCAGTGGGTGTTCCAATAAAACTTTACCTGCAAATACAGGCAGTGGACCAGATTTGCCTCTTGGGCTTGATCTAGATAATGATTGTCATGGCTGCTAACATCACCAAAAGAGGGACAAGACATTACCTTACCTCCTGATGAAAGTATACACCACCTCCTATGGGGAGTGGAGGGGGAGCAGAGGGGGAAATCAAACCTGAATCTGACCGGCCTCTAGACCTAACTACAATGTTACAGGGAATTTGAGTTACCCTCCCATATCACAAGGATGCAATCAGGAAAAATAAGATGGGAAGTTCTGTAGGAAAAGGACCCAGTATCCTCAACACATAACTGCAAGGGAATAAAAAGATACAGAAGGATAATTTATAGCTTAAATGAGACTTAAGGGACATAACAGCCAATTAAAATATCAATAAAAAGAATTGCCCTCAAAATTCGAAATTCTTGCCTAACGCATGTAGAGCAATTTAACTAACTTCACCACTAGTCTTGAGTTCCCACGCCCATCAGGGGTTTCCCACATAAGATTCCATCTTCTGTAGAAAGTAATTGGAAGCAATGTTTTATCCAGTTTCTCCAAGAAGTGAAAATTCTCAAGGACGCAGCAAAGAGGTAATGCCAGGTAAAGAAGGGTCAATCCTGATCCTGTTTTTTCAGTTAACAGTCCCCTGTTTGTTTTATTTAAGGCAGAGTTCTCTATTAGGAAGTACCAAAAATAGCTTTACAGTTAGAGAAAAATGTGCATATTTTAACAGTCTCACACTGAACTAATGAGAACCCTGGAAATCATCTGAAGAGGCTTTATTTCGTGTACAGCATTTGGTAAATTGGTCACTTAACTATTACTTTCTCTTTGGCTTTATTTTCTCATAAAATAATCATTGCCACGTAGAATGCATAATCATTTTTATGTAAGATGCGCAACTCAGAGGGCTATTAGCTCCTTGGGAAGAAAGATGGCTGCTAATAAACACATTTTTTCTTGTTTAGATTTATTTGGCCACCAGAGGACCATAAAGTATCCCAATTAACTATGAATCTTAGTCCGTGGTAAACGGGAATCTCCATAGCTCTCTTCAAGCTTGAAACCTATTTTAACCCTCCGCAGGCTACAGCTAAATTCCTGTGTCGGTAATGAAAATAAATTTGCTAATTCACTCAATCAAATCTGACTGAACTTTGTTCCTGGTAGCATATACCTGAGAGCTTTAAGACGTCTGTTTCTTAGAGCTCATCACCTACAGGCGACTTTCTCCTTTTTTTGTCGGGGAACAATTATTCAGTTTTCTCCTCAAACCTTAAGAGGGAGACTTCTTACAGTCCATAGTAAAATGTTGTGATACTAGAATCTAGAATAATTGCTAGAAGCCCCAGTTGGGCAAGATATTGGCTGGACATCACAACTTGATAAGAAGTTAGCAAAATAGGGACTTCCCTGGTGATGCAGTGGTTACGACTCCACGCTTCCACTGCAGGGGGCACGGGTTCGATCCCTGGTCAGGGAACTAAGATCCCACTAGCTGTGCAATGCGACAAAAAAAAACAAAAAAAAAAACCCAAAAACTTAGCAAAATAAAAGAGAAATAGGTTGACATGAACTTATGTGCTTCCCTCTCAATCTATGAGAAATAGAACCAGAAAAAATTGCTGGGCTCTGACCAAACATGAATTACACTCCCCAGCTTGTCACAGATGGTGACAATTCTATCAGTCCCCAACTTTAGTCCCTTTTCCCTAATTGCTCCCTCACCAAATCAAGCTTTTGCTAATTAATTGGGCTTCCAGATATGCGTCTTCTGCAAGCCTGTGTCTGTGTATCTGCTCTTCACCTGGTGCCTCCTCGGTGCCTGTGCAATGGCTTCAAGATTCAAACTCACTAGCTCCCACATTCGGGGCAAAATAGGACCTTGGGCAGGAAGTATTGACGAGAAGACATGCGTTGGTCAGTATTTAATCTCCAGTGTTGGTGCTGAGTCTTTTATTTTATTTTTTAATTTTTATTGGAGTATAGCTGATTTACAATGGTGTGTTAGTTTTGGGTGTACAGGTGTAACAGTATGTAAAGTGCTTTCCTGAGTTCTTCAAGTTGTTCTAGAGAATTATCAAAACTGAAAAGGGGGTGTGAAAACCCTCTGAATTTATAGCCAGTTGGTCAGAAGTACCAGTGACAACCTGGGGCTTGTGACTGGAATGTCAAGTGGGGACAGTCTTGCAGGATGGAGCCCTGAACTTGCAGTCACTGATGTTAACTCTGGGTCGATAATGTCAGGATTGAATTGAACTGGAGGACACCCAGCTGCTGGAGGAGAGTTGGAGAAGGTTGTTGGAAAAGACACATTGCATTTGGTGTCATACGTTTTGTGAGTAAAACAAGTTCATTTCCACCCCGTAGAGTTATTATGAAAATGCAGTTAGATGATACCCATAAAATGCTTAGAGCAGAGCTTGGGTCTTGGTAATTACTCCATAAATGGTTATTATTATTATTGCTGTTGCTATTGTTGCTATGATTCTTATTGAATAAGGTGGGCTTTGTATTGTGAAGATCAAAGAACCTGACCTGAACATAGAGGTGGATACTTAGCCACCCATAGCAATAATATTGTTTTTTAGGGCTTTAGAGTCTTGTTTGACCATTTGTTTATACATATTGGACTCAGGCTTTTTCTAAGTCACATGCTTGATTTTTATTAAAAATATTATTAAGCCATGCTCTAAGACAGTGGTCCAAAAAATTAAATAAACTGTTTTTAAGCTGGAACCCCTAGAATTACATTTTTGTTCACAAATCATGAAATGTACCATGTCAACTGCAATAGTAAATAGTGCCAATTCCCTTATAAATTATTTAAATACAAGGTAAAGAGAAGTTCGACTTGCTTTCCTCTCTCATCAAAATGGGTTGCCTGGCATTCCCTTGGAGGGGAGCACACTCCATCTGGACAGCACTACTGGAAGGGCTTGGACCAAACAAGAGCTCTCCATACAGAGCCGTGGCTGGGGAGGGGCGGCGTCCTGGATGAGCCTGAACTGGGGGTCAGAGGCCAACAGCGATGGATGGTCTGAACACCGACAGCTCTCAGCCATCGGTTTGAATTGGTTGATTTGATGGGAAGAGGTGATGTGCAAGGAGGAATGTTGCACTTGGTTGCTCGGGAGGAATAGAGGAAAACAGAGAAGAGACAGGGTGTTGTGTGTGTACCAAGACGACCCCGAGATGCAGCTCCCGTGCCCACAGAGAGAGGGTCCGCAGTCGGGAACTGAGGGAGGTTTCCATGACAACTTGGGAGGCATAAGACACTGCTGAATGCTGGGGACTTTCTCTGTCTATGAACTTGCTGCTTGGGCATCTCGGAAGAACACAGGGAATTCTTTGGTTGATCAAGGGTTGGCAGCTTTGGGAACCTGGGGAGACAGCCCCCAAAGGAGGCTCGGTATTCTTGCAGCAAGCACCAGGTACCCACCAAGGGGTTCCAGGGGAATTTACTTCTACAAATGAGCTGGAACAGGAAGACTGCTTGTGAATAAATTCCCGACATGCCCCTAAAGCATTCCCAAAATAACCTGATTGTGGGGAGGGAGTAGAATTCCCATGTAGAGTAAATGAAACACAATAAGCCAGTTAGAATACCATAGTCACTGGGATCCCAGTATCTCCTTTTTTTTTTTGCCATTTTTTTCTATGCATTTATTTTATTTTTTTAATTAATTTTTATTGGAGTAAAGTTGATTTACAATGTTGTGTTAGTTTCAGTGTACAGCAAAATGAATCAGTTGTACATATACACACACCCAGTCTTTTTATATTGTTTTCCCATATAGGCCATTACAGAGTAGTGAGCAGAGTTCCCTGTGCTATACAGGAGGTTCTTATTAGTTACCTATTTTATATGTAGTAGTATGTATATTTTAACTCAGTATCTCCTTGATGGTATATCCCTGTTCGGTGCTAGGGCCAGGGTGCTAGGGCCAGGTCCACAGGATGCAGTGGCCAGTTTATGGGCTGGATGAACATGAAGGAAGCATCTGGACACAGAGGGCCATGGAGACAGTAACTACTCTCAAACACTCTGGCTTCCAAAGGGCAAGTTCAAGTTCCATAAGGCAACACACTCAAAAGTACCACTTCCTCTACTAAGAAAACCATCACAGGGAGTTTTGTATGCAGCCACACCGGAGGTCACAAACTGGCCAGAGGCAAGCTGACTTTGGCCGACATAGCGGTTCAAAAATTTGAACAGGAATATCTTTAACTGGGGAATGTGCTCTGTCCTTCACCACAACCCAAGCCTCTCCTCCTTCTCTCAACGTCAGCCAGTTTCTCTTCGGAAAGTGATTTGCCTGCTTCCCAGAGTCACTAGAACCTTTCAGCACCTGCTTCTTCCTAGTTCCCGTTTCACCCTCAGAAGAATGGCAACATCTCGGTCCGAAGGAAGGTCCACGCAACCCAATTAGGGGAAAAAGCAGCAGCCCGAGGATGTGAAGGTGTCCACTTAAAGTGTCAGTCCTCCTTTCTGGAGCAAGTCACTCTGAATCTCTGGGTCTCAGTTTATTGAAGCATAGAGTGGGACAATCAGACTAGCCATTTTCTTTTCCCCCCAAAGCTCTCCTTTTTCTCCTAATGTGCTCTGATCTCAGATTTCTTAATGGTAGGTCAGTGGGCTGAACGGCAAAATGAGAATACGCTCTACCAGGAACCGGGACCCCCTGGGTTGCAGTTTCTGCTACAATGTAGCCTTGGGAGAAACACTTTGCCTCTTCAAATCGTAAGAAAAATTGGGGGGGTGGCATGTTGATGATCTTCAAAGACCCTTGCCACTCTGTTCTTCAGTGATTCCACTTTTCTGCATACGAAGGTGAACACATTCTGCTAGAGTGAGGGTGATTGTGCGCGAAGAGGATTAACTGTTCCATGACTCTGGTCTGGAATTTATTCTGCTTACAGATTTTGAAATGCTTCAGCCGGATTTATGCTCTTTTTTCTGGCTCAAGGCTTTGTATGAAAAGCAGTTGCCTTCGGGACCTGGCACAATCTATCCAGCATGTCTGGCAAAGTGCTGGCATTCAGGATCCTCCACAAAGTTAGGGTAGAATTCTTCCTTGAACTGGGAGCTGTAATGGCCCAATAAAAAATGGCAACATCATAGGGGGTGTTCTCTAGAGCGAGCAACACAGGCAAACTTTCACCTCTGTCAATGAGCTGTCCCCAGAAAGACCCTGCGACGAGGGGTCGTTAGCCCGCAGGACGCTGACCACCGCACCCTCTGAGACTGCCACCTCAGACCACCCACAGAGAAGACCGATCTCTTTCTCGCCCATCAAAATATCTGGTCCCCAAGGAAGATCAGTACAATTTCTGAAGCCCTATTATGACAACACAATGTATGAGAGCTATGCCATACCATGAGCCCGGAAGCCTGATCCCACAGTGAAAGTCATAAAAGAACATACATTTCCCCCTCACATGGGAAATGATGGTTGGATTAGAGGTTTATTGTCGGGACAAAGTGGCTGTTACCAAGGTTATAGCATTGCACCTTCTGACACACACACACAAGCCTCCAACTCTGTTGTCATAAAAGGATGCTGCATCCCCCAAAGCACACTTCCCTGTGTTTTTTGAAGGAGGGAATGTCTGGGGTCCTCTCCCTGGTGTCTCTAATGTAATGGACCCTACCCTCCTTCCCACTTAGCAAATGCTACACAGAGAAACTCAGGCCATCCAGGAAATAAGACAACGTGTGTTAATGAAGCTTAGGGGAGACAATGTTGTGTGCGTGTGTGTGTGTGTGTGTGTGTGTGTGTGTGACTACCAAGCCTTTTCTGGGAGTTTTCTCCAAGGGAAGACAGTTGGGGAGGGGAGACAATTTCCTGTTGCACTGTCTGTGCATCACCTGCCACTAAATAGTTTAACAGGCTGCTTCAGGCGTCCCGGGTCAAGGAGGAAGCCTTCAGTTTATGGAGATCTGGGGCTGTAAGTACCAGTAATGCCATAGCTTGATAACCATGGTGGAGGTGGGACGAAGAATAAGAAAATAGGAAAAGAAAAGAGAAATAAGAAGAGCAGAGGTGGATTCTGAATTCCCAACCGTCACTGTTAGGCTTTGGGAGACAGGTTTAAGGATGGAAAGAGGGACTTTCCGAAGAGTCGAGGTTGAGGAACAGCCTTCAGGCAGGTGATACAGTTTCTAGGGTCTGGAGTTGTGGCAGGAGGGACCAACATGTGCCACCCGGGTGATCATGCTATTGTTCAAAACAGAGGGCAAACCCAAGCTCTGGGCATCATTCAACAACTGTCCGCTGAGCGCGTGCCATGCGCCAGACCCCACTCTGGACTCTGGGAATGAAGAAGTGAGTAAGATGAGCCATGTCCCTGCTCTCAAGGACTTTGCATTCCACTGGGGAACAGAGACAAATTAGCCCAAGACAAATGAGTGCACAAGATTGTTTCAAACATCAGTGTGTGCTATGAAGACATCAGAATAAAGTAACATGATGGAGAATGACTGTAGGAGAGAGAGAGGCTGCTATCCTGAGTAATGATGCCATTTAGCAATGAGGTAACCTTGACGAATTACTTAACTATGTGAGTCTATGTCCCCATCTGTAAAATTATGTTAATTAATCATATGTGTCTCAAAGGATGGATACAAAAGATTAACTGAGATAATACACATGCACAGCACAATGCCCGACCAAGCTTCCTCAGTCTGTGCTATTGCAGCTGCAGACACGCCTGACAGCAACCATGTGAGTGACCTGAAGCCAGGACTGTCCATCTGAATCCTGCTTAGGCTCCTGACCCACAGAAACCATGAGAGATAATAAGATAATCATTGTTTTAAGCCACTAAGTCTTTACGTAATTTCTTGTGCAGCAATAGGTAATTAGGATAAATCCTTTTATATAGAAAGAAAGAAGCTTCCTTTCATTATTTTCCCCTAGAAGAGAAAAACTCTTGCAGAAGGGTTTGATGTCAGAAAAGCCTGTTCTAAAATGTAGTGTATTCATAGAAAATGTGAGGTTCAGTAAGGCCAACAGATCAGGAAAACCCTGCCATTGAAAAGAGGATTTGTTACTCACAGTTTCCAAGAGGAGGGGACCCTCAGGGAGGGCCACACGGCGATGCACCAAAGCTGGTCAGGAGTCAGAGGGAGAAGGCTGTCGGCACGAGCCTTGATTGTGGTTTCTATGGGAACGAACAGCCGAGGCAGGGTAAGCAGATTTTGGACTGGCTAGTTTGAATAATTTCAATGGACTCTGGGGCATAGGGGCTGTCCCTAGTTGTCCGGTACCTGGCCCTGGGATGATTAGGGTAGAGGAATAGTAGGCTGAATACGAGACCCCTGTAAAGGAGGTGCTTGGCGTGTGGGTCCTGGATTGCTTGGGTTGCATCTGAAAAGTGCGTGAGCCGTTTACTCTCTCTAGTTGCTGGCGAACCCCGGGACAGGCAGCGCTTCCAGGGTCAGTAAGACCCCAGGTGTCAAAGCATCAGAATACAGAGAGTGAAAGACGTGGCTAATACAGAGCTTTCTTCCCGCTACAGAAGACAATGTCTGAGTCTCACATCCCAAAGCCCCCTTGTGGCTGGGGTGTGGATTTATGATCCATTTGTCACCTCTGGGACCGGATAGGAAAATCTGCTAGGAAAAGGAGGGAGCTTTGGTTATGAGAAGGGGTTTTTGCTCTGATAAAAGAGAGAGAGATGCCCCCCCCGCCTCCCCACTTTGAACATTGTCCTACCAGGACTCCGAATTTGGAGCTGATACCTTGGGACCACAAGTGGATGACCAAGAGAGAAGACAGGGAATCACAGAGAAAGCAACCTGGGTTGCTTTGCATCATGACAAAATCACTTGCTTCTAATTCCTAGATGCCCCTTCTAACCGCCATGCTTGGAAGGCAACGTTTGGTTACCTTGCCGAAATAGTACAAAGTCGCTTGAGATCTCAGGGTTGAGAACTGCCAATTTGCAAAGCATGAGGTAGAGCTTGGTCACGTGGGGGCTTACCTAAGTAGGGAGAAGAGAGACAGATGGGGAACAAAAGTAAGTACTGGGAGCGCTGAAGACAAGGGTCCACTTCAAGATGCTAAGGCGGGGCCGCCTGGTGTTCACTGCGCTGGGACACATGGAAACCGTGAGGAGGTGTTTCATGTGGTCCATGGATGCATCTCACACAGCTTAGTGGGAACACAGAGGATTCACGTGGGCCTGCTTCAGATGGTTCCGGCTGCATCAGCCAGGGGATTGGGGAGGAGTCGGGGTAACATGAAATAAGAACAAAAAGAAGGAAGGTGATTAATGTGTCATTTTAATTGCTGAAATAAGGATGTGGGATGTACGATTTCAGTCTACTGAAAAGAGGTGGGATACATGTTGTCTCAACCCTCTAGGCTTTGCTGAGCGTGTTTTTTTAATAGAACATCTCCAATCACTTGGACGTATTGAAAACTGGTGTTTTATCTTAAGTGAAATATTGTTATCTTAAGTCTGCAATCTGTTGGCCAGCGCGGGGTGGGGGTGGGGGGGAAGGTCATAAAAGAAGGGGAAATAAAAGCAGAATTGGTAAAAATCCAGGGTGTTTAGGATGCCTTTGACTGGATCGTTATCAGAATTCTTCAGAAGTCTGTTGATTATCTTCAGGGGAAGTGGTTGGGTGGTGCGATGTATTTTCCCCCCCACGCTGGAGGATTCCCTTCCCATCTGTGCTGTTACAGCTGTTTGGTTATTTCACTCATTTCTGCGTCTGTCCTGCTCTCTCTCTCTCTCTCTCTCTCTCTGTACATTGGCCTCATGCATCCTTCATTCCACACACTTACTGCTGCTATTGCCGCCCACAGGTGCTGGGGATATAGAAGTAGATAAATCAGGCATTGTCCCCAGCATGAAACTATGTATTGGGTCCCAAGTGACCAGCTGTTTATCGCTGCTGTGTCGATAAACTCAAAGGCTATCATAATCGCGATCACCAGCTCTAATTGCTTTGGCAGTGTTCATGCAGCCCCAGCTCCCTACCCCTCTCTCTTCGGTAGGTACCATATTTTCCATTTCTACTTTGGCTCAGGAGTCCTTGGAACAGAGGGGCTCAGATGAGACTGGAGCTCCATTGTATCCTGTACCCGTAAAGCAAATATAATCGAGAGAGGACTTTGAATTTAAGTTCCCTCCTCCCATTATACACTGCATTTCCCTGCAGTCATTTTGCCATGTGGCCTAGTAATTGGGGTTGGGTAACTACCAGCTCAAGAATGTGTCATAGACCCCCCCATGGAGAAGTAAAGAACGTCCTCGGAAGGAGCAGGGATGGGGACTATAGTAAGGGGGGCAAAGATGTGAGATGCCCGTGCTTTTGGTCTCCTTCCGTCCTGGGGTGAAACCTGAGGGCAGAGCCAGGGGGCAGTCAGAGACCTCCCCCCCCTACCCCCGACCCCACGAGGAACCACACACACTGCTACATGCCACATCCTACAGTGTGGCCAGACAGTGGCTAAGAGGAGGTGAGTGTGGAGTGTAGAAGAGACACAGCCAAGGTGGTACACACTACATCTCTACAGACCCATCAGGAGTTATCCAGAAGCTCCTCTATGCAGCTGGAGGGGACCAGAATACGCCACCCCAAATTATGCCTCTTTGACATAAGGATTATTTGGAGCTGATTGTTTTTAAGAAACAGCAGATACAAAAGCAGCTCTGAAAACAGAGTAGAAGTTACTCTTTTGTAAGGGAAATTTACATTTATAAAGGAACTCTCTGTTGGAAAGTGTGTCTCCCTCTCTACTCCAGGAAGAGAAGTTTGACTCTAAATCACAAGAAACTCTTATCAACGGAACAGACAAGCCTTCAGTCTTTTTAACAAGCTAACCCTTGTGTCGTCCCTGATAATTCATCCCCATCTAAACACCTACTGCCCCAATGCTCTCCAACATCCTGACCAGAAAACTTCTCAGGAACCCCCTTTAGCCCAGCAGCTAGGAAAGAGAATCACCACGATTGCACCTTCAGAATTGAATTGTCTTTGCTCTTACGAAATGTGATGGTTGATTTTACGTGTCAACTTGACTGGGCTTAGGGAGACCCACAGAGCTGATAAAATACTATTTCTGTGCGGGTGTTTGCAAAGAGATTAGCATTTGAATCAGTAGACTGAGGAAGGAGGACGGTGCTTGTCAATGCAACTGGCATCCTCCAATCCATTAAGGGCTTGAATAGAACAAAAAGGCGGAAGAAGGGCAAACTTGCTCTCGCTCGGGTCGGGGCATCCATGTTCTCCTGCCCTCAGACATCGGTGTTCCTGCTTCTCAGACCTTCAGACTCAAACTGGGACTTACACCATCGGCTCCCTCTGTTCTCAAGCCTTTGGACTCAGACTTAATTATGCCACTGCTTTCCTGGTCTCCAGGTTTTAGATGGCACATCTTGGAACTTCTCTGCCTCTGTAATAATCATGTAAGTCAGTTCCTATAGTAAAGCTCTCCTCTTCTGTGTATCTGTATATACCCTATTGGTTCTTTTTCTCCGGAGAACCCTGTTACAAAAAGTGTTTTGTGTTTGTTCACTAGCAACTTTCCGACCAAGCACGTTAAACCGAGTGAGGGCGAGGGAGGCTAAGGATGGAAAATCACACATTTCATTTGTCTAGACCCGTAATTTGGCATGTCTCTATTTAAATTGAAGAATAACTGAGTCACTTAGAATTAATGAGGAAAGAAGGCCTTTGGGAGCCTGATGATAAAGATGTTCACAGTTTTCTGGATGTACAGGAAGGAATGGTTTACTCTGGAAGGATTAATTAGGAAAGTCTGTGTTAATTTCAGGCTTCCTTAGAAACCCCAGGGGTGAAGTGCCCCAGTGAGTGAAGTCAGTAGAAAATGAACCCATTGGTGGAGGGAATGAGTGCTACAGAGGAACGCAGTTAATGTTTCCTAAGGGCAACAGAAAGAGAAAATTTCAAACACGAGGCAATTTGATAGAAGGTGAAGCCAGCTGCAATGGGTGACATTTTTCTCTCTAATATGAATAAACTATTGTGTCCTTGAAGGCAGAAGTTGAGGATTCATTTCAAAGATGATACCCTGATTGTTTAAACATACACAAAGCATCGAGCGCTGCTCCGGATCTGTCAACGTGGGTCTACCATCCAAATAAAATAAAATGACTTTCTACATATACGATGGGAAGAATGAGTTAACCATTTAGATAATGGCTTTGATTTTGTGTTGTCACTGGGAGTATGGTTAAATATGAAGGCAATGGAGCCAATTGTTCAACAGTTAACCTGGTCTGATCAATTCAAACAGGTGTAATAACCAAGTGGTCATTAGCTATGTGGTGCACTTGTCACCTTAATATCCAACTGGATTGATGTTTATTAATCCAATTCATTGCTCGGGACTCTACAAATAAATAATGAAATGGGCATCCCATCTCTCTCTGTACTCCAATTTTTTCATCTCCATAAAAGACTGTGAGTCTAACAAAATCCATAGAGTTGTAGCATATATATAAGGCATATTTGGTAAAAATTTTTACCTCATTTGCCAGGATTGTGGTGTCAAGTAATTCACCATAATTGTTAACTTTAGCCCCCCAAAAATAGTTTCAAGGTTAGGACTATCCATTAGGCAAAGAAAAAATAATTTATCTAATGAGGCTTTACTTGTGAGAAAGAAAAAAGCTGTCTGTGGCGTCTGGGATCAGGCTGGACTCTCCAGGTATTGGTGTTGTTAAGAACTGCCCCAGCAACAAGAAAGAACCCAACTAATTTGTCTGCAATATGTTTCTGATGGGTAATTCAGTACTCTCTCCCCTGTCATTCAGTTGATCAACTTTGTTAGGTTATGAGGTCCATTTGATCAGCATTACTGGATATATTGCATAAAGCTAAATTTCAGAGAGTCACATGTTGAGGGGTTTCATTCATATTCTAAACATATGATTTATTCGTTGTTCAACAAAATGTTTGGTTGCCTCCTATATATTTTTTTATTCCCTCCTAAACTTTTTGACCTCCTGTACACTTATTCAAGAAATATTAAAGAGATAGCAGTCTGGAAGGGAGCTCAGATGTGTACATAAAGAATGATGCTAAATAAAAATTTCAAGAAGTTAGCCAGTATCTTTAAATGGTACATTCTAAGCAGAGTGGGGGTTGGGGGCAGGTAAGAAAGGAAAGGTTACCTCTAGCTGTGAAAATACAGGAAACCTCAGATGGAAGAGATGGTAAGGGTTTGGATACTAAGAAGAGGAAAGAGTGGTTCAGCTGGGGAAAAACGTGAGTAGAGGCACATTGTTCTAAAACACAGTAGTATTGGCTGTCAGTCTATAAACACGTCGGAAACAGGAAATGGTGGAATAGAGTCTGCCATTCACACACTCTGACCCCCTCCCCTCCGTTACCTGGTGAATTTGCAGGTATTTTGTTTCACCAAATAATATTCCTAATCAATACATTGCCCTTTCCTAAAACCCTAGGGAATAGTTGAAATACTTACCTCGGGATTGTTATGCATTTTAACTTATGTACAGTGTCACCACCCTTAAGTAATCCAATTATAGAAATACTGAGAATTCAATTACAGAATACTGCCCAACCTCAACCTCAAGAAAAAGGAAAGAAATCCCCACTCACCTCACGTAGGACCCCTTCCCTGGGGGGAATGGAGGACCCTTGAGGACCAGAGGTGCCCTAGTTTCCTTGATGAGTCGTCCATCTTTCCCAGAATGATGCCTGAATTCTACACCCTGACGGGGCTCACGTGGGCGCTTCCTCTAAGCCAGGTGCCTCCCCTCTTCCCAGAGTGAACCTACCGGAGGGACAGCCTCGGGCTCTGCCCACCTCAGTGGTCCCCAGCATGCGCCTCTCAGAAGCCTGCCTGCCCGGCCACTTCTTTCCAAGTCCCCCTTTTCACCCAGTTACAAATTGCTGGATCCTCTTCAGTCTCAGTGAGAGGAACAAGAGTAGCCATCGCCTTCTTGTGTTTCCTGGAACTTGAGGCTGACCTGTTTTCTCCCTGGGGTTACATCTGCCGTAGGTCACGACCATCTTCCTCGGTTGACTTTGATCTTCTAATGCGCCTCTTATCTTGGCCTCAGCTCTCTCTCCATGGCCTTTGCAACAGTCCAGTATGATGATCAATACAAAGCAGCTTTCATTTCTAGTTCTTCTCTGTTTCCTCCTCAGTCTTAGCGTTTACACTGGGAGCCCACCAAGCCCCTTCCCCACCTTACAAGGGAAATGTGAAGGGGGAGGGCCTTTTCTACAGATTGGAAATGTGCAGGGTAGCTCTGCAGGGTCCAGCCCAGCCTCCTTGTTCGGGGATCCTCTGTAAATGTTCATCAGATAAGGTCTCTGCAATGGAGCTTCTCCTTCTGACTCTTTGGTCCATTTTCCCCAACTAGCTGAGCAATTACACGTGAGCCTTCTTACTTTTACAGTTCTGTCCATTTTTTGAAACATTTATTTTATTGAAGTATAGTTGATATACAGTGTTGTATGAACTCCTGCTGTACAGCAAAGTGACTCAGTTAGACATATATATACATTCCTTTTCATATTCTTTTCCATTATGGTTTATCACAGGGTATTGAATATAGTTCCCTGTGCTCTACAATAGGACCTTGTTGTATACCTCCATTTTATTAAATCAGAAGAAATGTGTGAACTTTTGCACAGATCATAGGCCTGTACCAAATTTAGGGGGGAGGAAAGATTTTAAAACCTTTGGAGGTTCAGAAGCATAATCTCCCACTTAACTGGAGTTGGTCTCTTCGGAGCACAGACAATGAGGAGAGTGGGGAGGAGAGGATTGGGACTATTTCTCCTACATTGTTTCTAGGTCAGCATCTAGACTTTGCAGACATACATTGAGCTTGTTACATCTAGTTCTTTCTTTCCCTTTCTGGTTGTATAAGGTAAAGCACATAAGCATTTAAAATGGTGTCTGAGGCAGACGTAGAGAATGGACTTGAGGACACGGGGAGGGGGAAGGGTAAGCTGGGACGAAGTGAGAGAGTGGCATGGGCGTATATACACTACCAAATGTAAAATAGATAGCTAGTGGGAAGCAGCCGCATAGCCCAGGGAGATCAGCTCGGTGCTTTGTGACCACCTAGAGGGGTGGGATAGGGAGGGTGGGAGGGACACGCAAGAGGGAGGGGATATGGGGATATATGTATACGCATAGCTGATTCACTTTGATATAAAGAAGAAACTAACACACTATTGTAGAGCAATTGTACTCCAATAAAGATGTTAAAAATAAATAAATAAAAATAAAATAAAATAGTGTCTGACACGCACTCAGTGGGCAACAAATGTTAGCTATTAAGACATTTTGCGATGCTGCTTAGATGGTGAAGCAGGGATGACAAGGCTTAAGAAAGACCCCTTTCTTGTGTTTGCGTTGTCTCTAGAAGAAATTAAACATGGTCTCGAGTCTACTCAGCAAGCAAGAGGGTCATCACTGGGAGGGCAGTGTCTGTTGGCTCAGGCTCAGGAAGCCACGAGGTCCCCTCCCCTGGGGTAGGACTCCTCCTTCTCTAAAGTATGAAAGGACCCGTGATTCAGAGCTGCAGCACTCCATGGTCAATGGTGAGGAAACTGGGACAAAGACCAGAATTTTTTTTTTTTTTTTTTTTGGTACGCGGTCCTCTCACTATTGTGGCCTCACCCGTTGCGGACGCGCAGGCTCAGCGGCCATGGTTCACGGGCCCAGCCGCTCCGCGGCACGTGGGATCCTTCCAGACCGGGGCACGAACCCGTGTCCCCTGCATCGGCAGGCGGACTCTCAACCACTGCGCCACCAGGGAAGCCCAAGACCAGAAATTTTAATACCAGAGCTTCAAGAGCTGTCGATGCCCATCCTTTGAACTCCTGGCCAGCGGCAGTCTAACCACAAAAGAAAGCCCTCAAAACCCTACTTTTTGGTCTGACACTGCCCATCCTCTGGACAATGGAGAGCTGCCTCATTGAATAATCCAAAGAAAATACTGTTAGCTAATTTTCAGTGTGTTCTTGTCAGCAGGATTATTTGCTCCCATCTTTTATGGAGGAATTGGTCACTTGACTGCATTTCTTTTTGTTTTTTTTTAATTAACTTTTATTGGAGTATAGTTGATTTATGCATTTCTTATTTTAGAAGCCTCTTGTCCCCATCACCCCATCGTCTCTCTGGCCTTAGTTAGAGGAAAGAGGTACCTGTGGACATGTGTCCCAGAGGCCAGTGAAGCAGGCAGAGGCCATTGGAAGCACTGGGCCAGACACTGGAATTCACATGGTTAAAAATTAAATCAGTGGTAATATACTATCTGTCTAAGATCACACTCATTTCCATTTTCTTTCTTTTTTGCGGCTCTAAAGATGGAGTACCATGCACTAAAGGCAGTGCAGGTAGATTCTGCTCATTCGCTCTGGTGCAGAATGGCTCTGTGCTCCCAGGGACCCCAGGTAACCCCCTGGATCCTTCCGAGAGTAACCTGTGGTCCCAGACCACGGTGTGTGCACCTCCCAGAAGACAAGAATTTCCCTTAGGTCTCGAGTGTTAACAGGAGAGGCCACAGGAGGCAGGTAGAAGTTTCTTCTCCCATATTCACACCTAAGGGATCCCCAGAAAGAGGACTTAGTGTTCCCTGAAATTCTAGCAACAGCAAACAGGATCAGGGAGAAAGGGGTTACAGTCACTTTTGCCAGGCTCTTTTGTTTCTTGGCCACTGTCAAGTTCTGAAATGCTGCATTTCTAGCCGTGGCCCAGAGCATTTTTAGCTCCGTTTCACAATTTCTTTAAAAAAAAATAAAACAAAAACCTACTCTTATGCCCCCACCCCCACCCCTTCCCTTTGGGCTCAAGACTCTTTCCCCCCCTTGGAGGCTGCTGCACTGAGATAAGGCTGTGGTATTTTCCCCATCATCCCCCAATCATACATTATCATAAAAAAAGTGCCAGGCATCCATCAACCCACAGCCCCTGATTTATGCTCAAAGTTGGGATTATCTCTTCTGCTCCAAATCCCTTCAAACGGCCAACCTGATCAAAGAGAATCACATCCACCAGATAAAATTCGAATATAGCTCCGTGCCATAGAATGACAGGCAGTATTTTTTTTAAATCTCCAAACGGCTTCAACCTCCTCATTTTGTCAGGAATTGTTCTTTATCCACAGCGCAGAACCCACTGAGCAACCCGATTGTCATTCTTGCATCTTTCCCGCTGGGTTCTGCGTAGGGAGCCATGTATGGAGTTTGCTCCTGGTGGAGGCGTCTTTGTCCTGCAGCAGTGGCCTGCCTGCAGCCTGCGGTGACAAAGTCTAGCTCAGCCCAGGGCCAGGTAGATGCGAAACATTACAGTCCAAGGGTGAGTCTTCCTTTACAACCAGTGGCTAACTTTGACAGGGTGTCACCAGGAGAAAGTCAAGATTGAAAAGCAGCATCTTCAACGCTGGGGGCCATCTAGGTGACGAAATTCAAGTGAATACCCTCTAAAGCCCATCATTCAGTTCACTCACTCAGCAAATATTTACTGAATGTCTTATATGCTCAAGGCTCTGGTGAACCAAAGAAATATATCATCAAGGAGCTTAGTATCTAAGAAGAAAAGATGTACCCGGGAATTAAATAAAAACTTAGCAGATGGGACTTCCCTGGTGGCGCAGTGGTTAAGAATCTGCCTGCCAATGCAGGGGACACAGATTCCAGCCCTGGTTCCGGGAAGATCCCACCTTCCACGGAGCAACTAAGCCCGTGCACCACAACTACTGAGCCTGCTTTCTAGAGCCCACGAGCCACAACTACTGAGCCTGCGTGCCTAGAGCCCGTGCTCCGCAACAAGAGAAGGCACTGCAATGAGAAGACCGCACACCGCAACGAAGCGTAGCCCCCGCTCACCTCAACTAGAGAAAGCCTGTGCACAGCAACGAAGACCCAACACAGCCAAAAATAAATAAATAAATAAATAAACAAACAAACAAATGTTTATTAAAAAAAAAACAAACTTAGCAGAGATTTCCAGTCCTAGAAGGGAATCTGAGCCCAAAGAATTCAACTACTCCCTCCACCCATTCCCAATTCCTCTTGAGTTGACCAAAGACTCTAGCCTAGACGTTAGGGGAAAATGCACAGCGCTACTGGAAACTAAGGGAGCATTGTATCCACTGCCAGAAACGTTGTGGAATTTCTGGAAAATATAAAGCAGGTTCATGCTAGTGGAGGTAAGGGCTTATTCACATGTAGATCACCAGCCTTAAAGGGAAAATGCACTAAAAGAGAAGAGGAAACCCCACTATTTTGAAGCAGCAGGAACTGAACGCAAATATAAGCCGCAGAGAAACTGGCTGGAGGTGTCGAGGAATGCAGGATCCTCTGACGTCTCTGCCAGCACACTGCCATCAGATGACTGTGTGGGGCTGGGATCCCAGCTCAGGGATTTGGCTACTGGAGCCACAGTGGTTTACAAAGTAAAGAAAGGGCACTGGGGAGTCTGGCTCCCTCCCTCCACCCCACCCCCGGCACCAGCGGCTACAGCTAATAATGAAGAGGCGGCATTTTCTACTCTGGCTCTTTCCAGAGGCAGCTTCCTGTTTCCTGTTTTCCATCTATAATCTGACGAAGTAACCTGGAGAAAATCCACTTACCTTACCCCCATTTCTCTGGACTTGGGGATCCGAACAGCAGCCCAAACACACTTCTTCCGTCCCCTGATACGTAAGAGGTCTTAGGTTGCCTGGAGGAAAATTACCAGGTGACAAGAGACACACAGCGGGATGTCAAAAGCTGGGCCTGGTCGTGAGCTGAAGGCGTGGGATCTAGTGCTTCCTTTGAATAGACTTCCTAAAAGAAATCCAGGGCTTCCCTGGTGGCTCAGTGGTTGAGAATCCGCCTGCCAATGCAGGGGACACGGGTTCGAGCCCTGGTCCGGGAAGATCCCACATGCCGCGGAGCAACTAAGCCCGTGTGCTACAACTACTGAGCCTGCGCTCTAGAGCCCATGAGCCACAACTACTGAAGCCCACACACCTAGAGCCTGTGCTCCACAACAAGAGAAGCCACCACAATGAGAAGCCCGCGCACCGCAACGAAGAGTAGCCCCTGCTCACCACAACTAGAGAGAGCCCACACGCAGCAACAAAGACCCAACGCAGCCAAAAAAAAAAAAGAAATCCAGTAAAACTTGACAATTAAAAAAAAAAAAGTAAACTCCCAATAGGATTTCAGGAGAAATTATATCTCTGAAAGAGAAGTAAGAGTCCATCTTATCTCACCTCATTATACATCACATCTTCCATCCTGGAGACAATAGAATGTTACTTATTCTTGACACTGATACAAAAATATAAGTTCGTTGTGTTTGGAAGCTTTTTTTCAAGTGGAGGAGTGATAAGATCTAGGGAGTATTAACTCTGTGGCTTCTGTGCAGGGAATGGGACATTCTGGAGATTATTGACATAGTTCAGGAGAGACTCATGGGCCAGCAGTGGAGGTGGTGAGAGGTCGCCAGATGTGTGATATACTCTTAAGACAAAGCTGACAGAATTTGCCAGTGGCTTGGATGCTGAGTCTATAAAAGGAAAGATGTCAAGGATGCCTCTAAGTTTCGGGGTCTGAGCCACTGAAAGACTCATGCCGCCATTTTTAAGATCCTGAAGACCAGGAAAGTAATAGGTGGTGTGTATTCACTTGCTTTTGGTTTCATTTGAGGAGGAAGAGAGGTAGGCAGAAATCAAAAGCAAATTTTTAGGCATGTGAAGTTTGAGATGTCTATGATTCATCCAAACAGAAATGTCCAAGAGACCCACTGGATATTCCAAGTTCAAGTTGAGAGAAGAAGTTAAGATTGAGATATAAATTTAGGAGTTATCAGCCTATAGACAGAAAACCATGGGAATGGGTAAAGGCGCCCAGGGATGGGTGAGATAAGAGAAGAGGTCCAAGGGCAAAGCCCTGGAGAACTACCCCATGTAGATAGGGAAGAGGAGGTGGCACCATAGGAAGAGACCAAAAGGAAGGGTTCCAGGAGCCTCTGGTGTGTGTCCTGGGAGCAAAGTGAAGGAAGGAATGATCTCACAGGACGGAGTGGGTAACTACACCAAATGCTGCTGATACATTTAGTAAGATGAAGACAGAAAAATGACCGCTGAATTTGGTGACATGAAGGTCATTGGTGACTTGACAAAAGAAATTGTCAGTGAAGTGGTCTGATTGGAGTGGGTCAGAGAGAGAATGGGAAGAGAGGCTGTGGTTACAGCAACTACAGAAAACTCCCCCGGAGTAGTTCTGCTGTAAGGGCTTGTAGAGACATGGGACAGTAACTGAAGAAAGCTACGTGGTCCAGGGAAGCTTTTATAAGATAGGAGATGTAGCATCGGAGGAAACACTGATGCCTGAGGAAGGAAACGTGAAACAGTCATGTTGGAGGTTGGGAGCTAGAGCAGGCTAAGGGCACGTAGGGCCGTCTACCCACTTGACACTTACGGTTACGCATTAAGATGAAAAGAGTCAGCATTACTCCCCACTCGTCACCATCCTTGCAGGTCTGCACAGGGACAGGCTTGACATCACATCATAACCAAGGGGAGAGGTTAACAGGCTCATCCAAGTCCCGCGTGTGGTTAGTAGCAGAACCTGGGTTTTCTAATTCCTATTAGGTTATGCTTTGCATAAATAGTTAAAAGCCATAGCAATGCTGTCCACGTACTCCTTCCATTTTTGTTTCATTTCTTTTACTGCTTTAATCCTACCCGATTTTCTTACCCAGAGAGTAGACTGACGGTTCAGAGTAACAGTCCTCTCTGTACCACAACCACTATTTCCAACTTTCTTTGGGGTTACTCTGTGCAGGGCAACTGTAATATGTAGCACAAGCAAAAAGAGTCTAGGCATCATTTATATCATGACTCTAAATTCCAAGTTCCAAATCACTGGCTTTAAATAAACTGTTGGCATTAAATTGGTGGATAAGAAATCATCTCCGTATATGGAAACCCAGTTAAGCCCGAGTGCCCACTACATCATGGGTCTGGCTCCCAGGGTATCATCTTCATCCATTCCAACTGGTTCATCTCTTTCCACATCTCCAAATTGTCTAGACTTAGCCTCAGACCCAGACATGCTGTGTAAGATTCTTCTGTATGATCCCTTCAGGAAAAAAAAAAAAATCCCTTACTAACTGGTGCTGAACAGACAATATTCACCCGAAAGTCATTAGTCATATTTGCATTGAACTTTATTCTTTAGTTTGAAAGAACTTCTCATTTGTTTTTCTTTCCCCCTATGGCTTAAATGCAAAAAAAAAAAAAAGGTAACAACTGCACATCTCTGTGTGTACCTTTTGCGTCACGAAGAATGTCACTTTAAGCTCTGCTTCATGATGAGAATGTTGTGAAGTACTAGACTTGATCTTTTAGTTATTGAAAAAACATGGGCTTCAGGGTAAACAGACAGGATAAATGACAGGCTTCCAAATAAAAACGTGCAGGATAATTCACAGGCTTTCGGATAAAATGTAGAGGATGCAGGAGCAGCTATAGGTAACGATGTCTTACTTCCTCTGTTTAGCATCCCTAGCCTTGCAAGTTAACCAGCCAAACCCAATATGGGCAGCGATCTGGCCTCCAGAAAGTGTTTACCAACCAAACAGTGCACCCTTAATAATGTCCTTTAATTTCTGATATGTCACGTTTATTTTCCTCTCCACCTCCAGTAGAAAAAGACTAAGAGGCCAGTGTTTGTAAAGAGAAGTAAAAGAGCTGGGGTGATTGGGAGCGAGCCCAGGTTACAGGTGATAGCTAATCAGACTTTGGGGAGACCATGCTTTTTCATCTCACGAATAGGCGTTCACTCCATCCCCCAGGATGTGCCTACGAGTGGTTTTCAGAATTTTTCTTTCAGCAGCAAGAGCCCTATAAAATTAAAATTTACACAGATCCTCAGTATATTAAATAGAAAAAGGCAGTATTTACCATTAGCTATTTTTAAGTTCAAAAGTACACCACAAACTAATGATAAAGGAGGCAATTTTGATAAATAGAAATACCTCAAATCAGAGCTGAGGGTCAAGAGTGGCAATCATGTATCAGCTTTAGCAATCGATTTGTTCTCCATGATTTGGTTGGTTGTGCAGAAAATCCAAAATTCCACGAGTAAATCTCTGTGAATGACAGATTTGTTTGTTGTTTGCTTTTGACATCTTGGGTCAACAATCTCGAGACAGTTTTCAGGGAAACTGTCCCCAAGGCTGCATGAGGGGCAGCAGGAAGTTGAATCACTAACAATATCTAAAATTTTTTTAACTAAGAAAGTTGGAAGACAAGCACCCAAAACCTACCCGCAAAAAACCAATCATACAGTTTTATCACCTGTTATCTCACAGTTCATCAGAGCAACGTGATTAAAACAGGCAGGTGTCACATGCGTGGTGCAGACATGCACCGTCTTTTGCAATCTCACCTGAGTGGGCATGTGTGGGTTTGACTCTTTTCCGGTTCCAAGACTCGAGGTATTTTATCAAAGACATGACGTATCTTATCAGAGACAGATCTATAGCATGTTCACAAGTACACAGAACAATGGGAGGAGGGGCCTCAGGCAGCGTCACGAGAGACAAAAATAAGCACTGATCTCCATGTTGCTGGATTTGACATAGATAGTTTTGAGCTGATGCATGGCTTTTCTCCAATCAATTTGAAGTAGTTCAATCATTGAAAAATGAAACTCAAGTCATACACTTACACAGGTGCCCTAAAGCCCAGTTGGAAGGACCCTCCAGTAGGAGGGTTTTGGCGGTAGAGTTGACACGCCAAGGCCAGGCTCACCTCAGGTGCTGTCAGCCAGGGAATGGAGGCCCTGTCTGGCCTCTGAGCGGCTGCTTTATGTACCTCCCACCTGTGTGCTCTGTCTGAGCTGTGCACCTGTGAATGAGAGCAAATCCAAGTTCACCAGAAACAGGAGGGAGGAGAAACACCCTGGACTTGCCAACTCCAAAGTGTTCCCATTCACAGGAAAATGAGAAGTCTTAGGTCAGACGCACAGAGAAACGTGCATCGAGAATTGAGGTGGCTTTTCCAAAAGGTCTGACTTTCAGGATGGGGCCTTAAGTGCATTTGATAGCATTGGCACTGCCCAGTGAGTCACAAGCTTTCATACGATCAGGAGGAGCATCTCAGTTCTGACTCCCAATCTAATGCTAACACAATAATTTTGGAGAGGTAGGCCGCCTGGAGTTTGAGTCTGTAACTCTTCCTTTGGCAAATCTAAACACCCTACTGTTTCAGTTAGAATTTCCCTAAAAGCAAACCCTGAGACAAGGTAGTTTGTATGGGACGTGACCCAGGAAGCAAGAAGAAAGGAGGAAGAAGAGTGACTCAAAGAAGGAGGAAAAAAATTATATAGCGCCAGAAAGACCTTCTGAGATGCCTACAGAGCGCTTCTAGAATGGCCCACCAGCAACGCAATTCTGGAGGCTTCATCCACCAGCTCCTGCCCCCATAGGTGGAGGGTTGCCTCAAGGGTTGTTTGCTTAGGTGCATTGTGGCTGCCCCTGACCAGGCCCACCAGGTTCCTATGCATCAGAGAAGCCTCCAGGGAAGAGAGGGAAAGGCCCTTCCCATCGCACATGAGAGAGGTGAACCTGAGCTTGCCCAGAATTCCGGGTGCTGCAGCTGGGCTGAAATCAGAGCTGAGCCCAGGAGTTGTGCTGAGGGCACCAGACGTGCTTGCTATATCACCCACTTCCACATGGTGCTGGAAAGAACCATGAACAGACTAGCTGGGCTCACCCACTGTGTGTCAGCCACTCATCACCAAGTCTTGCTGGTTCTTGACGGAGGCACTCATTCATTCATGCATCCATTCACTCATGAATCCATTCACTCATGCATCCATTCGCTCATGCATCCATTCACTCATGCATCCATTCATTCATTCATGCATCCTCTCATTCATCCATGCATCCATTCACTCATGCAACCATTCGCTCATGCATCCATTCATTCAGTGCCTGGCACTGTTCCAGGCACTAAGGACACAGCTGTGAATGAAACACAAATCCCTGTTGTCATGGAAGAAGACACAGAAATGAACAAATGAAATATACAGTTTGTCATATAATGATAAGTGCTAGGGAGAGAGATAAAGCAAAGAGGGGGTCAGGGCATGCTCAAAGGGTGCCCCGGGAAGGCGGGAAGATGGTATTCCATCAAGCTCTAATCTATTTAAGCTGGTAAATTACCCCCATCTGGCCACCTCTCAGAAAACCAATAAACAAGTTTATAGAAAAGTATAACTCTTTCTGGGTTGTCTCATTTAAAGAATGTCTCATATTCAGACAGATTCTGCCCATGGGAACTGACAATCCACCGTGTGACCCTAAGGTACAGATTCTCCAAGGAGAGGCAAGAGGGCCGATGCAGCCCCACATCTTTAGGCACCAGAGCCTTTTCTGCAGTTTTCAAATCAAGGATTTCAGCTTCGCGCATGGTTTTCTGGTGTCAAAGGCCACCCTGCAAAGAATAAAGATGTCACACGTTAATCAGTTACCAGTAAACGCTGGGCTTTCACGCTGTGCTCAGGCCCAGCCTGGTCACCGGTCTCATGAAAGTCGCGATTCAGTTGGGATTTCAGTCATGACCATCACTCCCAAAACAACAGTAAGTGATGAAAAAGAGAGCACAGAGCTTTTTTTATCTGCTGCCAGTTAAACGTAGGTGCTAAACATTTCGAAGAAAGGTAGATGATATAACTGTTGGCTTGAAACCTCGGGAGTTTCCTGGGTGAAATCTGAGACTGGTCCCTGTACACAAAGGACAAGGAGAGAGCAGAAAGGCAAAGCACACTCCAGGGTGGTAGGTGGCAGGGTTAATAAGCAAGGGAACTTAGATACCAGGCTTGTGTTTAAATCTGAAAGTTTATACAGAGGCCTTAGCTGGGTTCAGTCACGTACACAGTGCAGATGGTTTTAAGCACACCCTGCTCTCTCAGGGCTGCGTCCTTGAAAACAGCTCCCACCGTGGGAACCATGGGCTGAACGCACATTCCGAGGATGGGGGAGGGGTGAGGAGACTCCGATTGCCGGGGTCCAGCCCAAGGCCTACCAGCAGTCACATCCTCTCAGTGACCTCCTCCAGCAATGACAAAGATTCCTCCCTAGAGCTGAGAAGGATCTTAAAGAATAAGTACATTTTAGCCGCGGAGGTTGCTGATGTCGTACTCGGCTGTGCAGAGCAGTGAATTGGGCCTGGCATAGATGGAAGGCAGGGGGATGGCCACCCGATGGAGATGGTTTCTACTGGGGAAAGTGGCATACTCTGGACAGGGTTGTGTTGTGATAGGTCTTGAGAAGACATCCAATATTTGTTCGCCAAACTGGTGCACCACCCGGCGTGCACCAGGCTCTGGGCTGGGATGTGGGGAAATACATGTAGCCAAGGAGTAGGGGCTGAGAGAGGCAGGTAGGTGGAGGACCGAGATGGCAACCCCCCAATCTTCTGCCAGGACCTTCCACTGGCAAACCCACCCAAGGGCCGCCCAAGGAAATTAAGATGATACAGCCAGTGAGGGGAAAGCTCCAGGGTGCAGAACAGGGCAAAGGATGGAGATTAGCACTGAGGGAGCAAACAAAGAATCAGGAATACACCACGCCCCTAGACAAGGTTTTCACGCCTGCCCGCTTCACCTCGAAGTGCCACATGAATGGGACAGTCACTTTGGAAATCAGTTCGGTTTCCTATAAATGTAAACACAAATTTCCCACGTGACCCACTGGTCCTAGTCCCAAGTATTGGGTTGGCCAAATATTTACTCAAGAAAGGTGGCAGGGCTTCGCTGGTGGCGCAGTGGTTGAGAGTCCGCCTGCCGATGCAGGGGACGCGGGTTCGTGCCCCGGTCCGGGAAGATCCCACATGCCGCGGAGCGGCTGGGCCCGTGAGCCATGGCCGCTGAGCCTGCGCGTTCGGAGCCTGTGCTCCGCAACGGGAGAGACCACAACAGTGAGAGGCCCGCGTACCGCAAAAAAAAAAAAGAAAGGTGGCAACATATGTTCACGCAAAACCTGCATGTGACCATTTAGAGTGACTTTCTTCAGAATCCTGCCAAACTGGTAATTACCCAAATCCAAACAATGACATTCCATGAGCAATAAAAAGGAATGAGCTACTGATACATGTAAAATACAGATGAATTTCAAATGCACTGTGTTCAGTGGAAAAAAAGCCGGACTCGAAGGGCTATACACTTGTATGATTCCATTTTTTTGACATTCTGGAAAAGGCAGAACTCTAAGGACAGAAATCAGATCGGGGATTGGCAGGGTCCGGGGTGGGGAGAGGGGCTGACTACAAAGGGGCACAAAGGAATTTGGGGGGTGATGGAACTGTGCTATATATCGATTGTGGTGGTGACAGTATATGTTTGTCAGAACTTACAGAACTCTATGCTGAAAGGGGTGACTCTTACCATATATAAGTAATATCTCAATAAACCTGACTTCACAACAAGTCATGCCACCTCACTCTTTTTTTTTTAAGTTTTATTGGAGTACAGGTGATGTACAATGTTGTGTTAGTTTCAGGTGTACAGCAAAGTGATTCAGTTATACATACACATATATCCACTCTTTTTTCAGGTTCTTTTCCCATATAGGCCATTACAGAGTATTGGGTAGGGTTCCCTGTGCTATACAGTAGTCCTTATTAGTTATCTATTTTATATATAGTAGTATGTATGTGTCAATCCCGATCTCCCAGTTTATCCCTCCCCACCCCTTATCCCCTGGTAACCATAAGTTTGTTTTCTACATCTGTGACTCTACTTCTGTTTTGTAAATAAGTTCATTTGTACCCTTTTTTTTAGATTCCACATATAAGCCATATCATATGATACTTGTCTTCCTGTGTCTGACTTACTTCGCTCAGTATGACAATCTCTAGGTCCATCCATGTTGCTGCAAAGGGTATTATTTCATTCTTTTAGATGATGGTTTTAACTTGTATATCACTGATAAAACAGAATACACCTTGGGAGAAGTGCTTTCAGGGCTCACCATCATGTTGTATAAACCCACCTGCATCCCTAATTTCATCTCTGTCTTTCCTCCTTGTGTTCAAGGGGAAGAAGTGACTTCCTGTTGCTGAGAGAGGCAAATGCTTCCTCCTCCAGTTAGACCTCCTTGCTTGGCAGCTGAATCTCTCCCCTCTATCAGATCCCTCCATATACAAACACTACTCTCCCCAGATGTCACAACCCACTCCAATTTGTGCTCCACCCCTATGTTCTTTCACCACAAACAAGATACTGTAAGTGGTTACCTACCCAAACTTTCTCTAAACCCTCACTTCTAATCCACCCTTTAAAATAATTCTGAAAAAATTCAAATGTAAAGAAAATGATAAATCAGAATATAATAAACCATGTTTTCAATACCCAGATATGACACATGTTAACACTTAACTATATTTGCTCAGGATCTGCATCTTTTCTTTAAGAAAGAAAACATTACCTATATAATTGAATCCCCCTTTGGACTCCACCCCAAGCCTATTATTCCTCATTCTCCAGAGGTAACCTCTATTCTGAATCTGATATGTATCGTTCCCTCTATGGTTTTATGTTTTACTGTATCTGCATGTGTCCGTAAATGATACATTGTATTATATAGCGTAGATTTAAATTTTATACAACTGATATCTCACTGTATGTGTCTTTGTCATTTATATGTTCAGTTGCTTCTGGCATCCCATTTAGTTCCTTGCTTTTATTTTTTTCATGCTGGAATATGTTCTTTCATAATTCTTTCAAAAAGAGTGGGGATAAACTTTCTAACTTCTTGCATGTCATAAAAAAATCTATATTGTCTACACACTTACGTTACAGTTTTTCTGGATACAGAATATATTTTCAAGTTATTTTCCTCAGGTGATTAGATGTATTGCTCAAGTGTCTCTCTACATCTGGTGCAGCCAATGACTCTCATTGTCTGATTCAAGTTCCATTATAATAGGACGCTTCTCTCCTCCCCCACCCATACACAATGGTGTGTTTTGTGTGTTTGTCTCTCTTTCTCAGGTTTAGAGATTTTTCTCTTTGTCCTCGGCGTTCTGAAATTCCCCAGGTACAGGTGAGAGTCCTTATTCATGCTAACCCCTTCTTTAAATTTGAAGACCTGCCTTTCTTTCATTTGGGAAAATTATACCCTATTATTGCTTAAGAATTTCATCCCCTGCATTTTCACTGTTTCTTCCTTCTGAAACTCCTGTTAGATTGACATTGGACTTTCTGAATCCATCCTTTTTTTCTTTTTACTTTTACTTTTCTCCTAGATATTTCATCTTTTGGCCTTGTATTCTGAGAATATTCTCCCCCTGCCCTTCTCCCTCCCCCCACCCCTTCCTCACCACTATCCTTGTGTCTGTGCCCTACATGTTCCAAGTACCTTACTGGTACCAACTCCTTTAGCTGAGGGAGAAGAGCTGAGAGGATACATCCTGCAGGACATTGAAGCCACATTAAGGACTTTTGTTCTCATCCCAAGAATAAAAGGAAGTCATTAAAGTTATAAATGTTAACAGTAAAATGGCTAGATGTGAAGATTAAAGGAACACTCTGACCCTACTGCCGAGAGTGGGAAGAAGTTGGGTGACAGTAGAAGCAGGTAGACCAGTTACAAGGCTACGTCAAGGCTGAGATCTTTATTCCTGACTTTAATGGAAACACCTAGTGTGACAAAACCAAGTGTCATCGTGGTTGGCTGTTTCAGATAATTCTGCTAATTCTATGAATGCAGGACGCATGTTACTAGATTCCTCAGAGCCCTTTGTTTTTTGTTTTGTTTTGGGGTTTTTTGTTTTTTGTTTTTTTTTTCTGGCTGCACCCGCGCAGCATATGGGATCTTCTTAGCTCCTTGACCAGGGATCAAACCCTCACCCCCTGCACTGGAAGCATGGAGTCTTACCCACCGGACCACCAGGGAAGTCCCCAGAGCTCTTTGATTTAAAGTCAAGAATGTAAATTAATTCTATAAAATGTCTTTTGGAATTTATTGAAATGAAATTTTTCTCTTTCAGTGATTTACATGTTAAAATCTGTTTCTTGTAAATCTAGAGAAAAACCTACCTGGTCGAGTGGTATATTTTATTTACTGATATGAGAGCATTTTTTTTCTATTCATATTAATAAGAAAAGCTGATAAACAGTTTTCTTTTGAAAGATACTCTCTCTCCAGTTTCACATTTAAGGTTATCTTAACTATTTTAAAGCGGATTAGGTAACTTTCCTTTTTTCTCTCTGCCCAGAAGTGATTTAAACAGTAAAGATGTTTTGTAGAGTCCTGGAAAGAACTTATCCATAAAACTTCCTAGGCCTAGATACTTTGTGGAAAAATGGTTCTTTGACAACTTTTCAAATTTTTCTCTTCATTATTTATCTAATTTTTCTTAGGGAAGTTTTGTATTCTTTGTAAGTTGCCCATTTCATCCAGGTTTTAAAGACTATTAACATGGACTGGAATGTAAACTTCTCTCATTTCTCAGTCTCCTCTACATATGTAAATTTCTTCGCCCGCCCTTATTTTGTTCTTTTCTTCAGAGAAATGTCCTTCTCATTAGTGTTTTCAAAGAAATCAGTTCTTATAATTATCAACTGTGGGTTTGTTTTTTTTTTTTTTTGTCTTGAGCGTAGTCATTTCTGCTTACCTTCCTCTAATTTTCTCATTTATTTTAAATTATCTTCTACCTCCTTGAGTTGAATATTTAATTACACTCATTCTCCTTATCTAAATAATTCGTTTAAACTCTGCATTTTCTTCTGGTTACAGCCTTGACCACACACACATTTTGATATACAATGTATTTAATAGCCTCTTAAAGTCCAAAAGTGCTTGCTGCTTGTTTTGTGGGGTTGTTTTTTTTAATGGTGGAAAATACCGATTTTATGACTGATTTATTTCTTGATTTGTAATCCCCACACTTTTGATACAGACTTAAAATATCATATAACGCTCTTAGCTTGTCTGCCTTGAGAGTGAAGCAGACAATACCTTTCTTCTTCTTTCCTTCACCTACATCACATCATGCAGATCACATCCCAGTGTCCACTTCACAAGGTATTGGTTAGGAATCATCCTACCCTCATCTTCCCAGCTCAGAGGTAAAGCATCCCCTGTAGAATAATACCCAGAAGCACACCTTTTTTCTCATCAGTTACTCTTAAAATGTGCTGAAACCCATGGTTAAAATAGGTACTTTTTTTTTTAGGTTTCAATACTCAATATTCTAAGAATGAAGTGACATCAGAGAAGTAATTGCTATAGTGCAAGATGTTGAAAAGGTGAATAATAAAAATCAGATGGATTTCTTGGAAAGGAAACCAGTCTACAGTTCAAACACAAGACCTGGGTGGAGACACAGAACCGGGGGAAGAAATTAAAGCACATGAGAGTTAAGGGAAATGGTCAGAACAGCTTCAGAAAATGAGACTGAAGGAGCAAAAGGCATGGGAGTCCAGCAAGGCAGAATGACCCTAAGGACAGAATTTCACATTGTGAGAGGCCCATTAAAAGTCTGAAACTATTAAAAGAATTGGGATGGCATGATGTGTCCAATTAAATATGTTTGTTTTTTGATGTGTTTTCTCATATTTTTATTATCACTTGGAAGCCTTAGGCTTTATTATGCTTCCCTTGCATAATGGATGAACCTGGAATCTATAAAAGTAGAAGTTTC
Organism: Monodon monoceros; assembly: GCF_005190385.1. Classification (NCBI taxonomy): domain Eukaryota; kingdom Metazoa; phylum Chordata; class Mammalia; order Artiodactyla; family Monodontidae; genus Monodon; species Monodon monoceros. The sequence goes on along the minus strand of NW_021703786.1, from coordinate 40,763,256 downwards.
TCAAAAGAACAAGGTAGTGACCAGGTAATGGAATAGGTATCCATGTCCCTAAGCCAGAGCACACTGTCCCTTGGATGGAACGTCTTTTACTTTGCACCTCTGTGGTAGCTCTCTTCAAGATGCCTCCATCCACCCATCCCATTCCTGTACACACATGCTGCTTCTTCAATCAAGAGGTGGATTCCAATTCCATTCTCCTTGAACCTCGGTTGGCCTTAGTGACTTGCTTAACGAATAGAATACAGCAGAAGTGACGCTACTTCTATGGCTCCCCAGGCTAAGTCATAAGAAGCCTTGCAGTTTCCACTATGTTTTCTCTTTTTGGGGTGGGGGGAGGAAATCTCTTTTTTGGTCCGCTTTTGGTCTCTTGGATTGCTCATTCTTAGAATCCATCCACAGTGCTGTAAGCCTCCGGTGCGACATGGAAAAGCCACATGTAGGTGTGTCTCAGCTGAGTTCCCAGCTGGCTTCAACTGTCAGCTTTTGAGTGAGGCTTTTTAGCCACTCAATGCAACTGGACCTTTAGTTGACTGCAGCCTCCTCTGATATCTGTGTGCAGCTATCTGAGTCCCCAAATCCACAGAACCATGAGAAATAATAACACACTGTTATACACCACAAAGTTTTGGAGTGGTTTTTTAAACAGCAATAGATAACTAGAATAATCTTCTATGTTTCAATGACCCAAATATATGCCCTTCTGAGGATTACATGCCTACTTTACTATATTTAGATTCCTTTTCCAGGTTAAAGTCAAACCATGCTTACCAGAAGCAAGTATACCTTTGATCCATTATTATGTTATTTATTGGTCAAGGAGCAATGACATTTCCAGCTTCTTATTGAGACACCTCATTTTTGTCCCCATTAATCACCTAATGGTAATTACGGTAAATCTCCAGACTCTGAACTTAATAATCTGCTAAGTTTATTCAACTCAGCAGATATTTATCAACTCCCTTTTATGTATTGTGATAAAGACCGTGGGGGTGACAGAATACATGGGTTTCTGCCGTCAAGAATCCTTTAGTTGAAGAGCTAACTAAAATATAAAGACATCATAACTCAAGGAAGAATGTGATGTTTCCCCCCACAATAATCACAAATAAAGGTACACTCGGGCTCAGAAGAAGGTATCATTCAGGAGACAGTGTAGGGCAGGAGAAAGCAGAGGCAGAGCTACTTTGAATGCTGGATCTGCCACTAACACGGACAAGTTACTTAAACTTCTGCCTTTATAATATAAGGATAAACACACTTCATTAACCAACACTTCTGTTAATAAGTAGTGTTTAGCAACTACTTTACAAGATTATGAGAACTGAATAAAATGAGGAAAAGAAACTACTGGTTTATTGATGGTAGCTAGTGTCATTTTCATCATTATCACTGTCATTCATCATTTAATTAGTGGGATCAGAAAAGACTTACTGGAGATAACAGCATTTGAGCTGGGACTTAAGAAAATAATGTTCTTACCCAACACCATGGACAAAAATTAACTTAAAAGGGATCAAAAGCCTAAACATAAGGCTAAAACTATAACTCCTTCAGAAGAAAGCATAGGTGTAAATATTTATGACTTTGGACTTGGCAATGAATTCTTAGATATGACACCAAAAGCACAAGCAACAAAAGAAAAAATAGATACATATATTGAATTTCTGCAAAATTCAAAACTTTTATGCTTCAAAAGACACTATTAAGAAAGTGGAAATAAAAACCCAAATAATGGGAGAAAATATTTGCAAATCACACCTATGATAATGGACTTGTATCTAGAATATATTTTAAAAAAATTCTTACTACTCAATAATAAAAAGATAAATAAACCAATTAAAAATAGGCAAAGAATCTGAATAGACATCCCTCCAAAGAAGATATACAAATAATCAACAAGCATGTGAAAAGATAATCAACATCATTAGTCTTCAGGGAAATGTAAATCAAAACCGCAGTGCGATACTACTTCAGACACACCAGGACAACTGTAATCAAAATGTCATATAATAACAAGTTTTGGTGAGGATGTAAAGAAATTAGAACCCTCGTACTGCTGGTAGGAATGTACAATGTTGCAGACATTTTGGAAAAGAGACTGTCAGGTTCTCAAGCGGTTAAACAGAGTTACCATATAACTCAACAATCTCACTCTTAGGGATATACCCCCCAAAATTGAAAACCTATTCAAATAGATACTTGTACATGAAGGTCCATAGATGCGCCATTCACAATAGCCAAAAGGTGGAAATGAGGAAAATGTGCATTGACTGATGAATGGATAAGCAAAATGTGATATATCCATACAATGGAATATTATTCAGTCACCAAAAGGAATGAAGTACTGATCCAGGCTAGAATATGGATGAACCTTAAAAACATTATGCTAAATAAAAGAAGCCAATCAAAGACCGCATATTATGTAATTCTTTCCATATGAAACGTCCAGAATAGACACTTCTATAGACACAGATTAGTGGTTGCCTATAACTAGGGGAATGGGAAGTTGGGTGATAACTACAGAGTACAGGGTTTCTTTCCAAGGTGATTGAAAATGTTCTATACTTGATTATAGAGATGGTTGCACAACTCTGAATATACCTGAAAACACTGAATTTTATACTTTAGATGAGTGAATCATATTGTATGTGATTTATATCTCAATAAGACTGTAACCAAAAAATTGATATTCACTGTCTCAACACTCGGGAGTGAAGAGCAGTGAGAGGAGATAGAACCCAGAGGTCCAGACAGAGAACAGCATGAGTAATGATGCAGAGGTGGGATGCCACCAAAGTATAAGATGTGTGTAGGTGATAGAGTTGGAGAGTTGCCTCAGGGGAGGCAATATGGTGGAGACTACGGGGGCCAAACTGTCATTAAAGACTGCGCCTACAACTGGTCCAGCAAAAATAGGCCAGGGACAAGAGCTAGCGTAGTGACAATGGAAAGAGGAGACACATCCGAGAAATACTATGGTGGTTGAATTAATGGGACATTAGTTTTGCCCGTTGAATGGGGGCTCAAGTGTACGAGGGATTCAAGTATGACTATAGAGTTTTGAGTCAGAGAATAGAAAAAATGATGTTTAGCTGCTAGAAATCAAAAGTCAGGAAAAGGAGCTGATCGGGCAGAGCCAGATGGAGAAAGTACAGAGTCATGGGCAAAGGCAGAACCCTGGAAAACACTTACCTTTCCTGTCTGTGAAATGGGCCAAACGATGATGACCTCTTTCTAGTAGGCTTTTAGTTTTAATGTTGTTATTGGTTTTGTGGGTGGTTTGGGGGTGGGTGGGGATGAGGGAGACTGACATTTATTGAGCGTTTACTCTGCATCAATCACTCTGCACAGGTTTTTGAATATATATCATCTTAGTTTCTCACAACAACCCCGTAAAGTACATATTACTCTCATTATCTCCGGGGTTTGAAACCAGATCTATCTGGTTAATGATGATGTCTACTTCCCGTCGTTGTAAACCATAAATGAGGCAGCGTGTCTGAGAGCCTAACCCCGGGTCTGGCACTCAGAGGCGATCAACAAATATTCACGGTCTTCCCCCAGACCTGCAGCCACCTGCCCTCCATGGCTGCTGACCACGTCTCAAAGCCAGGATTTGAATTTATGGTCCAGCCTCTCCCTCCCTCACCCAAGTTCTTTGGTACAGTGCAGTTAAAGTTCCATCCCTCTGCCCCGGGTCCCTTCCATATCTGAAATGACTCACTCCCCTCTACATCTGTATTCCCCCTGCTTCTCTCCTCCAACCCACCCCTCCCCCCCGGCCCCCATCCCACCCATATCCCTTTGGGCATTGCTGAACCAGTGCGGCTTGAATAATGATGAATGTGTGTTGGATTTGGGGCTAAGGTTAAATGCTTGTTGGGAATTTGATGGAGGCCACACACCCATCTCATGTATAACTGACGTCACTAGGATCGAGACTGCTGAAAACAAACACCATGCTCCTGCTCTATCCTCTCCAACGAATCTCAAACACAAGAGAAGAAAATTGCAGAAGGCTCACCTCTGTGAACTTTTCCGGACGCGGAGGCTCAGCGGCCATGGCTCACGGGCCCAGCCGCTCCGCGGCATGTGGGATCGTCCCGGACCGGGACGCAAACCCGCGTCCCCTGCATCGGCAGGCGGACTCCCAACCACTGCGCCACCAGGGAAGCCCTCTGTGAACTTTTATAACAGCAAATTGTAGCTCATCAGAGCCAATTCTTCAAGCCATTTGGTTTAATCTAAACCAGAGTTTCTCATCTCCCCTTTTACGATCCCATTTCAGGGCTCTGTGAAGTGGTTGGACAACGTGTCCATATGTTATTATTCTGATGAAGACAATCAGAGCCTAGTGGTTAGGAATCACCTGGCCTTATCATCCATTAAAGGAAAATCTCATTAACCAAAAGGCCTATGTTTTGTTTCTGAATTCCAGAGATAAAAACCCAAAGGAGCTGAGAGACGTGAACTAAAAAATTCAGTTGCCTTGGAATTTTGAAAACAAATTCTATCTCGTCGGTAGCGTCTTTAATTAAGCACTGGTATGGAGTTGGAAGCAAAATATTCAGTCCTAGATGGGTTATCTGAGCATGTTTCTCTCTTTGCGATTGTAATTCTCATAGTTGAACATGAGATTTAGAATTCCCGGAAAACCAGAGTAGCTTTAATTCAGCTTTTAAACTAGTGTTCAGAAATCATTAGGCCTCCTAAGTGGTATTCAATGACCACATTTGAATGGGGCTCTCTGAGGAAACCACGACCTAGAACACTTCATATACCTAATTGTACCCAGTTTAAGGTTGCCCATAAAAGAAAAAAGTGTGTAAACAATTTAAAGAACATGGTTAGACTAGAAGACGGGTAGATGAGTTATAGAATCATTGTAAGGAATTTTGCAACGCTAATTTCCAAGGCCGGGACATGAAGACAAGGGATATGGATTTTGCAGCAAGGAAACCTCCTATTTGGAGACAAATTCTCAGAGCAAAGCCACATGCACCATGCACTTCTGTGACCTCTAGTTCTCTCCCAGCTAAAATAAAGAGACATTTGGGCAAAGGAAAGTTACACGGAAAATCACTTGAGTATCCATCCATTATTTTGTTTTGCTTGTTGTCTTACTGGAGTGTGTTGGATTTGAATCAGCGTTTCTCAAAGTTCTGCAGAGCATCAGTATAGAGTGACAATCCACAGAGGGAGGAGTTTGGGGACAATCCACAGTCATGCCTATTATATAAGATCCAGACGAAAGAGAGGTGCCGCTGAAAAGGGATGTCAGAGGATCAAGACGGACCATGCTGTCAGCCCCAGGTCTCTGACCCTGGCCCTCAGGAAGGTGGGTACCTGAGTTTTCAGTCCAACATGCTATGCAAAGCTGAAGCAAGTGGACACAAGTCAGCAGGACAGCCCGTGTCTCAAGGAGGTTCTACTTTATGAAACTCTCCAGACAGTAAACTCGGTTGTTGGTGGCTGATTGCAGTGCTTTGCTCATCCCATGAATTAGGCGGCCTGAACTCCTGCCTAAGACCTGGGAATGTTGAAGACCCCTTCCCAGGAGATTTGACTCAGGAATGCTGGGGTGAGAACCAAGAGTCAGCTTTGCCCCATCAGGGAACTGAATATGTCCCCAGGATGGAGCTGTGTCCACACCCCGTGGTCAGCTACGTGGATTCCAGAAGGATGGTCTCTAACCAGCCACCAGTACCTCTTGATAGTATGATTCACGTCTCTCCCTTCAGTGAAAGACTCTGACCTGAGGTATGGAGGAATTTAATATATTCTGGAAGAACTATAGACTTTGTCTTTTTTGGGTTTTTTGGCTCCGAATAATTCCTATAAGTAAGGTATGCAAATATTACATTTTCCTGTGGCTCGCCCTTGACGTTTTAACTCCCAACATCTCTCGGCAGCCCTCATTTAATATTCGGATAACAGTACGTTTCTCAGCACTTAGAAATAAGTCGTCTACGGCCATGGCATCGATAAATTATAGCTGCTAATAGTGTGCAATGTAGATTTTCCAGGCTCTCAGCAAACATCAAAGTTTTCCATTGCCAGAAACTGGGTGGAATGAAACGTGAAAAGGAGCCTTCTGATCCAACACGTGATGGAGGACAGGCGAGAGGGTTGGATTTACGAACTGTGAGCCGTCGTCCTTGGATGCCTGCGTGGCTACAAGTGAGGTCATCAGGAAGCCGGTGTGTGGCTTCTAACAGGTGTTTCCAAAGGAGTCTTTCAGTCCTAGCTCTGCTGCTATCTGGGGCACAAGGACGTCGGATGGTGTCAAATCAACACAAATGCTCTCCTGAAGGAGACTAAGTCTGAAAATGACCGCCATGTGATTGGAAAAGTTGTTCCAGAAAACTGTCATGAATTTCAGTGCAGGCAAAGTCTGAAGTCTGAGGATTGTATGGGAATTGGGAGGGTTCTTTAGACTCCAAAGAAGAAATTCCTAAAATGCATGCTTTTGCTGGTCTTGCCTTCTCTAGAGTTCAGAGGTGAATGCAGGAAAGGATGGAAAAGCTCAACGGAATGGGTGTGCCACCCAAGAGAGCCACGGCACACATGTGGCTCTGTCCGCCTGGCCTGTGGCTGACTCACCAGCTCTCTCCCAGTCTCAGTCTGTGGGGCTTATGGGGCGGAGCCTACATTGCAGCTCCAGGCTTGGACATGTACCTGCTACCCAACCAGAATCCCCGAGTCGTCTACAGAGTCCCCAGAGAAGGTGTGCTCTTCTTATCAGAGTGGTGAGCCACCTGGAAGGGAAGCTCTATTTACCTGGGCCTTTTTTGGGTACCAGGTGACGAAGGGCAACTTGAGGTCAAAGGCAGCACCAAGCACAGTAGAGCTGACAGCAGCCCAGTCCTGAAAGCTCAGTTTGAGTTCCTGGTCCTTGCCATGCCTGAAGATTCAGCCCTGATTTAATTTACATGAACCCATGGATTCCCTTCTTTGCATACGGCATCGGTTGTGAACACAAGATGCAGACTTCACCAGACAAAAATGTCATGGTAACTCGTTAAAAATAGCACATCCATGGGTTGTAGAAACAAGTTGGGGAATCTAGGATGGAAACCTGGCTTTTTGACATCTGTGACACACTTGGCAAATTATATTTTGAATGCATCAGGTTTTCTCATTTATCAAATCAGAGGCCGGACCAAGGTCGATTCTCAGTACTTCAACCCCATTGTCTCATTACGAACTCGATGATTTTATAACCCCATTGTCTCATTACGAACTCGATGATTTTATAACCTAACACCATCTTTAAATTCATGCAAATGTAATCTCTTCTTTACAACTAGCTGCCTGATTCTATCAGCCACTCTGAACGTCTTCACCTACAGAAGAAGGAATAAAAAATTTGACCTCATAAGTGTTAGCAGGCATCACTTTTTATCTATGATTAATTCTGTTTCCTGATGGTCAATGGGAGAAAGACAAGTATGATTATAATGAAACCCATCACTGGAAATTAGTCATATTGTCAAAAGGCAAGAGGAGGGCTCCCCTGGTGGCGCAGTGGTTGAGAGTCCGCCTGCCGATGCAGGGGACGAGGGTTCATGTCCCGGTCCGGGAAGATCCCACATGCCGCGGAGCGGCTGGGCCCGTGAGCCATGGCCGCTGAGCCTGCGCGTCTGGAGCCTGTGCTCCGCACGGGAGAGGCCACAACAGTGAGAGGCCCGTGTACTGAAAAAAAAAAAAAAAACCAAGAGGAGTATATTTAGAGACATTTACTGGGCTTCCTTCCTCTGCACCTACATCTAGATCTTCTCTCTCAGAACCTAGGCTTCCATCTTAGCCTGTCCTTCATGTGTCTTGGAGCCAAGTTGGGACAAGAATTCTCTGCAAATACAGTAGTTCTAGGGAACTTTCCTGGCTGCCTCTCACTTGGCTTCTGTGTTCATAGCAAAAAGATACCTTGTCTGCCCACGGTTCTCAAAGGATTAATGTCTGCATGTTTCTCCAACTACTGTCTCAAACCCTAGAATCCTGGAAGTATTACTGGATTAGTTGCAGCTAAAAGTCTCCAAATTAATTGTTACCCTAATAGGAATGGTTCATATGTAATTTGTGAAACGAAGATGCCCTGACATCAAATCCCTTGTAATCAGACATCCAGAGAGACAGAGCCTGGCTTTTGTTTTGATAACAATCAGGCTGTGCTCAGTTCCCCTTCACACGCTCAGAGGAGGAACTTGTGGAGCCTGTAGACGAGCCATCCATGTGCACTCACTTTTTTCCACCTATAAGTCAGAGATGATGACATTTGCCAAGTCTCTGCTTTAAGCCCTGAAGGAGGTAGAGTTGAGGGTCAGAGAGTAAACTGCTGTACGAATGCAATACATCGACTTGGGAGCCTTTGGTTTGGGGAAGAAAAAGAGGGTTAATTCAATTGTGTACTAAGTGTTTTCTTTCTCCTCCATGTTGGTCGTTGGAAGTGTTGGTAGTTGCTAAGCCAACTTTGGTTGCTCCGAAAAAGGCACTGGGAACCTAAGGTCCAGATGGAGTCATGTCTGATGACCGAATGCAGCAAAGACACTCAACGTCAGGGTATTTATTCCTCTAGATCCTCCTTGTCAGGCTGTGGTTTGGCAAAGGCCGTGTGCCTCTACTTATGGCCATGTATCCTATGGACTGGCCCCCTTCCCACTGCAACAGCTCCCCAACTTTTCCCCTTTGAGCCTGGGGGTGTTAATGGCTTTCTGCCCGTCAGAGTCCCTGACACACTGCTCTCCTTGGTTGGTTCACTGTGCTCACACAGACCCTTCATTAAACTCTTTCTGGACGTTTGGACCCCCACGTGAACACAGTTAATGACACATAATCATTTGCGATACATGCTAAGGTGTAAGAAGTCAAAGACTTATCAATGGTACTTTCCCTACTATCAAAACAAGTCATAAATGTATCTCTTCTGTATCTGTAGTCAAGGTTATCAAAGATGGTTTTTCTCCACCCCACGTGGTTCCATTCCCAACACACCTGTGAGCACATGTGCACATACCTGCACATTTCTCATTGAGAGCTGATTCTGGGGCTCTGCCCACCTCTTCTGCTCCCCCAAACCCCACTAACATCAAAGAGCAAAGGCTCTGTCTACTCCTAATCTTCCCAAACTTTACCTTAGGTATTTCTGAGGACCCACCCAAGGTGCTCCATGCTCCATCCTTTGCCGAAAAGACCAAGCCTAAAGGTCTCAAGACCCAAAGGACCCAACGCAGCAGACGCTGCTGTACCAGGGAGCATGAAAAGTGCAGTGTTGGGACAAGCAGGGAGGAAGGTGAGGCAGGAGCTAGAGATCGATTAAAATGGGGTCAGTGGCCAGAGGAAGGGGCTCTAGCACTGTTGCCTCTAAGGGTCTTAGAATGGCATCTCGGAGTCTTGGAGCAGATGAAAGGGTGAAGACAATGTCTTAGTATAAAATGCAGTGTCCAGGTAGACTAGCTGTTGGAGTTCAGGAAATCAGAAGCCGTGGTCTGCAAAGAATAGAATAAGAAGGGGCGAGGAAAAGTGCCTGCAGAGACGTATCAGAATGAGGATACAGGATTTTGCTGCACATTGGAATCATCCCAGATTTTAAAATACCGATACCTGGGTCTTATCCCTCCTATCCCCAATTTTTAATTTCATTTGTCTAGAAATGTGGCTTTGGGCATCTGGATTGTTCAAATCTTTCCCCAGATGATTCCAATATGCAGCCAGAGTTGACAATCGCTGCTTTAGAAAATGTCAGCCAGAATTCTTTGGACTTGGGGAATTCAGGGTTTTTTAGCCATGTTTGAGTACACGTGAATGAGAACAGATACTACCATTAACCCTGGAGCAGGACATAGTGGCAAAGGGATCAGACTGAGGCTGTACCACAGAGGAAATACAAAAGTAATATCTGAAGAACATCTGGTGATGCTCTATCCAGCTGGCCAGATCGTTGGGTTGGGTTTTCTTGTTTGTTTGTTTGTTTGTTTTGGGCAGTGGTCCTCAAACTCTAGCAGCGTCAGAATCATTGGAGTCTAGAGCTTGTTAAAACACAGACTGTTGGTCCCAACCCCAGGAGTTTCTGATTCCGGAGGTTTGGTGGGGCTCTAGAATTTGCATTTCTGACACATTTTTACCAGATGATGCTAATGCCGCTGGTCCAGGGACTGCACTTGGAGAAGCATTGCTCTAGAGAAAGTTCCTCTCCATTCATCTCTTAGTCTCCCTTGTTTTATGCAATAGAGTGGTTTCTTTACAGTCCCACGGGGAGCCTTCCCACTCTGTGACCACACACAGGGAAACATCAATCCTCGCAAGCCAGAAAAGGCAGCAAACAAAATGTTACCTATTCCCCACCAGGTGCTTGCAACTTACGCTTATTGGGAACACAGGTTTTAGCTGCTGTCATGACAAACCTTGGAAACTATGCAGCAAGGAACGCCCATTTGTCAGCAAGAGCATTTCCTTCTATGATCACAAATGGTTTCCAGTCGTGGAGAAAACCCAGGAGACGTGTGAAAAGAGAACTTGCCAAGTCTATGGCTGTAGTCTCAGTTCATCCCCAAAATCAAATTGAAAAGAAAACGAGAGGAATAATTTGGCTTCTCTCTACCCATGCTTGTACTGCTCTCTTCGGAATAAACAGATTTTTTCTATATTTCCAATTTTCAATATGTGCAAAGAAATTCTCCCTTGAGACATAAGTGGGGTCTCCAGAGAGGTTTCAAGCACTTTTATTAATATCTGAGGAGTCCATTTTTTTCCTTCTTTTCTCACAAACACAAACATCTCATCATTCATTTTTAATTATTGTCTTTTCTTTTTTAGGTTGAAACATATTTTGGAAATGGAAAACTCAGTGTTGCCAAGTTTCTCCAGCCTCAGAGGAAAGAAAACGTAACAGCTGGCACAAAGATCTGAACTCTGATGGGTTCTTTTAAAGTCACCTCTTTGTGAAGGCTCGGCTGAGGCACTCCGATACCTCAGTCCAGGCGAGGACCAAAGTCTTCTGTTTGTGTGTATCCCGCATCCACGCTGAAGCTGTGGGACCAGAGGGGTCTGAATCTCAAAGTTGTGTCTTGCAAATGGCATCCTTGATTCCCTGGGATATTCTGATCCCTGCAACATATGCAGACATGCCTAGGCTGCCCAGAGCAGAGATAAGGGACACGGGACCACAGAGGACAGGTCCCTACCACCACTTAAACTGATACCAGTAGGCGTGATGAACTAGCCTGGTGTACCCTGAAATCTACTGCATGGGACACTAATTCCACGAAGTAGTCACGGGCACACAATTTGGGGAAACACTGAGTTAAAGAAAGTCAATCATATCAGTTTCTTTATACCAGGACTTCTGAGAACTCAATATATTATATGCATGGTGAATTTTCAAGAAGAGGTTTTATGGGACCATAGGAAACGTATTAGATCATAGGGAAAACGTAGGGGAGCTTCTCTTGGGACATTCCTGAGGAATGGCTTTGGGAAACGATAGTTAGAAAATGTCTAGTCTCTTCTCTTATAAATTCTCCCTTCCAAGTCTCAGGTCTCTACTGTGTGGGAATGAGTCTTAACTAACCGACAAGACTCAGAAGTGAGGTTTGAGCCATCCATGCACCTATGACCTAAGAAGCAAATTTCTGCGAAGCCTTTGAATGTTCCTGCGGCTTCCTCTGCATCACCTCTCTGGAGTAAGAAAGCGATTCTGGTGCAAAAGGAAAACCAAGAGAGGACTCTAAAATACTAAGTTTCAACTTTTATAGGCATATTGTAGACATTTTCCTTCACTACTTTACATATAAAATATTTGGGTTCGAATATGCTTGCCAACAGAGGTCTGCTTTGTCTAGAGATCCTTTGAAGAGGCCAAAGCATCTTGGTGGAAATCACTTTTTCCTAAAGAACACCAGCCATTAAATATTGTAAATGGATATTCAAACAGTAAGCCCAGCACCGGAAGTGGTGTAACCTCTTCTACTCATGTCTCTGTCTTGCCTCTTATGCTATGATACATGGTTTAGTTTGACATATGACCAAATCCATCAGTATTCAATGTTTTGGCTATGAGTGATGCTGTTTTCTAACATTGTAAATGTTTTAAGTTCCCAATGTATTATATGTTCCATTGATTATATATTACCATGTATTGTATGATTTAATTATATCATTTGATAGTCACACTAGTGATATACTGATGAAGTAAACATTGTCAATATTCCCCTTTTATAGGTGAGAAAACCAAATCTGAATGGAGTTAGCTAATTAACCTTGGTCACACAATTAGTTACCACCAGAGCCAAGGTTTGAGCCAAAACCTTCTAAAACCAAAGCCTCTGTTCTTCTCCAACACCTCAAGTTACCTTCCATAATTATTGGAATAAGACTGAGGAAGAAGAAAAAGTGAATGTTTAAGATAATTTCTTATAAAAAAAAAAAGAACCTCAAAATGCTTGTAAAGTAACCCATGATTAAAAACTGGAAAGGGATGGATTCCCCTAACACCAAAACATGCAGTTGACACACAAGAACAGATGAAAACGATCTAGAGTTTTCATACTCTGCAAATAATCACATCTCACTGATAATAGATTTTACAGCAAATAAATAGATAGCTCTATAGATAAAAGCTCACAGACCATGGAGGCTGCAACCCCTCAAAAATACATTTTTAAAGATGCACTCCAAACTCTCCAAACCAAGGGATTTGTTTTTTTTTAAAAACTGCAGTGGCTCTTTAGCGTTGTTTATTTCTGGGCCACCAAATTGATTAAGAAAAGAGAGAGAGAGAGAGAACTTTTCAGTTGGGAAAATGCAGTTAATCTTCAAGTGTGATTTGTAAAACTCAATTATACCAATTAACTTCATTATTCTATTTGGAAGATTTCTCTCTCTCTCTCTCCTCTCTCTCTCTCTCTCTCTCTCTCTCTCTCTCTCTCTCTCTCTCTCTATATATATATATATATATATATATATATATTCCAACCTTCTTTTAAGTTTTAAATCTGAGCCATTTTTACTGCTTTATTTCTTGTTAAGATTGCAATAACTTGTCATTGGTGTGCAGACACTTTCTTAACTATTCCTGTGCTACAAATAAAAGAACCAGTATCGCTCGCAGGTCATCTCTAGGGTCCTGCAAAGCCAAGCACTATAAAATGGTTAGACACTAAGGTGCGGAGAAAACCCCATAAAACGATACATAAAAATGTGTCTTGCTTTGCCATTTATGTGGAAAGATGTTGCAGTTCTATCTTTCAAGCCAAAGACTATTTTAGAATTTAAGTTTCAATCAGAACAGGAATGGGGATAGGTTTCATTCTTTCTTTTTGACCCTCTTTTTTCTCTTGTAAAACTGCCGTAGTAAAAATCATGTGCTGTGTTGGCTTCCCACTGGCCTTTTGATGCCTCTCTCCCTCCTCTCTCTCTCTCACGCACACACACTGCAAGCGAAATCTGCTTCTTCTAGCTCAGAAAAACTTTGCTAAATCAGACCTCTAACTCTTGCAGGAATAACTTTGATTTGTTTGTTTAGGCAGATTTATAATTAGAAAAAGAAAGCTTGAGAAATGCAGTTCTGTTCATACTCATTGGAAGAGTTGTTCGTTTAACCATTCAAGGGAGTTGATCCTTTTTGAAAGGACTGCTTTTCACAATTCGTGCAATCACTCTGGCCAGGGGTATGACCTGAGCTCCGCAGGGCAGCCATCGGTATGACCACCAAAAGAACAGTAAGCATGGCATAACACGGAGTAAGACATCAAATTCCAGGCATCAAAGTTTTAATCTCACCATCGTTAAGGATAATGGTGTCATAGGAATTCAGGGCATCCAGGAAGAGCAAAGAACATCAGAGGTGAGCTCTGGTTCGAGGGCAGAGGACGTCTATTTTCTGTCAGAGTTTATACCACATTTCCTCTTGGTTATGGATACAGATGGTGATAACAGCCAGAAAGAGGGCAATGATTTGCTGGTTGCTGTAGCAGATGGTCTCAGTGAACCTCTGCCCATATTCCCTTAGCTGTTACTATCTCTGCACGCACCAGTCTGACGGCCTCCAGCTATAAACAACTATGACTGTTTGACCGAAGGCTCTCTCTAGGTATCTGAACCTTCCCGGAAAGCTGATGGTTACAGGGAGTTACCATCACTTCCAGGAACCCCCAAACAATAACTAATTGGAGTTAGTAAGGACCTTGGGTGGAATCTTCTACACTGTGTCCCGGAGTTCCCAGTGGGGATGAGTCTCAGGTGTGCCACTGGTAAACCACTCAGTAGGACACCCTTTATTTTGATTCCTGTTCTTCCTTGCTCATGTCTCTACCTTTCACTGAGGTTTCTTGGGATCACCTCCCAAATAAACTTTTGTACTTGAACCCTGTATCCCCAGAAACGCAGCCAAAGACAGGTGCCCATGCTGATAGAGAAAAGGTAAACATCAGAAATTCTAGATTCATCACAAGAAACTAAAGTTGCCCCACTGCCAAAGACCCTATCTTTACGGCCCAAACTTGTCAGGACAGATGCCGTGAAACGTATGCAGTTCTGCAGGAACTAAGTTCTATTCTGTGGAATCCCAAGACCAGTTTTCTGAGCCATGGCCCATCCAGGGAGTCAGATGGAAAGCAGATCTCTCTGTCCTTTAGGAAAAACCTAAATGACATTAGCCGTGGAAGTCAGCCAAGGTGTGGCAAGTGACCAAGATGGCTGGCCAGGAAGACATCATTTATGCCAGGTAAATGTTTTGACTGTGGGATCTGTGAAGGGTCCTACATGGGGAAGTGTGGAGTGCATTCAAGAATGAAAACTGTCAAGTATTCAGAAGGGGGGGTGTGGCTGGTGGAGCTCTGAGCAGTGATCTTTGTGAGCCCGGATTCAGGAGCCAGAGCTTCTCATCCTACATCTGGTTTGCTTCTCAATCTGAATAAAACCAGCCGTGGGTAGCTGGACAAGATAAGTGCCTAGAAGACTCAGGATCAGGACACGAATCGAGGTCAATAGTTTCAGAGGAAATTCTGTGGAGACCTTCAGAAAGAAAGAAAAAAAAAAACATGGTCTAACAGTAAGTGAATGGCTGGGGCTTGGTAGAACGCCAGCGAACAGAAACCCATGGGAACAGTGATGCCTTGAACCACCTCCAAGATGGCACGTGATGGAGGAAGGTGGAGGATGAGATCCCATGGGAAAGTCTTGGGGACGTTTACGTGGCTTCAGAAACTTCTTGGAGGTTGGTGAAATCTAAAGGAGAGTCGACGTAGCAAGAAAAATGAATGAGGGAGAAATTGGTAAACAATGAGCTCGCAAAGTAAACCAAGAACCAGATCCTTGAAGGACTTGTAAGCCACGGTGAGGAGTTTTGATGTCATCCTACTTGCAATGGGCTGCCCTGGGAGGATTTTAAGTAGGAGGACAATATGCTCCGATTTGAATTTTAGGAGATCACTTTGGTTGCCAGCAAGAGAATGGGATCATATTTACTGACTACAGTAGAAACTATGCTTTCTCTATGCTTAGTTCACACAATCCTCACCACATCTCTATGAAGCAGCTCTTTTTATTATGCCTGTGGCTCAGAGAGGATGTGTTAGCCCCAGGTCACCTCTGGCAGGTGATGGAGGTAGTATTCAAATCCAGCTATAGTTAATCTCAAAGACTGAGCTCTAAGTAAACCTCAGCATACACTTGAGAACCTCTATGTAAATTCTCTCTCCCAACTCATTACCCAATGTTTGTTGATGTTCTCTTGGGTCCAGTAATTTGTATCACAGAATCCATTACCTGGTCAATGGCCACCCAGTGTGAATTTGGGGGTTTAATGACATGGGGCTTTGTTTGGGAGCCCCTTTTGCCTGGGGTTGCAGGTGTGCCTTCTTCTACCCATGAATCTATTGTACCTGTTTATAAGTTATGCTACATTCTCAGTGTTTTGTGGGCAGGTTGCAGGGACAGCAGGATATCACCTGTGGCCAATGTAACTTGGGGTCCTTGAGTTTCTAGAAGCTCTTTCAGTAGACTCAGGCTGGTGCTGGGTTTTTGACTGGGACCTTATCGATGTCCTTGTAAAACCCTATAAGGGTCTTCAGTGGATACTTGTCTGCACACATGCTTGTTTGTGTAAACATGGACGATTAAAGTGCATCTTGGGACGTCTATTCCTGCCCCCTGCAGCTTTGCTTTTTCTCATCTATTACTGACTAGGAGGGATCAACTCTGTCAGATCTCTAGAAAAAGAGAGGTCGCGCGTTTTGCATTACAGGAACATATTCTCATTTTGAATTTACAGAAACATTCCTGTTACCTCGTACCACCTGGAAACAAACCAACCCAGCTCCAAGCTCCGGCCGTTACAAGTCCCTGCAAATCCCCACCGCATCCCAGCTGCCCTCATTCACTGTCTTGTTTACTTAATAATCTCAAATTCTTTGCAAGTTTTCTTATCTGAGGTAATCAAGACAACTTGAGATGGCTTCCTGGCTTACAGGGATTCCCCCACCCCTGTGGTGAATGACTCTTCCTCCCATGTTCATTCGTCTTCTTGTAAAAGGTAATAAACCCGTGACCCAACCCTGGTCCCCTGCCCCAGTTCAAAGACTGAATGGGTGATTCAAGCCTGGCCAATTAGTGTTCTTCTTAGGACTTTTTTTTCCTAACTAAACTAGAAGAAAAAAAGCTTTTTCCCTTCTCCAGGCATGGAAGTGTTAGGATATGCATCTGGATCTGCTGGGGGCCACCTTACCCACCATGCAGTTGTGTGGCATTCTGACAAAGTAGCCACAGCAGAGGGAAGCAGAGAAGTGAAACTGACAGGTTCCAGATGGTCCCAAGTCCTTGCTCAGAGTGGTTACTACCTCTCTTCTGCGTTTGTTCACGTGAGCCACTAAATTTCTCTTCCCTCTTTATTTTTTTTTATTTTTTTTTGCGGTACGCGAGCCTCTCACTGTTGTGGCCTCTCCCGTTGCGGAGCACAGGCTCTGGACGCTCAGGCTCAGCGGCCATGGCTCACGGGCCCAGCCGCTCCACGGCACGTGGGATCTTCCCGGACCGGGGCACGAACCCGTGTCCCCTGCATCGGCAGGCGGACTCTCAACCGCTGCGCCACCAGGGAAGCCCTCTCTTCCCTCTTTAAACTGCTCTTGATCCAAACTAGATCCAACCTTTTGTGGAATAACAAAGAAATAAATTAAAGAGCAAGTGGAAAGCAACATCTCTATATGATGAGACAACATAATCATAAGAGTAACAATTTACGATCTGACACCGAGGGAGAGAACAGGAGAGCTGAAGGGCAGACACACAGTGTGTACTCTACAGGGCAGTCCTGGGTGTTTACAACACCCATCCTGAGTCTTGGCCAAAAATTTTATGTTCCATAGACTGTTTAAGTCAAGAATAATCTATCTTAGAAATATTTAAATCCAAATGGAGATTTTTTTAAGCTCAGTTGTTTGAAGGACTGAACGTGGTTATTAAGAACCACAGGCTGAATTCCAGATAAAGTATTTTGAAAAGGGTCGACCAGATCCAATTTACAATTTCTTCCCACACAGTGAAATTATTTTCTCCAGCAGATATCAGCTTCTATTCCACATGCAAATGCTTAGATGAACGTAGGTTTCCCTTCTTTCCTTTCAGGTTTTGTCTTCTTGTTTGATTCCTTTTTTGTGTCATTGTTTGGGTTATCTGTGCCCCGCTTGCCCTAGCTTCAGTGCTAGGCCATATCCCTGTCCCCAGAAAGGAGGGTTTTACAGAAAGGAGGGTTTTACAGAAGGCGCTTAGGTTCAAAATGCAGGGACTCTACTTTCTAGCAGTTTCTGTCCTGTACTTTCCCTGGAGCCAAGATCCCAGCTTGTATTAGGAACGGGAGAGGCAGATTCGTGAGTTAACAGGCCCTCCTGTGAGTCACGATTCTAACCGACGCTCCATCCTCCTAGGATGGAGGCTCCGCCATGCTCTTGACAGTTTGCCACAGGGAAGGAGTCCCTTTGGCAAATTCCAGTTCACCAGCCAACTCCGTGGCTCTCCACTGGTCACCTTCCTCAGATGGTTTCCTCTCCACCTGCCAGACCACCCTAGACAAACTTGCTGGAACCTGCTCATCACGCACCCTCTCCCACTATGCTGTGAGACCCCTACTCCCGCCTGCCAAGTGTCTTTCCCTATGACCTGCCCCCTCTCCACTCTGCTAACTCCTGTCTAACCCATCTCGGTCCACACCGCAGGTTCCCCCTACCGCAGCTAATATTCCCCTGGCTTTATGTATTTTGTCCTCTCGACCCCATCCTCCGAGTTTTTCAGAACTGTGCCACTATGTACCATCCCCCTGATCCCAAGACAGGTATTTCTAATCTATACCCAGCTTCTTGTCTCCATTTATATTGGGTATTATATACCCTTTTTTAATAGTATAATTTCCTGAGTATATGATTCTCATACACTTTGGCATGTGAATCTTCAAGGGTTTTTTTTCCCCTAATTCTTCTAAACTTTTTATGGATTTTTCCAATAACTTGTAATTTGTATTGCATTATATCTATCAACCCCTATGTCATCACCTCTTAAGATCTTTTTATAAAATCTACCCTGTACTTGTGTTTTTTGTGTAATCTCTCTGTATATAACTTTCCTTTTTTCCCCCTTTTAAATGCTCTGATTTTTCAGCATTCTTCCATTCTCACCACATCGTTCATTTCATAATTCCACCTCCTAGGCAAAGGAGGACTCCTACCCTTCAGCATTTCCTTTTAGGTTGATATCATTTAAATTTTCTGAGAATTTAAAAATGCACTGAAGATCTTGCCCTTTTCTTTCTAATCAAGCCATAATCTAATAAAATACCAAGTAGTTACGCATTTATCATTTATAGTTGCCCTAACTCCAGTGGTAGGAATGTGAACTAACTCTCCACTACCAAATCCTTGTTATTTCATAAGATATTAGAAATAGTCTTCACCAGTGAGACCACCTAACTGACATCCAGAAAGGCAGCAGAATTCCTTGACTCAATTTGTCTGATACTTTCAAAATCCTCCACGTATTCATTCTCCCCTCTCTTATTTTAATTTTCCACTTATTTTCACACATATGAAAAGTAAAACCTTTCTGCATATCACATGCTGCCTGCTCCTGAGTTTCCTGTTATTGTACGTACTCCATCCAGTGACTGGAGACCACGTTCCTTGTCTCCCTGCCCCGCTACCCTACTCAGCCTCACCGTTCAGTCCGGCGGTGGCTGCTGTGAATCATCCCTAAGGAGTTTCAGTTCACTTTCCAATAACAGTGTCTGTTCTGAAGCACACAGTGCAAGTTTTTAAATTCTAAATACATCTTTGTATTGTATGACTACAAAGAAAAAGTCATTTTCCTTAAGGGAAACAGGAAAGAAAACAAGTTGAAAAGATGAACGGCAATAGAAAAATCATCAAAGACTGGGAAGAGATCATTGATTTAAAAAATTCCAGTGGACCATAAACATATGAAAAATGTTCATTCTCAGATTCAAAAATTAAAATCACAAGATGGCCCTTGCATCTATTAGATTGGCAAAATTAAATACATTCTCTATCTCAGAATTACGGAAACTTTCTAGGAAACTGCATTCTCCTTGCTAGAAAAAAAGGTGAATTAAAACACTGTCTCTAGGGCTGCCCTGGTGGCACAGTGGTTGAGAGTCCGCCTGCCGATGCAGGGGACACGGGTTCGTGCCCCGGTCTGGGAAGATCCCATATGCCGTGAAGCGGCTGGGCCCGTGAGCCATGGCCGCTGAGCCTGCGCGTCCGGAGCCTGTGCTCCGCAACGGAAGAGGTCACAACAGTGAGAAACATTCTCTCTAGAAGCCAGCTCAACAAATGTACCAAAACTCTTAAATCATGAGTCAAATCTATGCAAAATTTTCTAAAAACTTAATTTCTTTGTTAAAGGAAATAAATAGTAACATGAATAAATTTTTATCCATCTGTATTGTCATACCAACATTATTTAGAATAGTATAAAAAGGGAAACAGACAGAATAGCCATCAACTCGGGATTGGCTATTTCAGTTTTAACACGTCCACGTGATGCCATTAGAAATCCCATCTTTACAGTACGTTGCTAAGTGAATAAACCAAGTATGAAAATAAATTGGATGGTTTAATTATAATTATTTTTAACCACTTTTAGACAATTGTACACATGCCTAAGACAGAATACCGAAAGATAACAAAATAAAAAGTGGGTATTTCTGGGTGATCAGATTTGGAGAGAATTCATTTTCTCTTATATGGTTTTCTATGTTTTCCAAATTACTTACAATAAATAAACCTAACTCTTTTTTGTACTTTATTTTTGTTTGTTTGTTCTTATATTATTTATTATTTTATTGAAGTATATTTGTTTTACAATGTTGTGTTAGTTTCGGGTGTACAGCAGAGTGATTCACTTACACATATATATATTCTTTACATATTCTTTTCCCTTGTAGGTTATTACAAAATATTGAGTATAGTTCCCTGTGCTAAACAGTAGGCCCTTGTTGTTTATCTGTTTTACATATAGTAGTTTGTATCTGCTAATCCCACACTCCTAATTTATCCCTCCCAAACTTAACCCTTTTAAGATCAATATTTCATTGAAAATATCCTATAATTCAACATCAATACCCATCTGTTTCCTCGTTTCCTCTAATTTCACCTCATTTCAACTGAACAGCAATAACTATGAGGGAAAAAAAAACATACCATTTTTTTGGTTTTGTTGTTAATATTCCACGATTACTGTTTTTTGTTCAATCAGTGATTGAAATAGACTCAGCACCATGCCAGTTACAAGAACCAACAATGATGATAGCAAAGGATCCCAAGGGTCTTTACTGGGTTCGAAGGGGTGTGTGTGTGTGTGTGTGTGTGTGTGTGTGTGTGTGTGTGTGTAATTCTCATACAACAGCTCTATGAACTAAATCTTAATATCATTCTCCCTTCTATGGACAAGGAAACTGAGAAGTTAGGTAACTGACCCAGAGTCACACAGCTAGTGCTTGTCAAGTGCAGTTAGTCTGCCCCAGACACTATACCCAAAGCTACCATTTGATACCATTTCTATAGCAAAGAGTATTGTGTGGTTCTTGTTTTCCACTGCTCTCCACTGAAGTACCCAACCGAGGTATGGGTTAAGTAAGAGTTAATCCATAACCTGGGGCTAGCCTGGGTCCTGAACCGCCATTTGTAATATTATTTCTATGGGGAAAAAAAAGGCCTGGTGCATTCCAAATGACTGACTTACAAATGAAATTTCTGAATCGTCTATTTGCAAGTCAGGGGTTGCCTATCTATCTCACAAGGAAATCATTTCCAGGGGAAAAGACATGTGTTTCCATCCAAAATCAATGTCTGGAAATTATTTGGCCTTTGAATAAACTCAGGCCATCCATCTCTGGCCAGGAATTTACTGTGAGGTCTCTTCATCAAGTACTTACAATGTGAATACGGAGTTTTAAGAAGGCTGACAGCGAGTCACAGACGTGGTTCTGGAAGCCTTAGCATTTTCACGTGGGCACACACGTGCTTCTAGAAGAGAGTCCCCCTTGGCTGCCTGGCTCCTTGAAGAAGAGGCAAAAAAGCACAAATGCTGGGCTTCCCTGGTGGCGCAGTGGTTGAGGGTCCGCCTGCCGATGCAGGGGACACGGGTTCGTGCCCCGGTCTGGGAAGATCCCACATGCCGCGGAGCGGCTGGGCCCGTGAGCCATGGCCGCTGAGCCTGTGCGTCCGGAGCCTGTGCTCCGCAACGGGAGAGGCTGCAACAGTGAGAGGCCCGCGTACCGCAAAAAAAAAAAAAAAAAAAGCGCAAATGCTGAGCTTTTCCTGACCCTTTCAGAAGTAGATAGGTGTTGGGCTCTGTCCTTCCACAAAGATAAGACATCCAGGAGAGAGAAAAGGCTGAAGGTCAGGAGAACTTTAAATTTGCATAATTTTTGTTGCTCTTAAGTGAATTCTCATCCATGCTTGGATTTGCCTGATGGATATAAGCCCCACTATCCACTTTAGAAAAGCTACTTCAATTTCGGTCCAACCTCTAGTTGCAATAAACAGAATCCGATTTTGCTTCATTTCACTTTCCAAGAGGTAAAGCTCTCATTGAATTGTATAATTGTGTAAAAGCAGTACAACAATCCCATCTTGTATCCTTAGAAAGGCGCATTTCCGATTATACGTATTTTCTCCTTCATCTGTCCGAGAAAGTGGGGCGGCTCAGCAGTCATAGCAGAAATCTCCCTGGAAGAAAATAAAACCGGGAAAAACGAAAGATACAATCTAACGGTGAAAAGCCACTTGGTGGAGAAAAACAAAAGAACTGACCCACTGTCCCAAACTGCAAGGACACTAACCAAGTTGTCCCAACGTGGAAATTTCACAAGATTAGGAAAGAACAAAATCTATACTTATTATGGAAGAAACGATCGTAGTCAACTGAAGTCCCACAAAGAACACTGGCCAGCTTTATTACCGTAAGGAGAAATTCGGCATTAGACAATAGTAACCTTTACTGGGAATGGCTAAGAAACTGGTTATCCCTGAATATTTGTGTCCCCCAGCATTGATATTTTGAAATCCTCACTCCCTGTGTGACAGCATCAGTAGGTGAGGCCTTTGGGGGTGATTAGGTCATGGGGGTGGAGTCTAGCCAAAGCAGGGGGGACTGGGAGTCAAGCCCAGGCAGCCCAGGTCCAGAGACTGCATTCTCAGCCACTGTTTCCCGCACCCTCTCACAGCTAATCTCCGAAAAAGAGTGAAATTTCTGAGTTAATCCTCACAACATCTTATAAAGTTCCGAGGGAGACGGAGGCTCAGGCTGGCTTCCCTAACTTGCCAGGGACGGTGTGGCTATTCACCCGTTCCATTATTCTGCTTCCCAAATCATGCTGGAAAATAAGGTGGGGTCAATCCATAGAGAGCTTTCAGTACAAGGAAGAATAACCAGGCAGATCTGTGATTATTCCCCTGTTCACGCCTCTTCATCCTCCAGCCTCACCGTGTCCTGTGGCACACCACCCACTCACCACCTTTGACTCCTTTCTTACAACCAGCCCCAGATTTGTCTTCTTCTCTCCAGTGGTCTACCTTCTTTTCTTCATCCTTCTTCCGCTAACTTCAACGGTACGAGACATTTGACGATTGTCCTACTATGTCCACGTTCCCCACCTCTATTTTACAGGTGGGTGGATGGAATTGACTCCAACAGCTTCACAGACCATCTTGATTGCCCCAAACCCATCAGCCTGGCTTATCAATCTATTTACAATGATGGTTCAGGGATAGGAATAGTACGATGCTGGAACCATCTCTCATGGGCTTCAGAGAGTCATTTGTGTGGACCTCTTTCCAACTCTGGCTTCAGTGACATCGCACTGGTACTATGAAATCAGCCATGGTGAGAGTATTTATGCCATGGAAATCAAATGCTACAATCAGGGCTTGTTTTTTTCTTTTCTCTTCCTCTCTTTCTTTTTTGAGAGAGACAAAAAGCACACAGCAATTGTTAAACACTCACCTGCGCACTACTGGATGGACATGACTTGATTTAGGTCCCCGAGGCCCGAGGAGATAGTTAATCAGGCTTTGGTGAAACCATTGAAGACCCTATTCCTCCAAGAAGAAGGTTATGAAGAAATGAGATCTCAGATGACTGAAGCTACTTTGGCCACCATCAGATGACCCATCAGAAGATGAAGTTGACACACATGAAAGGATCAAAGCAATCTGGAGTCAGAGCCCTGATTGTGTGGACTTCTGAACCAACCCCTCTGCAACCCATATACCTTTTTACTCTTGAGGGTAAAATGAGACAGTAGAGTCTCTCTTTTAAAATGAGTTTGAACTGGGATTTTTTATCATCATCAATGGTAACTCAGTGATCTTGAGTTGATGCAAAGAGTTATGAGCAAGGCCACCCATATGGCACAACGCCAAGAGGATCATTCATGTTGACGTCATTGTAAAGAGCAGTCCTTGGAGTTGGGCAGGACGCAGCCTGTGCAGGCTCGTGTGGTAAGTGGGGTGGGCAGACCTAAGAAACCCATCTACCCATTCCCTGTAATTCAGCAAGAGCCCAACCCTTCCCCTCTCCTCCCTCTAGTTCCCCTTTGGTTCCATTTATTTCATTGCGCCATTTTGATTAATCTCTTCTTATTACCCTGCCACAAGTGAGACACCCATTCCCCTATTTTTATTTCCTCACTTCTTCCCACAACCAACCTTTACTGCCTTCTATCCTTATTTCATGTTTTCTGTGGCCTCCGGGAATTCCTAGAAAGAATGAATAGACTCTTTAATGCTGGCCAGCTCCATGGATTAATCACAGTTTTCCCACCAGTCTTGCAAACATTTATCCTGTTATTTTCCTTTCCATTTCCTCCATATTGGCCATAAGGTCCTATTCATCATCCTGCAAATATGTCCAACGAAGCTGTGTTTCAGCACCTCTGTGTGTGTTGCTCTTCTTGCCTTGAATTCCACGGTCCCTTCATCTTTCCCTATTGAACTCTTACGTTTCCAGCAACTCCCAATTCAAATCCCTTCCCTTATGACTGTCTAAGTCCAATATTATTAAAAGAAACAGACCTCTTTAGCCAAAAGAGCTAATCTGTTGGATTAAAAAACACACACACACACACAGTGCTCCCTAGCAGAACCTGGGGCACCAAATACAGACAGGTCCCATATGAGGCCACAGTCAGAGGAACCAGGAGAATCAGAGATGGAAGTTATTCTCTCCATCTCTGGGGCCCCGCATCTCCGCTTGTCTGTTTCTCCCTTCATGTCTGCTTTGTTGTTCTCACTCCTTCACACCAGCTCTCTGTCTTTTGTATCTGATGGTGTATTTGTTGCATCAATTCCAGAGTCCAATGGAAACAGTAGATTCTCCATCTGTCCTGATTTCCCAACTGCTTGGAGAGAGAAGCCGATAGGTCCAGCTGAGCCAATGGGTTAACTCCCTTCAGTCTGATGCCCACCCCTTGACCGGTGACAGGAAGAAAGTGCATGATTACATAGCAACTTCGGCTCTTCCACCCAGGGATGTGGGAAGAACTGACTCTTGAAAGAGGAGGTGTCCAGGCATGGAAGAAGTGATTGGCATCCCACGAATCATCCCACATGGAGTGCTCTGAACTCCCACTACCCCCACTTCTTATTACGTGTATCTTACACGGCAGTAACTTTATTCATGTCTCACTTCTCCCACTAGGGTACAGGGAACACACCTTAGTTTATTTTATGTGCATTTATGTAAGAACAACCATTGTAGTTGGGTTCTCCAGAGGAGTTTATTTTATGTGCATTTATGTAAGAACAACCATTGTAGTTGGGTTCTCCAGAGGGCAGGCTCTAGTTTATAGTTTATGTGCAGGATGTTTATTAAAAGAATGCCCTTGGGGCTTCCCTGGTGGCGCAGTGGTTGGGGGTCCGCCTGCCGATGCGGGGGACGTGGGTTCGTGCCCCGGTCCCGGAGCGGCTGGGCTCGTGAGCCATGGCCGCTGAGCCTGCACGTCCGCAGCCTGTGCTCCACAGCGGGAGAGGCCACAACAGTGAGAGGCCCGCGTACCACAAAAAAAAAAAAAAAAAAAAAAAGAATGCCCTTGGTGTCAAGACCCATGGAAGGGAGAAGAAGGAAGCAGGATTGGGCAGAGGGCAGCAATGAGCTGCCAGGAAGACCAAATGACAGCTCGGTGTATTCTACAGGCTGCTGGGGAGCTATTGTGTAACCTGAGCGTTGTCCTAGTGACGTTGAGATAACCAGGCTACTGGACCCCGCATCCATGAGCCATTGGCTGTGAGGCTCCCCAGGAAGGGGCATGTATTTGCGCAAGGGGGGCTTTCTGCAGCTGAGACATCCTGGAGGGGCCAGCAGCTGGGGGCTGTGTGCTGACAACATGCCCAGCAGCTGCAGCCACGAGTCCTTTATTGAAGTGGGATCTGGAGGGCACGCGGTGCAGTCACCGCTGTGCATCACACAAGGCATGAGTTTGCATATCTGTTGGTGACTTCAAAGCAGAGAGGGGGCGGGGAGTGAGAAAGGAAGAAGGGAGAGAGAGAGAGGGAGAGAGAATGCGAATAATTGCTGAGTGGAAGAATAGATGGATGGATATACACAAATAAGTCAACTTTGCACAGATCCTACGGGGAAAAAATTGAGAAAAAAAAAATCTGAAGTTAGCCATGTGGGCAAATTCCAGATCGGCCACTTCCGATGACTTTAACCAAGTCACTAAGCATCTCTGTTACTTCTCTGCTGTCCCCACCTGATTAAAGCAAATATGCTCCAAGCATGTCTGTCCCTAATGTCTGTGTGACCCGGAGAAGGATACAAATGGGGGTCCCCACCCCACGTGTGTGAGTCAGCACCTCAACGCACACAACCAAGTCCTGCCCACGCGCCTTCTCCAACTCTCTCATTAGCAGCAGCCCTGTGGACACCCATGGGCCTCGAGGGGGGTCCTGTGGGGTGGGCCACCCTCAGGTGAATAGACCCAGAACAGGGGCCCTGGGTACCAGATCCGTGGAAAAGCTCCCTTCTGGGAGATGCTGGGGCTCCTGAGCTGGCAAAGGGTAAGCTCCTGCCAGGCTCCACCCCTAGAGACTGCTCCCGCATGATCCTAGACGTGTGTGTGAAATCAGATGTCTGCCCTCAAGCTGATGCTTTCCTATAAGCAGGGGATCCTCCATCTCTTGCAGTCTGGGTGCCATCAGATGCCAATGAGCTGAGCCCTGGGGCGGGTGCGTCTGAGTTGAGGAGACTTCAGGAGCCATTTCTCAGATCCTTACATTCTTGTGGGTCTCAGGATGTGAGCCCCATTGGTTTTCAAAGTTAGATGTTTGGGAGGCTTGTCTCTCGAGTGTACGTCTTAAAAGTCGGGATGCCTGACATGGGGTTGGAAGCCTTCGCTGTTCAGGGAGAAGCTCTGGGTTTTGAATTCCCTCCCAGTCGGGGGACGCTGTGTTGTGGGTGGGGTTTAGGGTGAGGTTGTTCCAGCCTCTCCCACCCACTTTGATGAGGTCTTCTTCTTGTTTGCCTGATTTGTCGTCGTCACTCAGCCAGCTCTTAGGTTTTTTGAAGTGGAAATTGTTCCATAGGTGGCTGTAGACTCAGTGTGTCCGTGGCAGGGGGTGAGTTCAGCATCTTTTTACATCACCACCTTGCTCAGGTACTATGCCTCATGTCACAGCTGCTGCTTCATGTCCAGCCTCAATATCACCCAGGATTCTCTGTGACCAAACCTAACCTTACAGTTCAGTAGAAGGAAGTCTCACGAGGATCTCACCAGGCCAAGATCAAGGTGGCAGCAGGGTACATTACTTCCTGGAAGCTCTCCTTCCCTCTTCCAGCTTTCCGAGGCTACCTGCTTCCTCAGCTGGTCCCCTCCCTCCATCCTCAAATCCACGGTGTCAGGACTTGCAAAGCCTCTTCATGCTGCCTTTATGTGAAGGGACTGGACCAGAACACCCATCCTAGTCCTACAGACAGAGAAGTGGGCTTTTGGGGGTCAGTTCTATGCAGCTGTCCATAGACTGAGCCAGGAAGAGACATGGATAGAAGCCAAAAGAGAGAGAGATTGAGAAACAAAACCCTTCCCGTACATCAGGCAGAGGAAAAGCAGCCCCACTTCCTACTTGGACCACCCACCATCCTAGAGAGTTCTACCAGTGAAGATAAAAGATAGTCTCAGTCTGAGGCCCCAGTTGTTTTGTTTCTAATGAGCGTCTAGTGTGAAGAAAAGATACTGTCACATCCAGCTGTTCGGCAGCCGATGGCCTCAGTTAAGTGGAAACAGAAAAAAATATTAGAAAAGCATTGGGGAAAGTAAAGAAAAAAGAAATAGCGTTTCTATTTCAACACCTCACTGAGCCCACAACTCTCTCTGGTGCCTCAAGCTTCAGATCCATGGTTGTGACTATTTACAATAACCAAGACAAGGAAGCAACCTAAATGTCCATCGACAGATGACTGGATAAAGAAGATGTGGTATACACACACACACACACACACACACACACACACACACACACCATGGAATACTACTCAGCCATAAAAAAGAATGGAATAATGCCATTTGCAGCAACATGGATGGACCTAGAGATTGCCATACTAAGTGAAGTGAGTCAGAGAAAGACAAATACCAAAGGATACCACTTCTATGTGGAATCTAAAATGTGATACAAATGAACTTATTTACAAAACAGAAACAGACTCACAGACGTAGAAAACAAACTTACAGTTACCAAAGGGGAAAAGGGGTGGGGGAGGGATAAATTAGTAGTTTGGGATTAATAGATACAAACTACTATATATAAAATAAACAATAAGGATCTACTGTAGAGCACAGGGAACCATATTGAATATCTTGTAATAACCTATAAGGGAAAAGAATCTGAAACAGTATATATATATATAGTAAATCAACTATACTATACATTGCATACTTCATTGTAAGTGATTGTAAATTTACATTTACAATGTAAATAAAACATTGTAAATCAACTATACTTCAATTTTTTTAAGTTAATTTCTGATTTATTATATTTTTTTCAACAGTTCTTAGCAGGCTAAAAAGATTTGATTACTTGACAGATGTAGGTTACAAGTAAAGAATCTCTAACTTACAGATTTAAAGGCTCAAGGCATGCTATATTCCTAGAATTCTGAGAAAAGCTTGATTAAAACGGTGGCACAGGAGGGAGCATTTCCACCTAATGGCGCTACCTGCGGACGTTCTGCAGGTCATTTTGACCTCATCGTGTGCAAACTGGAAGTCCCCAGTCTGCCCCCAGTAACTCCCCCCGCCCCATGGCCCCTCTCAGGGGCTGATTCAGCGGCCTGAGCCTGCCACCCAGGAGCACCCCAGACACTCCCCTGCCCCTCGCTGCAGGTGTCACACCCGACAACCCACACGACCCGGAGAGTCAGCCTCGTCGCTGTCTGCGGTCTGCCACCTTTCCCCATCACCGCGGCGCCTCCTCGTTCCGGCCACCGTGATGTCTCCCCGGAGAGACTCCAGCCCCCACGCCCGCTCTGGCTCTACCTCCAGCCGGGCCCATTTGCCACTCTGCAGCCGGAGTGACCGTTGCAACCAGAAAATCCAATCATGTTACTTTCCTGCCTAGAAGCTTTTCCAGGGACGTCCCTGTTAGTCCAGGGGTTAAGACTCAACACTCCCAATGCAGGGGGTGCGGGTTCGAGCCCTGGTCTGGGAACCAGATCCCACGTACCTCTCGGCACAGCCAAGAAAGAAAAACTAAAGAAAAAATAAATAAATAATTTTTAAAAGCTTTTGCTTAGCTCCCCACTGCCCTCAGGATGAAGTTCCAACTCCTCAGCAGGACATAAAAAGACCTTCCATTTTTGCCTCCTATTTACTACTGTGGCTTAAAAAAAAAAAATACATCACACACACATATTTATTTATATACTATATTCCACATACAAGTATAATATATACATAAGTGTGTATATATACAATGTATAGTCCGCACATATCGTGTGTACACATACACACACATCTGTGTGTGTGTACAGAATATTCCCACATACAGCTAAGTACAAAGAAAATACAAAACAGACACCAGTGTACAATGACTTAGATTTAACAAACATTACCATTTTGTCCTATTTATTTCTGTAATTTTGGATACTATTTGAAAGAAATAAAATATGGCAAATATACTTGAAAACCCTACACCCCAGCCCCAAATCCTACCCCTTCCTAACCCAGACTTTGCCAGGTAGAATTTAGCTTTACTTTTTCCCACCAGCAAAGTCCATCAGCGCAGCATCCTTTAGTGAATGGTCTGTCCTTTCCACACATATTTGCAGAAATTCTCTTCTGCCTGTCTCTGTCCTGTATCAGCTGATTCTCACCCCTCAATTCTGTAATTCTGATCCACTGGTCTGTCTGTCTATCTGTCTCTCTCTCTCCTCTCTCTCACACACACAGAGTTTTCATTACTATCAATTTAAAACATTTTGAGAAAAAAAGTACTTGCCACTTACTGACCCCACGTGCCTGTGTCATGTAGCTCTGAGTGGAAAAAAATTCCAGCAAAAAGAGGATGAGAAATAACAGTGCTTCAGGGAAATATGTTGATCTTGTCAAACATAATTTTGGTGTGTCCTCAGCTACATGTCCCCAAAACATTTCAGAAATTAAGAAAGCATCATCTTTGGAAGCGATCCGGTGAAAATGATGAGGAAACCAATGTATATCTCCAAATCAGCTTTATTTTCTTTTGATTAGAAGGAAAAAAAAATACATTAAACCTAACGTCAGCCCTTATTAAGAGGAAAGAAGCAGAAAGCACTAATGGTTAGGTGCAAGTGCCCCCAATATTCTTAACTTTCACAGCCAAGTCCTTTTTCTTAATGTTTTCTCAATTTTTTTTGATGTTTCCTCCTGCTGAGGCAGTTTTCTTTTAGTTATTCTTATACAGTAACTTTAAGAAACTGTCTCCATGAGGGTCCCGCTGCCTGTGGCTTTGCTTCCCGGGTTGCTATGCCCCTGGCAGCTGCATCCCAAAAGACATCACTGACCCCCCCCCCCCCGCCCCTGGTCTGCCCTGTGTCCCTGTGTCCCATAGACTAAATACTCAAATTCTCCTCTGGGGGTAAGTTTTCTTTCATTTTTAATTTTTTCAATCTCTTCATCCATCTGTATTCCTTTTAGCCATCAAGTCAAAGTGAGATTGACAGCTGCTGACCGTTGTTACAGCTGCTGCTGGGCACCGGTTACCTTAGCAATGGAGAGAAAACAAACATAGGAATTCCAAGCAGCCATACGGGACACCCCTCACCTCTAAGCTTCTGAAAATTTGAGGGATAAATGAATCGCAAGCCCTCCCCACATCTGTCTGGCTGACATCGTGGCTGCATTAACAAGATGCAGAGGAAGGTAACGGAGACAGTAGCTGGGGTGAAACAGAAGTCGATTGTTACCACCAGTTGAGGGTGGAAAGCTCTGCCCTTCTTTTAAGCACTTTGATTTATAGCTTGTGATCTTATGTGCAAGGGCACCCATAACCCCAAGTGTTTTGTGTCCTGACCTGTGACAATGTCTATTAACCCTAATCAATCTCCCATTACGCAGAGGTGTCTGGAATTTAGCAAGCAAAGGGGTGCCGAGGTCTTGCGGGGCAGGAACTAACCATTGTCTTCTGCCATCAGCAGGGTTTTTGCACAAGCAAAATTATCATTTCAATTAATGCAGTGGGGGAGGGGCTTCCATCTTTTAATGAGAAAATGGAGGATTGTTTTCATTTTTAATTGCTGGGGCTAATTAAGGCCTGGGGCTCTTGTGCTGACCGGGACCCTTGTGGGTGTGCGTTCCCAGACACCTCTGCAGAGCCTCACCCCAGCTGTGGGTAAGCCGCCTGCCCCTGCCCTTACAACTTCCTGCTGTAATTAGTAAGGGCTTCTATTCACGTTAAGTACTTTATTACAGAAGCTAATTATGGAGTCTATAGCTGGTTCGCTGTGCCTTAGGAGGGATTTCCTTGTGCTTTGTGAGGGGAATTCTAAGGGTGGCTGTAGTTTCAAACTTTGAAGGAAAAGGTAGGAACTGGCACATCACACGGATGGTCAAATGTTAATCTATCCATGGAAAATGGAAATATTTTAAATCCACACCAGGAAAACCAAGCCAACAAAGCTCCTTTTCAATTGAGATTTGGATTGGGGGTTAGAGAGGAAACAAGCGCTATCATCTACCAGCACCTACAAACTGTTACAGCAAAAGATCCATCTTGGATCCCCGCACAGACCCCGGGGTGAGGAATCTGTGCTTTGTCTAATATATTAACCCAGGGTGAAATCACGTAGTAAAAGGGTTTCAGTAGGAGCTACATATTTTATCCTGTAATAGTCTGTTCATTCCTGTTTTCTCAGAATCACCAAGGTATTTGGAGAAAAGACAAATAGCGAAGAAGAATGAAACTGGGAAAGATTGGGAATCTGTAATACTGTTCAGTTGTTTTTTATGTCATTCATCTTAAAGCCCTTTTGATAAAGAGAATTAAGAAAAGGCTTGTTCTTTCTTTATTAGATATGTCTTTATAATTCTATATGGATTCCTGATATTTCTAGAGAGATAGAGATATCTATACAGACATCTATAAAATATAGATAGATGAAAGATAGATAGAGATGGATAGATAGATATTAGGTTTTTGTCTGTTTGTTTGGGTTTTGTGGAATGTGTGTGTGTGTGTGTGTATAAGATTTAGGAATTTGAAGGTTCTACCCCTTCTCTTTGCAAATGAAGAAATTGAAGTTCAAGGATGGCAAGTCTTGTGATCAAGGGAATTCACTCTAGTGGTGATCGATCCCAAGCTTCCAGCAAGCCTGCTGACTGCAGAATTGATCAGTTCACTTGAGTTTCATGACTGTTTAAATATCTCAACCGATTCTAAGATTGTGTACAAAACTGTCATGATCCTACAAACCATTTTGCAATTTTAGTTGTAGTCAGGTCCACCCAGCGCAAATCAAACCACTGTCAAGGCTGTCGCTTCTGTCTTTCCCAGTCTGGGAATTCCATGCTGAGAGGGGTTACCTGCCTGAGGGGTTTGTATCTTCACCTGGCTCAAGGCTCCAACCTCCCATAAATACTCCTGCAAACTAGTTTGCCAGGCTGTATGAGAGAGGACAGTCTTTAAAAATCAAAAATAGAGGTTTCGGTACATCTCTGCAAAATGGGGACAAAGCACTAATCAATAAATCTAGCCTCCCAGCTGACCTGGATATTGGAAATGACACATGCAAACACGTTCATTGAAAAATGGATAAAACTAAGAGAAGTTACTGTCAGATTTAGTGTAGAGTGGGTCTGGCTTAAGGAAGCACATTTCATTGAGTCACCATCCCCACTTCCCATCAAAAACTAGAGTGGCCTTGGAAGTGGAGAAGACCCTGACAAACTTTGCTAACACTTCCTTCCTTGGAGGGGGAAGGGCAGACAGTGGGACCTCAACACGCAGGGTGCAGGCCGGGCCCCCAACCCCACGCAGCCTGATTCACCCCGGGCGCTTGCATTAGCTTCAACCAGCACAGACAGGGAGATGTCCTTTTGCACGAGGGCGAGTTTCCCAGCTGTGACTCCCTAAACCCCATCTCTCAACATCCACTCACACCCCCAAGCTACTGAATTCCTAATAAAAATGCATACTCGTGTCCATTTTCTGTTCTCCCCTCATATAGAACTGCAGAATTTGAGCAGGAACCCCCATCTATTTTTGACAGAATATTATCATTTTTATGGTTTAAACAAGCACAGGACTTCCTCTAAAAGAATTGGCCTAAAGGAGAAAAAAGTCCCAGCATCTAAAATGATACTGCTATGCAAAGAAAGCACCCCTTCTGAAAAACTAGAGAAAACGCCTCTCTGTGAAATGCATTTGCCACAAGAAATAACAAGTATTTAGAAAATGGGTGATCCACGGACTTAAATTTCAAGTGGGTATTGCATTTATCAATCCCATTAAGCAGTTCTGAGAAGAAAATCATCTCTGAGCAAGAGAGATGGGCATTGAAAGACGTAAGTTGCTAAACTTTCGGTTACCGAAGGGGAAAGCAGGGTGTCAGGGAGGGATAAATTAGGAGTTTGGGAGTAACATATGCACACTACTATATATAAAATAGATAACCAACAAAGACCTACTGTATAGCACAGGGAATTACACTCAATATTTTGCAATAACCTATAAGGGAAAAGAGTCTGAAAAAAATATTTATATTATATGTATATGTACACACTCACACAACTGAATCACTGCTGTACACTGGAAACTAACACAACATTGTAAATCAACTCTACTTCAATTAAAAAAATAAATATATCAAAAAATAAATTTTAAAATACATAAATTGTGAAGCTTAAATGTATGTAAATATCTGATGAGGAAAAAGAGGTGCGTTCACAAAAAGTCATTTAAAAATCAATATACCTGATTACATTAAAATGTAAACGTTTCTGCCTCAAGAAATGAAAAGGTGCTTTTAGTTAAGAGATTGAGTCACAATATATAAATACACCTTATAGGACACTAAAAAGACATTTATTCTAGTGTAAATATAGGCCATGGATGTAAACAAAATTACAGAAGAATTAGAAAAGACTGCTAAACAGATGCCAGAAAAAGAAAAAAAAGAAAACCCCGAGAGTAAAGAAGGAATGCAAATTTTAAAACAAATTTCCTTTTTCTAATTTTCACATGGCAAAGATTTTTTGTCTTTTGCTCTTGTTGTTGTGTTCACATGATTCCTTGATGAGAGGAAGAAAGAATTCTTTTGCTCATATGCTGCCTGTACAACGGTCAGTAACGTAATTTTTCTGATGTTTAATTTGGCAAAGTGTGCTTTGAAAGCCTGAAAAATGTTTATATTCTTCAACCCAGTAATAATAATTTTGTATTTTTATAGTGAAGAAATCATCAGAGCAGCACACCAAGATGTGTATGGTTCTTGGTATAATTTATGATACAAAAAATAAGAAAGAATCTACATGTTCCTTAGAAGCTTGGTTAAACACAATTGAATATGTACGGGCATTAAAAAAACATATTTGAAGAATTTTTATGAATTTTTAAGGAATGGGAAAATGCCAAGGATAACTTATGTAAAAGCTCAGCTTATATAGAGCAAGACACAATTGTGTATAGATAAAGTAAAGATGAAACGCGTTTATAAAGGGAAAGAAAGGCCAAATGCTACAATGTTAACTATGTGTATCTCTGGGTTGTAATATTATGGAGTATTATTATTATTATCCAAATGTTCTGCAATAAACATTTATTAATAGTGTGATCAGAAAAAAATTCTTTTTAAAAATCCTCGTCAGTCAACTCTACGTCAATAAATAAAAAAAGGAAAAAATAAAATACAAAACAAAACAAAATCAAATAAAATCCTCATTCAACCTCCTCCTTCCACCTGGGAATGATTTGTGATTCTTTCCCTAGTAATACTGGCTTAGAAAAATAAAACATTCACACCTCAATTATTTTGCTATTCCTGTCTCCAGCCAGATCAAACCTGACCTCAAATCGACAATGAACTTGTAGGAATCAAATATCACCAACATCCCTTGCCAGGGGGCCAGAGCTTTTTAGAAGAATTTCTCAGACACTGAAAAAGAAGTACGTTCCTTTGAGAAGGCTTTGGGGGAGTGTCCAGGTGCAGCAATCACCTCAGGAATGGATGGTTGGTTAGAACAGGTGCACCAAGAGCAACTGATGCCGTGATGGGGATGAGAACGAGGTTATAAAAGATG
>NW_021703786.1:40692489-40727587 GCF_005190385.1 Monodon monoceros | reverse complement strand
GCGGGGCCCCCGACCCCGGCCCGCGGCGCGCGCCAGTCGCTGCGCCCCCCCACATGAATAAAACACAAAAAAAGGGGAGACCCCGCCAAAAAAAAAAAAAAAAAAAAAAAAAAAAAAAAGGTGGCTATGTTTGCCTACAGCCTCCATGTCAATCCAGGCAGGACTTTCCAACAGAGGTTAGTATAAGTGAAGGAAAGGAATTACCATCACTCATGGACTGTTTTTTAACAGATAGCCATTTTATACTTTTGAAAACGCAAGTCGTATTTGGACATTTCCTTTCTGAATGAAAGATAACAAAAGGGCAGATGGGTCCAAGTGGATGTTCAAGGGCAATGTGTCACAACATCGTCTTCAACCACTTGCTAGGTGTGTTTAGTGACAGGTCCCCCAGCAACAAATCAGGATGAGAAATGGAATCTATTAGTGGACTTGTTGAGCAGCCCTGGTCTCTGTGGATGAGAGCCGAGTATCTGCCTTTCGCTGCAAACATTAAATCATTCTCCCCAGAAAGTTGCCGGGCAGGAGTCACACAATACTAGAAAAATCTCAACAGTGATTGCTTTATTTTGGAGATGACATTGAGAATACCAGAAGGTCTGGTTAGAAACACATGGAGATATATTTTTGTGAGTTTTAAGCCTCAGGAATGATTTACAGGGCAACTCCTGAGACAAAGTAATAATTCACCATCGACCCACGGGACTGTGTCTAGGTTCTGAAGCCTTGAGAATACAAGATTCATCTTTTATTATGTCTGTGGTTGTGAAAGTGAATGCTGAAAGTTAGCGATCGGTAGGAACTCTGTCATGCTAATGTATACTCTTGCCAGTTTCAAAATTAATACTCCTTCACCTGTGTGCCCACAGGTTCCTGGATTCACCTATCTTGACTTCTTTGTACCATGCATCACATTGAGTTGACAACATAATTTTGTATTGGATGAAAAAGACGAATGTGGTCCTTAAGTAATTAACTGAGTGCCACTGATCCTTCTAACAAACAGAGGGAAGCATGCCCCATCGATAAACTAAGCTCACGGGCAATCAGTAACCCACAGAGTTAGTCATGCTGAGATGATATTTGACTATGACTGAGAAATCTCCACTTCAGACAAAGGCAAATGCATTTATCACTCGTCAGTGCTTCGGTCTCCACACCCTTGCTATCTCAGGGCACATGTGTTTATTATTACCTACTAGATCTGTCTCTTAAAGTATGGTTGTACTGCCTGGCCATTTCATTTATCCAGTAGTCCTTGGATCGTACCGTTTTTCCAGATGAAAAGAATATATGTACCATGTTGGTCCCAGAGGTTTCACAAATCTATTTCACAAATATAATCGTCAGATAATCATTTCCTCCAAATCTCTACAAGTTCCCTATCACCATTATTTCAATAAAGGTGGCACAGGGACCGCATTGCTCGGGCAGTTCCCACCATCCCACCCCCCCGGTCCCCACTCCCGCTAACATTCCAGAAGCTATATCCCTTCACTTACAGGTTATCACTGATTTTTTTAAGTGTGCATTTCTAGCTCTGATTGTTGGATTGCATTAGAATCTCGATCCACATAAATGGGAAAAAGCCAACTGGTAATTATGAAAACAGTGTTGCCTAAGGGCAGTGCTACGCTGCATTTTGAGATTACTTGGGTCACATAAAAGAATTCTTTCTCCTACCAAGTCTAGATTTCAAATTTCTTCTCAGATAAGGGCTCTCGCTTTTTTTTTTTAACCCTTGATGCGGGCAGCTACATTTACAGTTTGAGGTTCCAAATATGCCTGCCCACAGCTCAGAATGTAATCTCTTAGCCCTGGTCCTAGTAGATCTCTGCTTGCATTTTAGGGTTTTAATGCTGGGTTCTCATCCAGTGTCAAAACTGTGCGCTCCCCACTGGGCTGAAGACAGTGGTATATGGAGGTGGTCTTGTCGATACAGAGGGGAACATCTGGAAGGGTAGGATATAAATCAAACTATTACCAGCAGTGAACACTGAGGAGTGGGGCTGGGAGAGAGTGGTGTGAAAAGAGGAATAAATGCACCTTTTACTCTGTGCATTTTTGTTCCAATTCATTCCTAGATCTTTCCAAAGCCCCTTGCCATGTGCTGGGAGAGAATGCAGGGGCACCTGCTCTCAGGGAGCTTACCTTCTAGGGGGAAAGCCTAATTCGTAAACATATAAACAAAGAAATAAATTCAATAAATACACATTGGTAATAGCACAGTGAGGAAAATAAACAGTCCACGGACGTCGGCTTTGGAGACAAGAATGACCTCTCCGGAGCCGACCACATACATCCTCTGGGACACCTAGACAGTTTGAATTGTATTCAGAGAACACGTATCTCCTTTAAAGAAATGCTTTTGAAGCAAACAAAAGCAGAGCAAGCCTGGCAGCCCTCAGCGGGATGTTGGACTTGAAGCCTTGGTATCTGCCCTTCTCTCCCTCGGCAGTGGATTTGGCTGGGCTGGGTCGGGGGGAAGGAGCATGGAGGCTGGACAGGGGCCTCTCGGAAGCAGAAGCAGATCCTTGTCAAAGGCTTAGACCACAAAACAGGAGACATGGAGCCTCCATTCATTTTCTGCAATGCAAAGAGAGGCTTCAGCGGGGGATGGTACTGTGAATTCCTCCAGCTCAAGCGACTGCCAGGGCCATCCATCTGTGCATTCCTGTAACCCTGCTCCTTCTGATAAAGTAGGTGCTTAATAAATGTTGCCTCAAAGAAATGGGAATAGTCGTCGGACTTTCTGACCTATTTAGTGATGCGAAGACGGGGTCCATTGTGACACCGACCTCAACTGGGAAGGAAAATTCTTTCATCTATTTTTGCAAAGAATTCCTGAGCACCTGGGGTTCTATAATCCTCCAACTGCTTATAACCCTCCTCCCCATAAATGCCCTTGGAGCCTCCAAATATCTGGACCCACTTCCTGTTCATCCATTCCCTGAGTGCAGCATAACTAAATGGGGAAACCAAAAGCCAGTCCCACTGGAGGAGATTGGAAGGGCACCAGGGCACCGGGGCTGGAATGAGACACTGGCCCCCGGGGGAAAGCTTGGCACTCCAGCTTGGCATGACCTGATTCCCCACTGGGCTCGGAAGACCGGTGCAAACTTAATCATCTCTGCTCCGCAGCACCTCCCCAAATGCAGGCAGAAGTGCCCCCGGCCCCCGGCATCCCCCAAAAGGAACCCTGGGGGGTCAGAGGCAAGCAGAGTGAGAAGGTCTGCATCTCACACAAGGGAGAGTCTAACCCAGTTGAGACCCACGGAGCCAGCCAGCAGCCGCCACCCACGTGGTGCAATGAATGCGACTGGAAAATGAAGGAAATGTCCCATTCTTTCCACCGAAGTTGACTGTAAGTCAACTCTTCTAACAAGTGGAAGAGAGTTACACTTTGCTCCACCGTCCCTGCATGCTCGGCTGGCCTTTATGTTACCGTGTGAAGTTCTGTCCTGTGTGAATTTATGCAAGTTACTAAAACCCTTGGAGCATCAGATTCATCCATGGGAAAACAGAAGAAAAATGGCCCAGCCCTCTCTGTCTCGTTGGGAGAGCCCCAGTCTTCAGGTGACAAATGACAAGTAGGTTCCTAGAATCGACAGAGTGTGGCTCAACCCAGGTGTATCTCTCAAGCAGAAAAGAGGTCTTGATTTACGTAAAAAAAGAGCAGCAAGGCCTCCCTTGCTCCTTAGGGAATGAGGTCAGCCGCAGGTAGCCCCCCGTTTTGTGCACATGGGAAAAGTA
This sequence comes from Monodon monoceros, assembly GCF_005190385.1. NCBI lineage: Eukaryota > Metazoa > Chordata > Mammalia > Artiodactyla > Monodontidae > Monodon > Monodon monoceros. The sequence continues at coordinate 40,723,834 of NW_021703786.1, read as the reverse complement.
CACTGAGTTCACAAATGTTTGTTAGGACCTACTGATCCTGCGTTGGGCCCAGAGATGATCATAGTAAGTGAAGTAAGTCAGACAGAGAAAGACAAACACCATATGATGTCACTTGTATGTGGAATCTACAAAAAAGATACAAATGAGGTCATTCACAAAACAGAAACAGACTCACAGACATAGAAAACAAATTTACGGTTACCAAAGGGGAAGGAGGGGAGGGATAAATTAGGAATTTGGGAGTAACACACACACACACTACTATATATAAAATAGATAAACAACAAGGACCTATTGTGTACCATAGGGAACGATACTGAATATTTTGTAATAACCTAGATGGGAAAAGAATCTGAAAAAAAATGTATATATGAATCATTTTGCTGTACACGTGAAACTAACACAACACTGTAAATCAACTAGACTCCAATAAAAAATAAATACATTTTAAGGGGCGAATTGCAATCAGGAAGGGAAAAAAATCCAAAACACATGAAGGGAACGAGCATCTCCATTTGGTGACATTTTAGAATATAGTAAGAGTCCTGATTAACAGTATAAGAAGGAAGCAAAGGATGTGAGGAAACCCTGAAATGTCAAGCCTGGATGACTCAAAGTGGTCACCCCACTGGTTAGGAATTAGGGCAATGCAGAGGGGGAGCCACCTCTGAAATAAGGACATGCCTGCTACCAGATCAAAGACAAGGAGGGGGCCTCGCATTTCCACGCAGACTGTGAAGTCAGAGGCCATCGCGTGCTAAGCGGTCACTGCGTGTTAAATGGTAGACAGCACGCACGTGCAGACAGTCCCGTCTGATAAGAGAAAGCACAGACTCCAAAAAGAGAGTGATTGCAAAGCATCGTGAAAGCAGGTGCCCCGTGGTGGTCGCGTTCTCCACTAGAACATAAGCTCCAGGAGGGCAAGACCTGGGTCCCCTCACCGCTGCATCACCGATGCCCAGACCAGTCCTGGCACCAAGACAATGCTCCATGTGCCACTGCAAGTGAGCTGGACACAGAAGACCCAGGGGTAACTGGGCAAGGGGAGTGAACGGAGAATGGCTTTCTGGAAGGAAGGGATGGAGAGTCAGCTCATACAGGGAGACATGAAGAAGGACAGGGAGGGAGAAAGGAAAGATAAGCTCCAGGTAAAGCCAATCACCCAGGAGAAGGACCAGAAGATGACAAGGCACAGCAAGAAGAGGAAGGGAAGAGAGGCTGGGGCCCACCTGCTGGGGGCAGACGGACTTATAGGCACCCAAGTCAAGGTCTTTTTCGTAGTATTACTCAGAAAAGCTATCGTCATTTTGAGGAGGTGTATAGTTTAGCTTAAAATCTCCCCAAAGATTCCAGTGCGGAGAGAAAACCTGTGTTTGCTGAGTGTGAAACGGTTCAGCATCTCATCAAGTGCTCAGTGATCACCCTATGAGCGGACGACTTGATTTCTCATCGTAATAAACCTTGACTGAGAGAAAGACTCCTGAAATTCAGAGGCGTGAGACCTCAGGAAAGTCCCTTGACCCCTGTTTTCCACCGAAGACCCTTATGCAAAGAGAAGAGAACGTGGGATCAGACCATCCTTAAGGCTCCTTCCAGCGCTACTCAGGAACCCTAAATGGGAAGATCTAGAATTGCCCTTCGTCCCCTGTTTAGCCGATCCAGCTTCCGTGCTCAAAGCAGAGAGCAAAACCCAGCATCTAGGAGGTCCTGGGAGGAAAAGCTCGGACTGCCGTTCTTCCTCCAGTGTTATGCTTGGCAAAGAAGTTTTGTGAAAATGATACCATTGATTTTCCCTATTTATTTTTTTCTCAAAGACTTTCATATCAAACAGAACAAAAGAAATGAACTCACCACCGTTTGTTAAGGTAGTTCCAATGCAGATTATCTATGGGTGCCTCAACTTTAAGGACCAGATGTAAATACAAGTCTATTATGTGTAAAAACTAAGTCAGTGACCAGCGTGCGTATCAAAATCCCGTGCCTGTTACACCAATCTTCTTCCAAACACACCTTGAATGTGTGCAGCAGATAGAGGATGAATTTCTTCAGCGTACTGGGAACGGTTGCTATTTTCTAATGCAGACCTAGAAAATGACCCCCCAAGTGCCCCTTTGGGAAGAGACAGAAGATAAACACAAAAACTTCCGTGGAGCCCGGTCATCACAGCTGGAAAGTCAGAAAGAGCTGAGGCATGATCCTGTCCCCAAAAGCCTCATTGTGGATGTGCAGACAGGAGAGCCGAGAATTCCAGTGGGAGGGACCCAAATGGACCAGTGGAGATGGTACGAGGCCATGAAAATGCAGCACAAGGCGAGACTAGATGGTACCAAACACCAGGATAAAACACTGGTGATGCAACCTTTTCAGCGATGGTAACTCATTTCTGCTAACGCAATCAATGAATGGCTACTCTGGTGCCGAAAAAAATGTCATTTAATTGCATGAAAAAAACGGTTCAATTAAAAAAGTGGGGGCAAAGAAATACTGTTTAGCAGCATTTAAATATTTGCAGATAAATGAGAGGGAGCTGTGGGCAACCTGCCTCAGGTCACTGTTATTTCCAATGCTTCTGGAAATGGCTTCACCAGGGTGGCCTTAACGTTCTCTGGTCTCATGGAAAACTTTCCTTTTTAGTTGATCCTTACCGGGATTTCCTGTAATCCTAATACAAGCCCCTAGCAATCCCATTGTACCATTCCTCCTACGGGAGATAGATTTTATTCTTCTTCTTGTGTCTTCTTATCATTTGCTTCTGATAAGAAAACTGAATCTTAAGAGAAAAAAAATGCAATTCAGAAGAGCCTGGGAAGTGAGAGTATTACAGAAATCATCTCAACTGGTTTCAAATTGGAGGTGCTTTTGAGCGAAAGCGCTAACTCAGTCAGGAGGTTAGGAGGTGGAAATATGATTCATGTGAGGCTACCGCATAGAATTTAAAGAGAAGAACCTTAAAAGAGAGGCGCTGAGGGGAGCCTTGGAGTCCATTTCTGTAAAATCTGGTGCGATGGAGTTGGGGATATTCAGGAAGAGGTGGGAAGACGATCGATTTATATGCATTTATAAGATGCCATTTAGGGTACAGTTGAGGTGGGAGAAACTGTAGTGTAATAAGGTCAATTCAAACCTGAATACAATTTAAAGGGAAAACAACCCAAGACTATGAAAACTGGGTCTCAAATAAGATTTACATTCAGAGCAGATATGCTTGATAGCCATCTGTTAAGAATGATGAGAAGCTAATGTTTTCTTTCTTTTTGTCCAAGTGACCAAGGTCCGACATGCACTGGTGGAAGCCGATGGCACCCCCAGATGCAGAGCTTACAGGGGGACCCTCTGCAGACACCCCTCTGTTCTTGGAGAGTAGGATTTGGAGGGCAGAGCACGCCTTAACGATCACTTGCTACCAAGCTCTCTCCTCTGCGAAAGGAGGCCCTTAGCAGGAAGGTCTTGGAATTTGTGGGTTCCCCAGTTCCCCTGACCGTGCTGGCACAGAGGGTCTCGTCTTCCTGTGAACTTGACCCTCGTGTTATTAAAACCATTTCTATTCATTCACTCATCAGCTATGTATTGAATGTCTCACCGTGCTTACAAGGCATTGGAGGTAAAACAAGGAACCGCTCCTGACCTCCTGACTCTTGGGATCAGTGGGGAAGATAGACATTTGTTAATTCATAAAAATGTAAAGACGCAACTATGATCAAAGTCCCCGAAGTAAAGAACTTGGTGCTGGAATTCGGTCTAAAAGAAGGGCCTGCCTCAGTCAGCGGTATCAGGAATTCAGCTGAGTGGTCTGAAAGATGAGTAAGATTAACCAGGTGACGAGCAGAGGGTTGGACACGCCAGGAAGAAGGAACAGCATGTGCAAAGGCTCAGAGGTAGGAGGAAGCATGCCAAATGGTAAGGACTAAAAAAAAGGCCATGTGACCAGAAGAGAAAGTAGAAGGGAATTCTGGAAACCTAGGTGGGACCATGGCAGTCTAGAACTAAGGTAGCAGGCAGCAATGGATTTGAAGAAAAGAGGGGAATTGGAGAGAAAATGGAAGGGATTTGATGATCGATTAGTCCGGGCATCAGTTGAGAGAGAAGAAGAGAAATCAAAAATGACTCCTATGTTTTCAAATTGAATCCTTGAGCGGTAACATATATTGATTTGGGAAAGCCGTGTGGCTGTGTGTTGTGTTGGGAGGGGGAGGTTTTTTTCCGGGAGGAGGAAAATCAGGAATTTTGCTTTCACCACGCTAAGTTCAGGTGTTCCCTGTGACATCCTAATGAATGAGTCAGGAAGTAGAAGCAGATTTGGACTCAGAAGAAAGGCCTGGGCTTTAGAGAAAGATTTGAGAACAACCAATATGAAGATGGTACTTAAATAGGGAAGAATTGAGATGCTCACCTAAGTTCAACATCTAAGCCTCAAGGAACCTCAACACTTAGAATTCTGATAAAGAAGGAGAAACAAGCATAAGGGACTTAAAAAAAAAAAAAAAAGAACCAGCTCAGAGAAGATCTTTGAATCATACCAGCCAAGAATATAAATGTTCCAAGAAGGATGAGCCATCATCAATGCCAAATGCATCTAAGAACATTTTTTGATTTGATTTGTTTGTTAAGGACAAAGTGATATCCACTGGTTCAGGAAGCATGAGGTCCCTGGGGCACTTGGCAAGGTGTTTCAGATGTATGTTAGGGGCAAAATCTCTAATGTGGAGAGTTGAAGGATAAATATGGTGGGGTAGGGGGTGATAGCATAGAGACAGCCTGTGTGAGACAACCCTTTGGGGGATGCTTGGCTGCTACGGGAAGAGAGAGGATTTGGACTCAAGGAAAGTTTGGGGTTTGTTTATTTTTAATGAGTTATACTTAGTGTTTGTTTTTATCAGTGGTGTGTTGGTAAATGCTTAACCACTGGCTCTCTGGGGGGAAAGCCCTGATTTATAGCATCAGCCAATCTCTGTAGTGTAAATACTCTCACAGGGGTTGATTTCCAGCTACCGATGTGATATCGCTGGATGTAAAAGTTGGAAAGAGATGCTTGGAATTGGTTTTTACAAGCCAGTGACATCTGGTTCCAGCACAGCCCTGCTCTTAAATGTTTGCATTTTTAAAACATCTAGTTCAAAGCAAAGGATTCACAGTGCAGGATATGGAGGCCAAACCAAAGGAACAAAATCCTTGCAAATGAGAGAGAGAAAGGGACTGGAGAACAAGAGGGAAGAGGGAAGCTGGCCTTTGCCAAGAGGAGGAATATTCCTCCAATGTAAAAGGAGTTAAGGAGGAAAAGGGTGTAAATGAAGATGCTGAGGGAATTCTCGTCTGGCCTTTCTCTAGGTACTAGGTGCCAGGAAACTTCAAGTGCTTTACATACATTATCTGATTTAATTCTCACAGTCACCAGAAGACAGAGGTTTTATGAGGAGCCCTTTTCACAGATCAGGACACTGAGGCTTGCAGATGAATGGTAACTTGGTAAAAGTCATCCAATCAGTAAGATTAGAATCCAGTCAACCCTACCACAGAACCCCTGCTCCTGCCCACAGGGCTGCCTCTCTGCACTGCTTCATAGGCTGGAGCTGCTGTAGCTATTTTGTCAGTAGGAGGAGAGAGCCTGCCTGGGAAAAAAAATCAACCAAGCCAAAGCCAACAAACAAGAAAGAGAAATCAAGTCCTGATCATTTCATTTGAACCTGTAGATCAAACCATGCATCAAGCTAAAACTACCTCTGGCTAAGAGATGTATGCCAGTAAATTCTCTCTCTCTCCTCTCTCTCAGCTTCTGCGAATTTGATCTTCCCATTACTTGCAACAGAAGAAAACAAACACAGTAAAGAAATACAAATATTTCAGACTAGAACTTTAGAAATTCTATGCCAGAATACATTGCAGTGCTAGGAATCAATATCGTATGGATCAATACCAGTGTACAGCTCATCCATGTGTGTGGATTACAGCTGTTACATGTACAACTCATGTATGTGAGTTTGGTGTTTTCAACATTATCTAAGTTATGCTAGAATCAAAGGACCATTTTTAAAAAGAACAAAAATATTATAAATAGCAATCAACCAGTACAAGCAACCAGTTTGCATCAGTGAAACTTCATTTCCTGTACCCTAGAAGTGCTCCTTTGTTTTGGTAAAGGACATCCCACATGCAACCTGATATGTGAGGCAGCATGATCCCTTCACGCTTGTAAAGTACAGCAAAGATCACAATTCCTGAATAGAACATAATGCTTCTAAAGAGAGATGACCTCCTGGAAAGAACCCTGAGATGGTAATGCCCTCACAGAAATATGAGACCCTAGACTTCACTGTTGTTACAAAAAGACTCTTACCTCGACATTATATGGGATCCCTGACTGGGGTACCAAGGCTCTATTTAGCAGAAAGTGGAAACAAAATAGTAACAAAATGAATCACACTACAGGAGAGACCAGGACAGGCCGCTGGTAAAGAAACCCCAACCCCTGGTCCCATTTGGCCCTGGGTCTTATTGTCCTGCAGAGCCTGAGCCGGGAGGGGGGGGGGGGGGGGGCGGGATTGATGTTCTGGGGCAGGGGAATTATGCCCGCGGGAATGATAGCAATTATGCTAATTGAGGAGACCTCTTTGTTGTGAGATTTCCAGAGCAGGAAGCAGCTTGTGTTAGAGACTGACAGTAGAAGTCCTAAAAATAGCACGCCCCCCAGGTGTGCCCCAGGGGGTGACGACAGAGATAGCTGGGAGGTTAATCTGAGAAGAAAGCAAATATGCTGGAACCAGAGGTGAACAAGCAGTAACAGAAGGTCTAAGATTGTGAACCTCGTGAATCAGAGAGCGGAGCGGGGAGGGTTGTCCCGGGCTGGGGGTGGGGGAGGGAGGCCGTGTTGGCGGCGAGGGGGCGGGGCAAGAAGGCAACACACTGCAAAAAAGCATCCTTTCTGGAAACTTATGCGTTAAAAAAAAGTCAAGCCCATAACTAATTTTAAACAGCAAAGAAAATAAAGACTGCACAGTTGCTGATCAGAAATGAGGTCAGTCAGTCGAGGTGGGCGGTGGTGGGCTGGTGGAGGGGCAGATGCGCATGCGTGCTGCATCTCCAGGCAGGCGTTGGACCCGCAAGGACAAAGGTTTGAGCAGACGCTGCCGCTGGGAGAAGCTGCGGCCCCGGAGGAATGAAGCGCCCTCTCTCAGCGGCGACTCAAAGGCCCCATCCGGGCACCCAGGAAAGTGCCTTTAAACCTGGGAACACAGAGCGCGCTGAAACGTTTCCCCACACTTAGACGGAAGGAAGAAAACCACTTTTTTCTCTAAACTTTATCCTTTTGCTGCAAAAGAGCAACGTAACCAGAGGAAAGAGACTACTGGTTTACCCAAATTAACCTTTAGTTGAAAGGACATCTCTTCCTGACCCAGAAAATGAGTAATCACCTTTTTTTTCTTTTTTAATTTCCAAAACCAACCCTTCTCTCTGTGCAGGAACTTCTCCCTCTGTTTCCAAACCTGTTTTTTTTGTTTACTGGTTTTTGTTTTTCCCCTAAAAGGAAAACAAAAATCCTCTTTGCATGAACTTAAATGCCACCTCCAGCCTCAACTCTAGTTTTCTGCCTCTGTTCACAGCTAAGGGTCTGCAACAAACAAACCATACACACTCCCACCACTTCCTTACCATTTCTTCTGCCTTAACCCTGAGAATCATGACTCATATCCTCACCTCTCCACCGAAACTGCTCTGGGGGACCTCTGCTCCCCTCAGCAACTGAACTCAATGTCTTTCCTCAGGTCCCCATCACTCCTGGTCATTCTGTGACAATCAGAAGTGTTGTCTCAGAACTGACTTTCCTTGCATCAGTGATCCCTTAGCGGTGTGGTTCTCTAACCACTGAGATACCCTGCTGTAGTGCTTCTCACTCAGTATCAGGATTCCCTGGGGGCCTATGAAAGGCAGATTGCTGGGCCCCAAACCCAGAGCTTTTGACTCAGTAGACGTAGGCCGGACCTGGAATTTACATGTCGAACAAGCTTCCAGGTGATGCTGGTGTAGGCGGTCCAGGGACCACTCTTCAAGAACCACTGCTCTAATAGGTGTCAACCCAGGCTTGTCTTTAAAATTGCCCAGGGCTGAGGCACTTTTAAAGGTATGATGCCTGGCCCCGACCCTGGACCAGTAGTATAGTGAGAGTATCTGGGTGAGGGTCTGGGCTGTCTCTGTGATTCTGACATGCATGACTCTGTGATTGACAGTCTCTACATTTATACTTCCTGTCCCAGTTTTACTTTGTCATGTCAACCTCCATGGTGACCATGTGTCAGGTTCCGTCCCTTAGATCTTAGCCCTTCAAGTTTGGTATTCTCTCCCTGCGTGCGGGTGGGAAATTATGAGGCCTGACCTAACGCAGTGGCTCTGGGGAAAGAGACAAGGTCAGCTTTGAGAGATATTTGGGATCTAGAAATAACTCTTCTTAATGACCAATTAAATGTGGACGCTGGAGGAGACAATTCACTTATTTAGTAGTAAGTATAGAAATAATAATTTGCAGCCCTTTTCACATACTGGGAAGACCACAGCCAACATCCCACCCCAATAGTTTTACAGAAATATTATGCCAAAACTTGTGTCCACCAGATGGAAAATACTCACCTCCCCTTGGCATCTTGCCAAAAAAGTAATTAGGCCTATGTGGAAACAAAGTTTTGTTTTTGTTTATTTGTTTAGCATTCTTGGAGGTTTCTTTTGTTTTTTCTCCTGATAAATTCAAACATCAGAAATAATACCACACTTGCTGTTAGCTTTTTGAAGTCTGTTTTCTTTCTCTCCCCACACATTCACACAGAGCTTTTGTCTTCCTTTTCTTTTACTATTTTTTCCCTCTTTGCCTTCAAAGTAGTCATGTGTTCCAGGAATGCAAGATGGAGCAATATTAAAACATTTATCTATAAAATTCATTACAACAACAAATTAAATATGGAGGCAGTGAAAAGGCATTTGATAAATTTCAGTAACCACAACTATTGCTGAAATAAACAGAAATGCCTCAAGCATGATAATGACTATTATCAAGCCTAAGATCAAACATAATATTAAATGTAAAATAGTAAGCAATCTCATTAAAGCCAGAAAGAAAAAAAGGGATGCCTTCAAGCATCATTTGTATGCAACATTGTTTTGGAGGTTCTAGCTAATGCAATAATAAAAGAAAAGAAAATGAGTGGTATAAATTTGGAAATGAAAAGAGTAAACTATCTTTATTTATAGATTATATAACCATATGCCTAGAACACTCAAGAAAATATAGTCTTTTTTTTTTTTAGAAATGATTAGAATTAAAGGGCAAAGTTGGATTTTTTTTTAAAAAAAGATTAATAAATACACAAAAATGCAAAAATTGCCTTTATACTACCAGGAGTCATTTAGAATGAAAAGAGAGTTTTAAAAATTCCATTAATGCTCACATGAGAAACTTTAACTTGCTAAGGGATCTACGTGAAGAATAGAAAAAGGTCTATGTGAAGAATACGATGAAAAACGTAAGGTCTAAATCAATGGATAGAAAAGCAACATCACAACAAAGTCAATCCTTCTCAATACAAATTAAATTAACTTCCCATAAAAATCATAAAGGGCTCTTTAACGGAGACGGGCAACATGATTTTCAAGTTTACGTTAAAAATCCATGTGTAAGAATTGCTAAGAAAATGTAGAAAAATAAAGAGGAGGCACAGAGTATATGTGAACTGGTGCAATCAATATAGTTTGGGACTGGCACAGGACTGGTCAGAGGCAGCAGTGGAAAAGAGTCCAGAAATAAATCCAAGTATATATAGGAACTTAATATATGATGAAAGTGGTGTTTAATTCAGGCATGAAAAACTCATTTATTTTATAAACGAGACTGGAATAATTGGCTATTCATCTGGAGTAAAACAATTTTAGTTCCTTACTTCGGGCCATAGACAAAAATAAACTTCACATGGATTAAAGATCTAATGACAGAAAAAAGAAGAGGAATAGTGATTACTGGGAGAAAATTCAGGAGCAGATTATCTCGCCATTGAGTGAGAAAGTTCTTACTAAGCAAAAAAAAAAACTCACAAGCCATTAAAAGGCTAAATACATTGTATTGCAAAAATCAACAATGTCTAGGGAGGGATAGATTGGGAGTTTAGGATTGACATGTACACACTGCTATGTTTAAAATAAAATGCTTGTCCATAAAAAAAAAAAATCAACAATGTGTAAATGGCAAAAGACACCATTAAAAAAAGTCAAGGGACCTATAGATTGGAAAAAATATGAGCTGAGAGTCAAGTTAATATTCCTGTTGCACAAAGAAAGAGAAAATAATTTTTTACAATCAAATAACCAACAGACAAATGGGCGTGGAATAATAAACAGGAAATATACTCAAGGGAAAATGCAAAGGGCCGATAAACAGATGAAAAGAGAATCAGACTCACAGACTCATTAGCAGCACAGGTGGACACAAATTAAAGGGCAAATAGGATGCCTTTCTCCACCTTTTTTTTATTAGAAAAAAAAAGAACACTAGCGAGGAGGTGAAGAAGGAGGAGGACGGTGACGACATAGCTTACTGTGCTTACAAGGGTCCAGCCGCTGTTCTGAGCACTTTACATATAATAGCTCGTTTGATTCTATCAGCAGCCCATGAGGTTGGCACTATTACTATCCCCATGGTATAGATGAGAAGACGATACACAATTCTCATAAAACAATACTTATCCTTACCACATTGAGTTCTCTGATAATTACTATTCTATCCTATGTTACTTTACTTAAAAATCACTGGTCAGGACCCAGTAACTTAATTTTATGATACACAAATGCTTAAGCCCACAGTTTGAAAAACACTGATCTAGAGAGATGTTCATAAAATATTAAATTAGAATAACAAGTTTCTGAGTAATGTGTGTACTGAAATCTCATTTATGGAAGAAAAAAAAGAAAGGAAGGAAGGAAGGGGGAAGGAGGGAGGGAGGGAGAGAGGAAGCTGCATCGTGTATATGAGTATAGATTCTGTAGTAATGGGTATGTGTATTCAGGCAGAAAAAGGAAGGCGTCACACCTTTCATCACATCATCATTCATATCGGTTACCTCAGGGGGTTGGACAAGGTAGAAGAAAGATTTTTCAGCTTTTCCTTGTACATCTCTGTTTTGTTTTCAAGCTGCAAGAAAGAATCCTTTGCTTTTGGGGTTTTTAAAGAACAATTCAACAAAACTGGGACAAAAGAGTTTTGCAATCTGTAAATTTTTGTGCTCTGGGATAAAACCTAAGTTTTTTAACTTTATTGCATCTCATGCTTCAATGGCCCCCATTCAGCATTTGGCTCCCATTTACTAAAAGAATAAATCTTGCAATTCCACCTATAAAACTTACTGGGAGAGGGATAAACCTGATTATGGTGTCTTCTTATCAAGCGAGAAGGGTAAGTTCTTATTCTAACCTGCAGTAATAATGCAACTGAATGAAAGGGAAAGGATCTCTGTGGAAAAATACCCAAGGAGGCTTATAGGAGAGAGGTCTAATTCCACTTGAATGAAGTCTCATTCATTCATTCAGCATGTACCTGATTTGATTTATTTTACCTTAATTTTACATACCAAAACTGCCACCTCTCTTTCTAAATACTTTGTACCTTACATGAAATAGCCCATTTAATTGCTGGAGGTTTCCCCTATAAACCAGAAGGTTTAGTATGTCCTTTAGACCCTCCTCTAACTGGATTGTTCAAGATTCTGGAGGCTTATTCAGTTCAAACATCAAACAAGCCTGGTTCCTTCTTCCAAAGTCTAAGAGAAAAAAGAAAAAAATTAGAATTTTCTATCAACTTCCGTGGTGGTTGTTAGTGCTCTGTGCCAGCTCCATCTTCTGGGCTCATACTAGGATTGTACTACCCTGCACACTTGGGGTTAGATGCAGCTACAGGTCTGGCTTTGACAAATGAAAGGAGTGAAGAAGCAATGGCTCATGTGAGATCCAGTGTGTGAATTTGCCTCACCCTTTTCTGCCTCTGTAATGATGGAAATAATCTCCATCAGCCTGTCCTCATGATGGTCATACAGAGGGGCGAGAAATAACCTGGAGTTGTATTATGCTGCTGAAACTTCAGGACTGCTTGTTACCACAGCATAACTTATCCTATCCTGACGGATACACTCCATGCACAGAAGTCTTAATTGCAAACTCCTGGCATGCATTACTAGTAAGACCTGTACCTTGCCACCAAGGGGATGTTTGTCCACGGCTGTAGTGCTGTCTCTGCCCTCTGGGAACCTGCCAGAGCCCAGTGGGCTTCGTGACTATAATATGTTTAGTTACATTCAAATTCTGAACCATTGTTTTCGCTGAAGGATTGGGGGGTGACAAGGAATTGAGAATAAAGAAGGGATCAGTGATGTCTGTGTACAAAGGGAAGGAAGGAAGTCAATGGCCAGAAAGGTAATGAATACTTAAACATGTTTTCTGGGAATTCCCTGGCGGTCCAGTGGTTAGGACTCTGTGCTTTCACTGCCGAGGGCGCGGTTTCAATGCCTGGTTGGGAAAGTAAGATCCTGCAAGTCGTGCAGCCAAAAAAAAGCAATAAAATTTTTTTCTGCCCATTTGGAAAAAGGCCCAGCTTCCTGTAATCTGAACAATGAACAGAGTCTAAGAAGGCAAATCCTCGTGCTCTTGAAGTCATCACCACCTTCCCTTCTGGAACAGCCAGTCCGAGACGATATTCACTGTAGATTCAAAAGGCACCCAGAAATCTGCTCAGAAGGGTGGTAGGGTTGATGAGCTGTAGGGAGTGTGGATTCTCTGTGATTTCTGTGCCAAATTAGGAGCTGAATTTAGATGCTCTCACCCTAATTTGAAGTGGTCTTTTGAAATCAGAACTTCTGGCAAAAAAAAAAGTAAAACCACAAATTATACTCAAGGCAAAATATACTGTAGAGGTATCCCAGATCCTTTGAGATCCATGAAAATAATCTCAGTTCCTAGAGAAACTGCTCATCTGTATTAGAAGTACATGTACCCCCGTGACACTGTAATGAGAGGCCCAGGGCAGGCTGCTGGGATAGAAATACTTCTTGTGGGGAAGGGCTCTGGAATAGACTTAACGATTTGGATCATGTGTGCACACAAAGTTGCCAAATATTAAAGCCTGTATGTCCTGCCACGGTTCTATGTAAGGAAAAATCGATATGAATCAGATTGTTTACCCATCCTTTTATTCACGTGTTCCATAGACTCTCCCAGGTACAGTGCAGAGCACCAGAGATATCCATATTTAAAAATAACAATGACACAATTAAAAGGCAGTCTTTGCCTTTCAGGTTGTAATGAGAGAAATAATAACCTAATAATATAGAGTAAATATATTCTAATAACAGACCTATGAAAAACCTGCTATGGTCAGATGGAGAAGAGAAGGAAAAACTGACACCTGGGTTCACAGAGCTGGTAAGAACCAGGGATAAATGCCACTTACCTGAACTGGGACACAAGAGACTTAAGCACGGGGTCCCATCTGCTAGCGACTAATGCGTGATGTTGGAAAAATTAGGTGTAGACTGTAGAGTTCTAGGGTTGTCATGATACATGTGTTTGTGCATATGTATTTATGTGTTTTAACTACCAATGCATTTGCTAGGCAGAAAAGATTTGCACCCAGAACAAAGGTAAAAGACCTCTGAGAGAAGAAAACACACACAGGCTCTCTTTATCTTTCCGTCCACGTTTCCAAATAACAGTGCAATTTCCCTGTCCTGTCTAATTAAGTTGATCTTAAACAGACGGTGATTTCGAGGAAAAAAAGAAAACCAAGTCTTTCTAACAGTTTCAAATCATTTATCTTGATTAAAAAGACAGTCTTTAGTCCAAACAAACCTGTCTTATTTAAACCTGCATGAAGAGTAGGCCTTCCTCCTCAGGAATGGATGATCTGTACTTTCTATGATTCTTGATGAAATTGGAGTTAAAAGGATATCTTGGAAGCGCACCCAGAGATCAGGACATGGTCCTATCTCTGTGTTAAAAGGAAACCAAAACCAACCAGCCCAGCAAAGAAAACCTCATGACCCTACAGACCCTCTACTTATCACACTCTTTTCTTCCCTTTATCCTTGAAAGTCATGCTGGCTTCTTTTTTCCCACCTCATTCTTGTACCTGCAGCCCACCTGCAGTCAGACGCCACCCTGCCCCTCCTCCCAGCTGCATCTTCCCAGGTCAAGCATCTCTTCTTGTTGCCAGTTCCGGAAAGGCTCTCTGACCTCATTCTAGGTGCATAAGTTCCAGAGTCGGACACTGTTCTCTGTTCCCTGGGCTCTGGGACACCCCTCCCTCTGGGTCTTGCTCCTTTGAGAACATGACCTGTTTCTCATGCCCCTGGAACTCTGCAGAGGATTTTACGTACGTCCTTATTGGCATATCACAACATCCCTATGAAATGTGTGTTATGATTGTCCTTTTACAGAGGAGAAAACAGGTTCAAGGTCACAAAGCTGGACCTTGGCCATATTCATTGGACTGCTTCCTAAGGCCATGCTCTTTTTTTTTTTTTTTTGCGGTACGCGGGCCTCTCACCGCTGTGGCCCCTCCCGTTGCGGAGCACAGGCTCTGGACGCGCAGGCTCAGCGGCCATGGCTCACGGGCCCAGCCGCTCCGCGGCATGTGGGATCTTCCCGGACCGGGGCACGAACCCGTGTCCCCTGCATCGGCAGGCGGACTCTCGACCACTGCGCCACCAGGGCAGCCCAGACCATGCTCTTTGCCGCTATGAAGGGCGAGGACAGGAAGAGCCAGCCCTCACTGACCTCAGCTGATAGTTGTCTTTACTTTGAATTCTGCCATTTGAATGAAAAAGATACCTTTAGCAGGACATAGAATTCCTGCCGCGCATCCTATGGGGCAGGTACCAGAAAAGCTTTGCATAAGCTCTCCCTCAGGTAATCAGCAAAACAAGCCATGAGACCCTTACTATTATTATCCCTGTTTTACAGTTAAGGAGACAATGGTCGAAAGAGTTTGCCCCAAACCACAGAACTTGTTCGTGGCAAACTCCTCCTCGGGTAAGAGGGACTCCAAAGCAAGTGCTCAGACCGGACGCCCTTCTCCCCAGCACCCCTGAGGGTGCCTCCCCCATGTCCTCCTGGGCCCTCCCCCATCCAATCCTCTCCCCCTCTGTCTCCTGGCTGCACGCTCTGTCCAAGAAAACCTCAACCACACATACGAAGTCACCCCTGCACTGCCAGCCCTAAGTCTGCATATCCAGCCTCTTCTAGGTCCAAAACCATCCATCTATCTCACCATGACAGTCTCCATTTTCAGATTCCAAAGTCATCTCAACCAAAGGGGGGAAAAAGTCAAAAGAAAAAAAAAAACAGAAACGGGATCACCTTGCCATCAAAACGTCAAAGCCTCCCTCCTGCCCCTGCTTCCCCGGTGAGGGCATCCCCATGTGCACCATCAATCAGGCAAGAAATATGAGTCATCCTTACCCCCATCTCCTCTTCTCAGCAAGGTGGTCCCCAGGTTCTCTTAGCTCCATCTTCCTGTAAGTGGCATCAGCCCCTTTCCTCCTGACTCACGTTGCTCCCACTTGCATCCACCCTCATCTTATCCTTCCAGGATTTCTTCAGTGACCTCTAGACAGTTCTCCCTGTGGCCGACATGGCCCGCCTCTGACATGGACACCTCCAATGCTGCAGAGCATTCTTTCTAAACTTTTCTTGTCATCTCATGGACTCCCACAGGTTTGTCTACCCCCCCCCACACACACACATTTGTCACACTTGTGGATCCAGTTCCAGCTCCCCTCCCAAGCTCTACACTGAAATTTCCGACTACCTACAGGACATCCTACGTAGATGTCCCTCTCGGGACAGACATCTCAAAACAGGAGTCAGCAGGTGACTTCTCCCTATGCAGACATTCCCTACAGGAGTCTCTTCCTCTTTTATAGCCCATCTCAGCTGGTGGTACCACGTCGTCCCAGTGTCACAGGCTCAACACCTTGTCAGCATCTTAGACTAAATCCTTGTCCGTCGTTACTATTTCTAAAGCATCTCTCTTCCGTGTCCTTGTCACCTCCGCTGCCAACGCCCAAGTTCACTGACAGGTCTCATCCCCCTTCAATGTATCCTCTGTCCGATGGCAAGAATAATCTTTCTAAAGTATACATCTTACCATGCATCTTCCCATCTCAAAATCTTTAATGGTTTCCCCTTGGTATAACACAAATGCACTATGTAAATATTAAGAGAAGATTGTTGAAAGTTGAGGAGAGATGAAAATGGGGCAGAACTTACTCAGGAGAGGCTGCCCGGAAGGTGAACTTGGAGTCAGATTTGGTGGAGAAGGAAGCAGAGACGTTGTCGAGAACAGAATGAACGGGCATTCCTTTCTTATCCGAACACTTCAGAAATTAACGGCATTTAAATGAGAAAAATGGTATTTGTCCGACTTCCTGCTTCAGAAAACTAACATAATAGTAATAATTTTTGACAGTCTAAGTATCCCCACTGAAAAAACTGAGGAACGAAGCAGAAAAAAACTGTTAGACTTTTGTTGTCAGCATTTCTATGCTGTTGCAACACTCTTGCATTGATGATTCCAAGGGAAAGGGAAGTGTGGACAGTTTTGCTACCGAGAAACAGGCCAAATATTTAGCACTTGAATGGAAGAGTTCCTTTTGACAGTTGCAGACTTAGAACATATTTGAGTATTTGTTCCAGGAACACGTTTGGAGATGTTGCCAGGCAGAATCAGGATCCCCCCAGGATCAAGGTGGCAAAGAACTATTTCAAATGTTTTGTAAGTCAGTGAAGTAGACCTCAATCAATTGGCAAAAATCCTTGGACTTGTTTTGTTTCAATTCCTGTATTGTTGTGGGGCATATATAAGGGAACGATCTGGTTTTGAAACTGTCCATACCAAAGTAATGTAACACCCAGCTCAGCCTAATGTTACATCAACGTCTAAAGTAATTAGTACAGAGAATATAACTTAGATGTTTTTTCCCAACACTCAAGGGAATATCTGAAATGCAGAACAAGTGTTATTATCAGAGTTATATCAATACATTAAAACTTTAGGACATTTAAGCAACAATCTCATTCCTTCCCACGACTACCAAATGCGCAATCGTTGGAAATGTTATAAAAATAAATCAAAATAACAGAAGTAAAAGTTATTTTTTTAAAAACATCTGATTATATAAAGGTGACCCGTTTAATCATCTTAGGAGACAAATTGATAACCAAGCTTTTTTTTCTCAATTAATTGATGGAGACCCAACTGCTCACATCATCACATCATCAGGAAGTCCAGGGTCACCTCCTTGAGGTCTCCTTCCCCCCCCACACACCCCTTCATGTATTGTCCAAATCCCCAGGCAGAGAGAGAAATGGGAAGTGTGACCAGTCCCCCAAGAGGACCCAGGCTGGGTTTGCCATTGTTCTCATTGCTGCCACTGAACCTGGTCCCTTAAGCCTTGTTCTGCCCCAAGGAAGCATCCTGCCCTTGGCCACGGCCCTCAACCACCTGGTTCCCTGTTCCGAGATTCCCAGGCTGGGCCTTGGGACCAACTTGCTCAACCACGTGGGGTCACTGGGTATTGAGAGGGGTCACAGCATCTTCAAGGACACTGTCTGCTTCTACTCAGGCCAAGGGGGACTGGAGGCATCTTTTGATAAGTAGGTCATCGCAATGCCCCCAAGTCCTGCTGTCTAAGTCGATGGAGGCTTTGAAAGCTCCTGGAAGGACAGAGGTCAAAACGCATATGTTGTTATGTCCACCTGGTGAATCTGGACTGATCTTCATTGTTCTTTTAGTTTCTGTCTTTTCTAAACACCTCCCAGGAGAATGTATTACTTCTGTAACCAGATCTTTCGTGCTGTAAATTTTTTTAGAGAATAAAGAGAAACGGCTATAATGGTCCCTGGATTGTTGAACAAATACCTGTGGAGCGTTTCTTACATGCCAGGCACTTCCTAGGCACCAAGAATGCATGAAAGAACAGGATGGCCCCACGTTCTACTAATTCATTGGCAAATAAGTAGAATGTAAATTGGTCCTGGTGGGCACGGGTGGAGGGGTGGCCACCAACCGCTACCTGAGAAGCCATCCGGAAACCATCCGGTACAGAGGAGGTACTGTACTGTCCTCACTTGTTTTAGGAAAATCAAACCAACTGTTGGAAAGAAATTCATGTTTATCTTGCATTTCAGAGTAAAACCCCATTACTTCTGAAATTATCTATAACTAGGCTGATTTATCTGTTAAAAATAACTTTAAAAATGTGGTTTTTTCCACTAAATTCAGGTTGTATATTGGCATCTCTCCTAATGTTTGTTTTTCCCCTCTTCCCCCCTCACCCTCCAGGCTTCTACTTTGCAACCCAGCCTGCAAGTGCCCCTGGAGCACAGAGCAGCAAATCACCACGGTGACTCTGGCCACCCATCCCACAATGCAGAGCCGTGTGTCAAGTGGGTCACAAGTCATTCTTCATCTGAAGCTCGGGCTTCAGAGGCTGGGGCTCAGAATAATCCCTTTTCACTGTGCAGAATAAGAGTCTCTGAAGTTCGCCTGCCCCTGGCAGCCTGGGTACCGCGGCTGAAGGTTTCCCTGTTGAAGCGGAGCATCTGACTCACCACGAAACACAATCCACAGCCACGTTTGCTCCGCTCCTTTGGAAATGGTCCGATTGACTTTCTTCTTCTTTTTGGGTTCTCAGACATTTCCCAGTGTGATCCAGGGTGTCCCAGGAGGCCCCTTCATGGCTCATCCAATGTAGCCAAGAACCACACCCTGACACAACTCACAACACACACGAAAGCTCTCAGCAGTGCTTCAGAGAAACACAAAGAAAAGAAGGATCAGAAACCAAGGAGAGAAACCTGTCTATTGGAGTTTCCCTTAATAAGACACCAGAGGAGACCCTAAAAATTGTCGTATAATAAAGAGCCCCAGTGGTTGAGCTTAACCAGCTTCTGTACAACAAGTTTCAAAATTCGTAAAGAAAACACTGCTCGAATTTAACTGAAAGGGTCCACATTCTGCAGTTGAAAGCTCTCACCATGGCCTGAGTAAAATCTCCGTCAGTCGGCCTCTTGGAAAGTGGAAAAGAGCTGCTCAGCCCAGCCCTCTGGTTCCACGGAGGTGATGGACGAGGCGGAGTTTTGCTTCCTTTCCTGAGCCAAAGAGAAGCTGAGAATGCACGGTGGTCAGTCTTCAGTTATCCAAACCTGAGAGCCAGGAAGACACCCTTGAACAGAAAAACACCACCAAGTCCACACACTAAATCTAGACCAATTCATTCCTAGGAGTGCCCTATTACTTCTATTTTAAGCAATTCTAATAAGACTGGTTATCTAGTTTTCCAACCCATAGCAGATTAATCGAGGCAAGGATGCTGTTAGAAGCAGGAACACTGATTTAAAAATAAAAAATGACACACGTGATAAAAGTAACAGGTGTTGGTGAGAGGAGAGATTAAAACATTTTTCAAAAGTGAACAAGGGGCTTCCCTGGTGGCACAGTCGTTAAGAATCCACCTGCCAACGCAGGGGACACGGGTTCGAGCCCTGGTCTGGGAAGATCCCACATGCCGCGGAGCAACTAAGCCCGTGCGCCACAACTACTGAGCCTGCGCTCTAGAGCCCACGAGCCACAACTACTGAGCCGGCGTGCTGCAACTACTAAAGCCCACACGCCTAGAGCCCGTGCTCTGCAACAAGAGAAGTCACCACCATGAGAAGCCCGTGCACCGCAATGAAGAGTAGCCCCCACTCGCCACAACTAGAGAAAGCCCACACGTAGCAACCAAGACCCAATGCAGTCAAAAATAAATAGATAAAATAAATAAATTAATTTTTTTAAAAAAGCGAACAAGAACCTCCAACACAAAGCAGTGCAGGCTCATTGGGGGAAGAGGCGAAATATTCTAATCCCTTGACCCACTTCTAAAGATTCCACAATAACTGATACTCATGAGGAAGCCTCTGGGTGGTAAATAGCAAATACGCTTGACATTCAGTATCCTGGTCCAATGAAGTGGAAGGGGTGTGCCTCAGACAATGTCCCATCAAAAATGATCATGTAGGGAGAGCTGACTGCAAAGGGGCACGGGGCAGGGGGGTGTCGTTGAGGTGATGGAGATGATCTATATCATGATTAGAATGGGGGGGTCACATGGATGTATGCTGTTTGTCAGTTCATCAAACCCTATATTCAAAGGGATGCATCTTATTGTATGTAAATTGCACCTCAGTGAAATTGATTTCTTTTTTTGTCAGTATGTTTTATTGAACTATAGCTGATTTATGATGTGTTAATTTCTGCTGTACAGCAAAGTGATTCAGCTATATACACATTCATCAGTGAAATTGATTTCTAAAGTAAAAACAAGGTTCAAGTTAAAAGTTGGCACTTACGGGGCAAGAGTCTACCATCTGGGAATTCACTGATAAATGCAATGCCAACTTCCCTGCTGGTACAGGCTACTTCCATTAATTCCAGATACATCTATGGAACCTTCAAGAGGAGAACTGGACTCTTTGGAAACTATAATCCAGGAAGGTTAAGAAAAACTTTCTTCCAAAGTGTTCTTGACCGACCTCAATAGCTTTTGCTGCTTTTTCTTTTGTTTCCAATTCCACAAAGGCAAATCCCTTTGTATTTCCAGTAGACTTATAATGTGGTATACTTATATGAAAAACATTGCCACATTTCCCAAATATTCTTTCAATCCAACTGGGATTAACATTTTTGGGAAGTAACTCCTATGATAAGTTCGAAGCCATATTTAATAAAATAGTAAACCTTGAAAGAAAAAAAAAACAGAGAGAGATACATCTACAGGGCCAGCCACTGTGTTGGGTCCTGGTTTGCAAAAATTGGGGAAATATACTCCCTGCCTTGGAAAGGCTCCTAGTTTGATGAATTTAGTGGCTAAAGGATATATTTACTTTCAACTCTACACGCTGGGATCTGGCGTTGGCAGAATTCAGGACCACGGAGAATCTCTGACATGGGTCATGCTTGTCCCTCTCCTGTCTGGTTTGCTGACCTGCACAATTCCCTGCTTTTGGGAAAAAGCCCTCATTTTCGAGCATCATTTTAAACGGGGATCATTTCTACACCCTCACCAAGCAAGAACCCCCAGGGACTTGCTGGCAGAGTGGAATTCCCTTTAGATTTTTGAGCAATAAAACAGGACTTGTCACAAGCTGTCGGAATCCAGTAGCTTTGAAACCACTGATGCGGTGAGAGAGGAGTCGTGACATTGAAATCATACGCTGTAACTCCCCAGACTCGGCCAGGAGAAGCTGTCTCAACGCTAAACGTTCTGGGACTGTCTCTGAAAATCTATGGAAAGTGACAAACAGGAACAGATTAGAAGGCTGAAGAGAATAGCATCGTGGCCAGAACCTCTATTCAACAAACACATATTTGTTGAATGAATGAAGAAAATAGAAGCTTTAGCTCCCATGGCTACTTTATAATAGAAAAGGACTGTAAAGCTGAGACGCTGACAAAGTGAAGGGATTCAGTCCCTGAGTGTGGGCAGCCCTGTCTGTTTTCCCTCCACCTAGTCCTTCCCTCCTCCGGCCTCATCCTGATTCCAAAAGGTACACATGCTTACTCAGAGGCCACCTGGAAGTTTCTGTTTGTCTGGGGACCCGGAAGGAACCTCTTGCCCAGAGCTAAGCCAGGCCTGTTATGCAGGACAGTGTGTCAGTCAGGGTCCCAGCAGGAAAGAGAATCTAGCTCAGGCTGTAATTGCCTTCATGTAATTGCCTTCATGTAATTGCCAGGGTCCCAGCAGGAAAGAGAATCTAGCCCAGGCTGTAATCTAGCCCAGGCGGGAATGCTCCTGGGGGTGTGGACACATTTCAGGGAGCCAAGGTGGGGTGGCGAGGTACCCAGAGACTAGCAACAGGCCTAGGGTCACCAGATTCAGATAAAAAGGTGGGATGTGCAGTTAAATTTGGATTTCAGAAGACACTGAATAGTTTTTTAAGTTATAAGCGTGTCTCAAATATCACACGTACTTAATACTTAAAATGATTGGTTACTTACGTGAAATTTAGGTTTAGCTGGGTGTCCTGTGTTTTATCTGCAGCCCTACCCAAGCCCGAAGGTGTTACTGGAGCCCAGGAGGAGGGACAGCCCTGCAGGAGTCATGGTCATGGGAGGACACTTGTCAGAAATGGAGCCAGGGCAGCGATGAGCTGGGAAGGAAGACAAGACCTCTCTCTCCTCCTGCCCTCTGATCCCTCGGGCACCTCCCATTGGCTGAACACAGTCGGAGTCCAGCCATCAAGAGGGCACAGGTCTATAATCCTTAGGTGATGATCTCCCAAGACAGAGAAGTGAGCAAAGAAGCATTCGGGTATTCTTCTTCTTTTTGCTAAAAACCACCAGCAAAACCAGATTCACAGCAAGTATTTACAAACAGTGGACTCCAAGCAATTATACAATAACAGTAGTGTCCAGGTTTCACAGGGACATATTCACACCCAAGCCTCTTTCTAAATGTGCATGTATTCCGCCCACAGGAAGCTGGGGACAGTATAATAATGAGCAAAGGTAGTAAACGGCTTCTTGGACGGGTGGGAACTTCTTGTTGGCATCTGGGAACGATCTTGAGAGAAAAACAAGTGATTCCTTTGCCCATTCTTTTGCTGGAAGTTAAAAACCAAACACTGTACCGGGTTTAATTTGCAATCATCGTTGAAAGAATCAAGCATGTGGGGACTCCCAACCTTTTTTTTTAGTAGAGATCGTTGTGTCGTTATAACTCAATTCTTTATCATTTCTAACCTCTTTGCCCTCTCCAAGATCGAGTTAGACATCAAGGGCCTAAGAGTAAAGTCACATAAAGACCCTTAATTTAAGGAAGTGGGTGGAGGGAGAAGGGTCTGGAAACACTGGGGAGGCATTAGGCAGTCACCCAAGGCTTTACTGCCAACTCCCTCTTTGCTCAAGTCACCCAACTACTCCAGGGCTTAATGTTTTCATCTGTATAATAAAGGGGTTGGTTTTGAGCCACTTAGGACCTTTCCTGACCTAGGAGTCCCTGAATCCAGTTTCCCGATGTTTCGAAAACTCAATTCTCCATAACCCCATGGAGGGAGAGTGAACAGAAATCTTATCCAACTGTCAGCAAAAGTGGTTTCACTATTGAGAATTAACCAAGGAGACTGACCAAGCCCGTTGGAATTCACCTTCCATTCCACTGAGATTTCTCCTTCTGGCTTCAAGAGGAACCATCATTATTGTAGGAAGGTAGATAAGAAGGAAATCCTTCCTGAGTATCTATGACAGGCTATTCCTCACACAAACTCCAAAAGGGCTTTATTTCATCAAAAGCACAAAAGCCCCAACTTCTAATGTGCAGAGGATCCAACCAATGGCCAAAGAGAGAACAAAATGGGGAAATCCCTGTAGTACATGGACCACCTTCCTGGAACCAGTCCTCTTCATTGGAGCTCATCTGTTTATTAAATGCTGTGTCCCTTCATGTTCCTTGTGTTCAACGGTCCCAAGAACAAAGCAAGACATCTTCGAACATTTTCATAAGAATATAAGACTCTGTCTATACCCTCTCAAGGAGGGCAGGAGAAAAGGTGTGGAGGAGTTTAGAGGAGTATCCTGACACTCTGTCCAGCTCAAAGGAAGGAAAGGAACACAAGGGCTCACGTCACTGCTCTCCAACTGAACTGAGCCATTTCTACGTGGAAATCCAATCGACGCTTTTCTGTCCCAGCGGAAGAGTTCCAAATGCCTCAGTTGCTCATCTCTGTGTCGAATTCACAGCCTAGAAAGGTCCCATAAGCAGGAGCTGAGCCAGGTTTGCAGAGGGCAGAGGGGGCAGAGAAGGCAGCCTCCCCCTAATCCGTCCTTAGTAAACAAAAAGCAATATGGGCTCCTATGCAGAAACCAGTGTTCAGATGAGCCCACAGAAAGACCCCATCTAAAGAGTAAGCGTTCGAAATTCTCACAAGCCATCGGTGTCCCAGGGCAGTGGTCATGTTCTCCAGCCTTTGAAGCCGGCAAGGAATCTAAGAAGCCACCTGGAGTTTCCACGGGGGCGGGGCGAGAGCCCCACAGGACTGTGTGAACAGGGGTACTGCAGGCATTCGCCCTGGGTTCCCATCTATAAAATCACCAAATTTGAACAGACAGCTGCTGTTCAGGCTCTTAACACGGTATCTAGAGGGAGATGCGGAGCTCTCCTCGAGCTTGCGGCCTGGCCGTCTTTCTGATGAGCAATACAGTTGAAAGAACAGGTTGGAAAGCCAAGGGCCTGTCAGGCTCCTTCGCACTCCAGTGTTGCCAGAAGGTCTATAAAAATGTCATTGTCTCTCAGCTGATGGTGATTATGTTACCCTTTACATTGGCTGTTGGTAATAAAAAAAAAAAAAAAAAGCAAATACCATTTTTGCACTGCTCTGGCCTTCCTCTGGCCTTTTTCAAGCAATAATAGACTAAATATAAAGAGACAGAAGTCATTACTCGGCGCTTTAACTAGTGCCAAGGAAAATGAATAATTAGGGAAACATTACTTGCGAGAAATGTACACGGTTGCTTTTAAGTTGGAACCAAGAGAGGAGCTCTTTAAAAATACATCATTTCCCCTTTATCTTAACATGGCATTCGGACTTTGGCATAATATATTAGGGTCGCTACTGTTTAGATCTTAGCAGAAAAAAAAAATGCTTTGAGTTTCCATTATCCTATTATACATCCCAAATCAAACAGAGACACAGAGGAGAGATGAAGAGGGTGGACAGGGGATGCAGCCCTGTTTGCACGGCTTCCAGATCGTCTAACAGAGGAGCTGATGTTTGATTTTGGTCCCCTGGGACAGCAAGGCCCCAGCACGGCTCTCGGACCCCCCCCGGAACTCAATCCGATCCTTCAAGTTGCCAGGAGGAGGCCCTCCCAGGTGACCTAGCACGTGCCCAGGCACCTGAACGGTGCTGGGCAAGGTGGTCCTCCCCGCTCTCTGTGGCTCTCTCTCCCTCTCACCCCATGTCTCCTCCTCCCCAACCCCTGTCTGGGTCTTCAGCCTCCCCTTAGGCAGGAGGAGCGGGCAGAGTTGGCACCAGACACAGCAGGACCCCCTCCACCCCGCCTCTGTCCACATAGCAATATTGACCAGGTAGAGAGAACAGGGCAGGCGGTTGCAGGCTCAGCCTGGGGCAACAACAGAGGTGGTCCTGAGGCTCCAGAACCAGAGGCAGCGTGAAGCCAGAGTGCGCCCAGGCTCGTGAAGGTGAAGGTACGATCAGGGAGACACCCTTGGTCCCTGACGCTGACTCCGTGTTGGTATAGATGAAGCCCGAGGCATTGTCCTCGGGAATTGTTTGACTCACTTGGTCAGACAGAGAGCCTGTGTCCTCTGTTCCCTAATACCTGGGCTCCCCGCTCCTGGCTGCTTCAGATGGCAGAGCCCTGCTCCTTTCCTCTATATTATGGGCTGATTTACGTCCCCCCAAATTCAGATGTTGAAGTCCTAGCCCCCTGTACCTCTGAATGTGACCGTATTTGGAGACAGGGTCTTTTAAGAGGTGATTGTGTTAAAATGAGGCTGTAAGGGTGGAGCCCTAACCCTGTATGACTGGTGTCCCCATAAGAAGATGAGATACCAGGGGTGCCCGCAGAGGCAGCAAGAAGGTGGCTGTCAGCAAGACAAGGAGACGGGCCTCAGAGGGCCCTGGACACCTTGATCTTGGACGTCTATCTCCAGAGCTGTGAGACAATACATGTCTGTTGTTTAAGGCACACGGTCTGAGGCATCTTGTGCCAGCAGCTCAAGCAGACTCACACGCTCTACAAAGTCAGTCACTTGCCGCTTCCTGAAAAGTTACTGCACTCGTTTCCTAAGCTATCGTAACAAAGTACCACAAAGTGGGCAGCTGAGGAGTCTGAGATTGAGGTGTAGGCAAGCTTGGTTCCTTCTAAGGGCTGGGGAGGTAAATTCTGCTCCATGCCTCTCTCCTAGCTTCTGGTGGTTTGCTGGCAATCTTCGTTTCCTTGGATTGTAAGAGCGTCATCCCAACCCCTGCCTTCCTCTTACATGGCTTTCTCCCTGTGTCTTTGTGTCCAAATTTCCCCTTTTT
Organism: Monodon monoceros; assembly: GCF_005190385.1. NCBI lineage: Eukaryota > Metazoa > Chordata > Mammalia > Artiodactyla > Monodontidae > Monodon > Monodon monoceros. The sequence goes on along the minus strand of NW_021703786.1, from coordinate 40,697,725 downwards.
ATAAGAAGGACACCAGTCACATTGGATCAGGTCTCATCTTAACTTGATCGTCTGCAAAGACCCTATTTCCAAATCAGGTCAAATCAGGTCACAGACACTTAGGGTGAGGACTTCAACATCTTTTTGCAGGCTATAATTCAATGCATAGCAGTTACATATAGCAAAGGATTTACTTTCCAGAATGCCGACGTCAGATGGTTATTTATGAGTGAACATAGGAGAAACCACCTTCAGCCCCGCTCCTAAATCTTCCCCATCTACTCACTGATGGTTTGAATTGTCTTATCAGAGAGCAGAACTTCTCTGGGCTCCCTAAGAAAGAAAGCTTCCACCTCAGGTCGAAGAATTCCTACTGCAAGACATCCCTACTGCAAGACACACGCCCAGAGTGGAGTTCTTCCTGGCAGATGGTGTCATAACCAAGGAAGTACAAGAAGATTAAAGGGCTAATGCATAAAGGGCCGCCACGTTGGACCCTGGAGGGGAAGAACAAAGGGGTTTAAAGGAGGTTGGGAGTTTCAGAGATGTGTGTGTGCGCTGATCAGACCGCTGCATTTTTCCGTTCTGTGTCTGTTGTCGTGTAGACTTGGCCTTTGCAGCCAGAAGAGAGAAGAAGGAGCTGGTTCAAAGGAGCTGCTGATGAAATGCACATGAGACTCAGAGCTGAGCAAATCAGAGGGGAGCTGCCGATTCTCCTGACAAGAACAAGACGGGGAGAAAAGAAGAAAGACTGACGGAGGCTTTCCAAGCCACCTTGGCTTGTTGGCTTGCCTGGAGGTGATTAATGATACATCGTCACAGGAACCGCACAGGTTTCAGAAACGCTCTTCGGTGAACTCCATCCATCTGTGCTTTTACGGAGTCAATCCAGGTGATTGACACAGGAGGGAGGACTTGGATAAAGAGAAAACCTACAAAGCACTTTTGCTCCCCACGTATTCGCTCTTTCAAAGCACATATAGCAGGAAATCCAAATCACTGGTGCAAACCTTTGCATTTAATTTGTTCCCGGAGGCACCATGGGGGCCGTTATCCCAGAGACAGAGACATGAAAATCCCATTATTTGAAATACAGTCATTGTATTTTTGTTTCGCTCTAGGCTGTACCCTGAGAAGTTATCAGTAAACCGAAGAAAGTCAAGAAGCATAGGAAGTAAGGTTGGGGGTACTTGGTGCCAACAGGAAGGAAAGCAGCTTGGGAGCATGACTCTTAGGAGAGCTTGTTTAAAAATCACAAGTAGCAGCAGGTCGCGGGCTGGGGTGAGTGTGTGTGTGTGTGTGTGTGTGTGTGGTGAAAATACAATCCAAGTGATTTACGTGAACCACTGCTTTGTGAAGTGCCGGACGGCACAGTTCTCCCCACATTTCTGAAATTGCTCGTTTCGGGAGAATCCATGGTTCGTGACACCACCGAACTTTTCAAGTCTGCACCACCATAAGGCACGTGGCTGGACATTACGACGTTGCTGGAAAAAGAGATAAAATATCAACAGGGTAAGTTATTTAGAAGACACTCTAGCCTCACTTCCCTCCAATCCAGCCCTGTCGCTGCCTCGGCATCAGAAGCTACCTGTCCCACATTTTCTTGGTCTTCGCTCATTCCACAGCCTCGACCACACCCAAGGTCACCCCGGGCCTGACTTCCAGCCATTTCTATGCTCCATTACTGGGAGGCTCACACACCCCACCCCTCCCTGCTTCTTCCTGCCTTCCCGTCCCTACTTCAGTAGAGAACCTCAGTGCAGTGTGAGTTCCCGCACACGATGGAACCCTGTTCCAGAAGGTTCCATCACCTCTTGCAAGAGCTCAGCAGGGGCTGCACATTAATGCACAGATGGCAGCGAGGGCCAGACTATGTTCCCCACACCTGCTGGACCCCACAGGCCCAAACTCCAGGTAACCCCTGCTCTGGCAGAGCTAGAATTTCAGCCTGTGTCACTCCCTCTCTTTCGTACAAGTGATCTCTCGACTCCCACGTAGATCATGCCCGCGTCCATTTTGGCCAGAAGGACTGGGCCATCCTTTCTCTCTTCTAAGAATCCCAGAGGAGGGGCTTCCCTGGTGGCGCAGTGGTTGAGAGTCCGCCTGCCGATGCAGGGGACACGGGTTCTTGCCCCGGTCCGGGAGGATCCCACATGCCGCGGAGCGGCTGGGCCCGTGAGCCATGGCCGCTGAGCCTGCGCGTCCGGAGCCTGTGCTCCGCGATGGGAGAGGCCACAACAGTGAGAGGCCCGCGTACCGCAAAAAAAAAAGAATCCCAGAAGAGATATTCTGCACTTGTTCCTGTAACTACATCACATTACAGAGCACGAGGACTCAGCAAGCCACGGTTGCTTCCTTTGCATCTTTTCTTCCTCTCAAGGCAGAACCCCAGTCTTTTCAGCTACCCTTCCTCACACCCAAAAACAGAGGGGGGAGGAGTCATCGTCATCATCACCATAGTCTTCGTCTTCATCATCACCATCACCACCTTCATCCTCTTCATTTTCATCTATGTCCTCACCACCACCATGGCATTTCCCTTAACATGAATAACAATATAAAACAAAGGGGAAAAAAGCAGCCTCCTGGATAGAGGAAATTTTTCTAACTCTTAACTGACTTGCAATCGTCTTTTGATAATCCATTGTCTCACTCCTCCAATGACAACTGTTTTAAACCAAAGCCCATTAACTCCGTATTCATATTTTTCTAATGAAACATAGGTTAAGAACTGCCTTTCCAATTGCCCTAGACTGATTCCTCTTTTAGTTATAACAAGCCGCCTAAAGCCTCCCACTTACAGGCCGTTCCTGGTTCCAAGAACTTTCAGTGCCTCTCGGCAGCTTCCTTGTTGGAATGAACCTCAGCTGCACACAATTAATCCCCCACCAGGATGCTGCTGGATGAGTGATTCAGCAACATTTCAAAGGACCCGACTCATCTTCATGCACAAACAACATATGCTACAACGGAGTTAATCCAACATGGAACATCAAGAAATTAAGCAGATTTATTCGCAGAGGGTGGGAAAGAAACTGCAGACAGGGAGGGACAGGGCACATTCAGCTAAGAGAGGGAAATCTGCCCGTCCAGGAAAAAACGTTCTTCCTTTCCGAGGTCAAGTCCTCGTGATTCCGACCAGCATTTCCACATGCCACCAAAATCTGGCAGTGAATATTATTTTGAGGGGGAAAAAAAGGAGTTTGTGGTCAAATAAGCGTGAGAAACAGTGGCCTAATGGAAATTCAGCACATTTTTTTTTCTTACTGCAGGACTTCTCAGAACCTTTATTATTGCGAAAGTGCACAGTGAATCTCTGGGAGGGCCGATGGTCAGCATTTTCCAAATCATTCTCAGTGAAACGTCCTTGGTGGTCATCAGTACATGGTTTAGGAAACAATGACTTAGATCGTGAAGTAATTTTTCTTGGGGAAATGTATTTCCTGGGAAAGTGTGTAATGCCCGCCAGAACTCTGAGAATAATTGCACTCCGTTACTTGGAGTTACAGCAACCTGGCGGGCAAATTTCAACCAAGCAACTATGCTTCTTTACAGCTAAAGTTTGGCCCTTCCTTTCCATTACAGGGTTCTTGATTATTACGGTCAGGCCCTCTATAACCTTAGTCCTCCAAGTGTGGTCCATGAACCGGAAGTATGGAGACTGCTAGGAGTTTGCCAGAAATGCAGCATCTCATGCCCCAGCCCAGACCTCCTGAGTCAGAATCTGCTTTTGGACAAGCCTCCGGGTGAGTTGCACGCATGTTATGGTTTGGGGAGCTCTGTGCTCCGCAACAGGACTGGTTTTCAATGTCAGCATGCGTCAGAATCAACTAGAAGGAAGGGAGGACAAGAGCCATGTGTGATATTTGGATGCAGCCACTTTGACATAGCTGCGTTGATCCTGAATTTGATAAATCCTGAAAAGAAACTTTAATGTACAAAACAAGCATCCTCAACTCACCTCACCCATCAGCTTCTGCCTGTGTTTGAAGCTCACAGCATCCCTCAGCCACAGCGGGTCCCCCAAGGAGATGGAACGAGGGATATGTGCAGATGAAGGGGGGGTCAGGGATATTATTGTACACATTTCTTGGTAAGAATTGTCAAGCCATACTGTTCTTATGTTTTGACGTCACTCTTTTTATACAGAGTCCATGATGCACAATTGGTTGAGTGAGTATTTCCTGCCCCGCTTGACTTCATGCACATAACCAGCAAGAAGTGTTCTTTGAGCTTTGCAAGTAAAGGAAGCCAACGATGGGGAACCAGGCGTTCGCTCTGCCCGGTGGGTGTAAACATGTGTGAGCTGCATGGCTCAGAGTGCGGGGCTGAGTCTGTGTCTGGGATTAGGTTGCGAAGCTCTTATCTAGGATTAAGAGTCCAGGCAATGGTCACGAAACCGTTTTCATCCATGTGAGCTCATCGGGAATCAAGCCAGCAGCCCTGATCCCGTTAACACTGGGTTCTAATGAGCCTGTCCAACTAGGTAGAGGGAAACAGATGGCCCCAGGAGCCCAGGGGTGCATATATGGCCAAACAACCAGAGGGTGCTTTCCCTCTTTAAAAAAAGGAACCGTGCTCCGTGGTACAGACAGAACCAAAGTCCACGTTTTAACTCGGCCACTCTATCCGGATGATTAGAACACAGTGAGAGGGGAGTGGAGGAAACATGTAAAACATTACTGTTTTACGTTGACCCTCTAGTTTTTCCAAGCAAGCTTTTCCAGAAGCCTGATTGGCACGTCTCAAACCGCTGTAGGTCACTGAAAGTCTTGGGCTAAATCTGCAGCCTTGCCGAGGAGCCACACAGGCAAATCTTACTGAATACTATTATTAATAATAGACTTGGAACTATCCCCACACGGAACTCCTGCGTGACGGGAAGGACCCTCATTTCTTTGAATGAAGAAGGGCACTGAGGATGAGAGGAAGCAGACACTCACCCTTTCTGTTTAACTTGAAAGCCCTCGGTTTCCCACATCTCCATGGTCTGTGGTTGCCCTCAAAAGAAGGGTTTTGCAGTATGAGTTCCTCTTTAGGAACCAGAGACCCAGCCAAGTCAATTGTCAGGATGTCCAACATACAAAAGCAGCACTCTTGGGCTTCCCTGGTGGCGCAGTGGTTGAGAGTCCGCCTGCCGATGCAGGGGACACGGGTTCGTGCCCCGGCCCGGGAGGATCCCACATGCCGTGGAGCGGCTGGGCCCGTGAGCCGTGGCCGCTGAGCCTGCGCGTCCGGAGCCTGTGCTCCGCAG